>NC_133154.1:30183053-30854124 GCF_048418815.1 Hemitrygon akajei
CAATATTTTCCAGAATGGTTGAATTTGGTAACCTAACAGAAACAATGTTGGATTTAGAATAAAATTCAGATGAATCATCTATCATGTTCCTAGTTAAATCAAACTCATTATCACTAACCACAACAGTCACAGTATCAGATTGTTTCTCAAAGTATGGTTTTATCATATTTATATGGCAAAGTTGTGTGGGCCTTCTACAATCTGGAGTTTTTATCACGTAATCCACATCATTAATTTTAGAAACAATGTCATAAGGACCATGAAATCTAGCTTGTAAAGGATTTGTTTGCACTGGGAAAAGAACCAGCACCTTATCTCCAGGCTTAAACATCCTTATCCTAGCTTCTTTATCATACCAAATTTTCATTTTCTCCCGAGCCAATTTTAAATTTTCCTTGGCTAAGCTAAAAGCTTTATGTAACCTGTCCTTAAATTTCAAAACATAGTCCAACAAATTAATGCGTATTTCCTTACTAATCCACTTTCTTTTAATAAAGCTAAAGGTTCTCTAACTCTATGCCCAAATACAAGTTCAAATGGACTGAAACCTAAAGATTCTTGTACCGATTCCCTTACTGCAAATAAAGGTGAGTTTATACCCTCATCCCGATCACTTTCATTTTCCACATAATATGTCCTAATCATGTTCTTGAGGGTAGAATGAAACCTCTCCAAGGCACCTTGCGACTCTGGATGGTATGCAGATGAAGTGATTTGCTTAGCTCCCAATTTATAAACTATCTGTTGAAACAATCCAGACATAAAATTACTGCCTTGATCAGTTTGTATTTTCTTAGGTAATCCAAAATAAGTAAAGAATTTTATAAGGGCCTTAGTCACAGTTTTAGCTGTTATATTCCTAAGTGGTACTACCTCTGGAAACCTAGACGAACTACACATAATAGTCAACAAGTACTGATAACCAGTTTTTGTCTTTGGTAACAGACCAACACAATCTATAATAACTTTAGAAAACGGTTCACCAAATGCTGGAATAGGTTGTAATGGAGCCACTGGTGTAACTTGATTTGGTTTACCCACAATTTGACAATTATGGCACGTTTTACAAAATATCGCCACATCTTTTCTTAGACCAGGCCAGTAAAAATGTTGAAAATCTTGTCCACAGTTTTCCTTACCCCTTGATGTCCACCTAAAGGCACACTATGAGCTAAAGTCAAAATCTCATTTCGATAAACTTTAGGGACAACTACCTGGTAAACAATATTCCATTCCTCACTTGCAGGAATATTAGGTGATCTCCACTTCCTCATCAACACTCCTTTTTCCAAGTAATATCCTACAGGCACCTTCTCAATTTCACTAGCTAGTAGAGCTTGTTCCCTTAATTTTATAATCTCAGGGTCTCTATTCTGCTCTGCTATCATCTCCTTCCGAGACAGAGATAAATCTTCATAGTCACACTTACTCCAAGAATCTTGTTCAAACAATGAAGGTAAGAAAGTCTCTGACACATCCTCATAACTCGAATCCTGAGTTGAACAGTCATGAGTAACAACCTCATTCTGCGCATCAATCGTTTTAGCCATAGCTCTAGTCACAACACAGGAAGAATCTGTGTTAGAATTCATCTCTGGTTCCTCTGACTCCATTGTCAAATGCACTTCAGGAAAAACGTGTCCACCCGCCAAGTCATTACCTAACAATAAAGAAATATCCTTCACAGGTAAGCTATGCTGTAATCCTACTTTGACAAATCCTGTAACTAACCCTGACTTTAAATTTACTTTATGCAAATATACAGGCATAAAATCACTCCCAACACCTCTTATATAATTTACCTCACCAGTATCAGACTCTTTATTAAACTTCAATACACTGTCTAACATCAGTGATTGAGAAGCTCCAGTATCCCTAAGGATTTTTATTGGCACCAGAGTAGATCCTTCTTTCAAGGACACAAACCCTTCAGTTATGAAATGATCATATCCCTTTTTAACTTGGTCAGACTCTAACAAAACCTCATTTGTGTTTATCGAACCCTGTAATTTTACAGGTGCTTCAGTATGTTGCACACAAGCATCTGGAACTGCTTCCTTCTCTTTCTTTTTCAACCTGAAACAGTTAGCTATTACATGGGCAGGTTTCTTACAATAGTTACAAATAGGACCAAACTGTCTTTCCTTCACAGGTTTTCCTTCCTCCTTACCTTTCTCATTAACTTCTGATTTAATTTCTGATTTACCTTCAGTCTCCATATTATTTTTCCTCTTAAAAATTGTGCCCTGAGGAAATTTATTCTTATGGATTAAAACATACTCATCAGCTAATCTAGCACAGTCCTGCAATGTATCAGTATCCCTCTCATTTAAGTAGGTCCTTACTTCAACAGGAATGCTTCTTTTAAATTCCTCCATTAAAATCAGCTCTTTCAATGTATCATAGTCCTCATTTACATTTTTAGAAGACACCCATCTCTCAAAACACACAGCTTTATCATAGGCAAATTCCACATAAGTTTTTTCCACAGACTTCTTCAAACTTCTAAATCTTTCTCTATATGCTTCTGGGACCAATTTGTATGCTTTTAAAATATGCTTATTCACAATATCATAATCAAGTGCTTGCACAGCAATTAAAGCTGTATAAACTTGTTGTGCTTTACCTTTAATTACACTTTGTAACAACACTGACCATTTATCTTTCGGCCACTCTGAAATCTGAGCAATCGTTTCCAAATGTTGGAAATATCTTTCCACTTCTGTTTCACTAAATGGTGGGACCAATTTAATTTCTTGACTAGCAACAAACGGTTTTCTAGAACCAGAAGACTGTTCCCAGACCTTAATTCTGCCATTGCATATTCAAATCCCCTCTGTTTACTTTCAGCTTCTAACCTACAACGCTCCAACTTCATTTTTTTCGATTTGCAACTGCATCTCCAGATTACTTATTGGAAACGACTCTAAAATCGATTCATCAAAATCACCCGAATCCACATAGTGTGACGCGATTTTTCTCTGTATTAGAGCATTTGATGTTGACATCAAAATACCTTTAAGTTGCAATCTACTAGCTATCTCAGACACCTCGGTTTTTTCGCCTTCGCTAACAACTCCACGTCTGGCAAAGCCAGAAACTCATCAATATTCATTGTTGCTGAATACTGCTCACAAGCCAATCAAACAAAAAAAATCGAGTATTCCCCTTTTCCAAAACACCGATTCAAAATTTAACAAGCATTTAAACTCAAATGATTCATTCCGGACGAGCCCCCATATTTATGTTACGGATTCAGCAACATTAAATATATGAGTGAGGCAGGGTTTTGATAACAAATAAAACGTTTATTAAACACTGAAAAACAAACCCCCCAAAAGTAAACAAACCACTCACGTAACCGGAAATTAGCTGCTGTACGGCAGCTTAAACAGTTCTTAAAGCAAGGAAGCATAAACAGTTCTTAAAGCGATGTTGCAAAAACAGTTCTTCCAAGTAGTATTGCAAAAGTTCAAAATTCTTACAGTCCATTTAAGGGAGAGACTTTTTAAGACAATTTAAATTCTCTTTCACGTCGTCTCGCCACGTTTCCAAATCAAACATTTCCCACGAAGAATATACGAAGATGGAAAAATGAAATGGCTTAAAGGCACTGACCTTTCCTTTACAAAACTGCTCCCAATCCTTTCTGCTTTTCACAGGGATTAACACGGGGACAGTCAATGAATTCCTTCCGAATGAGGATCTTACAAGGTCGAACCTGTTTCACCGTTGAAATCGACTCTCCTTGATCTTTTAATTCCCAAACTCCGATCTTCACTCTCCACTGAATCTCAACTAGCAGTGTTATAAAAAAAACTGCTGGCAATGACCTTTTAAACTTTAGGCATTAAATAAAACTTCATCTTTCAACTAAACTGCGTCATAACATTAAATCACGCAGTGGCATGAAGTCAACATGCAAATCCAGCCACGAACTGCCCCTCCTCACAGGGAGGGGTCCTCCTTTTATACCCTGTAAAAAAAATCTGTCACATGACCTCTACTGGCGGGGAAATGACATCACTCACCATCACAAGACCATTACCTCAAGTCCAGTATAGCTTCAACACCTGTCACGTGACAAGTACGTAACAATCTACACCAATCAGATTCAGTTGGGTTAGAAGTGGAAGGTTCAACAGATCATTTGGGAGGTTTCTTGGAAGGTGTCCTACCTCTTTTGGAGACATATCTCTTTCACTGATTTGACCAGCCCACATAGATGCCAGTAGTCGAATTGACTCTCCGATTGTGGGATCACAGCCAGGGATGACTCAGAATGAGTGGTTTTTGTAGAGCGAATGAGATGGAGCTGGATTGATTGTACATGCTGACGAATCTTCAGCTTGAGCTTGGTGGTTGATCTGTCCCAGCACCAAAGATCATGGCAATGAGCTACTGATTGAAATGTGAAAGGGGACTTTAAATCTTCTCGTCAGTCTGTACTCCAATAAATTTCCCACTGCTCAGAAGTCATTCAGCTGTCTGGGGAATGATTTTGATCTCCCCTTGGCAGTGACCTGGGAAGCACCACTACAGCAGGAGCTGAACTGAGACTAAGGCTAACAACCGTCACAACCCTCCCTACTCCAGGTAGACCCGTGAGTTTTCCAGCAGCTTGAGACAAGTGGTCTGATAATGCCGAGCCTCTCCACATAAATGCAGCAAATCTCCCTCCTTCTTTCTCCTTCAGCTCGAGAGAGCCACATCCAGCCTATTTGCATTGGTTCCTCAGAGGCTGGAGTCTACAGTGGTTGAGGAGAAGTCCTGATCCAGGGTATAGGAATAAGAGAGAGGTCAGTCAAAGGGAGAGTCTGTCCAATGTAATCCCCTTTTACTATCGCTTCTTTCCATTAATTGATTATCGTGTCAAATCCCCAGGTTCATAAAATGGACTAAATCATCCACTGGGCCTCAGGCCACATGGGCATCCCTTAGCTCATCACTCAATCCCTTATGGAATAGATCAGTTAGTGCTTCCATATTCCAACTGCTCTCTGTGGCCAAGGAACAAAATTCTATAGAATAATCAGCTGCTGACCAATACGCCTGGTGCAAGTTGAGCTTTATCACAGACCCATGTCCTCCAATGGGGTGATAAACACCCTCCTCTAAATCTCTGGAGAGAGGTCTGCACTGTATAGTTGGGGGAACACTTCCCCTAGAGTGTGGGAACCTGGCAATGGTTCTTCCAGGAAGGAGCCAGATGATACAAGCAACCCTACTGAGTTCTGACAGGAACTGGAATAGCTGTAAATTGAAGGCCAAGAAGCATTGTACCGAGAATCCACAGCACTCTTTGGGGTTGCTGTCATACCACCTGGTAGGTGCAGCAATCCCTCACGTGTATTAAATCACAAACACAAGAAAGTCTGCAGATGCTGGAAATCCAAAGCAACACACACAAAATGCTGGCAGAACTCAGCAGCTCTGGCAGCATCTATGAAAAACTGTAAATATTCAATGTTCTTGGCCAAGGCCCTTCTTCAGGATGGAGAAGGAAAGGGAGAAGCATGTCTGAAGAAAGTGTTGGAGGGATGGAAGGAGCTGCTGGGAGATGAGAGGTGGTAAAGGCCTTAGGCTGGAGAAAAAAATCTTATAGGAGAGGAGAGTGGACAATAGGAGAAAGGAATGGACAAGGGGGCCCCGGGGGAAATAACCCAGTGAGAGGTGAAAGGTCAGTGTGGGAAATAGAAGTGGGGGGGAATTTGTTCACTAGATGGAGAAATCTTTGTTCATGCCATCAGGGTGGAGAGTACCCAGATGGTATATAAAGTGTTGCTCCTCTACCCTGAGGGCAGCCAGAAAAGGAGGCCATGGATCACCCTTACCTCCATAAGCAACTCTGGTGAGATCACCATTGTTCAAATTGGGAAATCTCTTGTGCAGGCAAATGGATGTTGGATTTTAAATCGGAAAGGGCAGGAAATGTGGGGTAGACCAGAGAGGGGTAAATAAAGTATTATGTACAGGAATTAACACAGAAGACATTATAACCTTTGATTATAATTATTATATTAGTGATTATATCTCTCACCAAAAACTTTGACAGCATTCTATAGATGTACACTGGAGATACACAAAATTGAGTTAATAACCTCATGCAGTGTTTCAGGGGTCATTAATAGAATGTCACATCACTGGGAGTGGGCTACAGACTGGGATTTAACATAGCAGTTCGAGGGGTTATATATGGAATAACAGAACCCCAGAAGGAAGTTCATGCTGGGATTCAATTTAAGAGTTCAGGGGTTTATATACAGACTAACCTACCCATGTGAGTGGGTGCAGACTTAAATGTTATCCAGGCTTTTGGGGTAGAACAGATCTCTGGGAGTGGATTACATGATGGGTTCTAAACACAAGTTTGGTGGGTGCTAGGTTAGATATCTGGTATGTTCAATAATAGGTACCCACAATGATTTACGGACTGGCATTTAAGTGTCTGATCACAATAGAAAGCAAAGGTGTGTTTTTGTAATCATCTAAGTATGTCATTCTGGATTAATTTCTCATATTTGTCATTTCTACCTGACTGAAACTACAAGCAATGTAGTTTTAAGGTGGCACACTATAAAGTGTCAACTCCCTCTCAGGGAGTTGTTTCCTGGACAGAGGTGTGTCATTACAGTCAGGTGACGTGTACATGCTAACAACATTGAAAATAAATCTGCTTCCTGGTGAAAGCTCAGTGCCCTCCACGGTGAAAGGAATTCTGGTGAGTACAGTAATTCAGAAGAGTTCATGTTATATACACAATCAGTTATTTAATTCTGTGAACGAATGAAATTGTACATGGGCAATGGTGCAGTGGTGCTCATAACAGCGAGTTCGAGGGACAGCAGGGATCAAGTGGGCTGGTAGTTTATATTATAGAACAACAGATAGGCAAGAGTGAATTACAGGCTGAGTCCTAACCCAGGGGTTTGAAGGGATTGGGGTTGTATTTGTAATATCCTGGTAGAAGACCATGATTTACTTTATTAATACAGTTATAATATTGAGTAAGTATTCCTGTAAATTACATTATACAATTGAGTATTTTTTTGTTGCTGTTTAAAATGAAAATTCAGTTGATTAAGTTAGGCTTGTTATATTAGCCAATAAAATTTGTCTTGTTAACATGATTGTTATCTACTTTGGTTCTTCTGCTATATGTTAAAGTTGCTATTGACTGATCCCTAACAGATAGTTAAGAAAATAAGACAGTCAATAAAATTATTTGATCTGAAACTTCCATCAACAACTTACATTTATTTCAATAAATTTAGTTCAAATATTAATATTGGAATAAATATAGTCAGCAGAAAGCTCCTGAATATAATACATCCCTTTATTTGTATACCACTTATAATATCAGGTCAAATACAGGAAAGAATACCTCCAAATGATTACCTTCCATAGTACTCTATGACACACTCCAATTGCAGTAGAAAATGAGTATGTAGTCTGAGGGACTTTGTCAATCACCCGATGACTGAACAGGCACTGTAATTGACCATTATGTCCTGAAGGATATAGCTGTCAGGCCTAAGCTGAAGCAAGTCTTTTTCAAGAGTTTGCACAGGAAAAGAGAGTGGGATAGCCACTTTAGAGAGAACATAGGATCAAAGAAGGAGAAAGTAGGAAAATGGAAATGGACAACAAACATTGTTGAAGATCATGTTGAAATGCTGACAGAATCCATTTGGAAGAACAGATACTGCTGTTGGAAAATATTTATGCAAATTTTGGTTTCACAGAGAATGTGCAGATAACTTTTAGTTAGCTGGTTACTGCACAACCTTGACAGTCCTTGGATGTTGTGTAATATTTTTCCTTGGACGGGTTCTTCAGTGCAAACCGGTTCAGTACTGTGTGCAAATGAAATTAAACAAACTGGATTGGTTCCACCAAAATCAAAAATATTATGCCAATACAATTTGAATTTAAGTTTATCCTGGTGTGAGTTAAATTATTGCTTCCTGGTGAATAGTTATCCATGGGTGTGTCAGTATTCATACAAGTAAGAGTCCTACTTTCCCTTAAAGGGAAATTCGAACATTTATGTTCCTGGATCATATTTACCCAAGATGTGTTTATTTATTGGAAATGGTTTTTCCATCATTATTCCAATGCATTGTTGAGTTATGTTGCTGTTTGCTTGTATGCACACCAATAGCTAACTCATTACAAGCCCACAGTGAGGGAGTTACATATTATATCTGTAATGAGAGGGCTATGGAGAGGGGTGAACCCAAGTGCAGAGTAAGGTCTAGAATTAACTCAGCCTCAGACTGGAAATAAACAAGACAACACCAACAAAATCCAAAAGCAGAAGTGCTAGAAACAGAACTCCTATCATTGAGTACTGAGTGCTCAGCATGAGGTCTGTAAGCAGAGACTTTCCATAAAGGGATGTGGGAGACAATAATTAGCAGTCTGAGTCTTAAAGGGATAGTGGCAGCCAACCATTCACTGGGGAATTTGTGGCCAAATCTTGGATGCTTGCCGCTGTTCAGTCAGGACCATGATAGAACCACCTCCTAGGCCAAATCCTGATAACCCAGTGTTATCATGATGGTGCAGGTGGAAGTCCTCAGCCAGCATAGGGTTCAGGATGACCCATGAACAAATAAATTTCTTCTTCTTTCTGGGCCATATCCCTCCCAATACACGAGTTACTCCCTTTTACCTCAAACTATGTGGGTGTCCAAAAAGTTGCCATAATATGTAGGTGGGTTGTCCCTCAACAATTCTGGGAGGTGGAGGAGGTTTGGGAGCTGGAACCAAGGGGTCGGCACCCAAAAGTTACAGGCAGGATTTGTGGAATGTTGAGTAATTCCGCATGTTTCTTGGGAGTTGGAGACAGTAGGTAACCAGATTGATGCGTTGCAGGATTTTGAATAGACCAATGGAATAAGGGACTGATAATTTTGGATTGAACCTTCATGGGGAGATCTTTCGTTGAGAGCCAGACCCGCTGACCAGAAAGAAGTATGGGTCCCTGGCTTCTCCAGTGGTTGACCTGATTGTGTTGTTGCCATGAATTGGCCAAGAACATCTCTCTCACCTTAACCCATTTATGTCAACATCTCTGGATCAGTTGATCCACTGGTGGAATCCCAACCTCCAGTTCTAGTTTTGAGAACAGTGGAGAATGGTGCCCAAATTGACATTGGAAAGGAGACTTCCTAATAGAAAAATGCTGAAGTGGGCTGTACGCAAGCTCTGCCCAGATTAGGTTGTCACTCCAGCTGGTAGAGTTTCCCAAGGCTAGACTTCTGAGTGTTCTCTTTAGACGTCTTTAATCAAGCCTAATTACCAGTAACGTTTCTTGACAAACTCTAGGATGTGAGTCACCTTGAATGCGCAGCCTGGTTTGAAGCATGTCCCCAGCTGAGCACCTCTGAATAAACAGGTTCAGGAACAAAGATACATCCGTGAGGATCATTACCAGGGTCTGCCCCGTGTTGCTCTTGGGCTCAAAGTGCTGTCAACTCTGTGTTGCAGCAGATGAGCGCCACCACTCAAGGGCTGGGAATTACAATTGAAGGGTCTCGTCCCTGATATATACTTGAACTGTCAAGAGAGGGTATCTGGTATTTGATTTTATGATCCTGAGTGATAATGTAATAAAGAAGTTGAACCTATTAAAGAATAGAGACCAATGTGCCTCCCTGGAATTGAGCCTCCTCGCATCCTGTAGGCTGGTTTTTGTGATCATTCCATATCACAAATAGATGTTTAGACCCCTCTGAGCAGTGTCTCCACTCCTCCGGTGCCTGTTTAACAGCCCAACAGATACCTATTCCAGATGTCATAGTTTGCCTCTGTGGGAGAAGGATGTCTCGAATAGAAGGGTTGTGGAGGTCAGAGGGACATGATGGCACCAACTCCCATATCCAATGCGTTGAGCTCCACCACAAAAGTTAATACTGGGTCTGGTGGAACGAGGATAGGATTGGATGTGAACCTTTGTTTTAACATTGCAAAAGCCACCACCTCTGAAATGAAATTGCAGATGAACTGCCTGTAAAAGCTGGCAAAATCTAGAAACCCCTGGAGCTCTTTCACGGAGTTGGGTTGTGGCCATTTCCGCATGGTCTGGGTCTTATCGGGGTCCATTTTTTATGTCGCCATGAGATATAACAAGCCCAAGAAATGAAAGTGTTGTTTCATGGAATTTGATCTTCATGCTTAACAAATAATTGATTCTTGAATAGTTGTTGTAGAGCCTGTCAGAGTTGCTAGGCCTGTTCCTGAGTAGCCTTGGAGAAAGTGAGTTTATCATCTAGATCAGGAGCTCTTAACTATTTTTTTAAAAAATGTCATGGACCTCTTTCGCAGTTGGGTGAAACCTATGGACCTATTCTCAGAATAATGCATTTAAATATATAAATAATATTTAGTTCAGAGGATACAAAAGAAACCAATTACATTGAAATATAAATTATCAATATTTTTTAAAAAAACAAGTTTGAGGTGTAGTCATATATGTATATATTTCTTTTTAAAGTTTTAAATAACTTGACTTTACATTTAAAATATAGGTCAGCTAAAATTAAGTTTTATTTTTTAAAGACATGTCAGTGTGAAGGCTGTTGCTGCTTAGCTTGAATGAAGACATTAATTTGTGGGATGGTCATATTGGACATCCAATCAATTTCAACTTTTTGTTTTAATGGTTTTAATTGAAAATCCTGGTTTAAAATTTTATGTTCTTACAAATGGAATTTACACTTCCATAGCTCACTTTACAAGGTGATGATAGGCTTCTCTCAAGGGATAACAGAATTCTCTGAGGCTTTTTAGGTAAAATGCAATTGCAATCAGGTTTTTGTCCCAAGGTCAAGGAGATCATCTTTGGCAAGATCAACATCTCCGATACATTCTATATCAGAAGGAAAAGGATTGTGGATCCATGGTTCAATTTTAATGCCATCAAGAAGGAAATAACTTTTAAGAGAGTTCTGAAGTGTTTCCTGGTCTTTGTAGATGTCTCTCTGCAAACAAATTGCCAGAGGAATTTCTATCTCAGCTCTATCTTGGTAAAGCACTTCCCCCAGTTTTTGAAAGTTTGCAGAAGTATTGGCCTTTACTCCCTTCTTCCATATTGACAGCTTAGCCATGAAAGTTTGTAATTTTTCAATAGCATCCATAACGGTGGCTTCACAACCTTGAACTGAAAATATTATTTGATTCATTTGGTTAAAAATATCTGCCATGGATACAGTCTTATCTTTTTTTCTCAGTGTCCCAAAAATGGGTTTTCTTTTTCTTTCAGAAAAAGTGAAACTTTTGTCCTTAGTTCAAATATACACTTCAAGACTGGTCCTCTTGAAAGCCAACAAACTTCTGTGTGGTAAGGAAGCATTTCATATTTTATGCCTATTTCTTGACAAAATCTTTTAAAATGTGATTATTTGGAGATCTGCTTCTAACAAAGTTGATGACTTTTATGGCTGTTGACACAACTTCTTTCAGGGCTGTTGGAAGGGTCCTTGTTACTGGTGAAAACTTATGTAAATAGTTCTGAGTGACGACAATGTGAGGAGCCTCCTTTCTCGCTAAAGTGGCAGATCCTGATGTATTACCAAGCATTGCAGGAGCTCCATCCGTGCAGAGAGCATGGATTTTACCTTTCCAGTCAAAGTTTTGTCTGGCAAAATAACTTTCTACCATTTCCACAATGTTGATGGCTTTTATATATTCTAAAAGGGACTGACAAAATAAGAATTCTTCTTTGACGGCATCAGCATAACAAACAAAAACAAGGAGCTAACTACATTGAGAGATGACTGTAGTTTCATTCTGAATGGGAATTGTGAGGTTGCCAATCAAAATGTTGAAAGAAATATCATCTATTCTAGAATGGTCCGATCATTTGATTGTTCTAGGCCTGTACTCACCTGACTTCAGAACAATTAGGGGGATCTCATTAAAATCTATGGAATGTTCAAATAGCATCAGTAGAGTGGATGTGGAGAGGATGTTTCCTATGATAGGGGTGTCTAACACCAGAGGACACAGCCTCAGAATCGAGGGAAGCCAATTTAGTCTTGAGATTACAAATTTCTTTAGCCAGAGCATGATGAGTCTGTGGAATTTGTTGCCAAGGCAGCTGTGGAGGCCAAGTCATTGGGTACATTTAAGGCAACAGTTAATAGATTCTTTATTATTCAGGGCATGAGGGGATACAGGTAGAAGGTAAGACATTAGGCCTGAGAAGGAACTCGATCAGCCATAATGGAATAGTGGAGCATACTTGATAGGCCAAATGGCTTAATTCTGCTGTTTTATCTTATGCTCTTAGAAGTGACCTGGTTCCATTTTTTCTGTCAGTTCCAGTCCACAAACAAACTCAGCCATTTCCAATGCACATGATTTTACTAAAGTCTCTCCAGTACTGTGTGGCTTGTTTTGTTTGGTAATCTGGTAAATTCAAAATAAATTTTAATATCAAAGAACATATTTGTCACCTGAGATTAATTTTCTTGTGGGCATACTCAACAACAAATATATGGAATAATAACTAAAATAGAATCAACAAAACACTACCCATCAAGGGCATTCAAGCATAGTGCAGAAGACAAAAAAAAATCTATACAAATACCAAAAGAAACAATAATGATAAATAAATAAGAAATAAATTTCGAGAAGATGAGATGACAAGTACTTCAAAGTGAGTCCATTGCTTGTGGGAATTTAGCTACTTGCCAGTCCTCCAGGACCTTACCTGTGACTAGAGAGGACATGAAAATACTGGTCAAGGCCCCGGCAATCTTGCCTCTTTCCTCCTTCAATAACCTGTAGTAAATGCCATCAGGCCCTAGGGACATATCAACCATAATACTGATTCAGAGACCCAACACTTCCTTCTGCTTGACCTCTAAATGCCCTAATGTATTTATACACTCAGCCCTGATCTCCTGGTCCTCCATATCCTTTTCCTTGGTAAATCCTGAAGCAAAGTACTCATTAAGTACCTCACTCACATTCTCCACATCAAAGCAAATGTTCCTCCCTTTACCTTGAGTGGTCTCACTCACTCCCTTGTTATCTTCTTGCTCTTGATGTATTTATAGAATGCCTTGGGATTTATCTTAATTCTACCTGCCAGGGACTTTTCATGACCACTCCTGGCTTTTCTAATTCCCTTCTTTAGTTCTTTTCTGGCTTCTTTATAATCTTCATGTGCTTCATTTGATCCTGACTTTGAAAGCTTTCCTTTTTCTTCATGACTAAATTCATCATCTCTTTAGACATCCAAGGTTCTCTTATCTTTCCATCCCCATCCTTCCTTCTAACAGGGACATATCTTTCCTCCTCTCTGTGCAATTGATCTTTAAACACCTTCCACATGTCTGATGTGGATTTACCAGAAAAAAAGGCATTTCCAATGAACTCTTCTTAGCTCCTGCTCTAATGCCCTTGTAATTTGCCCTGTTCCAATTTAAAATTCTCCCACAAGGACCATGCCTATTCTTATCTACAGTATATCTTTCCTGAATGTTAAGGAGTTCAGTTACTGTTCACCAATTGAAAGATTACTCACCTGGCCAGGCTCACTGCCCAACACCAGGTCCAGTCTGGACCCTGCTCTTGTTGGACTGTCCAAATATTGATTTAAGAATGTACCTGAATATACTTAACAAATTCTGTCCCATCTAAACCCTTTACATTAAGAAGGCCCCAGTTTACATTAAAGAATTTGAAATCCCCCATGAAAACACCCTATAATTTTTACAGATTTCCTTAATCTGATTACTTATCAGTTCCTCAATATTCCAGTGGCTATCAGGGGTTCTGTAGTACAATCCCATCTGTGTAATTGCACCCTTCCTGGATTCAGTGTCTGACCCCTCCATTATGAGTAGTAGCACAACTCCACCTCCTGTTTTACTTCCTCTCTATTTTTTCTAAAATTCAGTACATTAATCAGTATCCATTACTGCCCCTCTCTCGGCCAAGTTTCAGTAATGGCTGGAACATCATATTTGCATGTACCGATTCATGTTCAAAGTTCATCAACTTTACCTGTAATACTCCAAGCATTAAAATAGACATACTTCAAACTATTCAACCCATCATACCTGTTATTTCAATTTTATATTTGAATACTTTCCCTGATACCTACTTCTGGTCTGATCCTGCACTTACTGACATGCAGGGGTGCATGAAGCAGCACTAACACGGCCATCAATGTAGTGCAGGAGGAATTGCAGAGTAAAACTGAACAAGGTTTCAAACATAGACTAGTGGCCGAAGGTACTTGTGGATTCAGACAAAGTGGAAAGACCCAACAAACAAATTTTGTCAGTTCTGTCAATCAGAAGCAGTTGGTGGTGTAAGGGAATTGGTTGTCTTTTATCTTCACAAAAGAATCAGAGAGCTTTGAGGCCTTCCTGATGAGGGATAGACAATAGTCTCCAGCTTGAACATCCCTGACACTGGCAGCCACTCCGGTTCGTGATGGCTCATTTGTGCTGTAACAAGAGACCTATGGATGAGGTTAAGCCATGTGCAGAGTAAGGTCCAGAATTAATTCAGGCTCAAAATAAATAGAATGATACAAATGAAATCCAAAGCCAAAATCAACAAAAAAAGTACTAGAAATGGAACTCTGAGCATTGACTGCTCAGCACACGGCCCTTAAGTAGAGACTTCCCATGAAGGAATGCGGTAGGCAATATTTGGCAGTCTGAGGCTCTGATGGACAGTGGCAGCTAACCATACTCTGGGGAACTGGAGTGCTGGATCGTGGATGCCTGCTGCAGTTCAGTCAAGACCATGACAATATCACAACCGGTCCCTTGGAATGAGTAACAGAAAGGTTCGTTGTGGTGTTATGTTATACAACAATAGACTCCTGGGAGTGAGCTACAGGCTGAGATCTAATCCAGAGGTTTGGAGATTTCTATATTGAATGTAAACAGCTCACTGAGAGTGCTTTAGAGGCAGGGTTTTGGGGAGATTACAGTACATGTTGAAATGCAGGTACCTAGGAGTGAATTACAGGCCATAATCTATTCCAGGTGTTCAGAAGGAGTATATATAAAATAACAGCTCCTGGTATTGACGTAGAGGCTGGGTTACAATCCACGGTATCAGGGATTGGTATTTACTGCAGGTAACAGATCCCAGTGAGTAAATTAAAGTTTGGGATATATTCTCGGGGCTCAGGATTGAGATGCAGACATTTTGCTGATGTGCTCTGTGTTTTGTCTGTTCCATTTACTCTGATTCAAGCAGTGTGAGATTACCTTGCTCTGATTTTGTAGACATTTTGGGAAAGGACTGTCTGATCTGAGGAACCAGAATCCAAGATGGAGAAACCCTTGCAGCTGGTTTACAACAAGGATGGGAAGCTACAGCTTAACCTAGAGGCTCTGAAGGTCCTCCAGTCCATCGACGATCCAATGGTTGTTGTGGCTGTGGTTGGTGCTGCTCGTACAGGGAAGTCCTACCTCATGAACTGTCTTGCGGGAGACAAGAAGGGTAAGGGCAGTGGCTGTAAACTTCCACCTCTAACCTTTCACCTCTGTTTACTATCTGTCTTGCAGATATTATCCTGAGAACTGGGACACAAAGAGTACACTTGTATTGACAAGCTGTCAGAAGTGGGAGATGTACTGGTGACATCCATTCATGTCATGTTGGTGTTCCCATTACTGTTTTGGACAATGGGTCGAGAGAGATCTAGGAAATTTAAACTGCATGCTTGCTTCATACCTTGGATGCAGAGAGCACACTGGTCTGGTTAATGATGACCAGAGTCACCTGCTGCAAAACCAACTCTGTGCTGACCATCAATTGTTCTTTTTCATGAGTTGTACAACAATCTCAGTTTATTCTTCCCTTGTTCCCAACAATTTGTCCAAAACCCTATCCCTCACTCACAAACTAGGGATAGGGCACTCACAACCTGCACATCTTTGGGCTATGGAACACAACAGATCCAATTAAGTTTTGCAAACTTTACCTCTCTGCCTCTCTGTCTCTCTCCCTCTGCAGGATTCTCAGTGGATTCATCTGTTCAGTCTCACACCAAAGGAATCTGGATGTGGGGTCAATCCCTCCCTCAGAGACCCAATGAGGTCCTCCTGTTGTTGGACACCGAGGGTCTGGGAGATCCTGACAAGGTCAGTCCTTCCCTCACAACTATGCCCCTGCTCATAAGAGTGGTTTCATTACCAAAGGGGTAACCCACAGACCAGAGTTCAAATCCTACCACAGGCAGTTTAGATGGTTAAATGCCATTTACAATGTAGATTCTTAGTAAAACATAATTAAGTTGTTGATTTATTAACTAACATTGTCATGCTGAGCTTCAGGGAGGAATTCTGGCATCTTTTCTATTGGAACTATATGTGATCAAAGACCATTACCCTTCCAAATTACCTGTGCCACCACACCAATTCCCATCCCCATCCTCGCAAATGAAAAGGATGTTAAGGTACCATGACAATGTATTCTCCCCCAGCACTGTGGTGTTGAGCACTGGTGCAGACTCTGTCTGTAAGGCTTCCCTTGGCCATACACCTGCCACTGGTGGCATTGACAGGAAGGATGATGTGGAGGGAAGCCTCACTCACTAACCTCTGTAAACACTGAGCAATAAATGTCTAGAAATGGGATTGTTATCTATCAGACTGATCTCTGAGCGAGAGCTCTCACTAACTGGTTGTGTGTCCTTCTTGCAGGGAGACACCAACAATGATAATTCTATCTATTCACTGGCTATCCTTCTGAGCAGCATCCTCATTTACAATGGTCAAAGAAACATAGACCAGCAATCCCTGCAAGACCTACAGTATCCTTCACTGGTGTCTCTCAGTTCTTCTCTTTCAGGGTGATATCTCTACAGTGACCAGTGCCTCTCAGTACCCCTCTCTCGGGAATATCTTCTGTGACTGATATCTCTCAGTCCTACTCTCTTAGAAAGAGATTGTACACTGACAGGTTTTTCTCTGCCCCTGTCTCTCTTAGTGGGATAATTGTGCACAAACGTACAATTCTCTCTCCCTTTCTTTTGGCATGAATCTGTCAACTGGCCATTGTCTCTCAATCATAGAGTCATTGAGTTATACAGCTGCGAAAGTATCCCTTCAGCCATGCTTGTCCAGTCCAACAAAAATGTATTCTCAATCTGATTCCATTTTCCGGCACGTTCCAATATTGCTCTGAATTCTTGACATCTTCGTACCTAACCACATATTTCATAAAAGTGTCTAATGTACATGCCTCATCCACTTACTTTGCTGACTGGTTTAATATAATCACCATCCTCTATGTACATCTCAGGTTCTTATTAATCCTTTCACTCTATCCATAATACTAATTCCTGTAGTTTTCATTTCCTCAACCTTGCAAACAAAGACCACTGACCCTATCAATGATTTTGTTATTACAGCTGTGAGATCACACATCAATATTATATGCTCCAAAGAATAAAGGCCAATATGTCTAACCACTAAGTTCCATGACTCCTGGCAACATCCTTCTTAATGCCTTTTACTCATCAAGACCCTGTCTCTCAGGGAGATATCTCCACAATGGCTTTTGTCTCTTCGTCACACTCTCGCTGAGAGGGAGATCTGTACACTGACTGGTGTTTTGTCCCTCTTTCTGAGAGGGAAGTCTGTATACTAAATGGTCCCTCTCCCCTTCTTCCCCTGACATTCCTCACTATTTTCCTGCCAACCCTTCATTGCTTTATCCTTGATGTTTCTCCCAGTTTTGTGACTGAACTGTCTAAGCGGATCCAGATGAAGTCCCAGCGTGATGGCTGCAGCAGTTGGAACTTTGTCCGTTTCTTCCCTGAATTTGTCTGGGTGATCCGTGATTTGATACTGGATATGAACATCAATGGAAAAGATGTGACTCCGAATGAGTACCTGGAGCACATTCTGAAACTGAAGGACAGTGAGTATGTGGCAGTGCCAGTCTCTGAGGAGTCAGGGTGAACTTGGAAAGCGACCAGAAAATAGAGGGAGCAGGGTTGAATTCAGTATGTGAGGGGTGGTGAAGAAAGTGGCAACCTCTTACCTGATGATCTGTGCACACATTCTCCAGGGTGTCCCAACCCCTTCACATCTCTCATTTCCTACTTTGTCTGCATTCCCCTGCCCTGTTCATATTCACATTACCTCACAATTACCTGCAATAACCGGATGCCAGCATACACCATCCTCTGGTTTGATGGTGTAAATGCACTATACCCACCCAGCTGACACCTCCTTCCCATCAGAGTTTCATTTCATTGGCTGGGAGCCAGTCTCCCACACACACAGCCCTCTCAATCAATATGACCCTCAACTACCTTTTATCATTTCCCTCCATAACAAGACACCCATGACCCAACTACGATGCACTTCATGCTCCCCCCACAATCCTGTCCCTCACCATCACACCTCGCAAACTGCCTCCCCTCTGTTTCCCTCCTGTCCTTCCCTTATTCCTTCCCACAGCCCTGTGGGTAACAGTCACCATGTTGGGAATGGGAGAACAGACTCAGTAAGGATGATTCCTGCCTGATTCTTCATTCTTTTTTACAGGTGACAGCAGTGAGCAGGACAAGAAATACAATGAACTCCGCAGGTGTATCCGCGATAACTTTCCCTCACGTTGCTGCTTTGCATTTCCCATTCCCGCACACCGGAAGAAACTCAAGCAGCTCCAGGAACTGGAGGACAAGGATCTGGATGAGGATTTTGTTACGGAGCGGCAGAACCTCATCGATTACATTCACACCCACAAGAAAGTCAAGAGAGTTGTTGGGGGTCAGCTGGTCACGGGCAGGAGTGAGTAACTGGGCAAAACCTCACCACCTCTCTTCAGTATAACACACTAACCTGGCATGAGAAAATCTGCAGATGCTGGAAATCTAAAGCAACACACACAAAATGCTGGAGAAGCTCAGCACGCCAAGTAGCATCAATGGAAAAGCGTAAACAGTCAATGCTCCGTGCCAAGCTCCTTCATCAGGACTGGAAAAGGGAGGGGAGATATCAGAATAAGAAGATGGAGGAGGGGAAAGGAGGAAGAAGTACAAGGTGGGAGGTGATAGGTGAAACTGGGAGAGGGAGAGGTGGTAAAGTAAGGAGCTGGGAATTTGATTGGTGTAAGAGATAAAGGGCTGGAGGAGGGTGAATCTGATAGGAGAGGACTGAAGAACATGGAAGAAAGGGAAGGAGTTGGATCACCAGATGGAGGTGATGAGCAGGTTAGAAAGGACGGTGTGAGAGGGAAGCAAGAATGGGGAATGGTGAATGAAATGGGGAGGTGGGGGAATTACCAGAGTTCGAGAAATCAGTGTTGATGCAATCATGTAGAGCACCTTCTCTCTGTCTGCCACAAAAAGCAGGATTTCCTTGTGGCTACCTATTTCAATTCTACTTCCTATTCCATTCCAACAGGTCCACCCATGACCTCTTTTTTCCACAATGATGCCAGCTTATATTCTGTCTGGGTAGTCTCCAATCTGATGGCATGAACGTCGATTTTTCAAACTGTTTCTCCTTCCCTTCCCTTCCCTTCCACCATCTCCTTTCAGATTTCCCCCTCTCCAACCCATTGTCTCTTTCACAAATCACCTTCTCATCTCTTCACTTCACCCCTCCTCCTCTCCTGATGTCACCTATCACCTGTCACCTTGGACTTCTTTGTCCCTTCCCCACATTCCCAACCTGATCTCTGCCTTTCCTTTGCAGTCCTGGTGAAGGGTCTTGGCCTAAAACACTCACCTGGAATGGGAATATACTATCAGAGTAGATGGCAGTGTAGGCAACTGGCATTGAATGGGAAGAGATTTGGATGCCATTGGAAATGTGTACAAGGGAAGGGAATGGGAAGGGGCTGAGATCCCATTGCAAGTGTGGACAATGGAATTGAATGGGAGGGGGTTGGGATCCCATTGGGAGTGAGTGGAGTGTTGTGGGATACCAGCATGTGTGCAGAGGTTAGGAGTGAATAGAAAGAGATGGCGTTCACTACAAGTGCAAGGGGAGGTGTAGGCATATGAACTGTAGGATTCAATAGGAAACAGGTGGGGTCCCATTGGGAATATGGACTGTGGGATTCAATGGAAAGGGAGGGTTTTATTGGGAGCATTGACTATGTTTTTGAACAGGAAAGGAGTGGGGTCCCATTGGGATATCGACTGTGGGATTGAATGGGAATGGGAATTGTGGACCAATTGGGAGTATAGTCTGTGGGATTGATTGGGAAAGGGGTCAGGTCCCATTGGGAGTATGAATGATGGGAGGGAATTGGAGGAGGCTTGATCCCATTGGAAGTGAATGAGAATGGATTGGGTACATTCGTATATGGAGAGTGTGGATTGAGGTTGTGATCAGATCTCCAGGTGCTGACCTCCAGAAACATCCCACACAGGATTTGTTGAATTGGCCAAGGCGTACGTGGGCATGATGGCAGATGAGGTCCTACCGTGTGTTGAGAGCAGTGTCGCCAAATTAGAGGAGGTAGAAAACCAAGCAGCAGTAGATGAAGCCCTGAAATTCTATGATGATGGAATGAAAAAATTTTCAGAATCTGGCTGTCTTACTATGAGCAAACTCATAGAGAATCACAATGCGAGGAGCATAGAGGCATTCAGTATCTTCAACAAAAGATCTATGAACAACAACAGTGGCAAATACATCCAACAGCTGGAGGTGAGCTTCTTATGTTCCAGGATTACCAACTGTCTCATCTCCGAACACCAGTCCCTAGACTCAACATGTAATAGCATGGACTGAGAGACAGAGTGCATATGTATCATCTTGATAGTGAGGGACTTAGAGACACCAGATAGTGCACGTCACTCCCTGAATGAGAGAGGCAGAGAGACACCAGTTTGTATGCAGATCACTCCCAGATCTCCCCCCTGAGAGAGACTGACTCAGAGATATAGTTGAATGTAAAGATTTATAACGGAGAGGGATGGACTGAAAGACAGTGGTCAGTGTATGATTCTCTCCCTGAGAGAAAGTAACTCAGAAACTGTTAGTGTACAGATCTCTCCCTGAAAGACAGCGACTCACAGATATAGATGGTATGCAGATATACCACTGAGAGAGAGGGACCGAGAGATATCGGTCAATGTACAATACTACGTTTCCCAGTTCACTATGCATCTTTCCTTCACTCCCAGGAGACAATGAGCTCTACTTACAAGTCTCTCATAGCCAAGGTCAAGGAAAAGTCACAAGAGGAATGTGAGACACATCTAAAAGAAGTAATGTCATCAATAAAAGAAAACCTGACATCTGGACATTACCTGAGACCTGGTGGTTTCCAGGAGCTGAAGAAGGATCTTGATAAGGCCATCAAGGAGTATGAAGAAAGGAGTAAGAACGAGATGGAGGTGTGTTCAATATTTTACAGCAAGGCATTTACTTTCCAATTCTCATAGCTTTTCCTTCCTCTGCCTTACATGGATTCAGAAAACTCCCCCCTCTGCCTCCTTCCATTCACTCAACAATAGTGTATTTGATTTCCACTCTCCATAACATCTGGAATGTGATTAACTGGGTAGATTGAGTCTATGATTGGAGAACGAGAGTTGTGGATTGTGGGAGGCTTTTCAGTGGATGGGGTATGTGCCTGTGGGTCTGTGGGAGGGGATTCCATGTGTAGGGAGAGCTTGTGATGGGGAGATGTTTGTGGGATGTGAAAGTGGATTCAGTGGTTGGAGAGTCAGTAATGGGGCAGAGTATCCATGGGCTGTGGGAATTAGCTTTTAAAGTTAGTTTCTAAGAACCTTTCAATCTCTCCCTTAAAAATCCCTACTCTCTGTTTCCGCTCTGCGTCAATTGAGACAGTTCCAAAAACCAATCATGCATTGGGAGAAAAAATGCTTGTTTAACATCTCCATTGATCAAGCTACCTGTTTATCTAACTCAGCTTTGCAACTCACGACTTTCCCCCATACACTATCTGGCATGACTCCTGTTTCTGGGTTTTCCCAAATAAGTGTCTAGTCCCAGCCTGTCCTACCTTCTCTAATAAAGTAATCTGTCCTTCCAGGTATCAGTACAGGAACCCATCTCTGAACTGCTTCAAGTGTGTTATTGTTAAAAGAGACCTATACAGACCATATTCCAGATTGTAATCTCATCAAAACCTGATATAACTGAAGTTTTCCCTTCTACTTTTGTTACACACTCTTACTTGCACACAAGAATTTTGCGAATCTTGCACTAGGACACCCAGAACCCTCTACATCTTAGAACTTCATAAACTCTCCCATTTGGATAATATGGTTTTATTTACCTTTTTGACATAATGGGTATTTTGCATTATCCCACATTGTGCTCGATTTGCCTGATCCTTATCCATTCACACAATTCTCTACTCTTTGTGTCATTTTTACAATTTATCCTTGTGTCATTTAGAAAAGACATTCTACCAATCCTGTAGATTGGTAAAATGAGTTCCTTAATTGTGTATCAATCCCCAGCACTAGATGTTTGATGGTGAGAACCTGTCTCTGGTCTTCTGTGGACTGGTGTAATGGGAGAGAGTTGGATGTGAATGATTGTATCTTCTATTCTCTGTAGGAGCTGGCTGTCCTCACCCACTTCCTGGAAGAGGAAAAATCTCGTCTGGACCATGTACAGAAAATGGACAGCCAGCTGACGGAGGAACAAAAGCATGTCTCTGGTGAGAAAATAAACAAAATGCTCAAAATATTCAGGTCAGGGTGTAGATTTAAAATAACTCTCCAAGTCTGAAAACTAAAAATGCAAGAAACTCTTGCTGATGTTCTTCGACATGTTCCCATTAAGAAGTAGCTGGTGTTGGGTCTCCCAAAAAACAGAAACAGAGGGCCAGAGTGAGGTGCCCAAGAGGAGGAGGTGGATTTGAGGCAGGAGTAGTGGTCACCAATTGGTAATCCTTATCGAAGAGACATAGGTGCAGAGACAACAGAAAGGCTTGGCATATGATGTAACTGGAACTCTAACATAAATATCAACTCTTTAATCCACCGTTCATTTATTTTTGAAATGTATCAACTATGTGTCTTTGCCCTGTACTGTACTGTTGCCATACAAAAACAAATTCACATCGTATGTTGGTGATAATAAACCTGATTCTGATTTCTGAACTCATTGAGGTGTCAGCACATGGAGGATAAGGGAAGGTCCTGTCTGAGGACAAACTCTCCGCTTCAGAGAGAGGAAGATGAGACAGGGTATTGAAAGCATGGCAGAAGGTGGAGTTGGTGTCAGGGGTGGGTAGAGGGTCGGAGAGATGTGCAATAAAAAGAGAAGGTCTCAGTGGGGTGAAGGAGCTGGAGATACTGGGAGGCATGGGAGAGCAGGAGTGAGAGGGGAAAGATGGTAGAAGACAAGGAGACAGTAGGATGCAGTGGTGGCATGAAATAATAACATTGCAGTGGCAGAGGCAATAAACAAAAATATCCAGTGCATGATTGAAAAGATCAGCAGGTGTGATGGGAACTTTCACATTGTGTGGACAAATCGAATTGGTCCAGGCAATCTTGAGGAGGAATTCATAGCTTTCTAAAACAATGTGTTATTGAATCTACAAGGGAATGTATCTTTTTGTCATCCTGGATAATGAAAGAGGGTAATGATCTCCTAGCTGGAGATCATATTGCAAAGGGTGATCAGAGTATTATTGAATTTCACATACAAATGTAGGATGCAATAATTTGATCTGAACCCCAGTGTATTATGCTGAAACAAGGGAAAATACAATAGGATGAGGAAGGAGTTGGATAGTGTAGATTAGAGCACAGGCTATATGGTGGGATGATGGCTGCAGGAGTGGGAACCCAGCATTTACCCCGATTGTGGCCGTGGGTGATGGGAATGGAAAACAACGGTGGGACACTGACCCCTCTCGTGGGAAGAGCTATGGTGCTCCAGTGGTTGGGGGACCGCCGGTATTGTGGCTGGGACAGTGAACTGGGTAACAAAGAGGGTGTGGACCATAAAGGTTCTGTTTTACGTTCAGACTCCAGGGTAGACCAAGAGCTGCCCATTTCTTAATGAGGAATATTTTCCTTGGACTTCTTTACCAACACTCAGAGACTGTGCAAAAGGTTGTGATGAGGTGTCTTGCTCATCTCTACTTCAAGACATGGCACTGGATGGACTTTCAAAATCAGGAACAATGACGCCATCCATCAGTCTGATGCTTGACGTGGCGAGGGTCCCTTCCTTGTGTCTACCAAAAGGCTCAGATTCCCCTGAGATGTCTGAGGATTTCTCCACCAATGATATTGAGGTTAGGAAATGGAACAAGCTGGTGGGTCTGGCAGACTTGCTGCAGAGAGAGGAATGCACATGTCAGCTACAAGTGGCTTCTGCTCGTAAGGGTCAGGACTGTCAGGTCTGTCGTAAGTCCTGTAAGATTATTCCTTTTATCCTAATCCCTGGAAAAAGACACCACTGGCTACTGACTTCGAGCTTGGAAATGAGACAGTTCATGGGCTGTGCTGTACCATTCTCCAAAACCTGCTGCTGTGCTCAGGCCACCACCTGTTGTGGGCAGAGCTCATTCTATCACACATGTTGGTATGGTCCGCATACTGGCACTTTAAGAACCAGCTCTTTAATAGACTGGAGCACAGCACCTTTCCAAAATTTGTTCTGACTGTTATGAGAGACGTAAAGGGGAAGCAGGGGAGTTTCCCATCCCTTAGGGTCATGGGCAAAGATCACGTTTATCTCTTTTGTTGGACTATTTCTGGGGGCTGACAAAGGAGCGGAGGAGATTGAGGAGGACAGAGATGAGAGTTTAAATATGTTGTTTTTGATTGCATGCATATTTGTGAAGACTAATCTGAGAAATACCTAAAAATGACTTTTTGGAAACAAAAACCAGTTGAACAGTGATGTCCTTCTTTAAAGAATGGGATTTTCCTCCCTCCATTATTGATGATGACATCACCCACGTCTTCTTTTTCCGGAATATGCGTACTTAACGGTGCTAGTGTTCCTTTGTCTTTACCCACCACCCTGAGAGACTCTGCATACAAAACATCACCCTCTCGAACATCTGCCATCTCCAAAGGGATTCTACACTAAATGTATCTTTAGTAACCCTCCCTCTGCTTTCCGCAGGATTGCTCCTTCCCTGATTCCCTTATCTATTTGTTCCCCCCCCCCAAATATCTCTCTCCCGGCACTTAACCCTGCAAGCAGGCTAAATGCTACACCTCCCCATACACTGCCTCCATCATCTCCATTCAGAGTCCTAAACAGTACTTCCAGGTGAAACAACACTGCACCTGCAAATCTGCTGGAGTTTATTGTGTCTGGTGCTCCCCATGTGGCCTCTACTTTGGTGAGACCATTTGTAAATCGGGCAACTGCTTTGTCAAGCACCTCTGCACCATCCTCCACAAGCGGGAATTCCCAGTGGCTAAACATTTTAATTACAAATCCCATTCCCGCTCCAACATATCGGTTGCTGGCCTCCTCTTGTGCCAAGAAGATGCTATGCTCAGGGTAGTAGAACACCACCTTATATTCCATTTGTAAAGCCTTCAACCTGATGGCATGAATATTGATTTTTCCTTCTGGTAAACCAATTTCCCACCACTCCTTCCTCTATTCCCCACTCTGACCTTTTGCTACTTCTTACCGGCCTATTACTACCCCAAGTTCCCTCCTCTTCCCCTTTCTCAGATAGTCCACTCTCCCCTTCTATCAGATTGCTTCCTCTCCAGCCCTTAACCTCTCCTACCCACCTGGATTCACCTGTCACCTTCCAGCAAGTATCTTTCCCCTCACCTTACCTTTTTATTCTGGCATCTTCCTCCTTCCCTCTCAGTCTTGAAACCGGGACATGGCTGAAACATTGACCGTCTATCATTTCCATAAATGCTGCCTGATCTGCTGAGTTCCTCCAGCATTTTATGTATGTTTTTAGATTGAACACTGAGTGAAGCTCCCTCTCAATGTCCTGTCACAGACACATAGGGAAGTGATCCCTTCAAAACTCTCTGCACAAACTAACCCATTCATCCTTTTTCCTTTTTGTCAGCTTTGGAACAGGAGTTCTCAAGTATGAAACAGGAGATGAAGATGATGGAGCAGAAGAGGAAGGTGGCTGAGGAATACAGGAATAAGGAGATCATGGATCAGATCAAGAAGAGGTTTGAGGAGGGTAAAACGTGCAGTGTGGATGAGCTGAAGGAAGCCATGGAGCATATGAGGAGTGAGATGGAGAAATACGAAGATGAGGGCAGGATGGAGGATGCAGAAAGGGCTCAGCAGAGGTACGAGTACCTGAAGAAGAAATTTGAAGAGGCAACAAAATGGAGTTTTATGAAATTCATAACGGAGAATGCTGAGACTATTGCTGCACTGGCATCTATAGCGGCACAAATTATTTTATCCATAGCAAGAAAGTAGTCAAAAAAGATGTCTACAATTAAAGTGGATTCAGGAATTTTCTCCCAGTTTATTCATAGATTCTAGCTGGTGAATCTCAGAACCACAGGGATGTGAATGAGATCATCATTTCCCCATGAACTAGTGTAATATGTCCCACTCATTAAATCCCCTCACACAACCCACACTCTCCCCAATCACAGACTTTCTCCATTCAGCAAATCCCCTCCCATAACCCACCATAACCTCCCATAACTCTCAAACAATTCTGTTTATTTTTTAGTCTCACAACCTCTACTTGTATTCATAATTGCCTGCTCCAGGTGAACATGTCCAGATTTCAATGCAGTGATTTCTTCTCCGAGACAGGGTTGTGGACGTTTCTTCAGCAGTTGTTGGACTCCAGAGTTACCACCACCAAATATCTCCTCGAGCACATTTTATGCATTCCCACATAAAGGTTCCAGACTCCACCTAGTAATTGGTAGCTAATTATAAAGCTACATGTCCAGTTCTTATCCACATTTTTTCAATCCTCTCATATACGTGTCTACACTGTACCAGAATTATCTGAACTATCAGTTCTTTAATTATAAGAGAGTCTGTTTATCCTTGGACATTTCATCAACCTCTTCCCGACACAGAATGTCAGCTTCCACATCCTACTTATCTGCTGGTTCAGTGTTCTGGGTCAGTGGTCAGTTCTATTCAATACTGACCCTGTGTTGATAATGTGGCCTTCCTCCACTCTGCTCTGTGTTCTGTGGATCTCTCTCTCACCAGCAGAGTTTCCTCCCAGAGGCTAATGGGGAACGTCATCTCCCTCTGGCTGCTACATTCCCATCATCAATCTATGATCAGTCTGATTACTGGATCACACTAATTATCCAGGCAATAAATCTGACCACCAGCAATGAACAATTGGAAACTGAAATGTGAGAACAGATGTACATTCAGCAGAGATATGCGAGACTGCAGGTGCTGGAATCTGGAACAACAAGCAGGAAGATGGAGGAATCTTCAGTGGGTTGATCAGCATTTGTTGGTGGGGGTGGGGAAGAAGGAATTGTTGATCAAGATCTTGTGGGTCAAGATCATGTATTAGAACTGATAGAATCTTGACCCAAAATGTCGACAATTCCTTTCTGACCACAGATGCTGCTTGATCCACTGAGTTCCTCCAGCAGGTCATTGCTTTATATAAGTTGAGTGAATAGTTTTAGCAAATAGATTTGTTAAGTAACATAGATGCTACATTTATCCACAATATAACTTTATTAACAAGCCAGTAATCTTTCCAATTAGCTAAATCAATGTAACTGCAATAATAGGAATCAAGATATATATGTGTCAGTGAACTTAGATATTGTATCGTCATCCCACCACATGGATGTCTGGATTGAAATACTAACAGTTTGAGTATTTTGGTAAATCTGTGAAACTTTCATAAATGTCTTGTATGAAGCAGAAAGTTGTTCTCTATTGCATTTAGAACATTCTGGAGAGGAGAAGACTATGATGGATATATCTTTGTAGGTAAGAATAGAGATTATTGATTCAAAGTTTCAGTTATTATCAAAGTATGTATGCAGTATGCAACTGTAGCATTCTTTTTCTCCAGATAGCCATGAAACAATGAAATATATGGAAGTTAGTTCAGAGAGAAACAGCAAACACAAGCCCCCCTTGCACAGAAAAAAACGACAGCACAAATCATCAACTCCCCAAACCCCTGTCCCCCTGCATAGAATGCAACACAACAGCAGCCCCCAAATCCCTCTCCCTTGCATAAAGCAAACAAAAACACAATGAGAACATCAACCCAAGCCTCCTTCCCCCACAAAAAAGCAACAAAAACATCAACCCCCAAAACCCCCTCACCCCGACCCAAAAACACAAAATATAAAAACCATAAGGCTGAAGATTTTATAAGCCTTAGTGCATATTCATAATTGCAGAAACCTCAGTAACATCCTCCAACATCATCAAAAGAGAGCCACAAAGGGCTTTAATTGGCAAACTGTGGAAGCTTTAATCAGTGAAATGGAGTTGAACAATGGATCCCAGTTTCTTGTGCTTGCTGCTTTCCGGAATCTTCTCAGAGACAGCCAAGCGTTGGATCATTCCATCGATCTCCAAACTGTAAATCACAGATTCTAACAGTTCCAGAACACATTCAGAATGAAAAACAGATGTAAAAGAAGTGAAATAAATAGGTCCATGGTCTATCCAGAAGATGTTGACCAAGGGAATGTTGTACGTAGGTGTCATCTTGACTGGAATCATCATCGCAATAGGAATCATTGACATTTATGAAGATTATCTCACATTAATGAATATCAAATAAATTATTGTGGCCAAAATAGGTTGGGAGTTGAAGTGTAAAACAAAATAGCAGCTTGTTAACTTTCAAAATTGAGGTGGGAAAGGGGAGCCAATATTTGTCCTTACCTGCATAAGCAACTCTAGTGAGATCACTATAGTTCAAATAGTTACGTTCTCAAGTGCATGTAACTGGATTTTGGATTTTAAACCGGAAAAGGGCAGGAACTGTGGGGTGGATCAGAGAGGGACAAATATTACATTTATTGACAGGAATTAACACAAGGCATTATAACCTTTGATTGTAATTCTTATATTGGTAATTATATCCTTCATGTTTATTATATACTGATTGCTATTATATTAAATTCAGACCAGTGGCTTCATTGAAGGCACAATAATCAGGGAATCAAACAGGCAACGTAGCAGAGTTGACTGGTTGGAATATCTCCTGAATGGGTTTGTATGGTGAGAGGAATAATCAGTATGCTGAGTCTCTGAGTAGGAACCAAAGCTTTTTTGGCCTGCTGTTAATTCTCATGCCATTGCCTCTACATCCAGCACCCACAGGTGCTACAGAGCAAATGGAACAACAATAAATACTTCATCATGTGTGGCATTTTCTTGTACAATACTCAGGTCTGCATCATTATTGTATCATTGCCTTGAGCATCCACACCTGTGTTATCATTAGAATAAGTTGGAATACACTAAACTAGACAGAACATGTAATCACACATCAATTAGCTAAATATAGAGTACTAACAATGGAATGACCAGAAGCTGTAGGTATGGACTCAAAGAGGCATCATTTTCAATGAGGCTGAATCACTGACTCAGAACTGGAGAAGGTAATTTATGTTCAGATTCTTCTGGAAGTGAGTTAGAACGTAGGTCACTACAATGTTTACTGATGTTGGAGAGACATCAGTCACCTTCCCACTCTTCTTCCTGGCCACCACTAATGTAGGCGCACAAGGGCTTCTGGACACAGAGATGATCCCAGCTTCCTTCAACTTCAACAGATGCTGCTGAATGTCCTCCACCTCTGCAGGCACCAGTTGCCACAACCCTTCTCTGAACGGGGTGTCCTCTGTCACCTGGATGGTGTGGCAAGTGCTCTTGAAACAACCCATATCAAACTTGTCAGTAGAAAAGACATCTTCCAGCTTCGTCGTCTTCTCTATCAACCTCTTCTTCCAACCTCTAGGTACTGGGTAGTCCCCAAATTTAAATGACTCAACAGTCAACTTTCCCTTTTTCGGAGAGAATTTCTCCCCAGCTTGTCTCAAAGGGACAGTGGACATTACCATCACCGGAAACAGGTATGCCATTGGCATCCCCCTCCTGTTCTGAAGTGTTCTGACACTCACTGTCATCCTGTTCACCTGTACAGCCGAGGGTTTCTGCAGTTCAGGACTCACCAGTACCCAGCAGGTGAGCCTAACTCCTTTTTAGTCCTCTGGAGAATCCACCATCATCAAGTATTCAGGGAAGTTCGGGGTTTCACTTCACTCTAGCTACTTTCTAAGGCTGTAACATGACTGGTTTGGATTGGGTGTACCATATAGTCCCTCTTTTATGTGCATCATCCAGCCCAGTGTGGCCCTGCACTTCCTCAAAAGCAGTTTGGAACACAGGGTGAATTGACAATGATTTCAGAAAGCTCTCTCCAACTTTCTACTACAATGAGTATTCGTCCCCTCAAGAAATGAAGCTTCATCCTTCTCGACCACGTCCAGACAAACCAACACTAATATATCAAGGACTTCAGCTATATCCACATCTGCCTCTGAAAACTCCAGCTTCAATGACAAGTAAGCATGAAACGGATAGTCATCCGTACTAAGACCCCAAATCACCCCTTGTAATAATAGTCAGAGAGGCACAGAGAGAATCAGTGATTTCCAACAACTATCTTCAGAGTTTGAACTAACAAGCACGTGAATTCATACACAAAGTACCGGTGTGCACAACCACTCAGTTCCCCTGACTCTCTTGAAAAGTGAAAGAATAGAAAAGGTAATATAAAGGAGTCTACGCTGACCAGGAGTTCCTTGTAGTTCTAATCAGTCTCCAAATGTTCCATGTAGGGTCTCTTACTCTTGTTCTCTGATGGTTAATCTTCAAATTTATCTCTATTTTGCCTTTACAAGCCTTTGCTTGTATATTCATTCCTTATCAGATGTTACATTTCAGTGTCATTGGCTATGGAACACCTGACTGACCTAAAACAGCATCCATTTCAAAGATTCAAGATTCAAATATTCAAAGAATATTGATTATCAAAGAATGTATAGATTATAGACCTTAAGATTTTATTGCTTACATACAGCCACAAAGCAAGAAACCCGAAGAACACAATTTTTAAAAAACCATAACCACTGTGCTGAGACACAGTAAATAAAATTCACACACACATCATGTGAACAACTGGAGCAAATGACAGAATTCCAAACAAGATTGAGTCCTTGGATCTGCTCCCTGGAGCAGAAGGAGTAGGTCCAAGCCTCGATCTCAGTTCATCATATCAGCAATGCTGAAAGACTCTCAGGGACAAGCAGTTAACAACCTTGGTGCCGCAGAGAAAGGAATGAATACTGTGAGAGTCTGAGCAAAACCATCCCGACCTTCACTTCTGGTTCTGACACTTGGACTTCCCTGTCTATCTGGTCCAGTGTTTAAATTGTCCAAGCAACAGGTAGTACCTTACTTTAGGACTCAGATCGCAGTGCAGGGTCAAAATTAGGCTGCACAGCTCAAAGCCATTCTCAATCTCACTAAATCAGCTTGGCACTTGGATCAATCCAAACTCACACTTTGGTTTAGGTGGACGGGCATCGAAACTGTTGTACATCCACCCCTCTCCAAATCGCTCACTCCAACTCCAACAGTGAACCAACTCCATCTGCGACTTTGCCTTGAACAAGTTGCATCTCGGCTTTGAAATGCACCTACACGGCCCACCCTTTGAATCAGCATCACCTCTGTTTGCTTTTTCATTGATTGCGGTGATGGGTTACAACAATATAATTCAGGAAAAAGTGTTATCAGTAATGTCTTCAGTTGAATATCTATTTATTGCCCTTCTTCCACAAGTGACGACTTGTAATTTATGGCCATTTGTTCGAAATCAGTTACCGAACCAGAAACCAGCTCGTATCATTCAGGGCAGACACAGACCCCAACATTCACAAACTTGCATGTTATACCTAACCAATGAACAGCTCACAAATAACTTTATAGTTAGAAATGATCACCAGTCCAGCAGATTACCTGGAGCAGGATTTCTCAACCGGGGATCCACAGAACCCTAGATTTCCCTGAGATCACTAGGGATTCCATGAGATAACATGTTTAAAGTATTTTTTTTTTAAACTTTTGAGCAATGGGCAATGCCAGCATTTACTGTCTCTTTTATTAAAATCTATTGTGGCTTCCCTTCAAAGGAACACTTGCTGCTCCACTTCACCTTTTGAACCTGCTCTTGACAGAGGTTGCCATGTAGGGATGGAAAATGGACACTAGCAGTTGCAGATCAGTAACAAGGGTAAACTCTCTCCTGTATATGTACTGATTGAAACACCCCAAACCAGACCCAAGGCTCCCCGGTCAATTTGTGCATAATTTTTTTGGCAGTGGTAACGGAATATCAGTCAAAGGCCATGGGCTGGTCACATCCATCACTCGTAATATGTGACATGACTGCACCTAGACCATAAGGTGAGGCATCACAGGCAAGCTTCTCTGGACGATGTGGATCATAATGTGTCAGTACAGTGTCTGACGTCACCATCTCCTTTACCTTTTTGAGTGCCATCTCACATTGCTTTGTTCATTGCCGTTTCTTCCCAATCTGCAGTAATGAGCTCAGGGGGTGAAGCACAATAGACAAGCTCAGCTGGAATCTGTTATGAAAGTTAAAAAAAAACCTTCAAGGACCACAACTGTTACACATCCTTTGGCCTTGGGGCATCCACCACAGCTTGAACTTTCTCAGCACACTTATGTAATCCTTGTGCGTAAATCACGTGACCACAGTAAATAATGCCTGGTTTAAAGAATTCACACGTCTTGTCATGCTCTGAGCCAATAGAGTATTGAAAGATGAAATACATAGCAAAATTAACTGTAATTTTGCCCTATCATCTGCCTGTCCTTCCTGACAGTCTCAATACACACCTCTCCTGCTTATACCAACATCTCTATCCTCAGCCCTACCACACAGGCTCTCAATCTTTGGCCAAATTAGTTCAAACCCACCCAACACGCAAGCATATCAAGAATTATTGGTTCCCCCTTGGGTTCAGGTGTAACCCGTTCTTTTCTGCACATCATACTTCCCCAGAAGAGATTCTAATGATCCAGAAATTCCAAACGCTGCCCTCTGCACCAAGTTCTTAGCCACTCACACAATGGCCACTTCGTTCAACTCTGGCTTATTTTTATTTGACCTCACAAAGGAATTGTGATGGCACCTGCAAAGAAAATGAAACAAGTCACTTAAATGATAGAGGAAGGGTTGTGGAGTGAGGATGAGCCTCTAGAATGGAGACGAGCAGAAGCAATAAGGTGGTAATCTTGGGATTATTATCCAAAGCACCTGAGTCAGTAAAATCTGGAAGTTGATTGAGAGCTTCAATTGGGCTGGGTGAAACAACAGATTCCCGGGAGTGGGTACAGGCTGTGATCTAATTCAGGGGTTTGGGAGATTATATACAGAATAACAGATGATTTCTTGGAGAGGGCTACAGGCTGGGATCTAATCCAGAGGGTTGGGGGTTCATAAATAGAACAGCAGATCCCTGGGATTGGGTTACCAGTTGAATTCTAATCCAGAGGGTTGGGGTTTTATATATAGAATAACAGATTTCCAAGATGGGTTACAAACTGGGATCTAATCCAAGCGTTTGGAATGCTATGTGCCTCCATTGGTCAGGGTTAACCATGTATATTGTCTCCCTGCTGTCTAGATAAACAAGCCTGGGCAGTATAATACAGACAGCAAGTTATTGCCCATGTAGCAAGCTCCCACTCTCCATGCATCGGATGACCCCAAAGCAACAACAGAGACCAACTGATATAGTTTGGCTTCAGCAGCAATGCAGGAGTTGCCAGTCAGCTTTGAGCTCAACATAGGACTGCCTCAAGGACTCCAGTCGTGGATTTTTCCCTTGTGATTTACTCCCAAAGCCTTCCCAGTGGGTACAGCCACAAGGCAGCGGCAGTTTGTAATCAGAGTTTCCTTCCCCTAGATGAGCTGCCAATCATGGCTGACAAGCGCCATCTGCTTGAAAAGACATGATTTTAAGGTGCAAATAACCCACATTTCTCCTTCTTCTGTCAGTAGAAATGATTCCTATTAGCTTAGTAGCTAAGACACACATGAAAGCCAGGAGCTGTATTTAATTGTCAGAGGTTATTTGTGGTGCACAATATTTGAAGCATTTAATAGGTAGTGGGAGCTTATCCACACTACCATCCCTAGCTAAAACAACCTTGGGGTATATTTATAGTATATCTATAATATAACATTACTCACTGGGATCTAATCCAGGGGCTTGGGGAGTTTATATTAGAAATACAGATCCCCAGGTGTGGGTTACAGTCTGCAATATACAGTAATCCAGGAACGTGAACCAGGAACTCTGGTCTCCAGAACCAGCTTGCAGAGAGCAGGAAAGGTATGTTTGACTCCCTTTAACCTTTCACCTTCAAGCATGCAGATCATGAAGAACAGAGCAGAGGGTATTATTTCTGCTGGACTATACAATGGTGAGAGAAATGACAAAAACATTTAATTGCTGAGAGGTTTTGACAGTTTAATTAATGGACAGAGAAAGTAATCATGACAGTTCAAAGTAAAATTTATGATCAGAGTACATACATGTCACCACATAAAACCCTGAGATCTTTTTTCCATATGGGCTATTCACAAATTTACAGAACAGTAACTGTAAACTGTAAACATCAGGAGCCATTAACTGTAAACATACTGTTCACAAGAAGATATAAATAAATAACAAAAAAAAACAAGCATGAAATAGCAATATAAGAGTCCTTAATTCAGTGTACCTTTCCCCTTTTGTTCAAGAGCCTGACTGTTCAGAGGTAGTACTGTTCTTGAACCTGGTGGTGTGAGTCCTGAGGCAGCTGTACCTTCTACCTGGTGACAGCAGCAAGAAAAGAGCATGGCCTGGGTGGTGAGGATCTTTGATGATTAATGCCATTTTTCTACAGCAATGTTTAATGAAGATGTGCTCAATGGTGAGGAGGGTTTTACCCGTGATGTACTGGGCCGAATCAATTATCTTTTGTAGGATTTTCTGCTCATACCAGGCTGTAATGCAGCCAGACAGCTCACTTTCCACTATACACCCATACAAGTTTGCAGAGGTTTTCAGTGACATACCCAAACTCCGCAGACCCTTGAGGAAGTAGAGGCGCTGTTGTGTTTTCTTTGCAATAATATTTACATGATGGGTCCATGATAGGTTCTCTCAGAAAGTGACACCAAGTAACTTAAAGTTACTGACTCTCTCCAGCTCTGATCCTCCGTTCAATGGCTCATAGACCTCTGGTTTCCCTCTCCAGAAGTCTACAATCAGTTCCGTGGTCTTACTGACATTGAGTGAGAGTTTGTTGTTATTACACCACTCAGCCAAGTTTTCGTTCTCCTACCTGTATCATCACCTCCTTGGATAGAGTCCACAACAGTGGTGTCATCAGCAAGCTTGTCCATGGTGTTGGAGCTGTCATAGGTGTAAAGCGAGTAGAACAGAGGAATAAGCACACATTCACTTCAACTGAGAGATGACTTTCCACAGATCACACTTGCACCTCTTGTAGCATTCTTGATCTCAGACTTGAAAGCCTCTGGCCAGTAGGTTGGCACCAGATCCACTGGTGCAACACATTACGTGCTGGTGATAATTGTGCAGGGTTTTCTTCAAACAGGTCTGGTTGAAATCGCCGACTATAGTTTGAAATGCGTCAGGCTCGGGCGCTTCTTGTTTACAGACTGCACTGAGCAGTTCCACGAGTGCCTGCTTACAGTCAGCCACTGGTGGGATGTAAACTGCGGTCAGGATCACGGATGAGATCTCCCGAGGCAAATAGAATGGTCTACATTTAATCGTTAGTTGTTTTAAGTCGGGGAACAAGAACCAAAGATAACCCCAAAGTCCGTGCACCAACTAGAATTGACTATAAAGCATTCCCGCCATCTGTTTCCTTACCAAAACTCAAGGTTGGATCCATTCTGAAAATGGTAAAACCCTCTGGTCTGTTGCTGCATCCGGCGTGTTTGCCGTTAACCAACTCTCAATGCAAGAAACAACTGAGATCTGCCTCTGACACAGCAGTCTTGCCCTGAGATCCTCAATCTTATTTTCAAGAGACAATATATTCGTCAACAAAATGCTCGGAAGAGGAGGCCTCAACCCCTCCGCTTCAGTCCGCTTCGAATCCCGCCTCTCTTGCCGCCTTTTCGGCCATGGCCCTTAAAAGCGCTGCACTTAACAGTTCCGCATTTAACCGTCGAACATGAAATCTGAGTATCATTCATATAGTTTCGTAGTCCGTTGTGAAGAGGAAATTTACATGCTGCAGGTTACAGCGAAAGTAGTTTAAATGGAGTATATCTAAAAGGAAAATTGGTGTAATTTTCTGCAGTCCGCAGAGTCGCCGTTGTACTCTGGCGCCATTTTAAGGAATGAAGTTTTTCAAACCACAATGATTTCTTCTGTTTTGAGAGGATGGTGTCCATGGTAGGAGGAAGATCCAGAACTGTGGGTATCATCTTGGAATAGGGGTCAGCTAATTTAAGAGGGAGACAAGTAAGAATTTCTCCTTGTGGATCTTAGGCATTCTCATTATTAAAAGGGACAATGAGATATACTGTATAGTTCGTGAGCCAGCAGGGTTGGTCGGTACCATCTGAGGGGAATAATGCTCATACTAATTATTGGCAAGGTACATATCTGTAGAGTTAGAAAATATGTGATAGCATTGTACCAGTGGTTACTTTATGTGTGTCATTTTGTATATTATAACACTACCCTAAAATAAGCATTTCTGAAAAGTGGCCAATATCAAAGACAGCATATATATTCAACCTAGTGGTATTTTGTCATCAGTGATCCCTCAGCATTGAAATTTGTCTCAATGATAGCTGAGTTCAAGCACTTTTCATCAAATGTTGTTAAAAAATTCTACTTTGAAAACTATGTCATTGGTGGCATTCGCAGTACAGTGCCCAATTTCAGCAGAGTGAATGATTTCATTTTTATAAAAAATATTTGTGTGTTGTTTATTTTGGAAAAGTCAATAGAAACTCTAGGACACACATAATCACATGGATTGGTAGAGAATGTATTCAGGAATTCAAATAAGTAATCACTTTTTGTATATATTCCATATTAACATCAGTACAGCAGACAATGTTACCCCATCCCTCAAAAGGTAAAAAAAACACCTCATTTGGAGAGATTTCTGGAGTCTTATCAATGTGATAATATTTTCCATAGTGTTGTATTAAATCAAAACAATCTTAAGCTTTTGTCATAGCATTTACAATTAAAGTACAATAATTCACTCAGTGGGATAGACATACCTAGATGCAAATGTTCCCTAAGCAACCTCTACAGTTCCACTGTGCATTTTTTTTTTAGAACACTTGCTCCAAAGTTACTGCCCATTGCCACTTGACCTGTTCTTCTCAGTTAAATACATGGCTCTTGGCCTGAAACATCAACTGTTTATACATTTCCATATTTGCTGCCTGACCTGCTGAGCTCCTCCAGCATTATATGTGTGCTGCTATAGATATCCATCATCTGCAGAATCTTTTGTGTTTACATAAGGTAATGAGTTTTACCAGAGAAAAAAGCATGTATTGCTGCATTCCTCAAAAATGTTATATGGTAACCTGTTGTGAGCAACTTTCTTTTATGCATTCCATAGTCTGTTTACTATCCAAGGATTTATTTAATAGTGGCACTGTAGCCTGTGAAGGTACTGTACGTCCAGCTGTATAACAAAATGTGAACTGAATCTGAAGTAGTGTTTCTTGGGAAAAGAAAGCATACATTTCCAATGTCCACAAAATCACTGAATGGTATTGTACTTTGTTGAAACAGTTTTATTTAATGCATTTCATGCTGGAGCACTTAGACATCAGTTATTTGAACATATAACTTAATTCTTAGAAAATATATGAAGTTGTATGAGAACTGAAAGATTGCAAATATTACCATATAATAACCATATAACCATATAACAATCACAGCACGGAAACAGGCCATTCCGGCCCTCCTAGTCCGTGCCGAACTCTTAATCGCACCTAGTCCCACCTACCCGCACTCAGCCCATAACCCTCCACTCCTTTCCTGTCCATATACCTATCCAATTTTACCTTAAATGACACAACTGAACTGGCCTCTACTACTTCTACAGGAAGCTCATTCCACACAGCTATCATTCTCTGAGTAAAGAAATACCCCCTCGTGTTTCCCTTAAACTTTTGCTCCCTAACTCTCAAATCATGTCCTCTCGTTTGAATCTCCCCTACTCTCAATGGAAACAACTTATTAACGTCAACTCTATCTATCCCTCTCAAAATTTTAAGTACCTCGATCAAATCCCCCCTCAACCTTCTACGCTCCAATGAATAGAAACCTAACTTGTTCAACCTTTCTCTGTAACTTAAGTGCTGAAACCCAGGTAACACCCTAGTAAATCGTCTCTGCACTCTCTCTAATTTATTGATATCTTTCCTATAATTCGGTGACCAGAATTACTCCACTCTTGAAGAAAAAAGAGGAAGGCAAAAGAAAGGAAATTATAGGCCAGTTAACCTAACCTCAGTTGTTGTGAAAAGCTATTATTAAGGATGAGGTTTCAGGGCACTTGGAGACTAATGATGAAGCAAGTCAAATTCAGGACAGTTTCTGTTAAGGGAAATCTTGCCTGCAATCAGAGTTCTTTGAGGAACTAACAAGCAGGTGGGTGAAGGAGAGGCAGTGGATGTCATTTACTTGGATTTGCACAAGGCATTTGATAAAGCATGACGCTGCTTAAAAAAATGAAATCCTAAGGTGTTACAGGAAAGATACTAGCATGGGTAGAGGAATGGCTGACAGGCAGGAGGCAGTGAGTGGGAATAAAAGGGGCCTTTTCTGGTTGGCTGCCGGTGATTAATGGTATTCCTCAGGGGTCAGTATTGTAACTACAACTGTTCACATTTTTGTAAATGATTTGGGTAATGGAATTGATGGTGTTGTGGAAAAGTTTGTGAATGATACAAAAATAGATGGAGGGGTAGATAGTGTTGAGAAAGCAATGCAATTGCAGCAGGACTTAGCCAAATTGGAAGAATGAGAAAAAAGTAATTTATGGAATACAGTGTTGGGAATTGTATGATTTTGCATTTTGGTAAAAGGAACAATAGTGCGGACTATTATCTAAATGCGGAGAATGTGTAAATGTTCAGAGAGACTTTGGAGTCTTCATGCAAGTCTCCCAGATAGCTAATTTACAGGATGAGGTTGTGGCAAAGAAGGCAAATGCAATGTTGACATTTATTTCAAGGGGGATAGAATATAAAAGCAAGGATATAATGCTGAGCCATTATATGACACTAGTCAGGCTGCACTTAGAGTATTGTCAACAGTTTTGGGCCCCGTATCTCAGAAAGGATACGTTGTCATTGGAGAGAGTCCAGAGGAAGTTCAGAAGGATGATTCTGGGAATAAAAGGGTTAATGCATGAGGAGTGTTTGGCAGCTTTGGCCCTGTACTCAATGGAATTTAGATGAATGCATGGGGATCTCATTGAAGCCTACCGAATGTTGGAAGGACTAGCTAGGATGGATGTGCAGAGGATGTTTTCTATGGTGGGGGTATCCAGAACTAGAGGGCACAGCTTCAAAATTGAGGGGGAGCCTTTTAGAACAAAGGTAAGGAGGAATGATTTAGCTAGAGAGTAGAGACTCTGTGGAATGCTCTGCCACAGACTGCAGTCTGTGGGTAAAGGCAAAAGTTGATCATTTCTTGATTAGTCAGGATATGGTGAGAAGGCAGGTGTATGGGTGTGGGATCTGGGATCAGCCATGATGGAACAGTGGAGCAGACTTGATGGGCTATATAGCCTAATTGTGCTCTTTATGGTTTTATGGTATTACAAAATTTCACATCTAGCGTTCCCAGAGCAAAACACATATATTGCCACTTTCCTCAAAGATGCTATGTGATAACTTGTTATGAACAATTTTATGTTTCTCATGGTTTTAATTAATCCAACACCACTGATTTGATAGTGGCACTTCAGTCTGAGAAGGTATATGCAGTTGCATAAGAAAAAGTGCGCAGAATCTAATGTATTGTTTTCTGAGCAAATAAGCATATATCTACAATGTCCTCAAAACAATAAGTGGTAAATTGATTTAATTAGCTTAATTTATTTATCACTGGTTGTAGAGTGTTTTGGAATCAGTTATTTGAATGTACATGTTAAATCTTTGCAGTTCTATAACAAAATTGCACATTCTGTAAATGAAATTAGTGTATTCTACCAGATGAAAGCACACATTTCCTCTTTCTTCAAAAGTGCTATGTGATAACTTCTTATAAATAACTTTCATTTGTGTATTCTATGGTCCTGATTACTATACGATATATTTGATAGTGACATTTATACCTGATGTGTTTTATCCAGTTGTAAAACAAAAATTGCATCAAATATAATCTAGAAGTAAAATGCATAAATTTCCAATTTCCTCAAAAACACAAGGAGGTATCTTGGTGTAAACAGCAAACATGAGGAAATCTGCAGATGCTGGAAATTCAAGAAACACACATAGAATGCTGGTGGAACACAGCAGGCCAGGCAGCATCTGTAGGAAGAAATACAGTCAACGTTTCGGGCCGAGACCCTTCGTCGTGACTAACTGAAAGAAAATATAGTAAGAGATTTGAAAGTGGGAGGAGGAGAGCGAAATCTGAAATGATAGGAGAAGACAGGAGGGGGAGGGGTGAAGCTAAGAGCTGGAAAGGTGATTGGCAAAAGGGATACACAGCTGGAGAAGGGAAAGGATCATGGGACAGGAGGCCTAGGGAGAAAGAAACGGGGAGGGGAGCACCAGAGGGAAATGGAGAACAGGCAAGGAGTGATTGTGAGAGGGGCAGAGAGTGAAAAAAGGGGATGGGGGATAAATAAATAAATAAGGCATGGGGTAAGAAGGGGAGGAGGGGCACTAACGGAAATTAGAAAAATCAATGTTCGTGCCATCAGGTTGGAGTCTACCCAGACGGAATATAATGTGTTGTTCCTCCAACCTGAGTGTGGCTTCATCTTGACAGTAGAGGAGGTCATGGTTAGACATATCAGAATGGGAATGGGACATGGAATTAAAATGTGGGGCCACTGGGAGATCCTGCTTTCTCTGGCGGACAGAGCGTAAGTGTTCAGCGAAATGGTCTTCCAGTCTGCGTCGGGTCTCACCAATATATAAAAGGCCACAGCCTTCTATACAGTAAACAGTTTTATTTTCTTTATCAGGAGCCAGATGGTTATAGGGTAATAAATTTTCCTGAACCTAATGGTCTGGGATCAAAGGCATCATTGCCTCCTGCCCAATGGGAATAGTTAGGCTGGATGGGAGGGATCTTTGAAGGTGGATGCTGCATTCTTGTGTAAATTTAGATGTGCTAGTTAGGGCTGTGTGCACCACTTTCTATAGATCTTTTTTCCATTCCTGGACATTGCTGTTTCCATACCATATGGTGATGCAACTAATTAGAATACTCAGCTCTAGAGAAGTGTTTGTCAATATTTTTGGTGACATGTCAAATCTAAGCAAATTTCTTTGTGCATCTACACTGGTCCCAGGACAGATCCTCTGATATGTTAATGGCTGTAATGGGCTGGGTTGATCAGACCCAAACAACTTGAGTGTCCAGGAGGTTTAGCAATAAGCATATAAACACAACAATGGAACTTCAGCCTAACTTATAACAAGAGAACATATGCAAATGCTGGAAATCCAAGCAACACCCACAAAAAATGCTGGAGGACTCAACAAACCAGGCAGCATCTATGGAGAGTGAGAGCCTGTCTGAGATACCAAAGTGCTGGTTTGTGATCTGTAGTTGGCGGGACGCTGGATCAAGGACACTTTGGGCTCTTCAGCTGCTGCTCGTACGGTGAGGGTGTTGGGGGTTTGTCAGTGATTCTGCTGGCACAGGTGGTCATTGGGGTGGGTCAGGTTCGATACTTTTGTTGTGGCTTGTACAAACGGAGGGGGAGGGGAAGCTAATGGGTTGATGTTTCTATCATTCTATGTGTTTTCTTTGCTTCATTGACATCTGTGAAGAGGATGAACTTCTGGTAGTACACTGTGTACATTTTCTGATATTAAATGCACTTTGAAATTTTGAATTTTAATTGCATTAACAAACAGATGTACAGGTCTACCTAATAAAGTGGCAGAAGATCAAGGAGTGACCCAACCCCGCTCATCTTCTTACCATCAATGCCAAGATACTGGAAATTAATACTGAACTCTGTCACACCCAGTCAGAAATTTTTGAGATTTAAAAGTCCCCACTTTTTTTTGTCTGAATTTGAGTCTATAAATGAAGTCAATGCTCATGTGCAAGATGAACAAGTGTGGTAAACCTTCAGTGCAGTCCACCTGTGGTGAGAATATATGGAAGGGCACTAAAACTTTCAATGTAACCCCATCAGTCCCCTTTCTCTGTAACTCCCTCTGGCCCTTGTTCTTTTCCCCAACATTATAACCACCCAGCCCAACCGGTCTTTCTCCTGAAATTACCACCAGCTATTTCACTCCTCCTTAGCAACATAATGCCCTCAGGCACTAAAACGCCTTTACATTTTTGTAAAATCCTCCATCCCTGTCACACCTCTCTGTCTCTGTAACTCTCTGCAGTCCCCTACACCAATGGTTCACAAACTTTTTCTGTTCATGAACCCACTTGTGACTTTGATTTACATCTGTGACTCCCCCAATATAGTCTTCGTTAGGAGCTAAAGTTTTTTTCTTTAGTCAACTCCACCCAGCACGGATGGAAAGTGCGCAAGCAGCCAGCCGGACTCGAACTCGGGACCATTCGCCTTGAAGTGAAGCCACATCTGCAGCCAGCAATTTGCGCTTTGGCACAATTTGTGCTTCAGCAGCATGTACGTTATTCAACAAGATAAAAGGTGGGAAGTCCAATTAAAAAACAACCTTGCTTGCTCCCAGAGCTGTGGAAAATTATTTTCAATATCACTAGTTTTGCAGAAATTTACTTGTTGCATTTAAATTTTGTTTTGGTTGTTATATCATTCTGCAGCACAATTCTTGTGATATTGATGTTGTGGTCGTAACAGCATTCATATTCACCCCAAATGGATCCACAACCCAATCTGGAATAGGCATCTCCAGCAGGTCTCCATATCAGTGTGCAGCTGTTTCAAATGCTCAAGATGGAAATTAGATGATCACCTTTGCAACCAGTTGCTGACGGTGGATGACACAGTGTATGTGACAAACACCAGGTACAGTAATTGCAAATGAGCCATAAATCCTCTATACCTTCCTACCATTGAAGCAGCAACACAAGCAATTATATTTTCCAGTGGAATATTGTATTGAAAGAAATAGTTCTTCACATCTTCAAAAAATAATTTCACCTTTGATATCTGTATTAAGCTTTCCGGCAAAAAATATTTCCTCGCTGGCCTGATCATCATTCAAAAACCTAACCAATGTCATCAGAAGGGCTTCATTATCATTTAATGTGCTTTCATTGATATGTAGGGCACAATTCTTTGCTTGCTGTTGTGCAATTAATTGTTTTATATGGCTCAATACTGATGAGTTGCTCAAGGGGATGGCTTGAATCATTTAATATGTTCCCCGATTCACAACAGTAGAAATTACAACAAAAACTGGAGGCAGAATCAATGATTCACCTATAATATGTGGATTGAAAACTTTTACAATTAAGTATGAAATTTCCTGGGATGCAAGAAAACATTTTTCACTAAACGTTTGCTTTACTGTCTGCCTTGATTTAAAATTATCACATAGTTTTTTGAAGTAATCCAGTGACTTGTCTTCTTGTCCTTTTGTAGTGCTTCCAAATGATTCCTCAGCTTATATGGTCACATACTTTCATTTGACAGTGTAGTCATACAAATTAGCCACATGGCATTCCTTTGTCCTGTGATAAAAGCATGGGCAAGATGCTCAATGGAATATTGCTGATGGGTTTTTTTTGCTGCAGCAGTCATGGATAATCTGCTATAAAACACATAATTAGAAGTATATATGTGTGTGAGTGAGAGAGACTTTATTAACAATACAATTGTGTGTTTGGGCTCTTTAGAAAATTAATAAACATTATCAGTGTTATCTCAGATGAAAAGGTATCATTGTTGTTGGATCTCTGTAATTTTCAATTCCTGGTTCTTTTAGGAGTTCAGGAATGAGCAAGAAACTTTGATTCATTGATTCTTCATGGTCATTCATTATTAAATTTAAAGAATGATACAGACGAAATAACAAGGCCCATGAGCGACGAGAGAAAGTAAACAGATTCAGTTGATTCAATGACAAGATGGCACTTTTGAAAAATCTAGCACTTTATTTTCGAGATACACTTACTGCTCTCGACATTGGCTGGTTTCCCAGCCTCATTTTATGCCCTTCTCAGAGTTATGCTGGGCACAGGTTCTGGTAAGGATGCTGAGAAATTCTGCCAGAGTCATGATCCAGCTCTGCCTTCCCTGATGCATCACCCCATGATATAACTTCATAGGACTCCTGCTTCCCTGTGTGTCCAGCTCCCACCTGGACCCTCCTTTGCTCCCTTTCTCCTCCATTTCTCTTTCTCCTCTGCCTCCACTGCTCAGTAGTTTCTTCCTGCACACTTGCAATTTCAACTGCCTCTTGCTTGTCTTGCTGCCCCCTTCACACTGATGTCTGCCAACTCATTTCCTTTCTGCTCCTTACTCTCTCCTTTCTGGTGACCCTTTACTTTAATCAGTTCAAACTCTGCTGGCAGCCTCACTGCTTCCAAAGTTCTTGTAGCTATGCTGAATGACTGCTCCTGTTGAGGTTACATGTCCTTGGCGTGACCACGTGATCAGATAATCATGCACCACCCTGAAGGAATACCTGCTGCCTGTACATATATTTACTTGTCTCCCCTTACAGTAGTGCAGTGATTGTATCAGGGCCTGCAGTTCCATCACATGAGCTGAGAAACCTCCTGGCAATTCTCCTGCAGCTGATTCCTCAGATTTCCTTCACCACAGCCCATACAGTCCGTGGCTTCCCATCTATAAAAAAAACTCCTCTGCTTTCCCTTCCAGAGGTGTTTCTCTTACAACAATACCTTCATCCTGTTCTATTTCCATCTGACACACATGTGCCTTCCCTTCCATTAGGGTGGTAATTGCTGGGTTCATTCCGTTGTCAATTACTATTCTCACTTGCTTGTCTGTGGGGACAAAAATTGTCCCTCAAGCTGCCATTCTGCTTCCAGTCTCCCTGTGTTCAGGAGCTCTGCAATGGGATGGAGAGTGTGTAGCATGGGTTGTCCCATCATCACAACAGGTTCACTTAATTGTACAGCCCTCCTTGTACAGTGTAAAGCTGCTACGCAGCAGGGAAGTTCTGCTAATGACTGTCTATTCATTGAATAATATGCCAAGGGTCTTCTTGTGTCCCCATCGTCTTACACCACCACTGGATTGTAATTACCACAGTATAGGTGAAAGTGACAAGCTGCATCTGGTAACACAAGTGCAAGTGCAGGGACCAGGGCTTTCGTGATTTTTGTAAAAACGTTTTCCTCAGCCGGCACCCATCTTACTTCCTCCAGAGGGAGATGCCCTCCTTTAATTAATGCCTATACTGGCACCACGAGTGCTGAGAACTCTAGTATGAAATTACAGCTGTAATTGATTAAACACCCATGCCTCTTCAGAGATGAAGCTGATTACAGAATGTCCGTCATCTGATATGTCCTTCCTCCCCTGAAAAATTGTGTACCTTAGGTACTGTATGGCTTGGTTTCCGATTGAGCTTTGTGTGGACTGATTGTAAAACACTCATCTTGCAATATCTCTAAAACACTGGCTTTCATCTCCAGATGGCCTGCTTCATCTTATAATGCAGTTAGTTGATCACTGACATATCTTAAGATGATCGACCAGTGGGGTTAGACTGAGCTTTTCCAAAGTCTGTGCCATGACCTTATGAAAGATAGATGGGCTATTGTGGAATCCCTGGGAGAGTCTCATCAATGTATACTGCTCACCACCTTGGGTGAAAGCAAATCAGTCAGGATTTGGGTGCAAAAGGGAACCTCCAAAACCCTTTAGCAATAGCCAGGACTGAGAAAGTTTAATATCCTGGAAACAGTCCATTCAGGATTATTACAGGGCTTGCCGCAATGGGATGCAATCTCAGTGTGGTCATATTAAGGGCAATATAGTCTGTCATTAACTGATATGATCCTTCTGGCTTCTTTACTAGTCATATAGGTAAGCTAGTGGTTGACACAGTCTCTCTTAGTATATCCTGGTCTTTTAGTATGTTTACTGTTCTCTGAGCAGTTGTCAGGGCATCAGCTATTATAGGATACTGCTTATGAGGTTTATGCAAGTCACCCTCTATTTTGACTGATTTATCTTCACTCGACCACAGTCTTGCTTGGGAACTATTGGGAGCTACTGGCAAAGTAACCCATAGGCACCATCCTGGCTCCAGTCCCTGATGATCAGAGCAGATGGAGCCATGCTGCCTAGGTTGTGTACTCTATTAGTTCTACATGTTCTCTGCTGCTGACTTGTCCATATTATTTCTTCCTTTTTGGAACCTATAACCTCTTTGCTTAGGATGCCTATTACAAGGATAGTGCAGTTATTATTTGGACAGCCCCAAAAATATACCGGAAGCTCACTCCACCGATTTCAAGTATCTGTGACTTGCTTCTTTCTGCCTTCACTGTTTTCCCTCTTACACCTGTAATATGAATAGCCTGTCCAGTCATTGGCAAGGCTACGTTAGTTATCAATACCAATGCCCCTGTGTTCATGAATATATTGCACTGCCGGCCCCCTAACAGTGCTGTTGTGTACATCCATGGGTCAGCAGCACTGGCAATGGAAGCTGCCATCAGCTGTTTGTCTGACCACCCCTGCTCTATAACCCAGCCAGCAGTCAACTAAAATAGAAAGGACCCTGTGGATCCTGCCTGCTTTGGGGAGTGATTCTCACAACTTCCTCTCTTTTCAGGCCTCCAACCATGGCCTGAGAGGCAACATCTTTAACAAATCTCTGCTTTACCTATTCGACAGTTCCTTGTCCAGTTCCCCGATTGTCATCACATCAGCTAAAACCACTGTAGCTACTTGAGGTCTGCTCTTACCCCTCCTGTGGTCTATCTCACTGGCCCATGATACTATCACAGTGTAGGTCGATACCTCTCGCTCTTGCCACGTTTAAAACCTCCTGGTGTGCTGAGCTCAGGTCTTCCTTTAGTATTTTAAGGAAGACTGTCATTCCTCTCTGGATTATCCAACCCTGAATGCTCTTCCTTAGTGCAATACTTACATTCTCATAATCCATGGCTGGCTCATCAGCTGGCTGAAACACTGACATTATTGTTCCCCAGTTGCTCTCACCTCCCCCCAATCGCTGCCTCATTTCACTTTTAAAGAAGTGATACCTCTCTTCATTGCTAATGTTCTCTGTAGTTGTCCATGTACCATCGTGGACCCCTTGGGCCATACTGTCCCATATATTCCTTGGGGGCTGTGCTTTTGCTAACACACATATATATTTGGGATGCATCTGACAAATTTCAACATTTCTTCAAGCTTTATTCAAGAGTTTCTTCAATTTTCGACCTGACGCTACCTGACATCAAAAGGTGCTATCCCGACAGGTATAACCATATAACAATTACAGCACGGAAACAGGCCATCTTGGCCCTTCTAGTCCATGCCGACGCTTACTCTCACCTAGTCCCACTGGCCCGCACTCAGCCCATAACCCTCCATTCCTTTCCTGTCCAAATACCTATCCAATTTTACTTTAAATGACAATACTGAACCTGCCTATACCACTTCTACTGGAAGCTCATTCCACACAGCTACCACTCTCTGAGTAAAGAAGTTCCCCCTCATGTTACCCTTAAACTTTTGCCCACAACTCTCAACTCATGTCCTCTTGTTTGAATCTCCCCTACGCTCAGTGGAAAAAGCCTATCCACGTCAACTCTATCTATCCCCCTCATAATTTTAAATAGCTCTATCAAGTCCCCCCCAACCTTCTACACTCTAAAGAATAAAGACCTAACTTGTTCAACCTTTCCCTGTAACTTAGGTGCTGAAACCAAGGTAACATTCTAGTAAATCTTCTCTGTACTCTTTCTATTTTGATTATATCTTTCCAATAATTTGGTGACCAGAACTGTACACAATACTCCAAATTCAGCCCTACCAATGACTTGTACAATTTTAACATTACATCCCAACTCCTATACTCAATGCTCTGATTTATAAAGGCCAGCATACCAAAAGCTTTCTTCACCACCCTATCCACATGAGATTCCACCTTCAGGGAACTAGGCACCATTATTCCTAGATCACTGTTCTACTGCATTCTTCAATGCCCTACCGTTTACCATGTATGTCCTATTTGGTTTATTCCTACCAAAATGTAGCACCTCACACTTATCAGCATTAAACTCCATCTGCCATCGTACAGCCCACTCTTCTAACTGGCCTAAATCTCTCTGCAAGCTTTGAAAACCTACTTCATTATCCACAACACTACCTACCTTAGTATCATCTGCATACTTACTAATCCAATTTACCAACCCATCATCCAGATCATTAATGTATATAAATGTATATAAATAAGGTATATCTGGGTATAACCTTTCCCTCAAATACCTCCACATTAATTCACACATTTTACAAAACATAAATGATGGGTAAAAATTAAACAGTACATACTTCAAAGCATGGAGTATATACTCTGCAATCTGCCACTTACAGTATGTGTGTCTGAACTCATAATGCCTGTCATATGTCACACACACACACACACACACACACACACACACACACACACACACACACACACACACACACACACACACACACACACACACACACACACACACACACACACACACACACACACACACACACACACCTTTTTTTATCCACCAGTTCAGCTTTCTGCCATATTTGTGATCCAGTTCTGTTGAAGGGTAAGTGTTCTGTAATTACATTTTGCAATTGAGTATTTCTTTTTTGCTGTTTAAAATAAATTTTCTGTTGATTAAGTTAGTCTTGTTATATTAGCCAATAGGATTTGTCTTGTTAACATTTTTATTTCAGAGAACAGAATAGCCATTTTTGAGAGAGTGCAGGATTGATGGAGGAGAAAGGAGGAAAATGGAATTGAACAACAGACATTGCAAAGAAACATGTTGAAATGCTCATAGAAACCATTTGGAAGAACAGATACTGCTATCAGAAAATTCTCATGCAGATTTTAGTTTTACTGAGATTATACAGCTAACTTTCTGTTAGTTAGTTCACACACGACCTTGGAGAAAGTTTGAGGCCTTTTCCTTGGATGTTGTGTGAATATGTTTTTCCTGGGGTGAGTTCTACAGGGCAAAACTGTTTCAGTAGCATAAGTAAAGGAAGTGAAGCAAACTGGATTGATTACGCAACAATGAGCTACAATGATTAAGGTCATGTTATAAAATTAAATTGAATTGACTTTATTTCATAAATCCTTCACATACATGAGGAGTCAAGATCTTTATGTTACATCTTTGGCTAAATGTGCAATGTGAAAACGTAGCCATTTATATAAATAGAACAGTCAATGTAACACAGAAATACACTCAGATCAATGTGAGTTAATGAGTTTGATGGCCTGGTGGAAGAAGCTGTCCTGGACACTGTTGGTCCTGGCTTTTATGCTTGGATACCATTTTCTGGATGGTAGCAGCTGGAATAGATTGTGCTTCAGGTGACTTGGGTCCCCAGTGATTCTTCAGTCCCTTTTTTCACACCTGTCTTTGAAGATGTCCTAGAAAAACATAGAAAACCTACAGCACAATACAGAGCCTTCGGCCCACAAAGTTGTGCTGAACATGTCCCTACCTTAGAAATTACTAGGCTTACCTATAGCCCTCACGTCCTGGTCATGGGAAGTTCACAACTACGAATGCACTGGGCTATCCACACCACTCTCTGTGGAGTCCAGCAATTAAGGGAGGCACAGTTCCCATACCAAGCAGTGATGCAGCCAGTCAAGGTGCTCCTAATTGGGCCCTTGTAGAAAGTTCTTTGGATTTGGGGCCCATACCAAACTTTCTCCACCGTCTGAGGTAAAAGAGGTGCTGTTGTGCCTTTTTCACCACACAGCTGGTGTGTACAGACCACATGAGGTCCTTGGTGTTGTGGATGCTGAGGAACTTAAAGTTGTTTACCCTCTCAACACCAAATCCATTGAGTTAGCCCATCTCCATTCCTCCTGCAATCGACAACCTGCTCCTTTGTTTTTGCAACATTGAGAGAGTGGTTATTTTCTTGACGCCACTGTGTCAGACAGATGACTTCTTCTCTGTTGGCCACCTCATTATTGATTGAGATTAAGCTAATTAATGTATCATTGGCAAATTTAATTAGATTAGAGCTGTGCATGGTAACACAGTCAGGGGTATACAGGAAGTAAAGGAGAGGACTTAGTACACAGCCCTGAGGGCTGTTATAGACATAAATATTAATGGGATCTTGGCTTACTTAGTTTGTATTGTTTAACGTACTTTATCAATGCAATTTTAATCTCGATGAGTCAAATGGCTGAAATGGCCTAATTCTGCTCCTATATCTTATGGTCTGACAATTGATCTTATTTAGCCTGTATAGTCTATGCAGTTTCTTCATCCACCATCCTTCTTGGTGACAAAGAAAAAAAACAGGCCTGAACATGAGAAGTGGACAGTTGAATAAACCCAGAAATCAGAGCTTCATGGATGTAGTCCTCCATGGCTTTTCTCCCTGAAGCCGATAGAAAGTAGCACTGTCCCCGAGGAGGGCAAGTGCTCAGTAGCAGATAGATAGCACGTCATAGTCCTGATGAGGTGTTAGAGTGGTGGCCTTCTTCTTGCTGAAGACCTCCAGCATATCTGGATATTCTGGAGGTCTCTAGAGAAATCAGATGCACTGGGGTTCAAGGTGGAAGGTTCAACGGATAATTCATGAGGTGTCTCAGAAGGTGTCTTAGGCCCCTTTTAGAGGCATTTCTTTTTGCACTGTTTTGACCAGCCCACACCGATGCCAGTAATCCAATTGACTCTACGATTGTGGAATGGCAGGCAGGGATGACCCACAATGAGTGGCATTTGTGGGGAGCTAATGATATGGAACTGGATTGATTCCACATTCTGATCAATCTTCAGCTTGAGTGGGGAAGTTTGATGGTTGATCTGTCCCTCCACTAAAGGTCATGGCAACAAGCCGCTGGATAAGACGTGAAACGGGATTTTCAATCTTCTGGCCAGTCTGTGCTTCAATAAATTTCCCACTTCACAGGAGTCATTAACGCATCTGGGGAATGTTTTTGACCTCCCCGTGACAGTGACATGGGGAGCACCACTCCATCACGAGCTGAACTGGGAGTGAGGATAGCAACCATCACAGCCCTCCCCACTCTGGACAGACATGTGAGTTTCCCAGCAGTTTGAGACAAGAGGTCCAATAATGTGCAGCCTCTCCTCAGTAAATGCAGCAAATCTCCCTCCTTGTCTCCCTTTCAGCTCGAGAGAGTCTGGCTCAGCCCAACTGCATAGGCTCCTCAGAGGCTGAGATCTACAGTAGTAGAGGAGGAGTCCTAGCCCGGGGAATAAAAATATGAGAGGACAGCGGTTAGTCAAAGGGAGAGTCTGCTCGGTATAATTGTCTATCCCTGCTTTCCATTAATTGGTTGTTGAATCGAATTGCCCCATCCATAAGACAGACTAAATCGCCAACTGGGTATCAGGCCACAAGGGCATCCTTTAGCTTGTCACTCAATCCCTTATTGAATAGATCGGTTAGTGCTTCCGTGTTCCAATTGCTCTCTGTGGCCAAGGTAAAAAGTTCTATCCAATAATCGGCTACAGTCCAATTCTGCTGGCTCATGTTGAGGAGCTTTATCACAGACCCATGTCCTCCAATGGGCTGATAGAACACCCTCCTCTAAGTCTCTGAAAAGAAGGTTGCACTGTGTAGAAGGGGGAACATTTCTCCCAGAGTGTGAGGACCTGACAATGGCTCTTCCAGGAAGGAGCAAGATGATACAAGTGACCTTACTGAGTTTCAATGGCAACCTGAACGGCTGTAGATCAAAAGGCAAGGAGCATTGCACCAGGAATGTACAGCATACTTCGGGGTTGTCATCATACCACCTGGGATACAGTAGATGCAGTGATCCCTCACGTGTATTAAATCACAAACACAAGAAAGTCTGCAGATGCTGGAAATCCAAAGAAACACACACAAAATGCTGGTTGAACTCAAGCAGCAACTATGCAAAAGTGTAAACATTCAATGTTTTTGGCCAAGGCCCTTCTTCAGGATAGAGAAGGAAGGGGGGAACATGTCTGAATAAAATGTTGGTGGGGTGGAAGGGCTGCTGGAAAATGAGAGGTGGGCAAAGCCATGGCTGAGAAGGGTCATGGGATGGAGAAAAAAGAATCTGGTAGGAGAGGAAAGTGGACAATAAGAAAAAGAGAATGAGAGGGGGACCCAGGGGAAATAAACTGGGTGATAAGTGACAGGTACAGTAGCAGCATAACCTCCCTACTCTAACTTCAATCTCTCTAGCAATGAAGGCCAACATTCCATTTGTGTTCATGATAGCTTGCTGTACCTGCAAACCAATCTTTTGTGATTCATGTACAAGCACTCCCTAGTCCCTCTGTACAGTAACATGCTGCAATTTTTTACCATTTAAATAATAACCTGCTCTTTCAGTTTTCATTCCAAAGTGGATGTCCTCACATTTACCAACATTGCACTCCATCTGCCAGACCTTTGCCTACTCACTTAACCTATGTATATCTCTCTGCAGACTGCCCATATCTTCTGCACAATTTGGTTTTCCACTCAACTTATACAAATAAACACTAGATACATTGCTTTTCCACTCAATTTATGCAAATTAACACTAGATACTATTATATTAGTAATTATATCCTTCACTAAAAACTTTGACAAAATTCTATATATGTACACAGGATATGCACAAGACTGAGTGACTGATTGGGACCTCATCCAGGGTTTCAGGTGGTCACTAATAGAAAGACACATCAGCGGAAGTGGGTTATAAGCTGGGATCAAACATGAGGCTTCGAGGGGTTATATATGGAATAAAAGATCCCCAGTAGGAAGTTTAGGCTGGGTTTTAATTTAAGGGTTCAGAGGTTTATATATAGAATAACCTATCCCTGTGAGTGGATTACAGACTGAAATGTAATCTAGGTTTCTGGGGTAGAACAGATCTCTGGGAATGGATTACATGATGGGTTCTAATCATGAGTTTGGAGTGTATATACTGTATATTTGATAATGCATATGCACAATGATTTACCAACTAGCATTTAAATGTCTGATCACAGCAGAAAGCAAAGGTGTGTTCATTGGTGTGACTGTAATGAAACCCAATTTCCCTTGGGATCAATAAAGTATGTCTGTCTGTCTGTCTGTCTGTCTGTTGTAGTCATCTAAGTATGTCATTCAGGATTCACTTCCCATGTTTGTCATTACTACCTGACTAAAACTTGAATTCTACAAACAATTTAGTTCTAAGGTGGCACACTATAAAGTGTCAACTCCCTCTCAGGGAGTTGTTTCCTGGACAGAGGTGTGTCACTACAGTCAGGTGACGTGTACATGCTAACAACATTGAAAATAAATCTGGATCCTGGTGAAAGCTCAGTGTCCTCCACGGTGAAAGGAATTTTGGTGAGTACAGGAATTCAGTGGGAGGGCAGTGGTCTTCATAACCATGAGTTTGAGGCACAGGAGGATCGAGTGGACTGGTATGTGGTTGTGGTTTATATTATAGAACAACAGATAGGCGAGAGTGAGTTACAGGCTGAGTCCAAACCCAGGAGTTTGAAGGGGTTGTTATTGTGTTTGTAATATCTTGGTTTAAGACCTGGTCATGCTGTTGAGTTCATGTTCTTGTAATTATTTTATACAATTGAATATCTCATTCTTGTTGCTTAAAATAAAACTTCAGTTGATTAAGTTAGGCTTGTTATGTTAGCCAATAGGATCTGTCTTGTTGATATTTTTTTTCCAAAGTTTGTGTGGGAAAAAGAGTGGAGTAGCCATTTTACAGAGGGTATAGGATGGAAAAAAGACACAAAATAAAAATGGAAATGGACAACAAACATCATTGAAGAACATGATGAAATGCATCCATTTGGAAGGACAGATGCTGCTCTCAGAAAATCCTTATGCAGATTTTGGTTTCACAGAGAATGTGCAGATAACTTTTAGTTCATTGGAGAAGGTTTTACGCTTTTCCTTGCTCATTGCATGAATACTTTGTTTCTAGGATGGGTGCTTCAGTGCAAAACCAGTTCCTACTGTGTGCAAGCAAAATGAAACCAACTGGATTGATTACGCCAGAGTCAAAAATATTTTGTCAATACAAATTTAATATAAGTTTATATTGCTTCCTGGTGAATAGTTATCCATGGGTGTGTCAGTATTCATACAAGTAAGAATCCTACTTTCCCTTAAAGGGACATTAAAACTATTATGTTTGAATTTACCTGAATCATATTTAACCTAGATGAGTTTATTTATTGGAAATGGCCTTTTCATCATTATTCCCATGAATTGTAGAGTTATGTTCCTGTTTGCTTGTATTCACAGCAATAGCTAATTCATTACAAGCCCACGGTGAGAGGGTTACATATTACATCTGTAATGAGAGAGCTATGGAGAGTGGTGAACCCAAGTTCAGAGTAAGGTCTAGAATTAACTCAGACTCAGACTGGAAGTACACAAGACAACACCAACCAAGTCCAAAGGCAAAATCACAAACAGTAATACTACAAATGGAAATCCAATGATTGAGCAGAGTGTTCAGCATGAGGTCTGTAAGTAGAGACTTTCCATGAAGGGATGAGGCAGACAATAATTGGTAGTCTGAGTCTTAAAGGGATAATGGCAGCTAACCATACTCTGGGGAATTGGAGTGCCAAAACTTGGATACCTGCCACTGTTTAGTCAGGACCATGACAGAACCACCTACTGGGCCAACTCCTTATGACCCAGAGCGATCATGATGGTCCAGGTGAAAGTCCTTAGCCAGCATAGGGTCCAGGATGTCCCATGAAGGAACCAAGCTTCTTCATTCTGGGCCATATCCCTCCCAATCAGTGAGGTACTGCCTTTTGGCTCAAACTATGTGGGTGTCCAAAAGTCACTATAATGTGTAGGTGGGTTATCCCGCAACAAATCCGGGAAGTGGAGGAGTTTTGGGAACTGGAGTCAAGGGGTTGGCACCCAAGAGTTTGAGGAAGAGTATGTGGAATGTGGCATGAATCCACATGCTGCTTGGGACTACGCAAGCTTCACCCAGATCAGGTTGTCACCCCAGGTGGTAGAGTACCCCAAGGCTAGACATTTGAGTGTTCTCTTTAGGTCCTGGCTGACCCTCTCCATTTGCCCATTGGTCTGCAGAAGGAACCTGGATAACAGACCTACCAAGGGCCCAATGAGCTCACTAAAGTCCTCCAAAACCTAGAGGCAAACTGGGGGCCATGATCGGAGACAACGTGCTAGGGGATATCGGGAACTCTGAAGATATGCTGCAACATGAGCTTGGCAATCTCTGAAGCTGATGGTAGTTTGGGAATAGGTATGAAGCAGCAGGCCTTGGAGAATCATTCTAAGAGCACCATGACTACTGCATAACCCTGAGATCCTGGAAGACCAATGACAATGTGCATAGAAATTTGGGATCTAGGGCTAGTTGGAATGGAGAGAGGCTGAAACAGAACTTGAGGCTGCGCTTGAGATTATTTCACACACAGACATCACACATTCACAGACATCTGTAGTCAAGCCTAGCAAACAGTAAAAGTCTAGGATGTGAGTCACCCCTGAATGCCCAGCCTGGTTGAAGGCGTGTCTCCAGTTGAGCAACTCCAAGCAAACAGTTTTAGTAACAAAGATACATCTGGATAGATCATTACTAGGGTCTGCCCCAAGTTGCTCTTGGGCTCAGCGTGCTATCAAGTCTGTGTTGCAGCAGATGAGCACCACCACTCAAGGACTGGGAATTATACTTGAATGGTTCTCTTCCCTGATAGGTGCTTTGAACAGTGAAGAGAGGGTTTCTGGTTTTTGATATTGTGATCTTGAGTGATATGTAATAAGGAAGATGAACCTATTAAAGAATAGGCACTAAAGTGCCTCCCTGGAATTCAGCTTCCTTGCATCTTGGAGGTAGGAAAGGTTTTTGTGGTTGATCCATATCACAAATAGATGTTTAGAACCCCCATACCAGTGCCTCTGCTCCTTAGGTAGCAGTTTAACGGCCAATACATCCTGATCCCAGATGTCATAGTTTGTCTTTGCAGGAGAAAGATGTCGCCAATAGAAGGCCCAGGGATGTAGTTCGTGATCTGAGGAGGTCATTGGGACAAGATAGCCCCAGCTCCCATGTCCAGCATGTCGGCCCCCACCACAAAAGTCTGTGTCTGGTGGAATGAGGATAGGAGCAGATGTGAGCCTTTGTTTTAACTCGGCAAAAGCTCCCTTGGCATCTGAGGTCCAGCAGAAGGGCCCAGTAGATTTCTTGTTGAGGTTGGTGAATGGCGCTACCACTGAAATGAATTTGCAGATGAACTGGCTGTAAAAACCGGCAAAATCTACAAACCACTGGAGTTCTTTCATGTGAGGTGGGTTGCAGCAAATTCTGCATAGTCTGGGTCTAATCAGGGTCCATTTGTATGTTGTCACTAGAAAAAACAAACCCAGGGAATGAAACTTGTTACATGGAATTTGATCTTTAAGCTTGACAAATAATTGGTTCTTGAATAGCTGTTGTAAAACCTGCCAGACTTGCAGGACCTGTACTTGAGTGGACTGGGAGAAAATGAGTATATCATCTACATCAGGGGCTCTTAACCATTTTTGAAAAATGTCATACCTCTTTGGCAGTCGAGTGAAACCTATGGACCTCTTCTCAGAATAATGCATTTAGATATGTAAATTATATTCAGTTCAGAGGATACAAAAGAAACCAATTATATTGAAACATATTTATCTACATTTTAAAAAATAAATTTGAGCTATAGTAATATATATATTTCTTTATTAAAGTTTTAAATAACATGACTCTACATTTAAAATATAGGCCAGCTAAAAATTAAATTTCATTTTCTAAAGACATGCAGGGTGAAGGTTGTTGCTGCTTAGCTTGAACAAGATCAATAACTTGTGCGATAGTCATATTGGACATCCAATCAATTTTGACTTTTTTAATGGATTTAATTGAAAACCCTGGATCACAAATATATGTTCTTGCAAATGGAATTCACACTTCATAGCTCGCTTTACAAGATGAGGATAGGCTTCTGTCAAGGAACACCAGAATTCTCCAAGGCCTTTTTGAGGTAAACTCCAGTTGCAGTCAGTTTTTTGTCCCATAGTCAATGAATTCACCTTTGGTTAGATCAACATCTGTGACACAAAAGGAAAATGATTGTGGTTCCATGGTTCAACTTTAATGCCATCAAGAAGGAAAAACTTTTGACAGAGTTCTGAAGTGTTTCCAGGTCTTTGCAGATGTCTCTCTTCAAATAAATTGACAGAGAAATTTGTATCTCAAATCCATCTTGGTAAAGCTGTTTCCCCAGTATTTGAAAGTCTGCAAATGTGTCAGCCCCTACTTCCTTCTTCCATATCAACAGCTTAGCAAGAAAGCTTGAAATTTTTCCAACACATCTATAATGGTGGCTTCAGGACCTTGGACTGAAAGATTTATTTGATTCATGTGGTTAAAAATATCTGCCAGGTAAGCCAAACAATAGATACAATCCTGTCTTTTGTCCTCAAACTGTCCCAGAAATGGGTTTTCTCTTTCTTTCAGAAAAAGTGAAACTTCTGTCCTCAGTTGGAAAATACACTTCAAGACTGATCCCCTTGAGCCACCAAACTTCTGTGTAGTAAGAAGCACTTTGCATTCTGCACCCATTTCTTGACAAAGTCTTTTAAAAATGTGATTATTCAGAGACCTACTTCTAATAAAGTTGATGGCTTTTATGGTTGTTGACAAAGCTTCTTTCAAGGTTGTTGGAAGAGTCTTTGTAACAAGTGCATATCTATGTAAAAGGTAATGAGTGATGACAATGTGAGGAGCTTTCCTTTCTCGCTAAAGTAGCAAATCCAGATGCATTAACAAGCATCACAGGAGCTCCATCTTTGCAAAGAGCATGGAGTTTACCTTTCCAGTCAAAGTTTTGTTTGGCAAAATGGCTTTTTACCATTTGTCTTTTTATTTTCCAAAAGGGACTGACAAAATATGAATTCTTCTTTGATGGCATCAGCATGCGCAGAACAAACAAAAACAAGGAGCTGACTACATTGAGAGATGTCTGTAGTTTCATTTTCAGTGGGAATTGTGAGGCTGCCAATGACTTGCTTCAAAATGTTGAAAGAAATATCATCTATTCTAGGATGCCAGATCATTTGGTTGTTCTAGTCCTGTACTGACTGGACTTCAGAAGAATGAGGGGGATCTCATTAAAAGTTATTGAATGTTCAAATGGCCTCAATAGAGTGGATGTGAAGGGGATGTTTCCTGTGGAGATTATGTTTCCTGTCATGGGGGAGTCTAACACCAGAGGACATAGCCTCAGAATAGAAGGAAGTCCATTTAGTCTTAGTTGAGGAATCTCTTTAGCAGAGCATGGTGAGTCTGTGAAATTTGTTGCCAAGGCTGTTGTGGAGGCCGAGTCATTGGGTACATTTAAGGCAACGGTTGTTAATTTTTTTATTAGTTAGGGCATGAGGGGATACAGATAGAAGGCAAGACATTAGGCTGAGAAGAAACTCGATCATGCATGATGGAATAGCGGAGCAGACTTGCTGGGCCAAATGGCCTAATTCTGCTCATATCTTATGATCTTATCATCTTATAAGGGATCTGATTCTAGTGTTTCTCTCTGTTCCAGTCCACAAACCAGCTCGACGATTTCCAATCACAGGATTTTACTAAAGTCTCTCCAATAGTGTGGGGTTTATTTTGTTTGGCAATCTGGTAAGGTCAAAGTAAAGTTTAATATCAAAGAACATATATATTACCATATATGACCCTAAGATTCATTTTCTTGTGGGCATATTCAACAACAAATATATGGAATAATAACTTAACAGAATCAATCAAACACCACCCAACAAGGACAGTCAGGTGTAGAACAGAAGACAACAAACTATGCAAGTAAAAAAAGAAGAAACAATAATGATAAATAAGTAAGGAATAAATATCGAGAAGATGAGATGACAATACCTCAAAGTGTGTCCATTGGTTGTGGGAACTTCTCAATGATGGGGCAAGTGAAGTTGTGTGAAGTTATCCCTTTTGGTTTAAAAGCCTCATGGATGAGGTATGATAACTGTTCCTGACCCTCTTGGTGCTATTGTGCCTTCTTCCCTTTGGGAGCAGTGAGAAGGGTGTATGTCCTGGATGGTGTGGGTGCCTGATGTTGGGTGCTGTTTCCCCACAACAGAGCATTATGTAGATAAACTCAATGGTTGGAACCACTTTACTCATGATGGTCTAGGCCATATCCACTACGTTTAGTAGGATTTTCCTTTCAAGGGCATTGGTGTTTCCATACCAGGCTGTGATGCAGCCATTAAATACACTCTCCACCACACATGTACAAAAGACTCAGTTTTATGTATCATGCTGAATCTTCACACTCCTAAGGAAGTATAGGAGCTACCATGCTTTTTTTTTTCATAATTACTTTATCGTATGCCTTGAGAAAAGTATTTTACGAAATGGCAAATTCAAGTTTTGGAAGTGTCCCAATTTTTTTCTTCATGCTTTCTTTTCTTCAGCATTTCAACTTAACTTGGGTCTGCAAAAAATTAGGAAGTAAATATACAGTAGCTAAAATGAATAATTTGATTCAATTTATATATAGAGGGACAGAATGACCCAGTAACTTCCAGGCTCACCACAACCCATAATCACCCCATAAGGGTCACATTGCTCACCCCATCAATAATTTGTAGGGGCTGAGACCCAGTGTGTCATTGAGGCTGCTTGCAATCTCATCAGAATTCCTGGTTGATACATCAACCCATGTTTTGCCCGTCTGTAGCATTAGTTAAGGAAGGTTTGATTGTTTGGTTCATCCTTACTATGATTTCTGACCTCTGGGGATGGTAGGGTACATAGGAACCATTGTCAAATCCCTAACAGTTGGCACATTTCCTTCATCACTTTCCCTTTGAAATGTGCTCCCTGATCCGAGTCCACCTGGATGGGGATTGCCCACTAAAATCCTGAACTGGAATCCATGCAGCCGTGCTGGTGTGCAGACCCTTGTTGGGAAAGCCTCTGCTCACCAGGTGAAATAATCCACAATCATCAAGTTTTTCTCCCTGCTTTTTGGTGCGGGCCCTGTGAAGTCCATCTGGATGTTTTGCCAGGGCCCCCTTAACAGTGGATGGTTTGCAGCCTCACGTTTAGGCCTTCCAAGGGATATATTGGCTCAAATGATACAACAAAATTTCTCAACGTTGCCTCCCATCGCTGGCCAACACAAGCCCAGCTGGAGGGTTGTGATAATGCTCTGCCTTCCCTGATATATCACCGCATGATATAACTTCAATAGCATATGTCCAATAGATGGTAGGGCCACAGCAACTCCTGCTTCCCCGTGAGTTGAGCTCACATCTGAACCCTTCTTTGCTCCCTTTCTCCTCCATTCTCTTTCTCCTCTGCTTCCACCTCTCAGTAGTTTCTTCCTGCACACTTTCAATTTCAATTGCCTGCTGTTCATCTGCTGTCCCCGTCACATTAATGTCTGCCCATTCATTTCCTTTCTGCTCCTTACTTTCCCCTTTCTGATGACCCTTTACTTTAATCAGTTCAAACTCTGCTGGCAGCCTCACTGCTTCCAGCAGTCCTTGTCCCTATGCTGAATAACTGCTCCTGTTGAGGTTACATATCTTTGATGTCCCCATGCCATCAGATAATTATGCACCACCCCGAAAGAATTCCTGCTGCGTATATATATTTACTTGTCTCCCCTTACAATAGTGTATTGCTTCTATCAGGGCCAGCAGTTCCATTACATGAGATGAGGTACCTCCTGGCAATACTCCTATAGCAAATTCCTCACCAAATGTTAATGTGGAGAGAATGTTTCCTGTGGTGGGGGTATACAGGACTAGAGGGCATAACCTCAAAATTGAAGGGCGACCCTTTAGAACAGAGATAATTTGTTTTTTAGCCAGAGAATAGTGAATCTGTGGAATACTCTGCCACAGACTACAGTGGAGATCAAGTCCATGTGTATATTTAAGGAGGAAATTGATCATTTCCTGATAGGTCAGGGCATCAAAGGATATGGTAAGAAGGCAGATGTAAGGGGTTGAGTGGGATCCGGGATCACCAATGATGGAATGGCAGAGCAGACCTGATGGACTGAATGGCCTAATTCTGCTCCTATGTCTTACGGTCTTATGTTTCCTTCACCACAACCCATCCGGTCCGTGACTTCCCATCTATGTACTTCTGAGACACATCTATAAAAAAAATTCCAACATTTCCCTTTCTAGAGATGTTTTTCTTAAACCAATACCTTCTCCTGTTGTTTCCATTTGGCACTCATGCTTCAACATTTGTTAGGATGGCGCTTGTGGGGACATTTACTCTTACTATTCTCACTGACTTGTCTTTAGGATGAGAACTGTCTCCCAACTGCCCTTCTGCTGTCAGTGACTGCTCTCAGCCTCCCTGTATTCAGGAGCTCTACAATGGGATGGGAGTGTGTCATATGAGTTATCCCATCATCACAACAGTATCGCTTACTCATACTGCCCACACTGCTCAGTCTAAAGCTGCTATGCACCAGGGAAATTCTGCTACAACGTGCGTCTGGTTTATTGAATAATATGCCACTGACCTTCTTGTGTCCCCAGGTCCTGCAGCACCATTGTGTTATAATTCCCTCCCTCATTGCTGTAGTGGTGGTGGAAGTGGTGAACCACATCTGGTAACACGAGTGCAGGTGCAGAGACCAGGGCTTTTGTGATATTTGTAAAAACCTTTTCCTCATCTGACCCTCATCTTAATTCCTCAAGACGAGGAATTCACTCTATTAATAAAGGCCTTTATTGGCTCCATAAGTGTTGAAAACCCTGGTATGAAATTACGGCAGTAATTGAATAGACCGCATGTCTCCTACTCCCCTTACATTTACTGGGCAGAGATATAGCCAATTGCAGAAAGTCTGTCATCTGACATATTCTTCCCCCGCTGGGAAATCATGTAGCCTGGGTACTGTGCAGCTTGATTTCCTATCTGAACCTTGTGTGGACTGATTTTAAACGCCTTGTCTCGTGGTATCACTAAAACACTGGCTTTCACCTAAAAATGTCCTGCTTCTTACCTTCCAAAGCAGTTAGTAGATCATCTACATATCATAAGATGATCGACTGGTAAGGTGTTATATTGAGCTTTTCCAAAGTCTGTGCCATAACTTTATGAAAAATGGATGGGCTATTGGGGAATCCCTGGAGGAGTCTGGTCTACCTACACTGCTGCCCACCCAGGGTGAAAGCAAATTGGTCTTGGGACTCAGGTACTAAAGGGAGTCCACAAAATCCTTTAGCAATATCCAGGACAGAGAAAATTTAATGTTCTGGAGACAGGCCAATCAGCATTGTTACAAGGTTCGCCACAATAGAATGCAGTCTCAGCTTGGTCTTATTAAAGGCGATATAGTTTATTGTTAACCAATATGATCCTTCTGGCTTCTTTACTGGTCATATTGGTGAGTGAGTGGTTAACACTGTCTCTCTTAATATCCTCTGGTGTTTCAGTACTTTCCCTATACTCTGGACAGTTGTCAGGGCATCAGATTTTGTAGTATGCTGTTTATGGGGTTTATGCAGGTCACCCTCTATCTTAACTGGTTTATCTTCACTTGACCACAATCTTATTTGTGTCTAGCCCACACTGCTGGGAACTGCTGACAGAGTAACCCATAGCCACCATCCTGGCTCCAGTCCTGAGGATCGGAGCAGCTGTGGCTATGCTGACTAGGTTGTGTATTCCATTGGATATACGTGTTCAGTGCCCCTGACTTTTCCATATTATTTCTCCCTTTCTGGAATCTATAATGGCCCCTGCCAACCTCAGTCACTTGTCTGACCTCACCAGCTCTGTAATCTAGCCTGCAGCTATGGCTTGAGAGGCCACAGTTGAAACAAATCCTCTCCTTTACTTTCCCATGTCTATTCAACAGTTCCATGCCGAGTTCCCTGGTCACCAGCACACAAAGCAATTCCTCTGTGACATCACAGCAACTACAGCCCCTGCCGCAACTTTACAATTTTTCATCTCACTCCTCTGGTCTATCTCACTAGCCCATGATACTATTGCAGGGGTTGGTCCATACTCCACTATCCGCAAATCTAAAACTTCCCAGTGAGCTGAGCTCAGACGTTCCTTCAGCATTTTTAGGAAGACTGGGTCATCCCTCCCTGGATTATCCAACCTGACTGCTCCTCATACACATTACATACATTCTGCATAATCTATGGCAGCCTCATCAGCTCTCTGAATTACTAATATTATTATTCCGCAGTTAATCTCACCTCCTGCAGGCTCTGCTTCACCTCCACTTTGAAGAAGCAATATCTCTTCATTGCTGGAATTCCCTGGAGTTGCCCACATACTATCCTGCACTCCCTGGGCCATACTGTCCCATATATTCCTCGGGCACTTCACTTTTACCAACATGAAACCACATTCTTAACAATTGACTCCAACATCTTCACAAACAATGAGGTCAGACTAACTGGCCTATAATTTCTTTCCCTTACCCTCGCCCTTCTTGAACAGTAGAGTGACATTTGCATTTTCCTGTGGAACCATGCCAGAATCAATTGCTTCTTGAAAGATAAACAAGAGAAAATCTGCAGATGCTGGAAATCAAAGCAATATACACAAAATGCTGGAGAACTCAGCAGGCAAGGCAGCATCCATGGGAAAGAATAATCAGTCAATGTTTCAGCCCAAAATGCTGTCTGGCCTGTTGAGTTCCTCCAGCATTTAGTGTGTATTGCTCTGCTTCTAGAAAGGTCATTACCAAAGCCTCCACAATCTCCTCAGCCACCTCTTTCAGAATCCTGGGGTGTAGATCATCAGGTCCAGATAACTTGTCTACCTTCAGCTCTTTCAGTTTCCCAAGAAACTTCTCATTAGTAATGATAACGTCACACACTCATGCTCCCTGACACTTTCAAACTTCCGGACTACCCCTAGTGTCTTCCACAGTGAAGACTGATGCAAGATACTTGTTCATCCACCAGTTCCTTATCCCTTTTACTACCACTCCAGCATCATTTTCCAGTGGCCGGGTTACCACATCACCTCTCCATCACACTTTATGTATCTGAAGAAATTATTTATATCCTCTTTATTATTGGCTAGCGTACCTTCGCATTCCAGTTTTTCATATTTATGACTTTTTAAGTTGCCTTCTTTTGGTTTTTAAAAGCTTCCCAATCTGCTAGTTTCCCACTAATTTTTGCTTCATTATTTGTCCTCTCTTTAGCTTTCATGTAGTCTTTGACTTTGCTTGATATTCATAGGTGTATCATCTTACCTTTAGAATACATTTTCCTCAATGGAATGTATCTAACTTACAGTTTCCAAATTACTTCCAAAAATTCCAGCCGTTGCTGCTCTGCCATCATCTTTGCCAGTGTTCTTTTCCAATCAAATTTGGCCAGCTCCTCTCTCATGCCTCTGTAAGTCCCTTTACTCCACTACGATACTGAAACATCTGAGTCATATTCATGCAATGGGGTGTTGATTGCATTCATACCTATGCAGTCATTTCTGTCATATGGATGTCTCCTAGTCTGCGACTTACTCTAGATGTTGTGGTCTTTGAACTGTATTCATGCAATGGGATGCTGATTGCATTCATGTATATACAGACATATATCAGTCAATTGGATGTCTCCTGGTCTGCAATTTACTCTAAATTGCAGCTTCCAGAAGACCATTGCTCCAAACCACATTTTCAATTCAATCTACATTCCATACTCGGATCTGAAGGTTGCTTGCCATTGAAATTAATATTTGTTATATACCCCAAATCCAGAATACACCCTAACAATAGATTCTTAATTAGTCAGGGCAAGAAGTGACGTGTAGAGAAGGCAGGAGATTGGGGCTAAGGGGGAAATGGATAAGCCATGGTGAAATGGGAGAGAAGACTTGATGGGTCAAATGGCCCAATTCTGTTTTATGACTCTAATTGAAGTCATTGTGGCTCTAATAGGTGGATGGCATGAACATCGATTTCTTGAAATTCCAGTAATTTCTCCCACCCTTCATTGTTCCTGTTTTCCTCTCTCAACTTATTTCCTTACCAGCCCATCTCCTCCTGCTCCTTCCTTTACTTTCATAGTTTTCTGCCCTCTCCAGTCAGATTCCCCCTTCTCTAACTCTTTCTCGCTTTCAGGAATCAGCTTGCCAGCTTTTTTTAACTTCATTCTTCCTGCTCTCCTCGTTTCACCTATCACCTTGCACTTCTTCATTTCTTCCTCCCCACCCCCACTTTCTTGTTCTAACTTCTCTTTTTTTTTCTCCAGTCGTGATGAAGGGTCTCAGCCCAAACCTTCGACAATTTACTATTTTCCATAGATGCTGCCTGGCCTGCTGAGTTCCTCCAAAATTCTGTGTGTGAAACACCCAAACACTAATCCCTCCTACCTACACAATGTCCATATCTCTCCATCTTCCTTACATCTATGTGCCCATCCAAATATCTCTTAAAAGCCTTTAAGTTATTTGCCTCTACCACTATACCAGACAGTGCATACCAGGCATCCACCACATTGAGTAAAAAAATTACCCCTCACATCCTCTTTGAAACTACCCTCTCTCACCTTCAATGCAGCACCTCTTTCTTTCAACCCTGGGAAACATATACTCCCTGTTTACATTATCTATGCATTTCATTATCTTACAACTTTCATCTGATCTCTCCTCAGCCTCCGTGACTCTAAAGAAAACATCCCATTTATCTAGCCTCTCATGATAGCACATGCCCTCTAAACCAGGCAGCCTCCTGCAAAACCTCTTCTGCACCCTTTCCAAATCCTCGACATTCTTCCTGTATTGGTATAACCAGAACTACAGTACATGCAATACTCCAGATGTGGACTCATCAGAGCTTTATAAATTTACAACATAACCTCCTGAATATTGAACTCAATGCCTCGATAATTAAAGCAAACATTCCATGTGCCTTCTTAACCATCACCATGACCTGTGTAGCCACTTTTAAGGAGCAAGTACTTGGATCCCAAGATCTCTCTGCTCAGCAACACTGTTAAGGACAGTAAACCGTCTCCTTGCATTTGCCCTTCCGAGGTACAACACCGCACATTAATATGAGTTAAACTCCATCTGCCATTTCTCTGCCCATATCTGTAACTAATCTGTACCATGCTGTATTCTTGGCCAGTCTTCTACACTAACCACAACTCCACCAATCTTGGTATCATTACTAACCCACTCGTCTGCATTTTCATCCAGGTCATTCATATACTTCACAAATATCAGAGATCCCAGCACAGATCCCTGCAGGACACCACTAATTACAGACACCCAGCTTGAGTAAGTCCCTTCACCCACTACCCTCTTTTTATGTGCAAGCCAGGTTGAATCAAAATGGCAAATTCGCTGTGAATCTCATGTATGTTAATTACCTGGAATAGACCCCAAGAGGGACTTTTTCAAACACCTTCCTAAAATCCATGAAGACAACATCCATTGCCCTACCTTCATCAGTCTTTCCCATCACTTGTCAAAAATTCAATCCAGTTAGTAAGACAGAACCTGCCCCACACAAAGCCATGAGTTTCCAGAGGCTCATTTATCCTATGTCTAAGAATTTTCTCCAGTAATTTCACTACTTCTGACGTGGGTCCATAGTTCTGACGATTTTCCTTCATTTCCTTCTTAAATAGAGGTACATTAGCCACTCACCAACCTCCAATTCCTTGCCTGTGGCTAGAGAGGACATGAAGATACTGGTCAAGGCCCCAGCAATCTTGCTTCTTGCTTCCTTCAATAACCTGTGGTAAATCCATCAGGTCCTGGGGACTTATCCACCTTAATACTCATGGGGAGACACAACACTTCCTCCTCCTTGACCTCTAAATGCTTTAACATATTTATACACTCAGCATTGATCTCCTTAGCTTGGGCCCACACGAGTGTCCATAGCTACCATTTGGCTTTAGAGAAAGTGAGAGGAACCAAAGAAAAAGACTTTCAGGGTGAGGACCAGTTCTTTCAGACAGAGGAGGGTGGTGGTGGAGGGCAATTAGTTGGTTCTTTTGTCAAGAAAGAAGCACGGGGCTTTGAGGAGGATAATGGAGGATAGACGATTATTAACAGAATCTCCAGCTTGAACGTGTCTGGATCTGGCAGCAGCTCAGAACAAACTTGGATCCTGCCTGCTGGAGTGTGAGAGTTTCTGGAGAGTGGTGAGGCTCTTCCAAAGTATGTTGTCAGGCCTGCCTACAGTTGCTCGCTGGTAGGCCAGTGTGATTCATACATTGCTGAGTTCATGATGGCTCAATCATGCTGTAATGAGAGACCAAGTCCAGAGTACGGTCCAGAATAAATTCAAAGTAAAAAGGGTGATACAAACAAAATCCAAAAGCAAAAATCACAAACAGTAGTACTAGAAATAGAACTCCTATGATTGAGTACTGAGTACTCAATAGGAGGCCTTTAAGTACAGACTTCCCATGAAGGAATATGGCAGGCAATAATTGGCAGTCTGAGTCTCTGAGAGACAGTGGCAGATGACCATACTCCGGGCAACTGGAGCACTGGATCTTGGATGCCAGCTGCTGTTCAGTCAAGACCATGACAATATCACAACAGATCCCTTGGAGTGAGTAACAGAAGGGTTCTTTGTGGCGTGATGTTATTCAACAATAGACAACTGGGAATTAGTTACAAGCTGAGACCTAATCCAGGGGGTTGGCGGTTTCATACAGAAAATAAACAGATCACTGGGACTGTTTTAGAGGCAGGGATCTAATGCAGGGATTTGGGGAGATTATATGTTCAATAACAGATTCCCAAGAGTTAGTTACAGGCCATAATCTATTCCAGGTGTCCAGAGGGACTATATATAAAATAACAGAATCCCGGGAGTAATCTAGAGGCTGGGATCCAATCCATGGTATCCGGAATTGTTAACTGTAAATTAACAGTTCCCAGTGAGTAAATTAATGTTTGTGATCTACTCCATGGATTCAGGATTGAGATGCAGTTGTTTTACTGATGTGCTCTGTGCCTTGTCTGTTCCATTCATTTTGATTCAAACTGTGTGTGATGCCCTTGCTCTGACTTGGCAGACATTTCAGGAAACGACTGTCAAATGTCAGTAACTGGGGACCCTGCTGCCAACAAGATGAAAATGGAAGAACCCTTGTTGCTGGTTGATAACAAGGATGGGAAGCTGCAGCTTAACCCAGAGGCTCTGAAGGTCCTGCGGTCTATTGAGGATCCGATGCTTGTTGTGGCTGTGGTTGGTGCTGCTCGTACAGGGAAGTCCTACCTCATGAACTGTCTCGCAGGTGGCAAGAATGGTAAGGGCAGTGGCTGTAAACTTCCACCTTTAACCTTTCACCTTTATTTACTATCACTCTTGCAGAAATTATCCTGAGACCTGGGACACACAGAGCACACTTGCGTTGTCAAGCTGTCAGTAGTGGGAGATGTACTGGAGACATCCGTTGGTGTCATGTTGGTGTTCCCATCACTGTTTTTGGCAATGGATCTAAAGACACTTGGGGAATTTCAACAGCTTGGTTCATATCTCGGATGCAAGAGAACACTGGTCTCATTAATGGTGACCAGAGTTACTTGCTGTAAAACCAACTCTGAGTCAACCATCAATCGTTCTTTTAGACAAACTCTACAACAATCATTCTTCCCATGTTCCCAACAATTCCTCCCAAACCCTATCACTCTCTCACAAACGGGGTATAGGGTACTCACAACCTGCACATCTTTGGGCTATGGAATTTGGCATTTGTATTTGCAAAGTTTACCTTTCTGCCTCTCTGTCTCTCTCCCACTGCAGGATTCTCAGTGGATTCAAACATCCAGTCTCACACCAAAGGAATCTGGATGTTGTGTCAATTCCTTCCTGAGAGACCCAATGAGGTCCTCCTGTTGTTGGACACCGAGGGTTTTGGAGATCCTGACAAGGTCAGTCCCTCCTTCACAACTATCCCCCTCCTCAGAACAGTGGTTTCATTACCAAACGGGTAACCCACAGACCAGAGTTCAAATCCCACCACAGGCAGTGTGGCAGTTTACAATCTAGATTTAAAGTAAAAATTAATGAATTACTTTATTAATTGGTTAACATTTTTATCACAGATTCATGCTGAAGTTCAGGGAGGAAATCTGCCATATGTTTCATTAGAACTGCATGTGGTCCAAGACCATTACCCACTCCATTTCCTGTCCCACCCACACCAATTCCCATCCTCATCCTCCCAAATGAAAAGGATGATAAGATGCCATGAGAGTGTGCTCTCTCCGAGCACTGTGGTGGAGAGCACTGGCCCAGATTCTGTCTGTAAGTCTTTCCTTGGCCATACATCTGCTCCTGGTGGCATTGACAGCAAGGATGCTGTGGAGTGAAGCCTCTGTAAACCCCACCAACCTCTGTAAAGACTGAGCAAGAAATGTACAGATGCTTATCCATTAGACTGATCTCTGAGCAAGAGCTCTCACTAACTGGTTGTCTGTTCACCTGCAGGGAGACAAACACAATGACAATTCCATCTATTCACTGGCTATCCTTCTGAGCAGCATCCTCATTTACAATGGGCAAAGAAACATAGACCAGCAATCCCTACAAGACCTACAGTATCCTTCACTGGTGTCTCCCAGTCCTTCTCTTTCAGGATGATATCTCAACAGTGACCAGTGTCTCTCAGTACCTCTCTCTCAGGAATATCAGCACAGTGACCGATGTCTCTCAATCCCACTCTCTTGGGGAGATATTATAGCCCCTGTCTCTCTCATTGGGATATCTGTGCACAGACTGATGTTTCTCTGTCCTTTCTTTTGGCTTATATCTGTATAGTGACCATTGTCTCTCAATCGCAGAATCATTGAGTTTTACAGCAGGAAAAGTATCCCTTCAGCCATGCTTGTCCACACCAAATAAAATTTTTTCTCATTCCATTTTCCAGCATATTCCCATATCCCTCTGAATTATTGTCATCTTCAGACCTATCCATATACTTCGTAAATGTGTCTAATGTGCGTGCCTCACCCACTTCCTCTGCTGGCTGGTTCAATATAATCACCACCCTCTGTCAATATGAATTGACATCTCAGGTGCTTATTAATCATTTCACTTTAACTGTAATATTATATCCTGTAGTTTTTATTTCCTCAACCTTACAAAGATCACTGACCCTAGTAATGTCCTTCATGATTTTGGTATTACAGCTATGAGATCACCCCTCAATCTTCTATGCTCCAAAGAATAAAGGCCAAGTTGTTTAACTTCTCAGTTCCATTACTCCTGGCAACATCCTTCTAAATGTTTTGTTGTACTCGTTCTGGTTTAATCATATCCTTGCTATAACTGTGTGACCAAAACTGTACACAATACAAAAGTGTAACCACACTAACGCTTTGTACAATTGCAGTGTCACCACCCACTTCAAATATAGTTCATTAACTGATGAAGGCCAGCCTTCCCAAAATTCCTTCACTCCCCCATCCTCTTTACTTTAAGAGAACTGTGCACCTCTACTCCAATGGGACCTGGAGCCCTTGCATTTAATGTAAAACTCCTACAATGATTAGTCCTTCCAAAATGTAACTCTACTTACTTATCTGAATTCCATTTGACATTCCTGAGCCCAGCTGCCAGCTGACCAAGATCCCACTGCACTTGCTGGTACTCCTCTTCACTGTCCACAGTGACAGTAAAATCATCTTTGAGAACTGTCCATCTCCAGCAGTTCCACACATACTTTTCCACCTTGATCTTTCAGGTGCACTAGTCACCCCATTTTACTCTTTTTTCATTAATATATTTGTAAAGTCACTTGGACTTCTCCTTAATTTTCTTAGCTAAAGTCACCCCAATCTCCCTTTTGTCCTCCAAATTTCAACTTGAGTTTACACTGGCATCCTCCATATATATTCAATGATTCACTAGTCCTAGCTACCTTCATCTTCATCAAAACTTCCTCTTTTCATGACCAGAATTACAATAATCCTTGACATCCAGGGTTCTCTACTGCCAGCAAGAATGACTGGTACAATGACTGGTGCTACTCAGTCTCTCTGTCTCATGGGGAAATCTGTACACTGACCAGCACCTCTCAGTTCTTCTCTCAGGGGCAGATCTGTACAGTGACTGACATTCCTCACTACTTTCCTGCCAACCATTCATTCCTTTATCCTTGATGTTGCTCTTAGTTTTGTGACTGAACTGTCTAAGCGGATCCTGATAAAGTCCCAGCCTGATGGATGTAACAGTTGGGACTATGTCCGTTTCTTCCCTGAATTTGTCTGGGTGATCCGTGATATGACACTGGAAATGAACATCGATGGAAAAGATATGATTCCGAATGAGTACCTGGAGTACAATCTGAAACTGAGGGACAGTGAGTATGTGGCAGTGCCAGTCTCTGAGGAGATAGGGTGAACTTGGAAATGGGCCAGAGAAGGGAGGGAACAGGGTTGAAGATAGATAGATAGATAGATACTTTATTCATCCCCATGGGGAAATTCAACATTTTTTTCCAATGTCCCATACACTTGTTGTAGCAAAAACTCATTACATACAATACTTAACTCAGTAATAATATGATATGCATCTAAATCACTAACTCAAAAAGCATTAATAATAGCTTTAAAAAAAAGTTCTTAAGTCCTGGCAGTTGAATTGTAAAGCCTAATGGCATTGGGGAGTATTGACCTCTTCATCCTGTCTGAGGAGCATTGCATCGACAGTAACCTGTCGCTGAAACTGCTTCTCTGTCTCTGGATGGTGCTATGTAGAGGATGTTCAGGGTTTTCCATAATTGACCGTAGCCTACTCAGCGCCCTTCGCTCAGCTACCGATGTTAAACTCTCCAGTACTTTGCCCACGACAGAGCCCGCCTTCCTTACCAGCTTATTAAGACGTGAGGCGTCCTTCTTCTTAATGCTTCCTCCCCAACACGCCACCACAAAGAAGAGGGCGCTCTCAACAACTGACCTATAGAACATCTTCAGCATCTCACTGCAGACATTGAATGACGCCAACCTTCTAAGGAAGTACAGTCGACTCTGTGCCTTCCTGCACAAGGCATCTGTGTTGGCAGTCCAGTCTAGCTTCTCGTCTAACTGTACTCCCAGATACTTGTAGGTCTTAACCTGCTCCACACATTCTCCATTAATGATCACTGGCTCCACATGAGGCCTAGATCTCAGAATTCAGTGTGTGAGAGGGTGGTGGAGGAAGGGGCAATCTGTTACTTTTGAGAATTTGTGCACACACACTCCGGGGTCTCCCAGCTCATTGACATCTCTCATTCCCCACATACTCTGCATTCCCCTGCCCTGTTCTCATTCACATACCCTGCAATATTGTGATTCCCATGTACACTGTCCTCTGGTTTGATGGAATAAATGCACCACTCCCACACAGCTGACACCAGTTTCATCTAATTGGCTGGGTGCACACACTCTCCCACACACAGACCCCTCTCAAACAATATGATCCTCAACTACCTTGTTTGACACCAATGTCACATCATTCCCCTCCATGACAAGTCACCCATGACCCAAATACAATGCACTTGATGCCCCTCCCACACATCCTGTCCCTCACCATCACACCTCACAAACTGCCTCCCCTCTATTTCCTTCTGTCCTTCCCCTATTCCTCCCTATTCCTCCCTATTCCGCCCTGTGGGTAACAGTCACCATGTTGGGAATGGGAGAACAGACTCAGTAAGGGTGATTCCTGCCTGATTCCTGGTTCTGTTTTACAGGGGAGATCAGTGAGCAGGACAAGAAATATAATGAACTCCGCAGGTGTATCCGCAATCATTTTCCCTCACGTTGCTGCTTTGCATTTCCCATTCCCACACACCGGAAGAAACTCAAGCATATCCAGGAATTGGAGGACAAGGATCTGGATGAGGATTTTGTTATGGAGCGGCAGAACCTCCTCAATTACATTCACACCCACAAGAAACTCAAGAGAGTTGTTGGGGGTCAGCTGGTCACGGGCAGAAGTGAGTAACCGGGCAAAACCTCACCACCTCTCTTCAGTATAACACACTAAACTGGCAAAAGAAAATCTGCAGATGCTGGAAATCCAAAGCAACACACACAAAATGCTGGAGGAACTCAGTAGGCCAGGCGACATGTATGGAAAGAGTAAACAGTCAACATTTCGCACTGTGTCTCTTCCTCGGGACTGAAACGGAAGGGGAGAAAATCAGAATAAGAAAATGATGGAGGGGAAGAAGTACAAAGTGAAACCAGGAGAGGGGGAAGGGTGAAGAAAGGAGCTGAGAAGTCAATCGGTGAAAGAGATAAAGGGCTGGAGAAGGGGAAATCTTATAGAAGGGGACTGAAGACCATATAAGAAAGGGAAGGGGAAGGGGAAGCAGGACACGTGGAGGTGATAGGCATGTGAGAAGGTGTGAGAGGAAGACAAGAATGGAGAATGGTGAAGGAGATGGGGGGGGCGTGGTTGGGCTATACCAGTAGTTCAAGCATTCTACGTTCATGCCAACAGGTTCAGCATCTTCACTCTGTCCTCCAGAAAAAGCAGAATTTCCCAGTAGCCATCCATTTCAGTTCTACTTCGGTCCTATTTTGAAAATATCACTGCGAGGCCTTCTCTATTGTCATGATGAGGCCAAATTCTGTCTGGGTAGCCTCCATCTTGATGGCATGAACATTGATTTCTCTAACTTATTCCCTGCCCATCACCTCCCTTTGTTGCTCCTCCCCCTTCCCTTTCTTCCATAATCTTTTACCCTCTCATTTCAGATTTTCACTACTCCAGCCCTTTATCTCTTCCACCAATCAATTTTCCAGCTCTTTCCTCCTCCTCTCCTGTTTTCACCTATCACATGCCACCTTGGACTTAATCCCCCCACTCCCACTTTCTTATTATGATTTCTCCCCTTCCTTTCCAGTCCTGATGAAGGGCCTTAGCCCAAAACACTCACATGGAATGGGAATATCTTATCAGAATAAATGGAAATGTGGACAGTGAGATTGAAAGGGAAGAGATTTGGAGGCGTACAAATGGGATGTACAAGGGATGTGAGTGAGAAGTTATTAGAATCTCATTGTAAGTGTGTAGAATGGAAGGGAATGGGAAGATTGGAATCCTTATGGGAATACAATTAATGGGAATGAGTGGGATGGTGTGGCATGGAGTGTAGAGGGGAGGAGTGAATGGAAAGAGATAGAGTCCACTGAGAATGAATGGGAAGGGTTGGAAATTTGGATCGTGTGAATGAATGGGAAAGGAGTTGGGTCCTCTTGGGAGTATGAACAATGGGAGAGAACTGGAGGGGGTGGTGAATGGATGTGAGTGAAAATGGGTTGGGTATGTTGGATGTGGAGAGTGGGAATTGATAGTGTGATCAGATCTCCAGGCACTGATCTCCAGAAATATTCCTTACAGGATTTGTTGAATTGGCCAAGGCATACGTGGGCATGATGGCAGATGGGGTCCTACCATGTGTGGAGAGCAGTGTTGCTAAATTAGTGGAGGTGGAAAACCAAGCAGCTGTAGATGAAGCCCTGAAATTCTATGAAAATGAAATGAAAAGATTTTCAGAATCTGGCTGTCTTACTATGAGCAAACTCAGAGAGAATCACAATGCGAGGAGCACAGAGGCATTCAATATCTTCCACAAAAAATCTATGAACAACAACAGTGGCAAATACATCATACAGCTAGAGGTGAGCTTCTCATGTTCAGTGATTACCAAATGTCTCATCTCCGAACACCAATCCCTGGACCCAACACTTACCAACATAGACTGGGAGACAGACAGTAATACTGAAAGTGAGGGGCTGAGAAACACTGGGTAGTGCAGGTCACTCCCTGAGTGAGAGTGGCAGAGAGGCACCAGTTTGTATACGGATCACTCCTTGTCAGTGTAGAGATCTCTCCCTGAGAATGCACAACTCAGAGGTACAGCTAGTGGTCAGATATACCCCAGAGAGAATGGGGCTGAGAGAGACTGGTCGGTGCACAGATCTCTCCCTGTGAGAGTGCAACTTAGAGATAAATTTACGAGGGGTGATTGATAACTTCGTGGCCCAAGGTAGAAGGAGTCAATTTTTAAAAACCTAGCACATTTATTTTTCTTACATTTACACACTTAGTCCAGTGGTTGTGGAGCATATGGATTCCTTCTTTGTAGAAGTCTGCGTCTTGGACCTCCAGAACTGGTCCACAGCAGGGGTGATTGATAAGTTCATGGCCTAAGGTAGAAGGAGATGAGTTATTAACTTCAAACTTTCTGCATTATCACTCAAAGAAATGAACTGCACGTGCATGTAACGAGAGCTGTATAACTCATCTTTCACCTTAGGCCATGAACTTAACAATCATCCCTGCTGTGCACCACCTGGAAGTCCAAGACACTCTCGTTACATGCACGTGCTATTCAACTCTTTGAGTGATGATGCAGAAAGTTTGAAGTTAATAACTCATCTCCTTCTACCTTAGGCCATGAACTTATCAATCACCCCTGCTGTGGACCACTTCTACAAAGAAGGCATCCGTATGCTCCATGACCGCTGGACTAAATGTGTACATGTAGGAGTGGAATATGTTGAAAAATAAATGTTCTAGGTTTTCTAAAATTGACTTCTTCTACCTTAGGCCACAAACTTATTAATCACCCCTAGTAGTGTGCAAATCTGCCCCTTAGAGACAGGGTCTGAGAGGCACTGGCCAGTGTACAGGTCTTCCCTAGAGAGACACTAGTCAGTGTATAGATCTCCCCTTGAGAGACACTGGTTAGTGTTCAGATCTCTCCCTGGGAGAGAGGGACTGAGAGACACTGGCCAGTGTAGAGATCTGCCCCTTAGTGAGAGAGATTGAGAGACACTGATCAGTGTACAATACTTGGTCTCCTAGTTTACTGTATATCTTTTGTTCATTCTCAGGAGATGATGAATTCCACTTACAAGTCTCTTGTGGCCAAGATCAAGGAAAAGTCAGAAGAGCAATGTAAGGCACATCTAGCAAAAGAAATGTCATCAATTAAAGAAAACCTAGCATCTGGACATTACCGGAGACCTGGTGGTTTCCAGGAGCTGAAGGCAGAACTTGATAAGGCCATCAAGCATTATGAAGAGAAGACCAAGAATGAGATGGAGGTGTGTTCAATATTATAGAGAAAGGCATTTACTTTACAATTCTCATAGCTTTTCTTTCCTCTGCCTTACCAGGATTCAGAAAATTCCCCCCCTCTTCTTCCTTCCAGTCAGCCAGCAAAAGTGAATTTGATTTCCACTCTCTGAAACATCTGGAATGGGATTAACTGGGTGTAGTGATTCTATGATCGGGAAACCAGTTATGGTACTCTGTCAGTGGTAGGATTTCAGTGGGTAGGGTTTCTCAGTGATGAGTGCCTGTGAGACTGTGGGATGCGATTCCATGGGTGAGAAGAGTTCATGATGGGGGAGATGTCTGTGGGATGTCAGAGAGGATTCAGTGGGTGAAGAGTCAGTGATCAACCACAGTATCCATGGGCTGTGGGAATTATCTTTTTAATGCTGGGTTTCGAAACCTTCCAATCTCTTCCCTAAAAAACGTTAACTTTCTGCTTCCACTATGCTTCAATGGAGAGAGTTCCAAAAACCAATCAGGCATTGAGGGAAAAAATGTTTGCGTCATATTTCTGTTGATCAATCTATCTTTTTTTTATCAAATTCCAGCTTGCAGTTCATGACCATTTTCCACACACTAACCAATCCAGTCCATGACTCCTAGATCTAGGTTTTCACACAGAAGTGTCTAGTCCCAGTTGTCCTACCTTTTCTCATAAGGTAACCTCTCCTTCCAGGTATCAGTCCAGGAACCAATCCCAGAACTGCTTCCAGTGTGTTAGTGTTAAAAGAGACCTATACTGTCCAAAACCTGATAGAACTGAAGTATTAACCTTCTACTTTTGTTACACACTCTATCCCTCCCACTTACTTGCATACAAATATTTTGCAAATCCTGCACTAGGACACCCAGATCCCTTTACATCTCAGAACTTCACAAACTCTCCCGTTTGGATAATAAGCTTCTATTTGTTTTTCTGCCATATTGGATATTTTGCATTATCCCACGTTGTGCTCGAGTTGCCTGATCCTTGTCCATTCACAGAACCCATCTCTCTACTCTTCGTCACCTCTGTGTGTAACTTCTACAACTTATCCTTGTGTCATTTAAAAAGATGTTCTGCCTTCATTCATTGCCACAGTATAAGTTGCATGTAGTGTCCAATCGTGGTCCTACCAATTTCCTGTTGATTGGTAAGAGAAGTTTTCTAATTGTGTATCAATCCCTAGCACTAGACGTTTGATGGTGAGAGCCTGTGTCTGGTCTCTGTGGACTGCTGTGATGGGAGTGAGTTGAACATGAATGATTGTATCTCCTCTTCTCTGTAGGGGTTGGCTGTCCTCACCCACTTCCTGGAAAAGGAAAAACCTCGTTTAGAGCAGGTGCAGAAGATGGACAGCGAGATGACGGAGAAATATTCTGGTGAGAAAATAAACAAAGTGGTCAAAATATTGATGTCAAGGTGAAACTGTAGATTTAAAATTAACTCTTTGAATCGGAAAACTAAAAATGTGAGACCCTCCTGCTTACTTCACTTGAGTTCATCAGAAGGACCAAAGTCCTTCAGGGAGAGGGTGTGCTGATGTTCTTGGACATGTTCACGTGAAGAAAAAGTTGGTGTTGGGTTTCTTGAAGAACACAAATAGAAATCCAGAGTGGCTGCCCAAGAGGAGGAGGTTGTGGCAGGAGTAAGGGTTATCAATGAGGAGTGGGTAATTCTTGTTGAAGAGATATAGGTGCAGAGACAACGGAAGGGCTTAGCATATAATGTTATTAGAACTCGAGCATAAATACCAACTCATTAACTCTTTATTGTACACTGGTCATTTATTTTTGAGATGTATAGACAATATGTCTTTGCCCGAAATGGTATTGCTGCCACATAGAAAAAATTCACATCATACGTTGGTTATAATAAACCTGATTCTGAATTCTGAACTCACTGAAGTGTTAGCACATGGAGAAGAAGGAAGAGTCCTTGCTAAGGACAGAACACTCCACTTCTGAGAGAAGAAGATTAGAAAGGGTATTGAAGACATGGCAGGAGGTGGGGTTGGGGTTAGGGTTGGGTGAAGGGTTGAAGGAATTGTAGGAAGTAGAGAGGCAAAAAGCGGAGGTCTCAGAGAGGTTAAGGGGTTGTGGTATATTGGGAGTCATGGCAGACCAGGAGTGAGTGGGGAAAGATGTTAGAAGACAAGGAGCATTAGGACCCTGTGGTGGCATGAAATAATAATATTACAGTGGCAGAGGCATGTTAGAATAGATCAGCAGGTATGATGGTGACTTGCTCATTGAGTGGATAGATCAAATTTTTCAAGGCAGTCTTGAGCCGGACCTCATAGAATGCATCTGTGATAGCTTTCTAAAAAAAATGTTTTTATGAACCTACAACGGAAGGTGCTATATTTTCCTCATTCTGGGTAATGAGAGAGGGTAAAAACCTTGTAGTTACAGATCATCTTGGAAAGGGTGATCAGAGTATAAATGAATTTCTCATACAAATGGAAAGTCAATAGTTTAATCCAGACCGGGTGTATTATACCAAAACAAGGGAGAATACAACAGGATGAGGGACAATTTGGCTGGTGTAGATTATAAACACAGTCCACATGGAGTGGGGCCCCGGTATTTACCCAATTGTGGCCGTGGGTGATGGGAATGGAAAAAATCTGTAGGACACCAACCTTTCTCATGGGGCAGAGTAAGGGTGGTTGGGGGTTGCCCAGTGTTGCTGCTGGGGCAGTGAACTAGGTAAAGAGGAGGACTCAGGCAATATAGGTTGCGTTTTATGTTCAGACTTCACGGTAGGCCAAGAGCTGCCCTTTTTAGAATGAGGAATATTTTTCCTGGACTTGTTTACCAGGGTTCAGAGACTGGGTGAAGAGCTGCGGTGAGGGGACTTGCTCCTGTCTACCTCAGGATAGACTTTCTGAGCCAGGAACAATGAATCCATCCTTCGGTCCGACTCCTGATGTGGAGAGGTCCCTCCCCTGTGGTCACCAACAGGCTCAGATTACCCTGAGGTGTCTGAGGATTCCTCCACCACTGATCCTGATGTTAGGATTGTCTAGGAGGTGGAACAAGCTGGTGGGTATGGGACACCCTCTACAGATTGAGAAATGCACGTGTCAGGTAGGAGTGACTTCTGCCTGGAGGGGGACAGGTACTTATGGTAATTGTGGTGTTGGTGTCCATAGACAGTGAGATGATGGACTCCCATGTGTCCTGTACAATAATTTCACTCATCCTACTCCATGGAAAAAGATGCCAATGGCTATTTACTTCTAGCGTGGAAATGGCTTAGCTCATGTGGTATGTCCGCTCTATTCTCCTATACACCTGGTGCTGTGCTCGGACCACCACCTGTTGTGGGAAGAGCTCATTCTATCACACATGTGGGCATTGTCCACGTACAGCACTTTAATAGGCTGGAGAACAACCCATTTCAAAGATTTCTTCTGACTGTTGTGAGAGATGGAGAAGGAAAGCAGGGGAGCTTCCCCCTCCCTAAAGGCCATGGGTAAAGCTCACATTTGTCTCTTGTGTCAGGAGTATATTTGGGAGCCGACCAAGGAGTGGAGGAGATTGAGGAAGAGGACAGAGATGAGACTTTAAATATGTTGCTTTTGATGGCATGCATATTTGTAAAGAATAATCTGAAAAATTTCTAAAAATGACATTTTGGAAAGAAAACAGGTTGATCAATCATGTCCTTTTAAGAATGGTATTTTCCTCCCTCCACTATTGAGGCTGACATCACCTGCATCTCTTCCATTTCCTGACTAGCCACACTCAGCCCATTTCGCTGTAGTCTTGACAGTGTTTTGGTATCTTTTGTCCTTACCTACCACGCCATCAGCCTCTACATTCAGTACATTGTCCTCTGCAACATCTGCCATCTCCAAAAGGATCTTACCATTAAACATATGTTTATCCTACCATTAAACATATCTTTATCAGCCCTCTCCTCTTTTGGTAGGGAACACTCCCATTCATTCGTTTCTAACCATGCCCCACACCCCCCCCCCCCAAATAATCTGCCATGGTACAACTCTGTTGGGGTCATCTATTGTATCTGCTGCTCCCGATACAGCCTACTCTACATTGGTGAGACCCATCGTAAATTGGGAGACAGCTTCATCGGGTACCTCCACACCATCTGTCACAAATGGCCAAACATTTTGATTCCAATTGCCGTTCTGACATGTTGGTCCATGGCTTCATCTTGTGCCAAGAAGAGGCCCCACTCAAGGTAGAGGAATAACAACATATATTCCGTCTGGGAAACCTCCAACCTGATGACATGAATGTTGATTTCTCCTTCTGGTAAAAAAAATTCCCCCGCTTTTTCATCTATACCCCACTCACCTGCTTATTACCATCCCCTGGGTTCCCTCCTCCTTCCCTTTCTCCTATGGTCCACTCTCTTCTCCTATCAGATTGCTTCCTCTCCAGCCCTGGACTTTTCTCACCCATCTGGATTCACCTATTACCTTCCAGCTAATAGCTTTCCCCTCCTCCCACCTTTTTATTCTGCCTTCCCCCTTCCTTATCAGTCCTAAAACCAGGTCTCCAGTGAAACGTTGATCATCTATTCATTTCCATAGATGCTGTCTGACCTGCTGAGTTACTCCAGCATTTTATGTGTGTTATTATTGGCTGAACAGTGAGTAAATCTCCCTCTCAGTGTCCTGTCACACACACATAGAGATGTAACCCTGTCACCACTCTCTGCACAAACTAATCAATTCATCCTCTGCCCCTTTTGTCAGCTTTGGAAGAGGAACTCTCCAGGGTGAAAAGTGAGATGGAGAAGATGGAGCAGGAGAGGAAGGCGGCTGAGAAACACAGGAAGGAGGAGATCGTGGAGCAGATCAGGAAAAAGTTTGAGGAGGGTAAAGAGTGCAGTATGGAGGAGCTGAAGGAAGCCATGGAGCATACGAGGAGTGAGATTGAGAAATACAAAGCTGAGGGCAGGATGGAGGATGCAGAAAGGGCTCAGCAGATGTATGACTACCTGATGAAGAAATATGAAGTGACATCAAAATGGAGTTTCATGATGTTCTTAAGGGAGAGTGCTGCTGAGTTCAGGCTGTGGATGGAAATCACAGGCTAAGTGGTAAAACCATTTACATCCTGAGCAGGAAAGCAGACAAAAAAGATGTGTCATTTAGAAATGTGTCCACAGCACCAACCCTATGATATTCCTAACAGATTTCAACAAACCCCACCCTTTACCCCATGTCTGATCAATGAACTGGGTCCCAAATATTGTCCACCCCACACATTCCACATCCAATTCCCAGCCAGATATCGTGGACTCATGCACTGGCCATTTAAAGTAGAGTCAGGACTTTTTCCCCCCAATTTATCCACAGATTCCAGCTGGTGAATCTCAGAATTCCAGGGATGTGAATGAGATCATCATTTCCCCATTACCCAGTGTAATATGTCCCACACTCTCCCATGGACATTCTCCCCAATCACTGTCTATCCCCAACAATCGAAGCCCCTCCCACAGCCCATGGACACTCTCCTCCACTCACTAAATCCCTTCCCACAGCCTACGGACACTAAATCCTCTATTTTGTATTTGATACAGTGCATAAGAAATACACCACACAATAATTTTGCCTGATAACTTTCATGATTAGTCCAAAAAGTCAAAGCTTTAGCAAGTAGTTTCAAACAATTCTTGTTACTTTTTAGACTCACAACCTCTACATGTGTTCATGCATTACCTGCTCCAGGTGAGCATGTCTAGATTTCAATGCAATGAGTTCTTCTCTGAGACAGGGTTGTGGACATTTCTCCTGCAGTTGTTGGACTCCAGAGTTACCACCACCAAATATCTCCTCATGCACCATTTTATGCATTCTGGACTCTGCCTAGTTATTGGTAGCTAATTATAAAGCTACATGTCCAGTTCTTATCCATGTTTTTTTCAATCCTCTTATATACCTGTCTACACTGTACCACAATTACCTGAATAATTGGTTCTTTAATTATAAACTTGAGCAATTCATCAAACTGTCTCCAGCACAGAATGTCAGCTCCTGCATCCTCTTTATCAGCTGGTTCAATGTTCTGGCTCAGTGGTCCGCTATATTCAATACTGACCCTGTGTTGATAATGTGGCCTTCCTCCACTCTGCTCTGTGTTCTGTGGATCTCTCTCTCACCAGCAGAGTTTCCTCCCAGAGGCTAATGGGGAACTTGTCATCTCCCTCTGGCTGCTAAATTCCCACCATCAATCCACGATCAGTGTGATTACTGGATCACACTAATTAACCAGGCAATAAAAGCAACCGCCATCAATGAACAATTGGAAGCTGAAATGTGGGAACAGATGACTTTCAGCAGAGATACGTGAGATTGCAGGTTCTGGAATCTGGAACAAAAACAGCAAGATGGGAGAATCTTCAGTGGGTCCAGCAGCAACTGTTGGTGAGTGTGGGGTGAAGGAATTATTGATGCTGGATCGAGATAAGGTATTAGAACTGATAGAGGTGTCCTCAGCAGAGGGTCTCAACCCAAAATGTCGACAGTTCCTTTCTGACCACAGATACTGCTTGATCCATTGTGTTCCTCCAGCAGGTTATTGCTTTATATAGGTTGAGTGAATAATTTTAGGTCATAGATTTGTTAAATAACATAGATGCTACATTTAAACACAATATAACTTTAAACAGATCAGTAATCTTTCCAATTAGCCAAATCAATGTAACTGCAATAATAAGTATCATGATATATACATGTGGATGAACTTAGATATTGGATCCTCATCCCACCACATGGAAGTGTGGATTTAAATACTAGCAGTTTGTATATGATGATGAATCTGTGAAACTTCAATAAAGGTCTGGTGTGAAACAGGAGGTGTTCTCTATTGCATTTTGGACATACCGGGGAGTAGAAGAATATGACAGCTGTATCTTTGTAGGTAAGAATGGAGCTTATTGTTTGAAAGGTTCAAAGATTCCGTTATTAGCAAAGTATGTATGCAGTATGGAACTGTGAGATTCTTTTTCTCCAGATAGCCATGAAACAAAGAAAAAACATGGGTAAGTTCAGAACAAAACAGCAAACCCACCCAACCACCCCCTGATTTAAAAAAAAACTGGGATCACAAACATCAACTACCCAAACCCTTGTCCCCCTGCATGGAATGCAACAAAACATCAGCCCCCAAATCCCCCTCCCTCACATGAAAACTAACAAAAACACAATGAGAACATCAACCCAGGACTTCCTAACCTACACAAAATGCAATAAGAACATCAACCACCAAATCCCCTTCACCCCCCAACCAAAAACACAGAATATAAAAACCCTAAGGCTGAAAATTTTATAGGCCATAGTGCATATCGGTAATTGCAGAAATCTCAGTAACATCCACCAACATCATCAAAAGACAGTCACAAGGGGCTTTAATTGGTGAACAATGGAAGCAGTAATCAGTGAAATGGAGTTGAACAATGGATTGCAGTTTCTTCGCCTTGAGGGCTACCCTCACTGCTTTCTAGAATCTTCTCAGAGACAGCAAAGCGCTGGATCACTCTCGATCTCTAAGCTGTAAATCACAGACTATAGCAGTTCCAGAAACACATTCAAAATAGATGTATAAAAAAGTGAAATAAATAGTTTTGTCATCTATCCAGAAGATGTTGACCAAGAGAGTGTTGTATGGAGGTGCCATCTTGACTGGAATCATTATCACAATAGGAATCAGTGACATTTATGAAGATAGTCTCACATTAATGAATATCAACCAACTCATTGTGGCCAAACTAAGTTGGGAATTGAAGTGTGAAACAAAATGTCTGCTGGTTAATTTTCAATGTGATGGTTGAGGTGGGAAAGGTGAGCCAATGTTTGCCCTTGCCGCCATAAGCAACTCTGGTGAGATCACTATAGTTCAACTTGTGAAGTTCTCTAGTGCAGGTAACTGTATTTTGGATTTTAAATCAGAAAAGGGCTCCATTGAAAGCACAATAATCAGGGAACCAGACTTGGATGACCTTGCAGAGTTGACAGGTATCTGCTGAGTTGGTTTGTTTGGTGAGAGGAATAATCAGCTTGTTGGGTCTCCAAGCAGGAACCAAAGCTTGTTTGACTCCCAAATCCCAATGTACCTCTGATTTTTGAATTTTCTTCCTATTTGGAAAAAAGGCTATGCCCCTTTACCCTTGTACCCAAATGCATGATCAGAACACTTCCCTACGTTATATTACATCTGACATTTCTTTGCCCATTCCTCTAATCTAAATCATTCTGCATACTCCCTCCTTCCTCATTTCAACTGGCCCTCCACCAAACTTGGCCACAAAACCATCAATTCTGTCATCAAAATCACTGACATATAACTTGAAAAGAAGCACTCCTGTCATCAACCCCTACAGAACAGCACTAGTCACTGGACTATTACTAATATCTCCACAGTCTCTCCAGCTACCTCTTTCAGAACACTGGGGTTTCATCCATTGGCTCCAGGTGACTGAGATACCTTCAGACCTTTCACCTTCCCGAGCAACTTCTTAGTAATAATGACAACACTCGCTTCAGTACCCTGACACTTGAATTTCTGCAACAGTGTAGACTGACACAAAATATTTCATAAGTTTCTCCACCATTTCTTTGACCCCATTACTACCATTCTCAGTGTTGTTTTCCCGTGATCTGATATCCACTCTTGGCTCTCTTTTACTCTTTACATAGTTGAAAAAATATTTATATCCTCTTTTATATTGTTGGCTAGCCTACCTTCACATTTTATCTTTTCTCTCCTTATGGCATTTTTAGTTCCCTTCTTCTGTTTTTTAAAAGCTTCCTAATCCATTAGCATTGCATTAATTTGTATCATATTGTATGCCTTCTTGTTTGCTTTTATTTGACTTCCCGTGTCAGCCTAGGATGTGTTATCCTCCCTTTAGAATACTTCATCTTTGGTCTGCATCTATCTACACTGTTACAAGGATCACACCTTGTAATAATATCAGAGAGCCACAGAGAGAATTTGTGATTATCAACAAGTTCTTTATTGTCTGAACGAACAAGCACGTGAATTCATACATTAAGTATTTGTGTGCATACCAACTCAGTTTCTCTGACTGTCCTGAATAGTGAAAGAATAGAAAAGGTAATAACCAGGGAAAGGAGTCTATGCTGGCCAGTTGTCCTTTGTTGTCGCAATCCACTCTCCGTGTGTTCCACATAGGGTTTCTCACCCTTGTTCTGTGATGCATAATCTTTGAAATTATCATTATTTTGCCTTTGAAAGCCTCTGCTTTTATATTCATCCTTATCAGATGTTAAACTTCAGTGTCATTGGCTAGTGATATCTGACTGACCTATAACACCTTATTGTTTCTGGTCCCGGCCAGCCTCCATTTTCAAAGATGCAAATAACATTTATTATCAACGAATGTATTAACTATACACCTTGAGATTTATTTGCATACAGGCAGCCACAAAGCAAGAAACCCAAAAAACACTATCTTTTTTTAAAAAGACCATAACCACTGCACTGAGAAAGAGAAAATAAACACACACACACACACACACACACACACACACACACACACACACACACACACACACACACACACACACACACACACACACACACACACACACACACACACACACACACACACACACACACACACACACACACACCAATACTCTGTCCTTAGATCTGCTCCCCGAAGCAGCAGGAGGAGGCCCAAGCCTCGAACCTAGTTCATCATACTAGCCAGGCAAAAATGTAACAAAACTCTCAGAAATGAGCAGTTCACAACCTCGGTGCTGCAGAGAGAGGAACGAACACCGCAGGAGAGCAAGCAAGATCAGCACGACCCTCACCTCTGGTCCTGACACTTGGACTTCCCTATCTATCTGGATCATCATTTAAATCGTCCAAGCACTGGTTAGTGCCTTACTCTAGAACCGATATCCCAGCGCAGCGACAAACTTGGGCTACACAGCCTGAAGCTGTTCTCAATCTCATTAAATAGGCTCAGCGCTGGGATCAAGGATCTCAATCAGTTACCAAGCCAGTAACCAGCTTGTATCACTCAGCGCACTCACAAACCCTAACATTCACAAACTTGCAATGAGTACCTTACAAGTAACTTCTCAGTTGGAAATGATCCCCAGTCCAACAGATTGCCTGGAGCAGTGTTTCTCAACCGGGGATCTACGGAACCCTAGGTTTCCCTGAGGTCGCTAAGGATTCCACAAGAGATCATGATTTTAAAAAAACTTTGTTTTTTGAACTTGTAGCTACAAGCGATGTGCCAGTGGTGGCCTAGTGACCAAGCAGACTCGTTAGCAATCTCATTAGAGGTCTCTCAGCCCAATATGGCAGTGTGCGGTAGGACAGTGTTTATATGTTTGTGTCCATTCTCAGTTATTAACACAAGATGGGGGAGGCTGTTCATAATTGGTGAGTGCTGTACTGCATGGAGGGCAGGACAGTAGGCTGATAATTGGTGTGCACTGTATTGCACAGAGGGGAAGGTGGTATGCTGTAGAGGAGCCTGAAGTGTGTTTTCCAGGCATTGAATGGAGTCGCACAACTGGTCTGTAATGTCGGACTCTCTCTCCTGAATTACCTCCTCCAACATCTCCTTATCGGCCGCCAACCAACTTATGGGAGCAAACAAACTACCAGTGTAGTAGAAAATTGGAGGGAGATTTTCATTCTAAAGACAGTTCCTGTGTGCCGATTTTTGAGGAGGAGATATGAGATGGAAGAGGATGATTCTAGGCCTAGGCCTATGGACAATTCTGATAAGGTTAATGATGAAGAGTTACAATTTTCTGAGTCATCTCACTGCACTAGTGCAACAACGGACATGAAAAAGTCCGTGTTTGAAATTAAATGTACATATTGACGGGTTTTATATGGACGGGTGATCCAAGTTGTCCTATTCCATTGCATCTGGTCTGTGGAAAGCAACTTGCAGATGTAGCAATGGCTCCAGCAAAATTGAAAACACACTTCACTACAAATCACAGCCATATGATATATAAAAGTGCTGATTATTTTAAACATTGATTGGAATCTCTAAACAAACAGATTAAAGCTTTTGAAAATACAGTCACAGAAAAAAGATTCAGGAAGTAAGGCTATTTAGTAGCTTTAACACCAGTTCACTCAAGAATGTTTAAAAAATCTGATTGAAATCCTGGACAAAGAGCACACCAATGTCCTGCTACTAACAAAAATCAGGTGGCCCAGCAGAAGAAGAGTTCCCAACAGGGTGTTTGAGTTGAAGGTTGAACTACAGGTGTACTCAGGGCTGTGTACTGAGTTCTCTCCTTTACTCCCCGTATACCCATGACTGTATTGGCACCCACAGCTCTAATTAAATTTGCCAATGACACTATATTGATTGGCCTTATTTCAAACAATAACAAGGTGGCCTACAGGGAAAAATCATCTCTCTGACATAGTGATATCACAGAACATAGAACATAGAATAGTACAGCACATTACAGGCCCTTCGGCCCACAATGTTGTGTCGACCCTCAAACCCTGCCTCCCATAAATTCCTTAAATTCCTCCATATACCTGTCTAGTAGTCTCTTAAACTTCACTAGTGTATCTGACTCAGGCAGTGCATTCCACACACCAACCACTCTCTGAGTGAAAAACCTTCCTCTAATATCCCCCTTGAACTTCCCTCCCCTTACCTTAAAACCATGTGCTCTTGTACTGAGCAGTGGTGCCCTGAGGAAGAGGCACTGGCTGTCCACTCTGTCTATTCCTCTTAATATTGAGAAAACAAGCTCTCTCTCTATGTTACAAAAACAAAGGAGCTGGTATGGATTACAGGAGGAATGGAGATGGGCTAACCCCCATTGACGTCAATGTAGCTGGGGTTGAGAGGGTAAACAGCTCTAAGTTCCTCGACATCTACATCATCAAGGACCTCACGTGGTCTAATTTGTAGGCAGGGGTTCCCAGAGACCTGAATATTATTTCAAGTGTTCCTCCGGGGCAAAAAGGTTGAGAAAGGATGACATGGAGAATCATTGTGTCTACATTAAAACATTAATCAAGCCAAGCAATTCCAGTTCACAAACTGGACAATGCAGAGCAGCTTCACAAAATGGCAGCCTCAATTCCTTTGACTTCATGGCAAGAATAAAGACAATTGGTCTGTCTACTTCCACTGTCCTTGATTCATTCAAATTCATTGCTTTGTAAACTATAATCCTTTCAGGCCAACAGCATCTTCTGAATAACTCCAAGAAACTCCAGCCTTTGCTGCATCATCCTGATAGTGTCCACTTTCAATCAACCTTTGCCAGTTCCTCTCTCATGGCTCCATTATTGCTTTTACCCCATTTCTGACTGTGCTGTGATACATCTGACTTTTGCTTCATCCTCTCAAACTGCAGAATGAATTCTATCATTTTATGATCACTGTCTCTGTAGGGTTCCTTCACTTAAGCTCCCTAATCCAATCCAGTTCATTACACAACACCCAATTCAGAATGGCTGATCCCCTATTGAACTCAACCATGAGCTGCTCTAAAAAGCTATCTTGGAAGCATTCTACAGATTCTCTCTCTTACAATCCAGCACCAGCCTCATTTTCCCAATCTAGCTTCATATGGAAAGCTCCCATGATGACAATAACATGCCTTTTTGACCTGCCTTTTCTATCTCCCATTGTAATTTGTAGGATACACCCTGGCTACTGTTCAGAGGCCTGTATACAACTCCCATCACGGTATGTTTACACTCTCAATTTCTTAACACTACTCACAAGGATTCTAGATCTTCCGATCCTATGTCATCTTTTTCTAAGGATTTAATATCATGTATTACTAATAGAGCCACACCAAGCATCTCCCTTCCTGCCTGTCCTTTCGATACTGTTTGCATATTTGGATGTTAAACTCCTAACTATAATTTCTTTCAGTTGGTCCGTGAGCCAGGACCCCAAATTTGGGCCACTGGTACCGTCTGGGGGGAATAATTCTTATAGTGATTTTTGGCAAGATATACACCCCTATTGCTGGGAAATATGTGATAGCATTGCAGCGGTGGTAGCTTTCTGTTTGGAGGACCAAGCAACCAATTTCGACAAGATCATAGATCAGACTTCATCACATATCAGATCAATAATTAGACAGGAGATGACTGTGACTCCCTGGCAATTCCATCCATCTGATGTGAAAGTTAGTGCTCATACTTCCATACCGGATCAACTAGAGCAGCATCTTGTTGGACCGCTCACTAGAAATCCTGACACCAAGACTCAAACACAAAGGGTCACTGCTCTGGTTCAGTCATTTAGTCAGTACATAATATATGCTGTGACATGTGGTCAACATAAACCACCAAAGCACCTTCTACTTCCTTATCCAGTAAAAACAGTGACGGGTAACACTGAGCTTATCCAAACACTGAACAGGCTTGGGCATGGGGTGTCTTACTCCCAACTTGAAGAGAACAAAACTGTTCTGTGTCTCCAAAAGCTAACAACAGCCCCCAACCAGAGAGTTGTACTTCCAGTCTCCATCAAGCCTCATGTCTTCACCAATCTGGCATGGGACAATATTGATAGACTTGAGGAAACTCTCACTGGAAAAGATACATCACATAGAGTCAATGGCATAGTGGTACAGGCCAATGTCTATGGACCACATCTGACAAAATCTGAGCTTCCACGCATTGAGAAACTGAAGCAAAGATCAGTCACCACCAAGGACCAAGAACTAGAAGTATATGTTGCAGGTTCACATGTGAGCCCACAGCCTCTCCCAACCAGGGAACACTGTGTCCAGCAAACTAAGGAATTTGCTCTTCTTGCCTACAAGAAGAACCTGGTGAGGACACTTGCAGGGCAAACAGATCGAGAGAATCAGACAATCCGAAGCTGGGACTAGTTTTAATATCAGCACCAGGGATCAAGAACCCATCTCATGAGATATTGTTGGGTATCTGCCAACCATCAATTCACCAGCAACAGAGTGGACCAAAATATTTGAAATCCTGAATCAATCAGAGCTGATCAGGAAGGAACTTCATCTAGAAACAATTGTAGTTGTTATGGATCAAGCACTCTATGCAAAAGCCACTGAAATTGCCTGGAAGCACAAAGAGCACTTATCCAACATTCTTCACAGGATGGGGACATTCCATACCATATGTAATGCCTTAGCCATCCTAGGAAATGACTTTGGGATGCTGGTCTAAAGAATGTATGCATAGAGGCTGGAATTGTCGCAGAGGGGTCTGTCAATGGAGTCCTTGTTGGTAAACACTACAATCGTGCTGTCAGGGTCCACGAGTATGTCTATGAAGCACTGATGAGACATTCGGTGATATGTGTAAAAAAAGAGAAGTTGAATCAAATGGGAGGGCGATCATCTTGAAGCAGACAGATCTTTGTCTGGACACATCATAGTGATGGCACAAGGGTGCAGTCTATGTATAGAGGATATCCTTTCTCATCCCCTTGGAACATTGCCCTGGGCCCTGTCCATACCAAAAGGAGTGCTGAGAAAGACAAATAAAGCTACTTTAGCCACAACCTTGCAGAAAAATGTAGCAGTAGACAGGGGTGTCAAACTCATTTTAAGTCACGGGCCGGATTGAGCAAAATGCAGCTTCATGGGGGCCGGGTCAGTCGGACGCGTGCAAACGCAGCTTTCGTTGCCTCCGTTTTTTCAGCCTGCTCTCATGTGTCTCAGTCTCTGCTATAACTACAAAGTGTTTCACTTTACAAATTCCGTTTCTTATGAAGAAGACTGCCGAGCAAGACTGCCGAATAAACACTAAAAACCCTGAAAACCTGGTACCTGAATAAACTCAGCATTAGCCATATCATACGCCATAGGCGCTCCAATTACTGGGGCCAGCTTTAATAGTAATTAGATATTATCTCGCGGGCCAAAGATAATTCCACCGTGGGCCGGATTTGGCCCGCGGGCCTTGAGTTTGACATATATGCAGTAGAAGAACAACTCCTAGGAAACTCTGCTACAGTGGCTGATGGAATGAACTTGGTCCAAAGAGTGAAAGGTGATCAAGTTACTTACAGAGATGTTGCCACAATAATTCCGGCCATGGCTCTGTGGGAAGGAAGTCAGAGTAGCAGAATAGATGTTGTGTTTGACACATACAAGGAGAACTCTATCAAGAATAGTGAAAGATCTCTACAGAATGAAGAGTATGGTCATGAGTTGCAAGGTATCACAGGCACACAGATGGTGAGGCAGTGGAGGAGCTTCCTGACTTTTTTTTAAACCATCAATTTTACATCAGGCTTTTTAAATTGGAAAACCAAAGGTATAATAACTTTTTCAGATTTGTTTATAGGGAATTGTTTAATGACTTTTACTCAGATAGTGGATAAATTTGATTTGTCCAATGTACACTTTTTTAGATATTTACAAATTAGGAATTGTTTACGTACTTTGCTTCCAAATTATCCTTTTGCTTATCCATGTAATATAATAGATATCCTCTTCCAGGTTAAACCACATCGAGCACATATGTCAAAGGATAAATTAGCATGTATTTTCCCAATATTAATGCTATTTGTGATAGATGTAATTCTCAGGTGGACACCTTAACTCAGATGTTTTGGTCTTGCGTAAAGTTGGAGAATTTTTGGAAAGATTTTTTAAAACCTTATCTAAAGTGCTGGATCTGGATTTGCAACCAAACTTATTTACAGCTATTTTTGGGATTATTCCATCAGAAAAAGGATATATTCCTGCTTCCACTCAGCGGATGATAGCCTTTTCAACCTTATTGGCTAGGAAAGCCATTTTACTTAAATGGAAGGACCCTAACCCTCCTGCCACCTTTTATTGGCTTTCCTCTATCATGTCCTTTTTAAGTCTAGAGAAAATAAGAAGTCGGACATTGGATGCATCCTTTAAATTTGAAGAAATTTGGCGACCTTTTAGTCAATATTTTCAAATGATATAATTTTTGTACTGATTCTCTTGCAGCTATTCTATTCAGAACCTTCGATTTGATCAGAGAGTCTCTCTTCTCTTGGTTTTTCTCTCAGGATGGACTGCCCAGTCCTTTTTTTCTCTTTAGAATAGTGTTTTTTTTCTCTTTTCTTTTACATAAAAATTTCTAATAGTCCTCCCTTTCTTCATAGACTGATAAGAGGAGAATTATACATTCTACATCAAATTTATACTTTGTAGATCAACACTATGTGTGATTCTGATATTGTTTATTTTACCTTCTGTATGTACTGCTATTGACATATACATCAGAGATATTCTCCTCCTGTTTGTATACACACTTTTTCTTAAATCAATAAAAAGATTGAAAAAAGAAAGAAAGATTGTAATTGTTCCTTTTCATGCTTTATGCTGCATCGGGTGGCCCTTTTTTTTTGCATTTTCCATAGTATTTGACTTTTTTTATGAGGCTGAGTTGCTAGCTCCACCCAGCATGAATGGAAAGAGTGCAAGCAGCCGTCCGGATTAGAACTCGGGACCATGCGCTTTGAAGTGCAGCGCTGATGCCACTACACCTGCGGCTGGCTATTTGTGCTTCGGCAGAATACATATATTATTCAACTAGATAAGAGGTGGGAAATTCAATTAAAAACAAATTTGTTTTCTCCGAGACTTGTGGAAACTTATTCTCAATATCACTAATTATCCAAAAAATTTACTTGCTGTATTTGAATTTTGCTTGGGCCATGGTATCGCTCTGCAGCACAATTATTGTGATATTGATGCTGTGGAGGCAACAGCATTCACATTCATCCCAAATGGATCCACAACCCATTCTGGAATAGGCATCTCCATCCGGGGTCCGTATCAGTGTGCAGTTGTTTCCAATGCTCAAGATAGAAATCAGATCATCACCTTGCAACCAGATGCTGATGGTGGTTGACACAGTGTATGTAACAAACACCAGGCACAGCAATTTTAAATGAGCCACGAATCCTTTGTACCTTCCTACCATCGAAGCAGCAACATCCATTGCACAACCCATTATATTTTCCAGTGGAATATTTTTTTGAAAGATACAGTTCTTGATCTCTTCAAAAATAGTTTCACCTTTGATATCTGTCTTAATTTTTCCTGCAAAAATTTTTTCCTCGATGGCCTGATCACTATTCTAAAACCTAACTGATGTCATCAGAAGGGCTTCATTATCATTTACTGAGCTTTCGTCGATATGCAAGGGAAATTTCTTAAACTGTCATTGTTTTTCAAAACAAGTTGTTTTTCTACATCATCTAATGTTTCATCAATATTCCTCGATACTAATGAGTTGCTCAAGAGGATGGCTTGGATCGTTTAATATGTGCCCTGATTCACAAAAGTGGAAATTACAACAAAAACTACAGGTAGAATGAATGATTCACCTACAATGTGTGGAATAATAACTTTTACAGTTGTTTGAAATCTCATGGAATGCATGTGAAGCTTATTTCACTAAACATTTGCTTTACTTCTGCCTTGATTGAAATTTATCACGTAGTCTTTTTGAAGTAATCAAGTGATTTGTCTCCTTTTATGCTGCCTCCGAATGTTTCCTCAGTTTATATGGTCGCATAATTCCAGTGACAGTATAGTCATACAAATTAGCCACAGTGGTATCCCTTTGTCCTGTGGTGATGGAATAAAACCATGGGCAAGATACTCAATGCAATGTTGCTGATGGTTTTTCTTTACTGTATAGTCATGGGTAATCTGATTTTTTTTTAATAGCATATACAGTATGTGTGTGTCAGAGAGAGAGAGACTTTATTAACAATATAATTGTGTGAGTAGGCTCCATAGAATATTAGCAAACGTCAAAGAATCATAATCAGTGTAATCTCAGATGAAATTCAGTATTGTTGGGTCTCTGTAATTTTTGATCCCTGGTTCTTTTAGGTGTTCAGGAATGAGCAAGAAACTTTGATTTATTGATTCTTCATGATTAATCTTTTTTCTAAATTTAACCAATGATACAGACAAAATAACAAGGCTCTTGAGAGAAAAGAGAAGTTAAACAGATTCAGTAAATTCAATGACAAGATGGCATCTTTGAAAAATTTATCACCTTTATACTCGAGATATACTTACTCCTCTTGGCACTGGCTGGTTTCCCAGCCTCATTTTATGCTCTTCCCAGAGTTATGCTGGGCACACGTATACAACAGTGACAAAATTTCTCAACATCCCCACCCATCTCTGGCCATCACTAGTTCTGCACGAAGATCATGATCCTGCTATGCCTTCTCCGATGTATTGTATAACTTCAGTATATGATAAAACATCAGTAGTATCTGCCACAGTGACTCCTGCTTCCCCGTGTGTCCAGCTCCCATCTAGACACTCCTTTGATCTCTTTCTCCTCTGCCTTCACTGCTCACTTTCTTCCTGCACCTTAGCAATTTCCACTACCTCTTGTTTATCTGCTGCCCCCTTCGTACTGATGTCTGCCCACTCATTTCCTTTCTGCTCCTTACTCTCCCCTTTCTGGTGATCCTTTACTTTAATCAGTTCAAACTCTGCTGGCAGCTTCACTGTTTTTGGCAGCTCTTGTATCTATGCTGAATAACTGTTCCTGTTGAGGTTACATATCCTTGACGTGCCCAAGCCATCAGATAATCATGCACCACCCTGAAGGAATACCTGCTGCCTGTATATATATTTACTTGTCTCCCCTTACAGTAGCGTAGTGATTCTATCAGGGCCAGCAGTTCCATCACATGAGCTGAGGAACCTCCTGGCAATTCTCCTACAGCTAACTCTCCACATTTTTATTAAAAAATCCTTTGGCTCCACTTCCAGAGATGTTTTCTTACACCAATACCTTCTTCCAGTTCTATTTCCATTTGACACTCATGTGCCTCCTTTCCTGTTAGGATGTTTTTTCTGGGTTCGTTCTGGTCTCCATTACTACTCTCGCTGACTTGACAGTAAGGACAACAATTCTCTCCCTTTTGTTGTCAGCCTCCCTGTATTCTGGATGATGATCATGATTCAGCTCTATGATGGGATGAGTATGGCGTGTGTCCAAGTGGTTAAGGCATTGGACTAGCGACCTGAAGGTCATGAGTTCGAGCTCCAACTGAGGCTACATGTCGTATCCTTGAGCAAGGCACTTAACGGCACATTGCTCCAGTCCACCCAGCTGAAAATGGGTACTGGCAAAATGCTGAGGGTTAAGATAGACTGGCGTCCTCTCCCAGCGGAGTCTCATACTCTCAGTTGCTTATGGCCTATAAGGCTCGGGACAGCCTTTAACTTTAACTTTAACAATGGGGTGGGGAGTGTGTAGCATGAATTGTCAACACATCAGGTTTACTTACTCGTACTGCCCTACAAAAGCTGTTATGCAGCGGGAAAATTCTGCTGCAATGCTGTCTATTTCATTGAATAATATGCCACTGGTCTTCCTGTGTCCCCAGGGTCCTGCACCACCACTATGTTGTAAGTACTGCAATGTTGGCATTCATTTCTAGAGGTTTAGAATATCAGAGCAGGGACATGATGTTAAAGCTCTATAAGCCACCCGTGAGACCACACTTGGAATACTATGTGCAATTTTGGGCTTCTTATTTTAGAAAGAATATACTGACACTGGAGAGGGTTCAGAAAAAAAAATTCACGAGAATGATTCCAGGAATGAAAGGATTACCAAATGAGGAACGTCTGGCTGTATTCCCTGGAGTTAAGGAGAATGAGGGGGATCTCAAACATTCTGACTGTTAAAAGGCCTGAACGGATTAGATATGGCTAAGTAATTTCCCATGACAGGGGAGTCTAGGACAAAAGGACACGACTTCAGGATTGAGGGACATGCATTTAGAACAGAGATGCCGAGAAATTATTTTAGTCAGCAGGTGGTAAATCTGTGGAATTTGTTGCAGGAGCAGTTGTGGAAGCCAAGTTAGTAGGTGCATGTCAGGCAGAGATAGATAGGTTGTTGATTAGCCAGGGCATCAAAAGGTATGGTGAGGAGGCAGGGGACTGGAATTGACTGTAAGAATTGGATCAGCCCATGATTGATTGGTGGAGCAGACTCGATGGGCTGAATGGCCTACTTCTGCTCCTATATATTATGGTCTTATGGTCTTATAGGTGAAAAGGAAAAGCTACATCTGGTAACACTAGTGCAGGTGCAGAGACCAGGGCTTTCATGATGTTAGTGAAAACCTTTTCCTCATCAGGCACTCATCTCACTTCATGCAGAGGGAGATGCCCTCCTTGAATTAAGGCCTCAATCAGTGCCACTAGTGCTGAGAACTCTGATATGAAACTACAGCATTAATCGAATAGATCCCATGCCCCTTAACCTCCTTACGTTTACTGGACAGGGCATGAAACTGATTGCAAAACGTCTGTCATCTGACATTTCCTTCCTCCGGTGGGCGATCATGTAGCCTCGGTACTGTATAGCTTGGTTTCTTATCTGAGCCTCGTGTAGACTGATTTTAAACCCTTGAAATATCTTTAAAACATTGGCTTTCACCCATATATGATCTGTTTCATCTTCCAACGCGATTTGTAGATCATCTGCATATTGTAAGATGATCGACCAGTAGGGTGTTAGATTGAACTTTTCCAAAGACTATGAAAGACGGATGGGGTATTGTGAAAACCCTGGGGTAGTCCGGTGTACCTATACTGCTGCCCACCCAAGGTGAAAGCAAAAAAGTCCTGGGACTTGCGTGCTAAAGGGAGCCCCCAAAATCCATTAGCAATATCCAGGACTAAAAAAATTTAATGACTGGAGACAGTCCATTCAGGGTTGTTACTGTCATGGTCCCTTCTGGCAGTCGCCTTCCTGGCTATTTCCCTCAGGAACTGGGACTCAACCACCTCGTTTAGCTCCCAATCATTCCCAGGTTCCACTAACTACAAACACCTGCTTTCCATCAGCAAATGCATTATAAAAAATCCTGTGACCACAACAAGGAGCTGCCAGTTCGTTGCTCGACTCTGGTGCGAGTAACCTCGTTTCATGGTTCTTAGGACTACCAGTTCTAGGTCTAGCATCCTTCCTGGATACCGACTCCACGCCCGTTTTCTGCACTTGGGTTCGCCCACGCCCCGCTCGTGTAACGGAACGAACTGGCCATAGTGAACTCAGCGGACACGAATTCCCCGCAACAAGCCCTCGCCAGCCAGGGCTCCCTACTGAAATTGCACGATCATCTGCTCTGGGATGTAATCGAGAATCTCCGTTCCCTGTCAGTGGACGTAAGAAAGGTCAGTGAACAGGTCGACCGAGTATCCGCCCATCTTACCCCGTCAACTCCGGGAACTCCGTCTGACCAGCCTGGACAGCCTGTAGTGGTGACGCCCAATGCGTCAACAACACGTCTGCCAAGTGAGCCGCACGTACCTGAACCAGAACCCAACGCCGGAGATCTGGGGATGTGCCGGGCTTTTCTACTGCAATGCTCCTTGCTGTTCGAGCAGCAGCCGTCCACGTACGATCAAAAATAACGTACATTATGGTGTTATTGCGAGGAAATGCATAATCATGGGCTACTGCAATTTGGGATAAGCAGCCAGAGACCCGGTCTTCCTTCCCCACATTCATCTCAGAAATAAGGAAGATTTTTGACCATCCCGTCCGCTATAAAGATGCTGCTAAGCGTCTACTCGCCCTCCGTCAAGGCTCACGCAGTGTTGCCGAATACTCGGTGGAGTTCCGGACGCTCGCGGCCGACTCGGGCTGGAATGATGAGGCACTTCAGGAGGTATTCCAGCAAGGCCTCTGTGACAAAGTAAGGGCAAGTTGGCGGTTAGGGGTGACACTAACAGCCTGGATTCAGTGGTCTCCCTAGCTACCAGGCTGGACAACCGACTCCGAGAACGTCTGAGAGAGAAGACCGGTTACCCTGTTCATCTGGCCATCCCACGGTCCACCTTGCCTTCTTTTACCAGCCCAAACCGCTCTTCCCCTTCCGTTCCTCGCAGAGCCCCCGCTCCTACTGTTCTGGTGAGTCCGACAACACTCCCTTCAGCCCCCCCCCCCCCCCAAGACTCGGATGCAGATCCCGGCTACCGTGAATTACCAACGACAGTGTCTGACCCTATCCGCTTTGGTGGATTCCGGTGCCGAGGGCAACCTGCTGGACGAGGACATAGCCTCCCAGGCTGGAATACCTCACAAGCCGCTAACTACACCCCTGGAGGCCCGGGCCCTGGAGGGAAGACTGCTGGCTCGGGTGACCCACTGTACGCCTCCCCTGACCTTGATCCTATCCGGCAACCATCCGGAGGAGGTACGGTTCAGTCTCATTCGTTCACCTCAAGCCCCGGTAGTTCTAGGGTACCCATGGCTGACCCAACACAATCCCCACATCGACTGGTCTACCGGGAGGATAGCCAAATGGAGCCGGTATTCCCACGCCAACTGTCTGCCGTCACCCCCATCTCCCAGGGAAGCTACCGCGACCCCGCCTGTTCCAGAGCCCCTCGATTTGTCCTGAGTCCCCACAGAATACCATGACCTGGGACCAGTACTCAGTAAACAACGGGCTCTTTCCCTGCCTCCGGACCGCCCATATGATTGTGCCATCGACCTTTCCACGGGGCCTCGCTACCCATCATTTTTAACCTATCCCGACTGGAGAGAGAGGCCATGGAGAAATACGGCAGCGAGTTCCTCACGGAGGGCATTATCAGACCTTCATCTTCCCCGGTAGGCGCCGATTTCTTCTATGTAGAAAAGAAGGACGGGTCGCTTCGTCCTTGTATTGATTACAGAGTCCTAAGCAGTAAAACAGTTAAGAACAAGCACCCTTTACCCCTCATTGGTTCGGCTTTTGAACAACTGCCTGGAGCCACCATTTTCTCAAAGCTGGACCTTCGGAACGCATTCCATCTAGTCAGGGTGAGGGAGGGGGACGAGTGGAAGACGGCCTTTAATACACCTCTGGGCCACTTCGAATATTTGCTCATGCCGTTTGGCCTCAACAATGCTCCCGCCGTTTTTCAAGCCGTCATTAATGATGTACTGAGGGACTTTATTAATTGGTTCGTATTCGTTTACCTCGATTATATCCTGATATTTTCTAGCCCCCCGCAAGAACACGTTCACCATGTCCGTCAAGTCCTCCAGAGACTATGGGAAAACCAATTATTTGTGAAGGCGGAGAAATGTGAGTTCCACGTTCCTTCGGTCAGTTTCCTAGGTTATATCATCGAAAGTGGGCAGATGAGAGCAGACCCCGAGAAGATCCGGACAGTGGAAGAATGGCCAGGGCCCACGACGTGCAAACAACGTCGACGATTCCTGGGGTTTGCAAATTTCTGCCGCCGGCTTATCAGAGACTACAATCGAGTGCCCCCCCCCCCCCTTACCCGGCCTACCTCGCCTACTACCCCCTTCTGTTGGGACTCTGAAACTGACTCGGCGTTCACCGACCTGAAGAGGCGGTTCACCACCGCTCCCATCCTGGTCCATCCGGACACAGCCCGTCAATTCATTGTCGAGGTGGACGCCTCTGACTCCGGGATAGGAGCAGTCCTGTTCCAACAATCAAGTTCGGACGAAAAGCTTCACCCCTGCGCCTTCTATTCCGGCCCACTGTCCCCCACCGATTGGAATTACGATGCGGGGAACCGGGAACTCCTGGCGGTCAAACTAGCATTGGAAGAATGGAGGAACTGGCTGGAGGGGGCAGAACAACCGTTTGTGATATGGACTGATCATAAAAACATAGGGTATATTCAGACCGCCAAACGTTTGAACTTCCGCCAGGTCCGTTGGGCGTTATTTTTCGGACTGTTCAAGTTTTCCCTCACATATCGTCCAGGGTCCAAGACCGGGAAGCCGGACGCGCTCTCACGCCAATACGACTCCAAGGAGGACACTTCCAGCCCAGGGACTGTCCTCCCACCATCCTGCGTGGTTGCCACCCTCACTGTTAGAGTCGAAAGTAAAAGAAGGCCAGCGGGATGACCCCGGCGATCGCCTGTATGTGCCCGTTTCCGTCAGGTCCCAGGTACTTCAATGGGCACAAGTCTAGGTTCGCCTGCCACCCCGGGAGTGATCGGACCCTAGCGTTCCTGAGAAAAAAACACTTTTGGTAGCCGTCCATGGAGGCGGGTACCTGCTCCTATGTTTCGGCATGTTCCATCCGTGCCCGGGGAAAAGCCTCTCATCGGCCACCTGTGGGGTTATAATGTCCTCTACCGGTCCCTGGTCGCACATCGCCCTAGACTTCGTCACCGGTGTACCCCCTTCCCGCGGAAACACCACAGTCCTCACCGTGGTAGACCTGTTCTCCAAGGCGCTGCACTTCGTAGCCCTCCCTAAACTCCCTTCTGCTCAGGAAACCGCAGACTTTCTCGTCCGCCACGTCTTCCGCCTCCATGGATTTCCCGCAGACATCGTCTCCGATCGAGGTCCCCAGTTCGTCTCCCAGGTATGGAAGGCCTTCTGTCAAGCCTTAGGTGCATCGGTCAGCCTGTCATCCGGCTTCCACCCCCAGACGAACGGGAAGACGGAACGGGTCAACCAAGACCTGGAGGAGACGCTACGTTGTGTAACTGCAAACAACCCGTTGACCTCGAGCGACCACCTCCCATGGGTTAAGTACGCACAAAACTCTCTAGTAAGCTCGGCCATTGGAAGGTCTCCATTTGAGTGTTTCCTGGGGTACCAAACCCCGATGTTCCCCGCGCAGGAAGAGGATATTGCGGTACCATCGGTTCAGGACCATATCGATCGGTGCCTTAAGGTGTGGGAGGAGACACGCTCGGCCCTACTCAGATCAGCAAAACATAACAAGAAGACGGCCGACAGACACCGGACTCCGGCGCCTTAGTACCAACCGGGGCAGATGGTGTGGCTTTCCTCCAAGGACATCCCGCTGAAGAACGAGCATAGGAAACTCGCTCCTCGCTTCCTAGGACCATTCAAGGTCGAAAGTGCTATCAATCCCGCAGCGGTCCGCCTAAAATTGCCAAGATCCATGCGCATCCACCCGACTGCACATGTTTCCCAGTAAAAGCCAGTCTCTGTCAGCCCCGGCTGAGACTTCCCCCACCTGCCCGTATCATCGGCGACCATTCGGCATACACCATCTGAAGACTACTGGATGTGCGCTGTAGAGGCAGGGGTCTCCAATACCTGGTAGACTGGGAACGGTATGGTCCAGAAGAGCGTTCCTGGGTTCCCCGCTCCTTCATGCTAGACTCTTCCCTCATCCAGGATTTTCATCAGGACCACCCAGACAGGCCTGGAGGATCGCCTGGAGCTCCCGTTGTGTGAGGTGTACTGTCATGGTCCCTTCTGGCAATCGCCAACCCCGCTATTTTCCTCAGGAATTGGGCCTCTATCACCTAGTTTAGTTCCCATTCACCCCTAGGTTCCACTAATTACAAACACCTGCTTTCCATCAGCAAATGCAGGATTAAAACTCTGTGACCACAGCAATGAGCTGCCAGTTCATTGCTTGACTCTGGTGTGAGTAACTTCATTTCATAGTTCTTAGGACTACCAGTTCTAGGTCTAGCATCACTCCTGGATACCGATTCCACACTCGCTACGTTAATAACGCCTCCCGACTCTGCCTCCACGCCCGTGTTCTGCACTTGGGTTCGTCCACTGCACCACTCGTGTAACAGTTGCAGGGCTTGCCACAATTGGATGCAATCTTGGTGTGGTCTTATTAAAGTCAATATAGTCTGTTGTTAACCGATATGATCTATCTGGCTTTTTCACTAGTCATATCAGTGAGGTAGTGGTTGACACATCTCTCTCAGTATCTCCTAGTTTTTCAGTACTTCACTGTACTCTGAACAGATGTCAGAGCATCAGCTATTATAGGATACTGCTTATAGGGTTTATGCAGGTCACCCTCTATTTTAACTGATTTATCTTTACTCGACCACAATCTTGCTTGGAAACTGTTGGGAGCTGCTGACAAAGTAAACCATAGACACCATCCTGGCTGCAGTCCCTAATGATCAGATCAAATGGAGCAGATGCTGGCTCGGTTGTATGCTCTACTGATTTTGTGTTCACTGCCCCTGACTTGTCCATACTATTTCTCTCTTTCTGGAATCTATAACGACTCCTCTTCCATTAGGATGCCTATTCCAAGGATAGTGTACTTATTATTTGGACAGATCAAGAAATACACCGGAAGCTGCACTCCGCTGATTTCAAGTATCTGTGATTTGCTTCTTTCTACCCTCACTGTTTTCCCTCTTACACCTGTAATATGAATAGCCTGTCCAGTCATTAGTAAGGGTAGATTAGTTATCAATACCGATGCCCCTGTGTTGACTGACATATTGTACTGCTGGCCATCTAACAGTGATATTGTGTACATCTGTACGTCAGCAGCACTGGCAATGGAGGCTACTATCAGCTGTTTGTGTGACCTCACCCGCTCTATCACCTGGCCACCAGTTAAATCAGATAGAAAGCGCCCTGCTGTGGATTCTGAAGGCTTTGGTGAGTGATTCTCACAACTTCCTCTCTTCTCAAGACACGGCTGTAATGAATCCTCTCCTTTACCCTCCCATGTCTATTCCACAATTCCTCATCCAGTTCCTGGTTGGCAGCACACAAAGAAATTTCTCTGTGACATCACACCTGCTACATCCACTGCAGTTACTTTACATCTTCTCTTCCCCCTCCTCTGGTCTCTCACACTGAGCCATGATGCTATCGCAGTGTAGATCGATACCACTTCTCTCCCCAAGTCTAAAACGTCATGGTGAGCTCAGCTCAGGCCTTCCTTCAGCATTTTTAGGAAGACTGGATCATCCCTCCCTGGACTATCCAACCGTGAATGCTCCTCAAACACTCAATATGTATGTTCTGCAAAATCCATGGCTGGCTCGTCAGCTCCCTGAACCACTAACGTTATTGTTCCCCAGTTACTCTCAAGTGTGACAGTGGAAAAGTGTGTATAGAACTGGTGGAGATGGCAGAGGTACTTAATGAATGCTTTGCTTCAATATTCACTATGGAAAAGGATCTTGGTGACTGTAGAGATGACTTGCAGTGGACTGAAAAGCTTGAGCATGTAGATATTAAGGAAGAAGATGTGCTGGAGCTTTTTGAAAGCATCAAGTTGGGTCAGTCTCCATGACCGGATGGGATGTACCCAAAGCTGCTTTGGGAAGTGAGGGAGGAGATGCTGAGCCTCTGTCGATGACATTTGCATCATCAATGAGGATGGGAGAGGTTCTGGAGGATTGAAGGTTTGTGGATGTTGTTCCCTTATTCAAGAAAGGCAGTAGGGATAGCCCAGGAAATTATAGACCATTGATTCTTACTTCAGTGGTTGTTAAGTTGATGGAGAAGTTCCTGAGAGGCATAATATGATTAGGCTTTGTCAAAGGCAGGTCATGCCTTATGAGCATCCCTGTGGCAGTGACATGGGGAGCACCATGCCAGCAGAAGCTGAACTGAGAGCAAGGCTAACAACAATCACAGCCCCCCCTACTCCGGACGGACCCATGAGTTTCCCTGCAGTTTGAGAAAAGAGGTCTGATAATTTCCAGCTTTTCCAGAGTAAGTGCAGCAAATTTCCCTCCTCCTCTCCCTTTCAGCTTGAGAGAGCCTTGTTTAGCCTATTTGCATTGGTTCCTCAGAGGCTGGGGTCTACGGTGGTTGAGGAGGAATCCTAGTCCAGGGTATAAGAACAAGAGAGAGGTCAGTCAAAGGGAGAGTCTGCTCAATGCAATCCCCTTTGTCTATCCCTTCTTTCCATTAATTGATTATCGAGTCAAATCCCCAGATCCATAAGATGGACTAAATCATCCACTGGGTCTCAGGCCACATTGGCATCCTTTAGCTCATCACTCAATCCCTTATGGAGTAAATCAGTTAGTGTTTCCATATTCCAACTGCTCTTTGTGGCCAAGGAACAAAATTCTATAGAATAATCAGCTGCAGACCGATACCCCTGGCGCAAGTTGAGGAGCCTTATCACAGACCCATGTCCTCCAATAGGGTGATAAACATCCTCCTCTAAGTTTCTGGAAAGGGTGTCACGAGCGGACATGGAATGGACCCAAATTCAGGATGTAGGCTGTGAAGTGCTAGGGGTAGGACAGGATGGGGTTGCCGTGGCATGCAAGGGGTAATGCAGGCGGGGCTGGATCCCAGAGTTCAGGCGAGGCAGAGCAGGAGGATCCCAGAGTTCAGGCGAGGCAGGAGAGCCCCCTCGGGCGGGCGCATAACTCCTGGGCAGGGCCGCCTCCCAGGCAGAAACATGGAGGCCTGGGCAAGGCACGGACCCCTGGGCAGGTGCGGGGCACAACCCATCTGAGGTGAGGGGTAGGAAGGGGTCCGAGTCCCCCTGCCGGGCAATGGCAGATGGTCTGCCTCCCCCAACGGAGGAAAAGGACAGGAAGGGACAGAACCACCCAAGGGGTAACGTCGACAGCCTGGCTTACCCGATGGAGGCAAGGGAACAGAAGGGAGCTGTGTCCAGGGTGAGCAGCAGGACAACCAGGATACACCAGTAAATAGGGGGAAGTAAGCAGACAGCGTGACAGCACGGGCAAGGCGAATACGGCAGAACAGCAGGACCAGCGCACACGAGAGAAGCAGGAAAACAAGACAAACCTGGACACAACCAATACAGAGCAGGACAGAACCCAGGCAGGGTAAACAGGATACGGAGCAGGTCAGAACTCGGGCAGAACAGGATACAGAGTAGGCCAGCAACCAGGGCAGAACCGGATTCAGAGCGGCCAGCAACCAGGGCAGAACAGGATTCGGCACAGACAAACCAGGTACAGAGCGGGTTAAACCAGCTTCAGAACAGGATGACCCCCCAACTAGGCTCAGTCCCCGAGCCCCTTATAAACACTTGCCCCCTAATAGGTGACAGGTGTACCTCCTTAAACCAAGATAATCCAATGGTTCCTGGTGACAGGAGGGCTGCCTGCAAGGCCCGGAGTCCGGAGTACGCGGACCGGAGCAAGACCTGGAAGGCGGGCTCCGGACCGGACCCTAACAAAGGGTCTGCGCTCTAGTTGGCGGAACACTTCCCCAAGAGTGTGGGGAGCTGGGAATGGTTCTTCCAGGAAGGAGACAGATGATATAAGTGACCCGACTGAGTTCCGACAGGAACTTGAATGGCTGTAAATTGAAGGCCAAGAAGCATTGTACCGAGAATCCACAGCACTCTTTGGGGTTGCTGTCATACCACCTGGCAGGTGCAGCAATCCCTCACGTGTATTAAATCACAAACACAAGAAAGTCTGCAGATGCTGGAAATCCAAAGCAACACACACAAAATGCTGGTGGAACTCAGCAGCTCAGGCAGCATCTATGAAAACTGTAAATATTCAACGTTTTTGGCCAAGGCCCTTCTTCAGAATAGAGAAGGAAAGGGATGAGCATGTGTGAATAAAGTGTTGGAGGAGTCGAAGAAGCTGCTGGGAGATGAGAGGTGGGAAAGGCCATTGGCTGGGGAAAAAAAAATCTGATAGGAGAGTGGACAATAGGAGAAAGGGAAGGAGGAGGGAACCTGTGGTAAATAACCCAATGAGGTGAAAGGTCAGAGTAGGAAATAGAAGTGGGGGAATTTGTTCACTGGAAGGAGAAATTGATGTTCATGCCATCAGAGTGGAGGGTACCCAGACGGAATATAAGGTGTTGCTCCTTCACCCTGAGGGTGGCCACAAGAGGAGGCCATGGATCACCCTTACCTCCATAAGCAATTCTGGTGAGATCACCATTGTTCAAATTGGGAAATCTATTGTGCATGTGAATGGATGTTGAATTTTAAATCAGAAAGGGCAGGAAATGTGGGATAGACCAGAGAGAGGCAAATAATGTATTATTTACAGGAATTAACATGAGACATTATAACAGTTGATTATAATTATTATATTAGGAATTATATCCCTCACCAGGGTTTCAGGGGGTCATTAATAGAATGTCACATCACCGGGTGTGGGTTAGAGGCTGGGATTTAACCAGGGGTTCAAGGGGTTATATATTGAATAACTGATGCCCAGAAGGAAGTTCATGATGGGATTCAATTTAAGGGTTCATCGGTTTACATATAGAATAACCTACCCCTGTGAGTGGATTACAGACTGAAATGTAATTTAGGCTTTTGGGGTAGAACATATCACTGGGAATGGATTACATGATGGTTTCTAATCCCGAGTTTGGTGGGTGGTAGATGGGATATCTGGCATGTTCGATAATAGATACCTACAATGATTTACTGACTGGCACTTGAGTGTCTGATCACCGCAGAAAGCAGAGGTGCATTTTTGTAGTCATCTGAGTGTGTCATTCTGGATTAATTTCCCATACTTGTTATTTCTACCTGACTGAAACTACAAGCAATGTGGTTTTAAGGTGGCACGCCATAAAGTGTAAATTCCCTCTCAGGGAGTTGTTTCCTGGACAGAGGTGTGGCATTACAGTCAGGTGACGTGTACATGCTAACAACATTGAAAATAAATCTGGATCCTGTTGAAAAGTCAGTGCCCTCCATGGTGAAAGGAGTTCTGGTGAGTACAGGAATTCAGGCAGCTTCACATAAAATACACGATCAGTTATTTAATTCTGTGAAGGAATGAAATTGTACGTGGGCAGTGGTCTTCATAACAGTGAGTTTGAGGGACAGGAGGGATCAATAGGGCTGAGGTGTGGCTGCAGTTTATATCATAGAGCAACAGATAGGCGAGAGTGAATTACAGGCTGAGTCCTAACCCAGGAGTCTAAAGGGGTTGAGGTTTTATTAGTAATATCCTGGTTTAAGAACATAATTTACTTTATTAATACAGTTATGCTATTGAGTAAGTGTTCTTGTAAATTACATTATAAAATTGAGTATTTTATTGTTGCTGTTTAAAATAAAAATTCAGATGATTAAGTTAGGCCTGTTATATTAGCCAATAGGATTTGTCTTGTTAACATTTTTTTCAAGAGTTTACGCAGGAAAAAAGAGCGGGATAGCCACTTCAGAGAGAGCATAGGATCGAAGAAACAGAAAGAAGGAAAGTAGAAATGGACAACAAACATTGTTGAAGAACATGTTGAAATACTGACAGAATCCATTTGGAAGAACAGATACTGCTGTTGGAAAATATCTATACAGATTTTGGTTTCACAGAGAATGTGCAGATAACTTTTAGTTAGCTGATTACCGCACAACCTTGGAGAAGTTCAACGCCTTTTCATTGGATGTTGTGTAATTTTTTTTCCCCTTGGATAGGTTCTTCAGTGCAAAACCGGTTCAACACTGTGTGCAAATGAAAGGAAACAAACTGGATTGGTTACACCACAATCAAAAATATTAAGTCTATACAATTTTAGTTTAAGTTTATACTGGAGTGAGTTAAATTATCACTTCCTGTTGAATATTTATCCATGGGTGTGTCAGTATTCATATAAGTAAGAGTCCTACTTTCCCTCAAAGGGACATTCAAACTTTTATGTTTGAATTTACCTGAATCATATTTACCCAAGATGTGTTTATTTATTGGAAATGGCCTTTACATCATCATTCCAATGCATTGTTGAGTTATGTTGCTGTTTGCTTGTATTCATACCAATAGCTAATTCATTACAAGCCCACGGTGAGAGGGTTACATGTTATATCTGTAATGAGAGAGCAATGGAGTGTGGTGAACTGAAGTGCAGAGCAAGGTCTAGACTTAACTTAGTCTCAGACTGGAAATAAACAAGACAACACCAACAAAATCCAAAGGCAAAATCACAAACAGTAGGATTAGAAATGGAAATCCTATGATTGAGCACAGAGTGCTCAGCATGAGACTTTACATGAAGGGATGTGGCAGACAATTATTGGCAGTTAGAGTCTTAAAGGGATAATGGCAGCTAACCATAATCTGAGGAATTGGAGGCCAAAACTTGGATGCCTGTCGCTGTTCAGTCAGGACCATGATAGAACTACCTCCTAGGCCAAATCCTGATGGCCCAGTGTGATCATGATTGTGCAGGTGAGAGTCCTCAGTCAGCATAAAGTCCAGGATTTTGCATGAACAAATAAAGTTCTTCTTTCTGGGCCATATCCCTCCCAATCCACAAGGTACTGCCTTTTACCTCAAACTATGCAGGTGTCCTAAAAGTTGCCATAATGTGTAGGTGGGTTGTCCCTCAACAATTCTGGGAGGTGGAGGAGGTTTGGGAGCTGGAACCAAGGGGTTGGCACCCAAAAGTTACAGGCAGGATTCGTGGAATGTGGCATGATTCCGCATGTTTCTTGGTAGTTGGAGACAACAGGTAACCAGATTGATGCGTTGCAAACTTTTGAATGGACTGATGGAATAAGGGACTGATTTTTTTTTTTTGGATTGAGCCTGCATGGGGAGATCTCTAGTTGAGAGCCAGACCTGCTGACCAGAAAGAAATGCTGGTCCCTATCTTCTCCAGTGGTAGGCCTGATCTTGTTATTGACATGAATTGGCCAAGATCATCTCTCTCACCTTAACCCATTTATGTAGACATCTCTGGATCAGTTGATGTGCTGATGGAACCCTAACCTCCAGTTCTAGTTCTGAGAACACTGGAGGATGGTACCCAAATTTGCATTGGAAAGGGGACTTCCCAATATAAAAATGCTGATGTGTGCTGTACAAAAGCTCCACCCAGATCAGGTTGCCACTCTAGGTGGTAGAGTTCCCCAAGGCTAGACATCTGAGTGTTCTCTTTAGGCCCTGCCTGACCCGCTCCATTTGCCCATTGGTCTACAGATGGATCCTAGCAGAGGGCCCAATGAGCTCGCAAAAGGTCTTCCAAAACCTGGAGTCAAACTGGGGGGCCACCATTGGAGACAATGTGCTGGGGGAAACCATTAACCCTGAAGATGTGTTGCAACATGAGCTTGGCAGTCTCTGAAGCTGATGGTAATTTGGGAATAGGTATGAAGCAGCAGGCCATGGAGAATTGTTCTATGAGCACCATGACTACTGTATAACCCCGAGATCCTGGAAGACCAATGACAAGGTCCATAGAAATGTGGGATCTAAGTCTAGTTGGAATGGGGAAAGGCTGAAGCAAATCTTGAGGCTATGCTCGGGATTCTTTATTTTATGCACAGATGTCACTCATTCGCAGATATCTTTAGTCAAGTCTGATTACCAGTAACATTTCTTGACGAACTCTAGGATGTGAGTCACCCTGAAATCCCAGCCTGGTTCGAAGCGTGTCCCAGCTGAGCATCTCCGAATAAACAGGTTCAGGAACAAAGATAGATTCGTGAGGATAATTACCAGGGTCTGCCCCATGTTGCTCTTGGGTTCAGTGTGCTATCAAATCTGTGCTGCAGCAGATGGGCACCACTACTCAAGGGCTGCCTGGAAATTTTTCTTGAAGGCTCTCTTCCCTGATTGGTGCTTTGAACTGTCGAGAGAGGGTGTCTGGTTATTGATTTTGTGATCCTGAGTGACAAGTAATAAGGAACTTGAACCTATTAAAGAATAGGGTCCGATGTGCCTGCCTGGAATTCAACCTCCTCACATCCTGTAGGCTGGTTTTTGTGTTCAGTCCACATCACAAACAGATGTTTAGATCCCTCTGACTAGTGCCTCAGCTCCTCAGCTGCCAGTTTAACAGCCAACAGCTACCTATTCCAAATGTCATAGTTTGCCTCTGCAGGAGAAGGATGTGTTGAATAGAAGGGCCTGGGTTGTAGTTTGTGATTGGAGGAGGTCACTGGGACAAGATAGCACCAACACCCATATCCAATGCATTGACCACCACCACAAAAGTTAATCTGGGTCTGGTGGAACAAGGATGGGACGTGAACCTTTGTTTTAACTTTTCAAAAACTGCCACCACTGAAATGAAATTGCAGATAAATTGCCTGTAAAAACTGGCAAAATCTAGAAACACCTGGAGCCTTTTCATGGAGGTGTTGTGGCCATTTCCACATGATCTGGATCTTATCGGGGTCCATTTCTATGTCGCCGTTAGAAATAACAAACCCAAGGAATGAAACTGTTGTTACATGAAATTTGATCTTCATGCTTGACAAATAATTGATTCTTGAATAGTTGTTGTAGAACTTGCCAGAGTTGCTAGGCCTGTTCCAGAGTAGACTGGGAGAAAGTGAGGTTATCATCTAGATCAGGAATTCTTAACCATTTTTTTAAAATGTCATGGACCTCTTTGGCAGTTGGGTGAAGCCTATAGACCTCTTCTCAGAATAATGCATTTAGATATATATATTTATATATATAAACTAAATATTCAGTTCAGAGGATACAAAAGAAACCAATTACATTGAAATATAAATTATCAACATTTTTAAAAGACAAATTTGAGATATAGTAATATATATATTTCTTTATTAACGCTTTAAATAACTTGATTCTGCACTTAAAATATAGGCCAGCTAAAATTATATTTCATTTTTTTAAAGACATGTCAGTGTGAAGGCTGTTGCTGCTTAGCCCTAAAGAGAACATTAACTTGTGGGATGGTCATACTGGACATCCTATCAATTTTGACTTTTTTTCTAATGGTTTCAATTGAATACACTGGTTTGCAATTATGTGTTCTTGCAAATGGAATTTACACTTCCATCGCTCACTTTACAAGATGAGCATAGGCTTCTGTCAAGGGACAACAGAATTCTCCAAGGCAGTTTGAGGTAAACTGGAACTGCAGTCAGGTTTTTGTCCCAAGATCAAAGAGATCATCTTTGGCAAGATCAACAACTTTGATACACTTTATATCAGAAGGAAAAGGGTTGTGGATCGATGGTTCAGTTTTATTGCCATCAAGAAGGAAATAGTTTTTGAGGGAATTCTGAAGTGTTTCCAGATCTTTGTAGATGTCTCTCTGCAAAGAAATTGACAGAGGAATTTGTATCTCAGGTCCATCTTGGTGAAGCACTTCCCTCAGTATTTGAAAGCTTGCAAAAGTGTCAGCCTCTACTCCCTTCTTCCATATCAGCAGCTTAACCAAGAAAGCTTGTAATTTTTCAGTAGCATCCATAATGGTGGCTTCAGGACCTTGAACTGAAAGATTTATTTGATTCGTTTGGATAAAAATATCTGCCATGGATACAGTCCTGTCTTTTTTTCTCAAACTGTCCCAAAAGTGGATTTTCTCTTTCTTTCAGAAAAAGTGAAACTTCTACCCTTAGTTCAAAAATACACTTCAAGACTGATCCTCTTGAAAGCCAACAAACTTCTGTGTGGTAAAAAAAGCACTTCATATTTTACGCCCATTACTTGATGAAGTCTTTTAAAACGTGATTATTCAGAATTCTGCTTGTAATAAAGTTGATGAGTTTTATGCCTGTTGACAAAACTTCATTTAGGGTTGTTGGAAGAGCCTTTGTTACTGGTGCAAACCTGTGTAAATGGCAATGAGTGACGACAATGTGAGGAGATTACTTTCTCGCTGAAGTCCCATATCCTGATGTATTACCAAGCTTCGCAGGAGCTCCATCTGTGTAAAGAGATGGAGTTTACATTTCCAGTCAAAGTTTTGTTTGGCAAAATAACATTCTACCATTTCCACAATGTTGACAGCTTTTGTATATTCTAAAAGGGACTGACAAAATAAGAATTCTTCTTTGATGGCATCAGCATAACAAACAAAAACAAGAAGCTGACTACATGGAGAGATGTCTGTAGTTTTATTCTGAATAGGAATTGTGAGGCTGCCAATAACTTGCTTCAAAATGTTGAAAGAAATATGTTCTATTCTAGAATGTGTTGACCATTTGATTGCTTTAGGCCTGTACTCACGGGACATCAGAACAACGATAGGGATCTCATTGAAATCTATTGAATGTTTAAGTGGCATCAATAGAGTGGATGTGGAGGGGATGTTTCCTATGATGGGGGAGTCTCATACCAGAGGACACAACTTCAGAATAAAGTGAAGCCCATTTAGTCTTCAGATGATGAATTTGTTCAGCTAGAGCATGGTGAATCTGTAGAATTTGTTGCCAAAGCAGATGCGGAGGAGAAGTCATTGGGTACATTTAAGGCAACAGTTAATAGGTCCTTTATTAGTCAGGGCATGAGGGGATACAGGAAGAAGGCAAGACATTAGGGCTGAGAAGAAACTCGATCGATCATCCTTGATGAAATAATGGAGCAGACTTGATTCTGCTCTTATATCTTATGGTCTTATAAAGGACCTGATTCCAGTGTTTCCCTCTGTTTCAGTCCAGAAACCAGCTCGACCATTTCCAATGGTCTCTCCAATAGTGTTGAGTTTATTTTGTTTGGCAATCTGGTAAGGTCAAAGTAAAGTTTAATATCAAAGAACATATACGTCACCATATGTGACCCTGAGATACATTTTCTTATGGGCATACTCAACAACAATCAATGAATAAGGAATAAATATCGAGAAGTTGAAATGTCAAGTAGTTCGAAGTGAGTCCATTGGTTGTGTACTCTATGATGAGGCAAGTAAAGTTGTGTGAAGTTATCCCTTTTGGTTTAAGAGTCTCATGGATGAGGGATAATAACTGTTTCTGAACCTCATGGTGCCAGGCCTGAGGCTCTTGTACCTTCTTCCTGTTCGGAGCAGCAAGAAGGGTGCATGCCCTGGATGGTGTGGGTGCCTGATGATGAATACTGCTTTCCTGCAAAAGAGTTTTATGCAGATTAGCTCAATGGTTGGAAGCACTTTATCCATGATGGACTAGGCCATATCCAATACTTTTTGTATGATTTTCCATTCAAGGGCATTGGTGTTTCCATACCAGGCTGTGATGCAGCCAGTAAATATACTCTCCACCACACATCTACAGAAGACTCTCAGTTTAAGTATCATGCCGAATCTTCACACTCCTAAGGAAGTAGAGGAGCTGCCATGCTTTCTTCATAATTATAGGATGCTTTGAGAAAAGTGTTTTATGAAATGGCAAATCCAAGTTTTGGAAGTGTCCCAAATTTTAGTTTCCTTCCACATTTAAACTTAAATTGGTTCCGTAAAAATATAAAGTAAATATAGCTAAAATGAAATATTTGATTCAACTGATATATTTAAAACTCAGTATTTTTGTGGGTTTTAAGTAATTTGATAAATCTGCAAAGAAAATAGTAATCTGTATGTTAATTAACTGAAGTGTAAGATATTCAAGAAATTTGTATGCCAAGTAAGTAAACTAAGGCAGACTTTACAATTTATGCAAAGTTTTAACACTTTTAATGTCATTTAGATACTCAGATAGATACAAGGATTATCTCATCAATCTCTCTCGTCACCTTCTCAAAAATTCAGTCCACTCAGTAAGGCACAAACTGCACCGCACAAAGCCATGCTGACTCTCTCTGATTAGGCCATGAAATCCAAATGCTAATATATCCTGTCCCTAAGAATTTTCTCCAGCAATTTCCCTACAACTGACATGAGACTCACCGGACAATAGTTCCCAGGATTTTCCCTCGTTCCCTTCTTAAATGCCGGTACAACATTAACCACTCTCCAGTTCTCCAGGACCTCACCTGTGGCTAGAGAGGACATGAAAATACTGGTCAAGGCCCCGGCAATCTCACATCTTGACTCCTACAATAATCTGTAGTAAAGCCCATCAGGCCTTGGGGACCTATCCAGCTTAATGCACATTCAGAGACTCAACCTTCCCCTTGACCTCTAAAATGCTCTAACATATTTATATGCCCTAATCTCCTGGTCCTCCATATCCTTTTCCTTGGTAAATACTGAAGCAAAGTACTCATTAAATACTAACTCACATTCTCCACATCAAAACAAATGTTCCCCACTTTACCTTGCGTTGTCTCACCCAATCCCTTGTTATCTCCTTGCTCTTGATGTCTGTATAGAATGCCTTAATCCTACTTGCCAAGGACTTTTCGTGGCCCGTCCAGGCTTTTCTAATTCCCTTCCTTGGTTCTTTTCTGGATTCATTATAATCTTCCTGTGCTCCGTTTCATCCCGACTTTTGAAGCTTTACTTACTTCTTTTTTTGTGTGTCTAAATTCATCACCTCTTTGGACATCCTAGGTTCTCTTATCTTTCCATCCCTGTCCTTCCTTCTAACAGGAACTTAACTTTCCTCCTCTCTGTGCAATTGATCTTTAAATTGATGTCTGATGTGGGTTTACCATAACAAAAGGTGTTTCCAATTAACTCTTCTTAGCTCCTGCTCTAATTCCCTTGTAATTTGCCCTGTTCTAATTTAAAATTCTCCTGCAAAGACCATGCCTGTTCTTATCTATATCTATCCTGAATGTTAAGGAGTTAAGTTACTGTTCACATATGAAAGGTCAGTTACCTGGCCAGGCTCACTACCCAACAGCAGGTCCAGTATGGCCCCTCCTCTTGTTGGACTGTCCACATATTGATTTGAGAACCTACCTGGATGTAGGAAGGGTGATTGATAAGATCATGGCCTAAGGTAGAAGGAGTCAATTTTAGAAAACCTAGCGCATTTATTTTTCAACATAGTCCCCTGCTACATTTGCACACAGTGCAGCGGTCATGGAGCAAACAGATCCCATTTGAAGTTATTAACTTCAAACTTTCTGCATGATCACTCAAATGGTTGATCTGCACATGCAGGTAACAAGAGCTGTATAACTCAGCTCCTGCTAGCTTAGGCCACAAACTTATCAATCACCCCTGCTATGGACCTCTGGAGGTCCAAGACACTGACTTCTACAAAGAAAGGATCCGTATGCTCCACAACCGCTGGACTAAGTGTGTAAATGTAGGAGGGGACTATGTTGAAAAATAAATGTGCTAGGTTTTCTAAAATTGACTCTTTCTACCTTAGCCCATGAACTTATCAATCATCCCTCACACTTAACAAATTATGCCCCATCTAAACCCCTTACACTAAGAAGGCCCAAGTTTACATTAAGGAAGTTGAAATCCTCCATGACAACAACCCTATAATTTTTACACATTTCCTTAATCTGATTACTTATCTGTTCCTAATGTTCCGGTGGCTATCAGCGGTTGTATAGTAGAATCCCATTTCCTGTTCCTGAGTTCTACCCAATGGACTCAGTGTCTGACCGTTCTGAGTGCAGGTTTGATATTGTCCATGAGTAGTAGCACAACTCCACCCCTGTTTTACTTTCTCCTCTATCTTTTCTAAAATTCAGTACATTAATCACCCATTACTGCCCCTCTATCAGCCAAGTTTTAGTAATGGCTGCAACATCATATTTCCATGTACTGATACATGTTCTAAGTTTATCAACTTTACCCATAATACTCCAAGTATCAAAATAGACACACTTCAAACTATTCAACCCATCATACCTGCTATTTCAATTTTGCATTTGAATATTTTCCCTGATACCTACCTCTGGACTGATCCTTCACTTACTGACATGGATGGGTGCATGAAGCAGCACTAACACAGTTATCAATGTAGTGGAGGAAGAATTGCAGATTAAATCTGGGCAAGGTTTCAAACATAGACTATTCTACATACATTGGGCCCATGCCAGAGGCCGAACCTACTCTTGGGTTCAGCGAAAGTTGGAGGACCTGACAAAAAAATTGTTCATGGTCAGAACTAGTTCTGTCAGTCAGAAGGTGGTGGTGTAAGGGAATTGGTTGTTTTTTATGTCAAGAAAGAAGCAGACAGCTTTGAGGCTGTCCTGATGAGGAATAGATGAGTACTGACAGAATCTCCAGCTTGAAGATACCAGAAACTGGCAGCCACTCCAGTTCATGATGGCTCAATCGTGCTGTAACAAGAGACCTATGGATGGTTGTTAACCCAAGTGCAGAATAAGGTCCAGAATTAATTCAGACTCAAAATAAACAAGATGATACAAACAAAATCCAAAGCCAAAATCAACAAACAGTAGTACTAGAAATGGAACTCCTCTGATTGAGCACTGAGTGGTCAGCACACGGCCTTTAAGTAGAGACGTTCCATGAAGGAATGCGGTAAGCAGTATTTGGCAGTCTGAGTCTCTGATGGACAGTGGCAGATAACCATACTCTGAGGAATTGGAGCGCAGGATCTTGGAGGCCTACCGCAGTTCAGTCATGACCATGACAATATCACAGCAGATCTCTTGGAGTGAGTAACAGAAGGGTTCTTTAGGGTGTTATGCTCTACAGTGATAGACTCCTGGGAGTGATTTACAAGCTGAGATCTAATCCAGTGGTTTGGAGCTTTCTATATAGAAAATTACCAGCTCAGTGGGAGTGCTTTAGAGGCTTGGATCTGATGCAGGGGTGTGGGGAGGTTATATGTTGAATAACAGATTCCTAGGAGTTAATTATCAGCCATAATCTATTCCAGGAGGGAATATATAATGAAATAAAAGAACTTGGTAGTGATCTGGAGGCTGGGTTCCAATCCACGGTATCAGGGATTGGTATGTACCATAGATTAGCAGATCCTGGAGAGTAAATTAAAGTTTGTGATCTACTCCAGGGGCTCAGGATTGAGATGTAGGTGTTTGCCTGATGTGCTTTGTGTCTTGTCTATTCCATTTATTCTGATTCAATCAGTGTGTGATTCGCTTGCTCTGATTTTGTAGACATTTCAGGACAGGATTGTCTGATGTCAGTAACCGGGGACACTACCGCCACCAACCAGAAGATGGAGAAACCCTTGCAGCTGATTTATAACAAGGATGGGAAGCTACAGGTTAACCCAGAGGCTCTGAACGTCCTCCAGTCCATTGATGATCCAATGGTTGTTGTAGCCGTGGTTGGTGCTGCTCATACAGGGAAGTCCTACCTCATGAACTGTCTTGCGGGAGACAGGAATGGTAAGGGCAGTGGCTGTAAACTTCCATCTCTAACCTTTCGCCTCTGTTTACTATCTGTCTTGCAGAAATTATCCCAAGACCTGGCACACACACAGCACACTTGCGTTGTCAAGCTGTCAGTAGTGGGAGATGTACTGGAGACATTCGTTGGTATCATGTTGGTGTTCCCATCACTGTTTTGAACAAGGGATCTAGAGAGATCTGGGGAATTTAAACTGTATGCTTGCTTCATATCACAGATGTAGAAAGCACACTGGTCTCGTTAATGGTGACCAGGGTCACTTGCTGCAAAACCAACTCTGTGTTGACCATCAATTGTTATTTTCATGAATTCTACAATAATCCCATTTTATTCTTCCCATGTCCCAAGAATTCCTCCCAAACCCTATCACTCACACACAAACAAGGCATAGGGAAATCACAGCCTGCACATTTTTTGTCTTTGCAAAATTATATTCTTCCAAACTTTACCTCTCTGTCTCTGTCCCTCTGCAGGATTCTCAGTGGATTCAACCCTCCAGTCGCACACCAAAGGAATCTGGATGTGGTGTCGATCCCTCCCTCAGAGACCCAATGAGGTCCTCCTGTTGTTGGACACTGAATGTTTTGTAGATCCTGAAATGGTCAGTCCCTCACTCTCAACTATTCCCCCCCTTCAGAAATGTGGTTTCATTACCAAATCAGTGTCCCACAGACAGAGGAATGGTGAATAGACCAGAGTTCAAATACTACCACAGGCAGTGTAGACATTTAAATGCTGTTTACAATCTTGATTTAAAATAAAATTTAATTAATTAGTTAAATAGTTAACTAATTAACTAACATTGTCATCGCAGGTACATGCTGAACTTCAGGGAGGAATTCCGCCACATTTTCCATACGGTTGTGATGTGATCCAAGACCATTACCCACTCTCCTTTTCCTGTCCCACCCACCCCAATTCCCATCCCCTTCCCTCCAAATGAAAAGGATGTTAAGGTACCATGACAGTGTGATTGCCCCCAGCACTGTAGTGGTGAGCACTGGTGGAGAATCGGTCTGTAAGGCTTCCCTTGGCCATACACCTGCCACTGGTGGCATTGACATGGAAGGACGCTGTGGAGGGAAGCCTCACCCACCAACCTCTGTAAACACTGAGCAAGAAATGTCCAGAAATGGAATAGTTATCTATTAGACTGATCTCTGAGCAAGAGCTCTCACTAACTGTCCGTCTGTTCTGCCTGCAGGGAGACAACCAGAATGATCGTTCCATCTATTTACTGGCTACCCTTCTGAGCAGCATCCTTATTTACAATAGTCAAAATAAAATAGACCACCAATCCCTGCAAGACCTACAGTATCCTTCACTGGTGTCTCTCAGTCTTTCTCTTCCAGGGTGATATCTGGACAGTGACCAGTGTCTCTCAGTTCCTCTCTCTCGGGAATATCTATTCAGTGACCGATGTTTCGCAGTCCCACTCTGTCAGGGATATATTGTACATTGTCCAGTTTATCTCAGACCCTCTCTCTGTGGAATTTATGTGCAGACTTACATTTCTCTGTCCCTTTCTTTTGTCATATATCTGTACACTGATCACTGTCTCTCAATCATGGAGTCATTGAGTTGTACAGCAGGGAAAGTATCCCTTCAGCCATGCTTGTCCAGTCTGACTAAAATGTATTCTCAAGCTGATGCTGTTTTCCAGCATGTTCCAATATCCCTCTGAATTGTTGTCATGTTCACACCTGTCCACATACTTCATAAATGTGTCTAATGTATGTGCCTCACCTATTTCCTCTGATGATGGTTCAATATAATCACCACCCTTTGTCAATAAAAAAAAGATATCTCAGTTCTTATTGATCATTTCACTCTAACTGTAATAGTATATGCTGTAGCTTTCATTTCCCCAGACTTGCAAAGACCACTGACCCTATCAATGCCCTTCATGATTCTGATATTACAGCTGTGAGATCACCCCTCAGTCTTCTATGCTCCAAAGAATAAAGGCCAAGGTGTCCAACCACTCAATTCGATGACTCCTGGCAACATCTTTGCACTCTTTCTTGTTTAATCACATCCTTGCTATAACTGTGTGACCAAAAACTGTACACAATACTCTAAGTGTGACCACACCAACTGTAGTGTAACCAATCACTCAAACTTAGTGCATTAACTGATGAACGCCAGCCTGCCACAAACCTTCTTCACATCCCCGTTCTCCCTACTTGTGACTCCCTTTAAAGAAACCATGCACCTCTACTCCAAAGTCTTCAGTTGTACAGAAGTATCTAGAACCTTTGTATTCAAAAGTCCTACAATGATTAATCCTTCCAAAATGTAACTCTATGTACTTATCTGAATTCCATTTGACATTCCTAAGCCCAATTACCCCGCTGCCCAAGATCCCACTGTACTTGCTGGTACTCCTCTTCACTGTCTGCTGTGACAGTGAAATAATGCTTGAGAACTGTATCCGTCTCCTGCAGTTCCACAAATGTATTTCCATTTTGCTCTTTCAGCGGCCCTATTCACCCCCACATTACTCTTCTTTCATTAATATATTTATGAAGTCACTTAGAATTCTCCTTAATTTTCTTAGCCAAAGTCACCTCATGCTCTCTTCTGCCCTCAAAATTCCCATCCTGAGTTTACTTTGGAATCCTCTATATGTATTCAATGATTCACCTGATCCCAGCTGCCTGCACCTGAATCAAGACACCTCCTATTTTCTTGACCAAAATTACAATATTCCTTGATATTCGGGGTTCTCAACTACCAGCAGCTTTGCCTTTTACTCATCAAGACCCTCTCTCTCGGGCGGATATCTCAATAATGACAGGTGTCTCTTAATCACCCTCTTTATGAGGGGGAAATCTATACACTGACCAGTGTTTCAGTCCAAAAAGCAGGCAAGAAATCTTCAGTGGTTTTTGATTCAGAGCAAGAAGGCTGCAGGTGAATGGCTAAGGATTTCCGGAGTGAAGGCAGTTTTACTACTCAGGGTAAAAGAGAAGTAAGACTGCGAAGGCACATGACGTCAGCCAGTGGAGTGGGAAAGGTCTAAAACAAAGACTGCCATATCCAGCTGGCAACAGAATGTGAGACAGCAGAGTGATAGGGCTTTGGCTCAACTGGCTTAGGTGGTAACAGTACAAGGCAAAGTAGGTTTAACTGTGTTAATTGAGGAAAGGAAGTAGTATGTGTGTGAGGCTGTTTTTCAGTGCTTGCTGTCAGATGTGGGAGGTCCTGGAGTCTCCCAGCCTCCTGGACAGCCATATCTGCACCAGGTGTGTCGAGTTGCAGCTCCTAAAGGACCACGTTAGCAAATTGGAGATGACATTCATCAAGTCAGGGAGAACGAGGAGGTGATAGAAAGAAATTATAGGCAGGTGGTCACACCGGGGCCACGGGAGACAGACAAGTGGGTCACAGTCAGGAGGGGGAAGGGGAAGAGTCAGGTACTAGAGTACCCCTGTGGCTGTACCCCTTGACAATAAGTACTCCTGTTTGAGTACTGTTGGGGGGGGGGGGGGACAGCCTAGCTGGGGGAAGCACCAGTGGCCATGCCTCTGGCACAGAATGGTAGGGAGAGGAAGGGGACTCTATAGTTAGGGGGTCAGACAGACGATTCTGTGGATGCAGGAAAGAAACTCGGATGGTAGTTTGCCTCTCAGGTGCCAGGGTCTGGGATGTTTCAGATCGCATCCAAGATATCTTGCAATGGGAGGGAGAACAGCCAGAGGTCTTGGTACATATGGGTACCAATGGCATAGGTAGGAAAAGGGAAGAGATCCGGAGAAAAGACTACAGGGAGTTAGGAAGGAAGTTGAGAAGCAGGGCCGCAAAGGTAGTAATTTTGGGATTACTCCCTGTGCCACGCGACAGTGAGTATAGGAATAGAATGAGGTGGAGGATAAATGTGTGGCTGAGGGATTGGAGCAGGGGGCAGAGATTCAGATTTCTGGATCATTGAGAATTCTTTTGGGGCAGGTGTGACCTGTGCAAAAAGGATGGGTTGCACTTGAATCCCAGGGAGACCAATATCCTGGCAGGGAGGTTTGCTAAGGCTACTGCAGAGAGTTTCATCTAGAATTGTTGGGGAGTGGGAACTGAACTGAAGAGACTGAAGAAGAGGTGGTTGGCTCACAAATACAGAAAGGTTGTAGACATTGCAAGAGGGAGGATAGGCAGGTGATAGAGAAGGGATGTGCTCAGACCAATGGTTGAGATGTGTCTATTTTAACACAAGAAGTATTGTGACCAAAGTGGATAAGCTTAAAGCAAGGATCAGTACTTGGAGCTATGATGTGGTGGCCATTACAGAGACTTGCATAGCTCAGGGACAAGAATGGTTACTTCAAGTGCCAGGCTTTAGATGTTTCAGAAGGATAGGGAAGGAGGCAAAAGAGGTGGGGGTGTGGTACTGTTGATCAGAGATCGTGTCATGGCTGCAGAAAAGGTGGATGTCATGGAGGGATTGTCTACGGAGTCTCTCTGGGTGGAGGTTAGGAACAGGAAGTGATCAATAACTTTACTGAGTGTTATTTATAGGTCACCCAATAGTAACAGGTATATCGAGGAGCAGATAGGGAAACAGATCCTGGAAAGGTGTAATAATAACAGAGTTGACATGATGGGAGATTTTAATTTCCCAAATATCAGTTGGCATCTCCCCAGAGCAAGGGCTTTAGATGAGGAGGAGTTTAATAGGTGTGCTCAGGAAAGTTTCTTGATACACTATGTGGATAAGCCTACAAGAGGAGAGGCTGTACTTGATTTGGTATTGGGAAATAAATCTGGTCAAGTGTCAGATGTCTCAGTGGGAGAGCATTTTTGTGATAGTGATCTATCTCCTTTACAATTGCATTGGAGAGAGATAGGAACAGACAAGTTAGAAAAGTGTTTAATTGGAGTAAGGGGAATTATCAGGGAGGCTATCAGGCAGGAAACTGGAAACTTAAATTGGGAACAGATGTTCTCAGGGAAAGATACAGATGAAATGTGGCAAATGTTCAGGGGACATTTGTGTGGAGTTCTGCATAGGTATGTTCCAATGTGACAGGGAATTTATGGTAGGATACAGGAACCGTGGTGTACAAAGATTGTAATAAATCTAGTCAAGAAGAAAAGATGACATAATCTAGTATCAATGGTAAGACTCTTGGCAGTGTGGAGGATCAGAGGGATCTTGCAGAACGAGTCCATAGGACGGATGCTCAAAGCAGCTGCTCAGGTTGACTCTGTGGTTTAGAAAGCATACGATGCATTGGCCTTCATCAATCGTAGGATTGATTTTAAGAGCTGAGAGGTAATGTTGCAGCTCTATAGGACCCTGGTCAGACCCCACTTGGAGTACTGTGCTCAGTTCTGGTCGCCTCACTACAGGAAGGATGTGGAAACCAGAGAAAGGGTGCAGAGGATATTTACAAGGATGTTCCCTGGACTGGGAAGCATTCCTTATGAAAACAGATTGAGTGAACTCAGCCTTTTCTCCTTGCAGCGATGGAGGATGAGAGGTGACCTGATAGAGGTGTATAAGATGATGAAAGGCATTGATCCTGTGCATAGTCAGAGGCTTTTTTCCAGGGCTGAAATGGTTGCCACAAGTGGGCACAGGTTTCAAATGCTGGGGAGTAGGGACAGAAGAGATGTCAGGGGTAAATATTTTACTCAGAGTGGTGAGTGCGTGGAATTGGCTGCTGGCAACGGTGGTGGAGGCAGATAAGATAGGGTCTTTTAAGAGACTTTTGGATAGGTACATGGAGCTTAGAAAAATAGAGGTCTATGGGTAAGCCTAGTAATTTCTTACTATCTCTCTCTAACTCTCAATGGTAGATCTGTACACTGACCAGTGTCTCTCAGTAACTCTGTCTCAGGAGCAGATCTGTACAGTGACTGATATTCCTCACTACTTTCCTGCCAACCATTCATTCCTTTATCCTTGATGTTGTTCCCAGTTTTGTGACTGAACTCTCTAAGCGGATCCAGATGAGGTCCCAGCATGATGGCTGTGACAGGTGGGACTTTGTCCGTGTCTTCCCGGAATTTGTCTGGGTGATCCGTGATTTGACACTGGATATGAACATTGATGGAAAAGATATGACTCCGAATGAGTACCTGGAGCACAGTCTGAAACTGAAGGACAGTGAGTATGTGGCAGTGCCAGTCTCTGAGGAGATAGGGTGAACTTGGAAAGGGGCCAGAGAAAGGAGGGAACAGAGTTCAATTCAATGTGTGAGGGAGTGGTGGAGGAAGGAACAACCTGTTACATTTGATCTGTGCTCAAACTCTCCAGAGTCTCCCCGACCCTTCACATCTCTCACTCACCACTTACTCTGCATTCCCCTGCCCTGTTCACATTCACATTACCTCAAAATTCCCTGGAGGGTAAAGTAATTGGGAGAAATGTACATAATTCACAACCACCGACATTGAGTTGGGGTTTCAGTCATGACAGCATCATTATGTAAGGTATTTAGGTTTTGGAGTTCAATAAAAAGTGTTACGGGTTTTGTTGAACTTCAAACACCTCATTTTCATTTGTTTGCGCAAAAACCTACACCCAATTCACATGACCTCACAATTCCCTGCAATAATTTGATGCCAATCTATACTGTCCTCTGGTTTGATGTTATAAATGCACCATTCCCACCCAGCTGACACCTCCTTCCCTTCTGAGTTTCACCTGAATGACTTGCTGCCACTCTCCCACACACAGACCCCACTCAATCAATATAGTCCTCAACTAACTTGTATGCCACCAATGTCACATCATTCCCCTCCTTGACAAGTCACCCATGACCCAATGACTGTGCACTTGATGTCCCTTCTACACATCCTGTCCCCTAACATCACATCTCGCAAACTATCTCCCCTCAATTTCCTTCCAGTCTTTCCCCATTTCTTCCCACAGCCGTGTTGGGAATGGGAGAACAGATTCAGTAAGGGTGATTCCCACCTGATTCCTGGTTCTTTTTTTACAGGTGAGATCAGTGAGCAGGACAAGGAATATAATGAACTCCGCAGGTGTATCCGCGATCATTTTCCCTCACGTTGCTGCTTTGCATTTCCCATTCCCACACATGGGAAGAAACTCAAGCAGCTCCAGGAGTTGGAGGACAAGGATCTGGATGAGGATTTTGTTACAGAGCGGCAGAACCTCATCAATTACATTCACACCCACAAGAAAGTCAAGAGAGTTCTTGGGGGTCAGCTGGTCACGGGCAGGAGTGAGTAACTGGGCAAAACGCATTACAAAATCTGCAGATGCTGGAAATCTAAAGCAACACACACAAAATGCTGGAGGAGGTCAGCAGGCCAGGCAATATCTATGGAAAAGAGTAAACAGTTGACATCTTGTTTCAAGACCTTTGATCGGGACTGGAAGTGAAGGGGAGATATCAGAATAAGAAGATGGGGGTGGGCAGGAAGACATACGAGGTGAAACTGGGAGAGGGAGAAGACTGAAAAAGGAGCTGGGAAGTTGATTGGTGAAAGAGATAATGGGCTGGAGAAGGGGGTATCTGATAGGAGTGGACTGGCATCCATGGTAGAAAGGGAAGCGATTGGAGCACCGGATAGAGGTGATAGGTAGGTGAGAAGAGAAAGTGTGAGAGAGAAACAAGAATGGGGAATGTTGAAAGAGATGGGGGTGATGGTAATTACTTGAAGTTCAAGAAATTGATATTCATACCATCAGGTTGAGCACCTTCACTGCATCTGCTACAAAAAGTGAAATTTCCTGGTGGCTATCCATTTCAGTTCTACCTCCCATTCCATTTCCAACATGTCAGTCCATGGCCTTCTCTACTGGCATGCTGAGGCCAGCTTATATTGTCTGTGTGGCCTCCAACCTAATGGCATGAACTTAAATTTCTCAAACTTCTTACATGCCCAACATCTCCCTCTCTTATTCCTTCCCCTTTCCTTTCGTCCATTATCTATCAGATTCCCCATACTCCAGGCCTTTAGCTCTTCCACTAATCAAATTTACAGGTCTTTACTTTACCCCCTCCTCCTCTCCCATTATCACCTATCACCTGCCACCTGGGATTTCTGCCTCCCCCTTCCCCCACCTTCTTATTTTGATATCTCCCCTTCCTTTCCAGTCTGGCTGCAGGGTCTCAGCCCAGAACACACACCTGGCATGGGAATATACTACTGGAGCACATGGGAGTGTGGACAGTGAGATTGATTGGGAAGGGATTTAGATGCCATTGGACTTGTGTAAAATGGAAGTGAATGGGAAGGGATTGGAATCCTCTTGGAAGCGTATTAAATGGGAACAAGTTGGGATCCCATTAAAATTGTTGACAATAGCAGAGAATAGGAAGGGGCTGAGATTCCATTGGAAGTGTGTACAATGGAAGTGAATGTGAAAGGTTTTGGGGTCTCATTGTATGTGGGTACAATGGGAGTGAATGGGAAGAGGTTGGGATTCCATAGGGACTACAGATGATGGGAATAAGTGGGTTGGTATGGGATACCAGCATGGGTGTAGAGAGTAGGAGTGAATGGAAAGATATGGAGTCCATTGTGAGTGAATGGGAAGTTGTGAGATCCCATTGGGAATATCAAGTGTGATATTGAATGGGACAGATTGTGAGTGTTGACTGTGGGATTGAATGGGAAAGAGACGGGATCCCATTGAGACTATGAACAATGGGAAAGAACTGGAGGAAGGCAGTGGGTGGACATAAATGAAAATGGATTGGGTTAATTGGGATCTGAAGCATGAGGATTGAGGTTGTGATCAAATCCCCAGGCACTGACTTCCAGAAATACACCCCACAGGATTTGTTGAATTGACCAAGGCATACGTGGGCATGATGGCAGATGGGGTCCTACCCTGTGTGGAGAGATGTCTGGTTAAATTAGCGGCGGTGGAAAACCAAGCAGCAGTAGATGAAGCCCTGAAGTTCTATGATGATGAAATGAAAAAAATTTCAGAATCTGGCTGCCTTACTATGAACAAAGTCATAGAGTATAACAATATGAAGAGCAGAGAGGCATTCAATATCTTCCACAAAAGATCTATGAACAACAACAGCGGCAAATACATCCAACAGTTGGAGGTGAGCTTCTAACGTTCAGTGTACATTGTTACTATCTCATCTCCGAACACCATTCTCTGGACCCAATTCATACAGACATAGACCGAGAGACAGAGAGCATAGGTATATGAGCAATCTCATAGAGAATTACAATATGAAGAGCAGTAGGCACTCAATATCTTCCACAAAAGATCTATGAACAACAACAGCGGCAAACACATCCAATGGCTGGAGGTGAGCTTGTAATCTTTACCAACTTGCAATGATTACCAACTGTCTCATCTCCGAACACCAGTTCCTGAACCCAACCCATACAGACTTAGACTGAGAGACAGAGAGCATAGATATCATCCTGAACATGAGGGACTGAGGGACACCAGAGAGTACTATCCCTCCCTGAGTGAGATTGGTGAAGACACACCGGTTTGAATACAGAACACTTCTTGTCAGTGTAGAGATCTCTCCCTGAGAGAGAGCAACTCAGAGACACAGTGTGCAGATCTCCCCTGAGATAGAGACTGAGAGACACTGGTCTGTGTACAATACTTGGTATGCTACTTTACTGTTCATCTTTCCTTCAATTCCAGAAGACGATGCATTCCATTTACAAGTCTGTCATGGCCAATATCAAGGAAACCTCACAACAGCAATGTAAAGTACATCTAGCAAAAGAAATGTCATCAATAAAACAGAACCTGGCATCTAGCTATTACCAGAGACCTGGTGGTTTCCAGAAGCTGAAAGTGGAACTTAATCATGCCATTAAGAAGTATGAAGAGAAGACCAAAGATGAAATGGAGGTGTGTCCAATATTATGGAGCAAGGCATCTACTTTTCAATTCTCATAGCTTTTCTTTCCTCTACCTTGTATGGATTCAAAAAACACCACCCACTCCCGTCTCTTTCCATGTCACCCAACAAATGTAATTTCCACTCTCTGTAACATCTGAAATGGGATTAAATAGGTGGAGTGAATCTGTGATCAGGAAATAAGTGTCAGTGGGCTGTAGGGGAATTTCAGTGGGTGGAATTTGTCAATGATGAGGACAAGTGCTTGTGAAGCTGTGGGAGGGGATCTGTGGGTAAAAAGCATTCAAAATGGGGGAGATGTCCATAGGATATGAGAGGGGATTCAGCGGTTGGAGAGGCCGTAATGGGGCACAGTTTCCATGGGCTGTGGGAATTTCTTTCAAGGCTGGTATTCAAGAGCCTTCCAATCTCTCCCTTCAGATATTTTCACTCTCTGCTTCCACTGTGTTTCAATGGGGAGAGTTCCAAAATCCAATCATGCATCACGAGAAAAATGTTTGGCTCATATTTCCATTGATCCAGCTACCTGTTTATCTCACTCAGCTTTGCGCTTTATGACCTTCTCCCCTACACTAATCATCCAGTCCATGACTCCTGGTTCTGGGCTTTCCCACAGAAGTGTCTAGTCAAAACCTGTTCTACTTCCTCTAATAAGGTAATTTGTCCTTCCAGGTATCAGTCCAGGAACCCATCTCTGAACTGTTTCCAGTGTGTTAGTGTTAAAGGAGACCTATACTGTCCAGATTCCAGATGTAATATCAACAAAACCTAATATAACTGAAGCATTTCCCTTCCACATTTGTTACACACTCTATCTCTCCCACTTACTTGCACACAAACATTTTTGCAATTCTTGATCTAGGACCCCCTGATCCTTCTACATCTCAGAACTTCACAAACTCTCCCATTTGGATAATATGCTTTTATTTACCTTCCTGCCATAATGGATATTTTGTATTATCCCACATTGTGCTTGATTTGCCTGATCCTCGAACATACACAAGACCCATCTCTCTACTCTTCGTTACTTCTGTGTCTCATTTTTAGAACTTATCCTTGTGTCATTTAAAAACATTTTCTCCCTTCATTCAAGGTCAAGGTATAAATTGTTTGTTGTCTCCAATCATGGTCTTACCAAATACCTGTTGATTGGTAAGAGGAGTTCCCTAATTGTGTATCAATCCCCAGCACTAGACATTGGATGGTGAGAGCCTGTCTCTGATCCCTTGTGGACTGGTGTGTTAGGAAAGAGTTGGACATGAATGATTGCATCTTCTCTTCTCTGTAGGGGTGTGCTGTCCTTGCCAGTTTCCTGGAAGAGGGAAAACCTCATCTAGACCAGGTACAGGAGATGGAGGAACAAATGCATGTCTCTGGTGAGAAAATAAACAAAGTACTCAAAATATTGAGGTCAGGGTGTGTCTGTATATTTAAAATTAACTCAGCCTGAAAACTAAAAATGTGAGACACTCCTGCTGGGTACTTCACCATTGAGTTCATTAGAAGGACATAAGTCATTGTGAGATCAGGGAGGAAGGTGCTGATGTTCTTGGACATGTTCACATGAAGAAAAATGTTGGTGTTGGTTCTCTCAAAGAACATAAACAGAAGACCAGAGTGGGGTGCCCAAGAGGAGAGGTAGATCTCAGGCTGGAGTACGGGTCATCAGTGAGGAGTGGGTAATCCTTGTCAAAGAGATGTAGGCACAGAGACAACAGAAAGGCTTGGGATATGATGCCATTGGAACTCGAGCATAGATACCAACTCATTAACCCTTTTTTGTGCACTGTTCATTTATTTTTGAAATGTATAGATGATATGTCTTTGCCCTATACTGTGCTGCTGTCACACAAAAACAAATTCACATCATCTATTGGTGATAATAAAGCTTATTCTGAATTCTGAACTCATTGAGGTGTAAGCACATGGAGAAGGGAAGGTCTTGGCTGAGGAAAGAACTCTCCGCTTCAAAGAGAGGAAGTTCAGACAGTTTATTGAAGACATGGCAGGAGATGGGGTGGGGGTCAGGTGTGGGAGGAGGGTCAGAAGAATTCTAGGAAGTAGGAAGATAAGAAGAGGAAGGCTCAGAGGGGTGAAGAGGTTGTGGGATACTGGGAGGCATGGGAGACCAGGAGTGAGAGGGGAAAGATGGTAGAAGAAAGGAGCAGTAGGACCCAAAGGTGGGATGAAAAAAATTACCTTACAGTGGAAGAGGCAATAAACAAAAATATACGATGCATGTTAGAATAGATCAGCAGATGTGATGGAGACTTGCCCTTTGATTGGTCAAGGCAATCTTGAGGAGGACTTCATTGAATGCATCCATAATAGCTTTCCAAAACAGTGTGTTACTGAACCTACAAGGAAATGTGCTATCTTGTTGTTGGAGATCATCTTGGAAAAGGAGATCAGAGTACGTCTGAATTTTTCATTCAAATGGTTTGAAGAAAAACCCAGTGTATTATGCCTAAACAAGGGAGAATACAACTGGATGAGAGAAGGGGTTGGATAGTATAGATTAGAAATACAGGCTACATGGTGGGACAGTGGCTGCAGGAGTGGGTCCCCAGTATTTACACTGATCATGGCCATGGGTGAAGGGAATGGAAAAAAGCCCTCTCAGGGGGCAGAGTAAGTGTGTTCCAGTGGTTGGAGGATGCCCAGTGTTGCTGGGACAGTGAACTGGGTAACAAAGAGGACATAGACCATAAAGGTTGGATTTTATGTTCAGTCTCCAGGGTAGGCCAATAACTGCCCATTTCTTAACAAGTAATAATTTCCCTGGACATTTTTACTTGGGTTCAGAGTGTGCAAAGCTCATCTCTACCTGAGGAAGTGGCTCAGGAGCAATGGGGTCATCCTTCAATCTAATGCCTGATGTAGAGATGATCCCGCCCCTCTGGTCAGCAACAGGCTCAGATTCCCCTGAGGTGTCTGAGGTTCTTCCACCACTGATCCTGGGGTTAGGATTGTGTTGGAGATGGAACAAGCTGGTGGGTTTGGGATACATGCTGCAGAGAGAGGAATGCATGTGCCAGCTATGAGTGGCTTCTGCCTGTAGAGGGACCAGAACTTGTGGTAATTGGGGGTGTTGGTGTCCATTGACAGTGAGAAGGTTGACTGGCATGTGTCTTGTACAATGGATTCCTCTCATCCTAGTTCTGCAATAAAGTTTCTGCTAGCTACTGACTTCGAGGTTGGAAATGGCAGAGCTCATGGGGTGTGTCTGTACCATTCTCCAATACACCTGGTACTGTGCTCGGACCACCTCCTGTTGTGGGCAGAGCTCATTCTATCACACATGTGGGCAGGGTCCATGTACTGGCTCTTTAACAGTTAGCACTTTAATAGGCTGGAGGACAGCCCATTTCCAAGAATTGTTCTGACTGTTGTGAGAGATGGAGAGGGGAAGCAGGGGAGTTTCCTCTCCCCAAGGGTCATGGACAAAGTTCACATTTGCCTCTTCTGAGCAGAGAAGATTGAGAAGGAGGACAGAGATGAGAGGGGGACAGGGTCTTGTGGTAGTTGGGGTGTTGGTGTCATTGACAGTGAGAAGATGGACAGCTGTGTGTCCTGTATGATGATTCCTCTCATCCTAGTTCTGCAATAAGACTCCACTGGCTACTGAATCCTAGGTTGGAAATGGCACAGCCGATGAGGTTGTTGACTGTTGACATTAAATATGTTGCTGTTGATTACATGGGTATTTGTAAAGAATAATCTGAGAAATATCTAAAATATAGCTTTTTGGTACCAAAACAGGTTGACCAGTGATGTCCTTCAAAGAATGAAATTTCCCTTCATCCACTATTGATACTGACCTCACCTGCATCTCTTTCATTTCTGGAATATCCACACTTACCCATCTTCCCACAGCTTTAACAGTGATAGAGTTCCTCTTGTCCTTACCCACCACCCCAGGAGTCTCCGCATCCAACACATCATCATCTTCAACTTTCACCATCTCCAAAGGGATCCTACCACTAAACATATCTCTACATCCCCTTCTCTTTGCCATCTGCAGTGATCACTCCTTCCACTATTCACTTATCCATTCGTTCCCATGCCCCCCCCCCAAATATCTCCCCCTGAGTGTTTCCCTTGCCCATACACCTCCTCCGTTATTTCCATTCAGGGCCCCAAACTGTCCTGCCAGGTGAGACAACACTACACCTGCAAATCTACTGGAGTTGTCCATTGTGTCTGGTGCTCCTGATGTGGCCTTTACATTGATGAGACTCATCGTAAGTTGGGGGACCACTTTGCCGATCACCTCTGCACCTTCTGCCACATAGAGGACTTCCCAATAGCCAAATATTTTAATTCTGATTCCCATTCCAGTTCCGACATGTTGGTTCATGGCCTCCTGTTGTGCCAAGAAGAGGCCACCCTCAGGGGTGGAGGAACAACACCTTGTCTTCCATTTGGTAAGCCACCAATCTGGTGGCATGAATATTGATTCATCCTTCAGATAAACAAATTTCCACCTACTCCTTCCTCTTTCCCCCACTCTGACCTTTTACATCTTCTCACCGGCCTATTACTACCCCCTAGGTTCCCTACACCATCCCTTTCTCCTATAGTCCACAATTCTCTCATATCAGATTACTTCTTCTCCAGCCTTTGACCTATACAACGCACCTAGATATACCTATCACTTTCCAGGTAGTACCTTTTCCTTCCCCTCACCTTTTTATTCTGGCATCTTCCCCCTTCTTTCTCAGTCCTGAAATAGGGACTCTAGTGAAACATTGATGTCTATTCATTTCCAGAGATGCTGCCTGACCGGTTGAATTCCTCCAGCATTTTATGTGTGTTTCTTAGATTGAACAGTGAGTGAAGCTCCCTTTCAATGTCTTGTCACACACACCTGGAGAAGTGACCCCCTTCATCACTCTCTGCACAGACTAACCAATATATCTTCTGCTATTTTTGTCAGCTTTGGAAGAGCAGCTCTCAAGGCTGAAAGAGGACATGGAGAAGATGGAGCAAAAGAGGAAGGCTGCTGAGGAATGCAGGAATAAGGAGAACAAGGAGCAGATCAGGAAAAGCTTTGAGGAGGGTAAAATGTGCAATGTGCAGGAGCTGAAGGAAGCCATGGAGCATACGAGGAGTGAGATGGAGAAATACAGAGTCGAGGGCAGAGAGGGGGATGCAGAAAGGGCTCAGCAGATGTACAAGAACCTGGAGAAGAAACATGAAGAGGCAACAAAATGGAGTTTCATGAAATTCGTAATGAAGTCTGTCACTGTGATTTTTCCTGCGCTGCTAACTGTGGTGGCCTTTGTAAAATACAAATGATTCAAAGCAGGAAAGTAGTCAAAAAAGAAATGTGTCCACAGCGCCAGCCCTGTAACATCCCTAACAGCTTCCACATCACCCTATCCCAGTCTGTCAATGAACTGGACACCAAATATTGTCCACCCCACACATTCCACATCAAATCCACAGCTGGATATCAGGGGCACACACACTGGAACATTTAAAGAGGAGTCAGGAATTTCCCCCCAGTTTATCCACAGATTCCAGCTGGTAAATCTCAGAACACCAGGAATGTGAATGAGATCATCATTTCCCCATGACCCAGTGTAATATGTCCCACTCACTCAATCCTCTCACATAGCCCATAGACACTCTCCCCTTACTCACTAAATCCCCTGCAACACCCCACAGATACTCTTCCCCATCAAATTCCCTCCCACAACCCATGGTCATTCTCCCCCATCACTGACTTTCCCCACCCCTACAATGGATGCTCTCCCCAATCACTCTCCCACCATCCACTGAACAGACCCCCATATCTCACAGACACTCTCTCCAATTACCTACCCCACAAAGCCCTTTGTACGATGAATGTATGGTCTCCCTCATCACCAACCCCACCCACCAACTCATTGAAACCCCTCTCACAATTGATGGACACTCTCTCCTCATACTGAATCCACTCTACAAGCTCACAGATTGTCTTTCCCATCACCAACTCACGCACCTACTGAATCCCATCCCGCAGCCCATAGGCCCACTTCCCAATTTCTAATTATCTCCACCCACTAAATCCCCTCCCACAGTCCATGGACGTTCTCTTCTATCACTCCTCCCACCCACCCACTGAATCCTGTTTTGTATTCGATACACTGCATGAGAAACAAGCCTCACAATAATTTTGCCTGATAACTTTTCTTGATTAATCATTAGCTCAAACTTGTCAATGCGTTAGCATGTAGTTTCAAACAATTCTTGTTACTTTTTAGTCTCAAAACCTCTACTTGTGTTCATACATTACCTGCTCCAGGTGAACAGTTTTAGATTTCAATGCAGTAAGTTTTTCTCCAAGTTAGGGTTGTGGACATTTCTTCAGCAGCTGTTGGACTTCAGCGCATTAGGGTTTGTTAAATACTAATTAGGCATACAACATTCCTTTCAAGCAATTACTCCCAGAAATTGATAACCATTCAGACTTATTAACTTGTTATTTGTCAGCTTGCTTTGTTATCCATTCTTTCCCTTCATCTGGCCAGTAGTGTGCTCCTTGGGCCTTGGTTATATCCTGGAAGCATTCCCGTTCCTTTTTATTGAAGGGTATTGATCATAAAGGCACACCCCACCTGCATGTGCATGAATCTCTATACACACCCAGCAACTTGACATATTGGTTCAGGTAGCATAATCATAAGCTAAGCCTAAATTATTATTATAAGTGCAGGCAACTAAGCACTCCATCATTAAATGTGTTAAATAAAACTGTTTTAACCAAAGTTTAGTACCTGTTAGTGATTTTGTGGACATTGGAAATGTATGCTTTCTTTCCCTTGGAAACACTATTTTAGATTAAGTTCACATTTTCTTATATAACTGGATGTATGGTACCTTCACAGGCTTCAGTGTCACTATCAAATACATCCTTGCATAGTAATCAGACTGTGGAATGCATAAAAGAAAGTTGCTTACAATAAGTTACCACATAACATTTTTGAGGAATACAGCAATATATGCTTTTTGCCCTGGTAGAACTCATTCAGCCTTTCTAAATACAAGAGATTCTGCAGATGCTGGAAATCTACAGGAGCACAAATATAATGTTGGAGGAACTCAGCAGGAAATAAATAAACAGTTGATGTTTCAGAACAAGACCCATGTATTTAATTGGGAAAGGGCAAGTCAAGTGGCAATGGGAGTAACACAGGAGCCTAGATAGGGAGCAGGTGTTCTCAGAAAAATGCACAGCAGAAATGTAGACATTTAGGGAACTCTTACATGGCCTTCTAGATAGATCTGTCCCATAAATAAGGACCTTTCTATAAAGTCACTCCTCATTCTCCTACATTCCAAGAATAAAGACTTTGCCTGACCAAGCCCTCCTTATAAATAGCAGCAACCTCACCCTCTCTGCATTCTTTACAATTTAACCATGCCATTCTAAAACAGGGTGTCAAAACTGTAAACAGTACTTCAAATATGGAATTTGGTCAATATCTTTCTAATACTTCCCTATCTACTTACTTGTCAAAATATCCTTCAAAAGTTGTAGTTGTACCTGCTTCAATCATTTTATCTGGTGGCACTTTCCATAAGTGCTTCATTCTCTAAGTGAATAAATTGCCCTTCAGGTCCCATTTATATCTTTCACCTTAAACCTGTGTCCTTCAGGTTTTAGTTCCTCTTCCCTGGGAAAATAACCATGACCATACACCTTATCTATACTCCTCATGATTTTATACAAAGTCTTTTGTGTTCCTAGGAATAACTTTCTAGCCTACACAGCCTCTCCCTATAACTCAGACTCTTGAGCCCTGGCAGCATTCTCATAAACCTCTTTGCACTGTTTCTGGTTTAATGACGTCTTTTTATTCTGTAACAGAACGACCGAAACTGAACACAATACTCACTGGTCTCTAGTTCAGTGGCAACATAACCCTTTAAATTCTATATTAAATGACTTGACTAATGAATAAAAGCCAGTCAGTAGTGTAGTGGCATCTGCACCAAACTTCGAGGCGAATGGTCCCAGGTTTGAATCCAGCTGGCTCCTTGTACACTTTCCATCCATGCTGGGTTGAGCATTGAGCTAGCAACTCGGCCTTGTAAAACACAGACAAAATACTAACGAAATGGCAATGTTGCCTCCCGATGCACCACAGGTTACAGCGAGGAAAAATACGATTAATGCCAGAAGCCATTTTCACCACCCAGTCTGTCTGTGACCCCACTCTCAGTGAACTAAATTCCTGTGTTCCAGGTCCCTATATTCTACAACACTCTCCAGAGTTTTACTGTTCACTGTGAAAGTCATACCCTGTTTTGACTTCCCAAAATGCAACACTTCACACTTATCCAAGTTGAAAGTCATTTGTCATTGTTGAACCCACTTATCCCAGCTGCTCAAGATGTCACTGTAATTTTTGATAACCTTTCTCACTCTCTACGATATTACCTATTTTACTGTCATCCACAAACTTACTGATTGTGCCTTGGACGTTATGTGAATAATGAACTATGAAGGCGCCAGCACCAATCTGTGAGGAAGATCACTACTAACAGGTCTCTAGTAGGAGAGACAACCTTTGACCTTTGAGCCAATTACGAATTCAATTGGCAGACTCTCTCTGAATTATATGCATTCAAACCTTCTGGACCAGCCTGACATGCGGGACCTTGTCAAAGGCTGTGCTAAAGAGAATGAGGGCAATGTTTATTGACCATGACGCAAAGCCCTCTCCATATCCCCATTTTGCCAGTCCCGAAACCCAGCAGGCCGGATGAATTGTGGTTTATGCAATATTTGCGGGCTATCAACCGGTAGTACAGCCCACTTTCCCGGTTGTACCGGACCCAAATTTCATCTTGAATCTCGATGGTACACGGCGATTTACCTCTGCTCTGCCATCTTCTCGGTCCCTCTGCACATTACCTGTTCGCCTTTAGCTATAATGGGCTCAATATAACTGGTCGAAGTTGCCTCAGGGTTATACTGAGAGCCCATCGGTATTTGCAGCTGCAGTACAACGCGATTTGAACACGTTACTGTTGCCAGGCACTAGAGTAATTTTACAATATGCTGATGATCTGCCGCTGGCTTCCAAGATGCTGGCGGATTACCAGAAAGAATGTAGAATTGTTAAACCACCTAGCAAACCATAAACACCGAATCTCATTGTCTAAGTTACGGTTCTGACAAACAACTGTTAAATATTTGGGTGATATTCTGCAGCAAGACGCTAGAGTACTTGGTCCGGAATGTATATCCGCAATCGTATACTCTCCCAGACCAGAACATTTTTTTTAAAAACAGATGCTTGCATTTCTCCGAATGACAAATTACTATCCACATTGTGTTCCTGAATACGAGTCTATGATGCTGTGGATGCGCGGTCTCAATTTCAATGGAGTCCGGAAATGGAACACACATATGAGACTCTGAAGGAGAAACTGTTCCACTCACCAGCCCTGGGCATTCCTGACTACCCTACACCCTTCCAGCTATATACCGATGAAAAGGAGGAATTTGCGAGCGCCGTGAGTCAAGAAGACGGGGGCTTGAACACTTCCTGCGACTTTTCATAACACCCTCTTTCCTGCTGCACATACTGTCCCTTCTCTTCTTCAGTACTTTTAAACAATGCATTACGTTTCATATTAATAAGGGAAGTTATCACTTCTTCCCGTGTTTTATTCTGCCACTTTAGTTTAGCCAATTGGCATGAGTGCACTACTTCGGGTCGCAGACAATTTAAAATGGTTTGCACTGCTGAAAGTCCGTTATTTTCCAGTCGTATTGCTTACCACGCATCTTTAAACCGGGAAATGAAATCTGTTACAGGCTTTCCCTTTTCCTTGTGACTTCGCCAAAGCTGCTAAATTGTCTGGCTTGAACAGACCGGTGGCATATCAATTGCCACCCGTGGTCTGTGGACTGCCTGGCTGCCTCCGAAATGTGGCGGCAGCAGCAGTGATGGTTGAAAAGGCGACGCCTGTAATATTGGACCATCCCTGCACAGTGTTGATTCCTCACGCAGTAATGCTACTCCTCAGTTCAGCAGCTATGCCGCAACACTTCCCAGCGGCATGGCGACCAGGGCGTGAGAGCTTGCTATTACCAAAGCCAATTTTGATTATTTTTTAAAAGGGCATCTGCTCTTAATCCGCCTCCCTTGTTCGCATTCATAGTGGGGCCGAACGACATGACTGTGTATTAACCGTGGAAGCCACTACCTTCCCTCGTCCTGATTTGAGTTCTACTTCCTTCAGATAACCCAGATCTGTTTCTTTTTACTGATGGTTCATCACCCGAACCTAATGATTTTGGAATCGAAATGGCATGAGTCGCTCCGACCAGGTGACAAAGGGTAATGTTGAGCAGATGTGCCCGCTAAACACGCCGCCCTTTCTGGGGAGGCCATAGGCATCTCGGTGAATTTACGACAGTCTACACCCAGACCCTTGACCTCCTTACTGGTTGCGCAGCAGGCGGCGAGGCAGAGGAACACCGCACCAGTGATACTGGTGAATTATGGTCACACCCTGATGACCATGTTGTTTCCTCTATGCCTTGTAGACTGGTACATGGCTGAAAACATGCAGGAAAAGGACGAGTAACACACTAAATACGACAACAGTGGTCTGGGCCAGAGTTAACGGTAGCAGAACAAATGGTCAGAACTTGTGAGATTTGCCAAAGAAATAATTGGAAGATGTCCGCTGCTAAATCTGATGATCTGCACACCTCAGAGGCACCGTTAATGAATCTGCAGACTTATACATAGTGGAGGATATAAGTATCTGTTAGTAATATTGGACATGTTTTCTAAATGGGTAGAGGCTTTTCCCACACGAAAAGATGACACTAGGGCAGTATCCAGATTACTGGTGAAGGAGATTATTCCCCGATTTGGGATTCAAAGTAAATTTAATAGTGACAAGAGCAACGCACATTACGGGGAAATTAACTAAAGCATCGGAGCAAGCTCTGGGATTCTCCTGGAGTGGCAGTGCCCTACCAACCACAGTTATCGGAAACAGTGAAAAGGATGAATGGAGTACTGAAAGACAAAGTATGCCAAGAGGCGGGATTGAAATGGCCTGAGGCGCTGCCGATTGCTCCGTGTACTTTAAGAAATCATGTTCACAGGTCCACTAAATTGACCGCTTTTGAAGTATTGACGGGAAGACCTCTCCCCACGGGTTCTAATCCCCCTTTGACAAGTGCTCCAACAGCGCAGATACGCACAGATGAGAAACCCCTAGAAATAGTAAAATAGTATATCTATTGTGGCGAGAATTTGGTCCATAATGACAGGCGAGGAAACTCGTTAAATTCAACAAGCATTTTATTGTGATAAATAGAAAACAGACCGGACACCATGACCCGGAGAATGAACCCGACCAGACGCATACAGACGGGGGGGGGGGGCGACCATTGCGCACCCCATTTACAGTTAGGGTGACCCACAAATAACACAGGTGAATAACTGTATAACCCAAGCTAAAATGTAACAATAAAGGAGCTGGAATTTCCCACCATAATCCCACAAGAGCATTCTAACACGAACAATAAACCGCATTGATCATTAGAAACAATCATTGGTCAACAATATACTGAAATAGCCTGAGGTGCTGTCGATTATAGAGACAGAGCAATTGCTCGATAATGACTAGCAGGTGGTTACATCCGGAGTGCAGAATTCGGGGAGTAGATGGGTGAACACGGAGAGAGGTAAAGAGAGAAGGAAGTCAGTGCAGGGTCCCCGTGTGGCCATTCCCTTCAGCAACAGTTATACCCATTTGGATACTGCTGAGGGGAATGACCTTTCTGGGCAAGGCAGCAGCAGCCAGACCAATAGCACTATACTCGGTTCTGAGGCTCAGAAGGGTAGGGTGAAGTCAGGCAGAGCAATAGTCATAGGGGACTCGATAGTTAGGGGGACAGACAGGATATTCTGTGGCAGCAAAAGAGACGCCAGGATAGTGTGTTGCATATATGTCAAACTCAAGGCCCGCGGTGGAATTATCTTTGGCCCGCGAGATAATATCTAATTACTATTAAAGCTGGCCCCAGTAATCGAAGCGCCTATGGTGTATGATATGGCTAATGCTGAGTTTATTCAGGTACCAGGTTTTTAGGGTTTTTAGTGTTTATTCTGCAGTCTTGCTCGGCAGTCTTCTTCATAAGAAACGGAATTTGTAAAGTGAAACACTTTGTAGTTATAGCAGAGACTGAGACACATGAGAGCAGGCTGAAAAAACAGAGGCAACGAAAGCTGCGTTCGCACGCGTCCGACTGATCCGGCCCGCATGAAGCTGCATTTTGCTCAATCCGGCCCGTGACCTAAAATGAGTTTGACACCCCTGGCTGTTGTCTCGCGGGTGCTAGGATCCCAGATGTCTCAGAGTGGTTGCAGAATATTCTTGAAGGGAGGGTGAGTAGCCGGGGGTCGTGGTACATGTTGGTATCAGTGACATAGGCAGGAGAGGGTTAGAGGTCCTGCGCAGTAAGTTTAGGGAGTTAGGAAGGAGGCTGAAGAGCAAGGCCTTCAAGATGGTAATCCCCGGATTTCTCCCGGTGCCACGATCTAGTGAAGCTCAGAACAGGAAGACAGCGCAGATGAATGAGTGGCTGAGGAGATGGTGCGGGGGGGGGGGGGGGTGCAGGGTTTCCAGTTCGTAGATCATTAGAATATTTTTCTGGATAAGGGGTGACCTGTACAAGTGGGATGGGTACTGGAGGGGAACCAATATCCTGAGAAGGAGGTTTGCTAATGCTATTGGGGAGGGTTTAACTAGATTTGTAACGAAGTGAAGAGGTTGGTACACAAGTAGAAACCCCTTGTAGGGAGTTTGTGAGGAAGGATAAGCAGAGGAAATATGCACTCAGCCAAATGGTTTGAGATGTGTCTATTTTAATGCCAGCGGTATCATTAGCAAGGCAGATGAAAAGGAAAATAGATCAATATGCAGAACTATCATGTTGTGGCTATTACAGGGACTTGGGTTGTCATAGTTCTGGTTGGCTGTTCCCTTTTAAAGCCCTTTTCTCCCTGATTCTGCCCTAATTACAGTCATTAGATTTCCATTTGCTGCTAGTTTACTTAATTACAGTACACCTGGTTTTAATCAGACTGAAATAAGTACAATGGCGTCACTATCACAGGTTGCCAGTTTGTTGGTTTATTCTCATGTGATACTTCATTTCCTTGTCCGATTAGAACCATTAGTTCTAAATTCAGCTCCATTTTCAAGATAGTCCCTGTAAATTCTATCTCCTTGTCAAGATTCCTCCAGTTTGCTGTTCTACGTTCACGTCTACGCCAGCCTCCCCAACTCAGTCGACGTGCCGGTGTCCTGCACTTGGGTTCTCCTCAGTCACCTCGTGCAACATGGATGTCTCAGGGGCAGCAATGGCTGCTGAGTATGCCGGGCTTCAGATGTTTCAGAAAGGACAGGGAGGGAGGTAAAAAGGGTGGGGGAGTGGCACTGCTAATCAGGGAGAGTATCACAGCTGCAGAAAAGGAGGATGTCATGGAGGGATTGCCTACTGAGTCATTGTGGGTGGAATTCAGAAACTGGAAGGGGGCAATAAGTGTTTTTTATAGATCCCCCAATAGTAACAGAGACATTGAGGAGCAGATAAGGAGGCAGTTTCTGGAAGGGTGCAATAATAATAGGGTTGTTGTGATGGGTGATTTTAATTTTTCTAATATTGACAGGCATCTCCTTAGGGCAAGAGTTTAGATGGGGTGGAGTTTGTTAGGTGTGTTCAGGAAGGTTTCCTGATGCAATATGTAGATAAACCAACTAGATGAGAGGCTGCACTTGATCTGGTATTGGGAAATGAACCTGGTCAGGTGTCAGATCTCTTGCTGGAGGAGGATTTTGGAGGGAGTGATCACAATTCTATCTCATTTAGCATAGTGCTGGAGAAGGAATTTGGGAAAACATTTAATTGGGGTAGGGGGAAATATGATGCTATTAGGCAGAAACTTGGTATCATAAATTAGGAGCAGATGCTCTCAGAGAAATGCACAACGGAAATGTGACAAATGTTCAGAAAACATCTACTTAGTATTTTGCGTATATTCCATTGATGCACGGGAAGGATGGTAGGGTAAAAGAACCATGGTGTACAAAGGACACAAAATCTAGTTAAAAAGAAAAGAAAAGCTTATGAAAGGTTCAAGAAGCTAGGTACTGTTAGAGTTCTAGAAAATATCAAGGGTATCAGGAAGGAGCTCAAGAATTAAATTGGGAAAGTTAGAAGGGACCATGAGAAGGCCTTGGTGAGCAGGATCAAGGTAAACCCTAAGGCATACCAGAAGTATGTGAAGAACAAGAGGATAAGCCATGTGAGAATAGGACCAATCAGGAGCGATGGGGAAAATATGCATGGAGCCAGAGGAGTTAGCGGAGGTATTTAATGAATACTTTGCTTCATTATTCACCAGTGAAAAGGACCTTGGCAGTTGTGGGGATGACTTACAATGGACTGAAATGACATTAAGAAAGAGGATGTGCTGGAGCTTTTGGAAGGTATTAAATTAGATAAGTTGCTAGGTCCATATGAGATATACCCCAGGCTACTGTGGGAAGTGAAGGAGGAGATCGCTGAACCTCTGGCGATGATCTTTGCATCATCAATAGGGACAGGAAAATACCAGAGGATTGGAAGTTTGCTAATGTTGTTTCCTTGTTCAAGAAAGGAGTAGAGATAACCCAGAAACTGGTAGAAATTATAGACCAGTGAGTCTTACTTCAGTGCTGGGCAAGTTGTTGGAGAGGGTCCTGAGAAGCAAGATTTATGAAGAGACATATCTGATTAGGGATAGTCAGCATGGCTTTGTCAAGGATAAGTCATGCCTTATGAACTGAACTGAATTGAATTATTTGAGGATGTAACAAAACACATTGATGAAGGTAGAGCAGTGGATGTAATGCATATGGATTTCAGTAAGGCATTTGATAAGGTTCCCATGCAAGGCTCATACAAAACATACTAAGGCATGCAATCCAAGGAGACCTTGCTTTGTGGATCTAGAAATGGTTTGCCCACAGAAGACAAAGGGTGGTTTTAGATGGTTCATACTCTGCATGGAGGGCAGTGATCAGTGGTGTTCTGCGGGGATCTGCTCTGTAACCCCTCCTCTTTGTAATTTATATCATTGACCTGGATGAGGAAGTAGAATGGTAGGTTAGTAAGTTTGCTGTTAACACAAGGGTTTGCTGTTGGGGTGTTGTGAATAATCTGGAAGGTTGTCAGAGGTTATAGTATGCCACATATAGGATGCAGAAATGGGCTGAGAAGTGACAGATGGAGTTCAACCTAGATGAGTGTGAGCTTGTTCATTTTGGTAGATGAAATTTGAAGACAATATAATATTAATGGTAAGACTCTTGGCAGTGTGGAGGATCAGTGAGATCTCGGAGTCCTTGTCCACAGGACACTAAAAGCTGCTGTGCAAGTTGACAGTGTTTATAAGAAGGCATATGGTGTGTTGTCCTGCAACTGTGGGACTGAGTTCAAAAGCCGTGAGCTAATGTTTCAGCTATATAGGACCCTGGTCAGACCCCACTTGGAGTACTGTGCTCAGTCCTGGTCACCTCACTACAGGAAGGATGTAGAAACTATAGAAAGGGTGCAGAGGAGATTTACAAGAATGTTGTCTGGATTGGTGAGCATGTCTTATGAGAATAGGTTGAGTAAACTTGGCCTTTTCTCCTTGGAGCGATGGAGGATGAGAGGTGAACTGACAGAGGTGTGTAAGATGATGAGAGGCACTGGTTGTGTGGATAGTCAGAGGCTTTATCCAAAGGCTGAAATGGCTAGTGCAAGAGGGCAGAGTTTCAAGTTGCTTGGAAGCAGGTATAGAGGAGATGTCAGGGGTAAGATTTTTACGCAAAGAATGGTCAATGCATGGAATGGGCTGCCAGTGACGGTGGTGGAGGCAGATATAATAGGGTCTTTTAAGAGACCTGGATAGGTACATGGAGTTTGGAAAAATACAGGGCTATGGGTAACCTGAGGTAATTTCTAAAGTAAATACTGTACATGTTCGGCACAACATTGTGAGCCAAAGGGCCTGTATTATGCTGTAGGTTTTCTATGTTCTATGAATTGTGGAAATACCAAAGGCTGTGGGACAATACAGACTGGCTTTTGGCTGGTGTCTCTCACCTTTTGTGGAATATCAAAAATTACATAGGGTTAATGTATAAAAAAGGCTGTGACTATTGCTCTCTGGAAGACTGGCGATCACACTGTTGTTGAGCCACATCCTCCCTTATTCATGAATAAGTGTATTCACTAGCTTCTTCAAAGTCCATGTCCAATTTACTTGTGACCAACTTTGACTGTAACTCCTTTGCAAATTTTTCCCTAATATGGGGGGTGGAGGATTTGGGGGTAGATGTTCTCGTGGCATTTTTTGTTGTGTGATGGGGTCTGGGGGTTTGATATTCTTGCTGTGTTTATGTGGACGAGAGGGATATGATAGCCAATGTTCTTGTTGCATTTAATGTGAGGGGAGGGAGGTTTGGATGTCAATGTTCATATTGTGTTTCCATCAGATTTGTGCAGGGGAGAGGGACTTGGGGCTGATGTTCTTCTTGTGCTTCATACAACAGGAGGGGGGTTGGGATTTTGATGATCAGGTTGCTGTTCTTGTTTTGTTTGGGGGGAAGTTGGCTGATTTTCACTGAACTGACTTCCAAGGTTTATCTTTGTTTTGTGGCTATCTGGAGAAGAATCTCAGAATTCTATACTGCAGGGATAAATAAGCAAACCTTTGAAACAATAATCTTTATTCTTACCTACAAAGATCTGGGTTATAATTCATATATCTTGATTCTTGTTATTGCAGTTATATTTATTTGGCTAATTGGAAAGATCACTTACTTGTTAAAAAAAAGAAAAGTTAAAATTAACATCTATGTTACTTACCAAATCTATTAAGGAAAACAATTCTTCAACTTATATAAAGCAATAATCTGTTGGAGGAACTCTGTGGAGCAAGCAGCATCTGTTGTAGGAAAGGAATGGTCGACATTTTTGGCAGAGACCCTGTGCTGAGGACACCTCTATCAGTTCTAATATACGATCTTGACCCAGCGTCAATACTTCCTTTACTCCCACCCCCACCAACAAAATAGAGGATTCAGTGGGTGACGGGGGTGGGGTAAGTGTTGGGGGAAAATGTCCATGGGCTGTGGGAGGGAATTAAATGGGTTGGGGTGAGTGTCCATGGGCTGCAGGAGGGGATTCAGTGATTGGGAATGAATGTCCCTGACTTGTGGAAAGGATTCAATGAGTGGGGAGAGTGCTCATGTGCTATGGTGGTGGGGGAGAATTCAATGGGTGGGTAAGAATGTCCGTGACGTACAGGAGTGGATTTAGTGGGTGGGGAGAGCTGGTCATTGGGAGGAGTGTCTGTAGGCTGTGTGAGGGGATTCAGTTGGTGGGGGATTTGATGATGAGGGAGACAGTCTGCGAGATTGTGGGGTGGCTTCAGTGGGTGGGGAGAGCAGGTTATTGGACAGTGTTCCCATCAGATGTGGGAGAGGACTAACTGAGTTGTTAGGTGGTATTGGTTATGAGAGAAACCATATATTGAACATGCAAAGCAATTCTGTGAGGTGAGGTAGTTGGTAATTGGAGAGAGTGTCTGTGGGTGGCAGGAATCTGTTTGGTGGATGGCAGGAGAGTGATTGGGAAGAGCGTCCACGGACTGTGGGGGGGGGGGTTCAGTGGGTGGGGGTAGTCAGTGATGGAGCAGAATGTTCATGGACTGTGAAAGGGGATGTGATGGGTGGTGACATTGCTGATTAGGGAGATTGGTGCTGTGGGAGAGGATTCAGTGAGTGGGGATAGTTGGTCATGAGGGTGAATGTCTGTGGGCTGTGAGAATGGATTCAGTGATGGGGTGAGTGTCTGTGGGCTGAGAGAGGGGATTTAGAAAGTGAGGGCGAGTGTCCATGGACTGTGGTAGAAGATTTAGTGAGTGGGACATATTACTGGGATTAGGGAAATTATGATCTCATTCACATCCCTGGGGTTCTGAGATTCACCAGCTGGAATCTGTGGATAAACTGGGGGGAAATTCCTGACCCCGCTTTAAGTGTTCCAGTGTGTGCGCCGCAAGATCAGGCTGGGGATTGGATGTGAAATGTGTGGGGCAGACAATATTTGGGGTCTAGTTCATTGATCAGACTGGGGGGGGGGGGTGGTTGGAAGCTGTTCAGGACATCACAGGGTTGGTGCTGTGGGCACATTTCTAAATGTACGCATCTTTTATGATGACACCCTTCTGTATTCTGCTACAGCAACCATCACAATCATCAGCACATCAATAATTTCAGGAGCATGCTCCCTTATAAATTTCATGAAACTCCATTCTGTTGACTCTTCATATTTCTTTTTCAGGTACTCGTATCTCTGCTGAGCCCTTTCGGCATCCTCCTCCCTGCCCTCGACTTTGTATTTCTCCATCTCACTCCTCGTATGCTCCATGGCTTCCTTCAGTTCCTCCTCACTGCACTTTTTACCCTCCTCAAGCCTCTTCCTGATCTGCTGCTTGATCTCCTTATGCCAGCATTGCTCAGCCGCCTTCCCCTTCTGCTCCATCTTCTTCATCTCCTGTTTCACCCTTGAGAGCTCCTCTTCCAAAGCTGACAAAAGGGGCAGAGGATGAATTGGTTAGTCCGTGCAGAGAGTGTTGAAGCGGTCATTTCTTGAGATGTGTGTGACAGGACATTCAGAGGGAGATTCATTCACTGTTCAGCCCAAGACAACACACATAAAATGCTGGAGGAACTCAGCATGTCAGGCAGCATCTATGGAAATGAATAGACCGTCAACGTTTCACCAGAGTCCCGATTTCAGGACTGAGGAGGAAGGGGGAAGATGCCGGAATAAAAATATGGAGGAGGGGAAAGGTAAAGATACCATCTCAAAGGTGATAGGTGAATCCAGGTGGGTGGGAAAGGTCAAGGGCTGGAGAGGAAGCAATCTGATAGGAGAGGAAAGTGGACCATAGGAGAAAGGGAAGGAGGAGAGAACTTAGGGTAGTAACAGGCAAGTGAGAGAAGTTAAAGATCAGAGTGGGGATTAGAAGGAGTGGGGGGGATGTTTGTTTATCAGAAGGAGAAATCGATATCCATGCCATCAGGTTGGAGGCTTACCAGACATGACATAAGGTGTTGTTCCTGCACCCTGAGGGTGGCCTGGCCTCTTCTTGTCACAAGAGGAGGCCGTGGACCAACATGTCAGAACAGGAATGGGAATCGGAATGAGAATGTTTGGCCACTGGGAAGACCTGCTCGAGGCGGCTGTTGCAGAGATGATTGACAAAGCGGTCCCTCAGTTTACGATGGGTCTCACCATTGTAAAGGAGGCCAGATCAGGAGCACCAAAAGCAATAGACGACTCCAGCAGATGCACAGGTATAGCATTGCCTCACCTGGAAGGACTGTTTGGGGCCCTGAATGAGATGATGGAGAAGGTGTATGGGCACTTAGGCTGCTTGCATGGATAAACGCCAGGAGGGTATTATTTGGGGGTCCATGGGGATGAATGGATAAAGGAATTGTGGTGGGAGCGATTCCTGTGGAAAGCAGAGGGAGAGGGATGCAAAGATATGTTTAGTGGTAAGATCCCATTGGAGATGGTGCAAGTTGCAAAGGATGATGAGATGAATGCGGAGACTCCTGGGGTGGTGGGCAAGGACAAGAATAACTGTATCACTGTTACAGGTTGCAGGAAGATGGGGTAAGTGTGAATAATCTGGAAATGGAAGAGATGTGGGTGAGGTTAGGATCAATAATGGAGGGAGGGAATCCCTTTCTTTGAAGAAGGACATCAGTGTTCAAACTGTTTTGCTTCTAACAAACGTTGTTAGATATTTCTCAGATTATTCTTTACAAATATACATGCAATCAACAACAACATTTTTAAAGTCTCATCTCTGTCCTCTTCCTCAATCTTCTCTACTCCTTGGTCAGCACCCAGATATACTCCTGACAGAAGAGACAAATGTCAGCTTTGCCCATGACCCTTGGAGAGGGGAGCTCCCCTGCTGTCCTTCTACGTCAGAACAGATCTTGGAAATAGGCTGTTCTCCAGCCTGTTAAAGTTCCAGTACGTAGACCCTGCCCACATGTGTGATAGAATGAGCTCTGCCCACAACAGGTGGTGGTCCGAGCACAGTACCAGGTGTATTGGAGAATGTTACAGACACACCCCGTGAGCTCTGCTATTTCCAACCTAGAAGTCAATAGCCAGTGGGGACTTATTGCAGGATCTAGGATGAGAGGAATTATCATACAAGTCACACAACAGTCCATCTTCTCACAGTCAATGGACACCAAAACCCCCAACTACTACAAGTACCTGTCTCTCTCCAGGCAGAAGCCACTCATAGCTGACACGTGCATTCCTCACTCTGCAGTAAGTCTCCCCTACCCACCAGCTTGTCCCATCTCCAACACAATCCTAACCCCAGGATCAGTGGTGGAGGAATCCTCAGACAACACAGGGGAGTCTGATCCTGTGGTGACCACAGGGGAGGGACCGTCTCCACATCAGGGGTCAGACTAAAGGATGCCCTCATTGTTTCTGGCTCTGAAAGTCCATCTGGAGCCACATCCTGAGGTAAACAGGAACAAGTCTCCTCACTGCAACCCTTTGCACAGTTTCTGACCCCTGTAAACAAGTCCAGGGAAATTATTCATCATTATGAAATGGGCAGACAGTCCACAATCACTGGGAGTTCCCCTAACCACTGGAGCACCATTATTTTGCCTCATGAGAGGGGTCAGTGTCCCACAGCTTTTGTCCATTCCCATCACCCACAGCCATGATCAGTGTAAGTACTGGGGTCCCACTCCAGCAGCCACTGTCCCACCATGTAGCCTGTGTTTCTAATCTACATAGTCCAAATCCTCTCTCATCCTGTTGTATTCACCTTTGTTTCAGCACAATTCACCAGGTTTTTGATCAAACTATTGACCCTCCATTTGTATGAGGAATTAATTATACTCTGATCGCCCTTTCCAAGATGATCTCTAACTACAAGATCATTCTCCACTCTTGTTACCCAGGATGAGAAAAAGATAGTAGATTCTCTTGTAGGTTCAGTAACACACTGTTTCAGAAAGCTATCACAGATGCATTCTACATAATCCTCCTCAAGATTGTCTGGAATAATTTGATCTATCTACTCAATAAGCAAGTCCTATTCAGACAGACAGACAGACATACTTTATTGATCCTGAGGGAAACTGGGTTTCATTACAGCCGCACCAACTAAGAATAGTGAAGAAATATAGCAAAATAAAACCATAGATAATTAAATAATAACAGGTAAATCATGCCAAGTGGAAATAAGTCCAGCATCAGCCTATTGGCTCAGGGTGTCTGACACTCCGAGGGAGGAGTTGTAAAGTTTGATGGCCACAGAAAGGAATGACTTCCTATGACGCTCAGTGTTGCATCTCAGTGGAATGAGTCTCTGGTTGAATGTACTCCTCTGCCTAACCAGTACATTATGGAGTGGATGGGAGTCATTGTCCAAGATGGCATGCAACTTGGACAGCATTCTTTTCTCAGACACCACAGTCAGAGAGTGCAGTTCCACCCCCACAACATCACTGGCCTTACGAATGAGTTTGTTGATTCTGTTGGTGTCTGCTACCCTCAGCCTGCTGCCCCAACACACAACAGCAAACACTGGCCACCACAGACTCGTAGAACATCCTCAGCATTGTCCAGCAGATGTTAAAGGACCTCAGTCTCCTCAGGAAGTAGAGACAGCTCTGCCCCTTCTTGTAGACAGCCTCAGTGTTCTTTGACCAGTCCAGTTTATTGTCAATGCATATCCCCAGGTATTTGTAATCCTCCACCATGTCCACAATGACCCCTTGGATGGAAACAGAGCTCACCAGTGCCTTACTCAGGTCCACCACCAGCTCCTTAGTCTTTTTCACATTAAGCTGCAGATGATTCTGCTCACACCATGTGACAAAGTTTCCCACCATTGCCCTGTATTCTGTCTCATCTCCCTTGCTGATGCATCCAACTATGGCAGAGTCATCAGAAAACTTCTGAAGATGGAAAGACTCTGTGCAGTAGTTGAAGTCCAAGGTGTAGATGGTGAAGAGAAGGGGAGACAGGACAGTCCCTTGTGGAGCCCCAGTGCTGCTGATCACACCTACTGATCTATTCTAACATGCATTGGATATTTGTGTTTACTGCCTTTGCCACTGTAATGTTATTATTTCATGCCACCACTGTGTCCTACTGCTCCTTGTTTTCTAACATCCTACCCCATTCACTCTTGGTATCCCATGCCTCCCAATATCTCCAGCCCTTCTCCCCACCCTCCCACTGAGCTCTCCTCTTTTTACTGCCTTACTTCCTACAATCCCACAGTTCTTTGAGCATTTTATTTATTTTCTCACCAGAGACAAGCTTTTCTTCCTTTCCCAGCTTGCTGTCCATCTTTTGTATTTGGTCTAGATGATGTTTTTCCTCTTTCAGGAAATGGGTCAGGACAGCAAACCCCTACAGAGAAGAGAAGATACAATCATTCATATCCAGCTCGCTCCCACCACACCTGTCCACAAGGGACCAGAGACAGGTTCTCACCGTCAAACATCTAGTGCTGGGGATTGATACACAATTAGGAAACTCCTCTTCCCAATCTACAGGAAACTGGTAAGACCATGATTGGAGACTATATACAATTTATATCGTGGTCTTGGATGGAGGCAGAAATTTCTTAAGTGACACAAGGACAAGTTGTAAGAATGACACACAGAGGTGACGAAGAATAGAGATGGGTTCTGTGAATGTTTGAGGATCAGGCAAATCAAGCACAACGTGGGATAATGCAAAATATCCATTACAGCAGAAAGATAAGTAGAAGCATATTAACCAAATGGGAGAGTTAATTAAGTTCTGAGATGTAGAGGGATCTGGGTGTCCTGGTGCAAGGTTCACAAAATGTTTGTGTGCAAGTAAGTGGGAAAGAGAGTGTGTAACAAAAATAAAAGGGAAAATCTTCAGTTAAATCAGGTTTTTGTGAGATTACATGTGGAATATGGATAGAACAGGTCTCCTTTATCACTAGCACACTGGAAGCAGTTCAGAGATGAGTTCCTGGACTGATACCTGGAAGGACAGATTACCTTATTAGAGAAGGTAGGAAAGGTTGTGACTAGACACTTCTGTGGAAAATCCCAGAACTAGAAGTCACAGATTGGATGGGTAGAGTATGGGAGATGGTCATGATTCACAAAGCTGAGTTAGAGAAACAGGTAGCTTGATCAACGGAGATATGAGACGAACATTTTTCTCTCAGTGCATGACTGAATTTTGGAACTCTCTCCATCGAAGCACAGTGGAAGCAGAAGGTTAAGTTTTTTTAAGGGAGAGATGGAAAGTGTTTGAAAACTAGCATTAAAAGGTAATTTCCACAGCCCATGGATACTCTGCCCTGTTACTGCCTCTCCACCCACTGAAACAACTCACATCCCATGAGCATCACCTCCATCACACACTCTTCCTACCCACAGAAACCCCTTCCACAACCTCACAGGCACTAACCCCCATCACTGACAAACCCCACCCAATGAAACTCCTCCCATAGCCTGCCATAACTGGTTACCTAATCCCAGACTCACTCCATCAAGTTAATCCCATTCCAGATGTCAGAGAGTGGAAAGCAAATTCACATTTTTTGGGTGACATGGAAGGAGGCAGAGGGGGGAGTTTTCTGAATCCATGCAGGGCAGAGGAAAGAAAAGCTATGAGAATTGAAAAGTAAATGCCTTGCTGTAATATATTGAACACACCTCCATTTCGTCCTTGGTCTTCTCTTCATACTCCTTGATGGCCTTATCAAGATCCTCCTTCAGCTCCTGGAAACCACCAGCTCTCTGGTAATATCCAGATGCCAGGTTTTCTTTTATTGATGACAATTCTTTTGCTAGATGTCCTTTACATTGATCTTGTGAGGTTTCCTTGATCTTGGCCATGACAGACTTGTAAATGGAATACATCTTCCTCTGGGATTGAAGGAAAGACGAACAGTAAAGTAGGATACCAAGTATTGTACACTGACCAGTGTCTCTCAGTCCCTCTCTCTTAGGGGAGATCTGCACACTGACTGTGTCTCTGAGTTGCTCTCTCTCAGGGAGAGATCTCTACACTGACAAGAAGTGATCTCTATACAAACCGGTGTGTCTTCACCACTCTCACTCAGAGCGATAGTACTATCTGGTGTCTCTCAGTCCCTCACTTTCAGGATGATACCTATGCTCTCTGTCTCTCAGTATATGTCTGTATGGGTTGGGTCCAGTGACTGGTGTTCGGAGATGAGACAGTTGGTAATCATCGAATATTAGAAGCTCACCTTCAGCTGTTGGATGTATTTGCCACTGTTGTTGTTCATAGATCTTTTGTGGAAGATATTGAATGCCTCTCTGCTCTTCATATTGTTATACTCTATGAGCTTGCTCATAGTAAGACAGTCAGATTTTGGGATTATTCTCATTTCATTATCATAGAATTTGAAGGCTTCATCTACTGCTGCTTCATTTTCCACCTCCGCTAATTTGGCGACACAGTTCTCCACACACGGTAGGACCCCATCCGCCATCATGCCCACGTACATCTTGATCAATTCAACAAATCCTGTGTGGGATGTTTCTGGAGGTCAGTGCCTAGAGATCTGATCACACTCTCAATTCCCACTCTCCATATCCCAATGTACCCAACCCATTCTCATTCACTTCCTATGGGATCCTATTCTCTCCCATCATTCATACTCCCAATAGGACCCCAGCCCTTTCCCATTCAATCCCACAGTCTATGCTCCCAATGGGATCCCCACCCTGCTCCCATTCACTTCCACAGTCCATGATCCCAATGGGACTCTAGACCTTCCCATCCAATCCCACAGTCAATATTCCCAATCCTTTCCATTCAATACCAGTTGATATTACCAATTTGAGCCCACCCTTTCCCCATTCACTCGCAGTGGACTCTATCTCTTTCCATTCACTTCTACCCTCTACCCTCATGCTAGTATCCCACACCATCCTACACATTTGTATCATCAGTATTCCCAGTGCGATCCCACCCCTTCACATTCACATCTATTGTACACACTTCCAATGGGATTTCAGCCCCTTTCCCATTCTCTTCCATTGTATACACTTCTAATGGGATCCCAATACCTTCCCATTCAATCTCACTATCCATAATCCCATGTACTCAAATTGTATATTCTCATTCCAGGTGTGTATTTTGAGCCAAGACCCTACATCAGGAATGGAAAGGAAGGGGTGATATCAGAATAAGAAGGTTGGGAAGGAGTCAGTAAGAAGTCCAAGGTGGCAAGTGATAGGTCATACTAGGAGAGGACGAGGGGGGTGACGTTAAGAGCTGGGAAGTTGATTGGTGAAAGAGATAAAGGGATAGAGTAGGAGAATGACCATGGAAGAAAGGGAAGGGGGAGGAGCAACAGAGGGAGATGATGGGCAAGTAAGAAGTTCAAGAAATTTATGTTCATGCCATCAGATTGGAAGCCACCCAGACTGAATATAAACTGGCCTCATCATGACAACAGAGAAGGCCATGTACTGACATGTTGAAAAAGGAATGGGAGGTAGAATTGAAATAGATGACCACCAGGAAATCTGGCTTTTGGTGGCAGACGGAGTGAAGGTGTGCAACCTGATGCCATGAACATCAATTTCTTGAACTTCCAGTAATTGCCACCACCCCCATCTCTTTCACCACTCCATATTCTTATTTCCCTCTCACTGCTTCTCTTCTCACCTGCCCATCACCTCCATCTGGTGCTCCTCCCCCTTCCCTTTTTTCTATGGTCTCCAGTCCTCTCCTATCAGATACCCCTTTCTCTAGCCCGTTACCTCTTTCACCAGTCAACTTCCCAGCTCCTTACTTTACCAGCTACCCCTCTCTCAGTTTCACCTATCACCTGCCAACTTGTCCTTCTCCCTCCTCCCCACCCCATTTTCTTATCCTGAATATCTCCCCTTCCTTTCCAGTCCTGATGAAAGGGCTTGGCACAAAACATTGATTGTCCACTCTTTTCCATTGATGTTGCCTGGCCTGCTGAGTTCCTCCAGCATTTTGTGTGTGTTGCTTCAGAATTCCAGCATCTGCACATTTTCTCCTGCCAGGTTAGTGTGTTATACTGAAGAGAGGTGGTGAGGTTTTGCCCGGTTACTCACTCCTGCCCGTGACCAGCTGACCCCCAAGAACTCTCTTGACTTTCTTGTGGGTGTGAATGTAATTGATGAGTTTCTGCCGCTCCTTGACAAAATCCTCATCCAGATCCTTGTCCTCCAGTTCCTGGAGCTGCTTGAGTTTCTTCCGGAATGTGGGAGTGGGACATGCAAAGCAGCAACGTGAGGGAAAATGATCGCGGATATACCTGCGGAGTTCATTATATTCCTTGTCCTGCTCACTGATCTCACCTAGAAAAAAAGAACTAGGATTCAGGCAGGAATCACCCTTACTGAGTCTGTTCTCCCATTCCCAGCATGGTGACTGTTACCCACAGGAATAGGTGAAGGACAGGAAGGAAACAGAGGGGAGGCAGTAATGGCGAGGGACAGGATGTGTGGGAGGTGCATTGCATTGCCGTTAGGTCATGGGTGACTTGTCATGGAGGGGAATGATGTGACATTGGTGTCGTACAGTGTAGTGGAGGATCATATTGATTGAGTGTGGCACCCTGCCAATCATGTGAAACTGTGATGGGAAGGAGTTGTCAGCTGAATGGGAATGGTGCATTTATACCTTCAAACCAGAGGACGCTGTACATTGGCATCAGGTTATTCCAGGGAATTGTGAGGTCATGGGAATTGGTTGTAGGTTTTCGCAAACAAAACAAAGTGAGGTGTTTAAAGTTTAATGAAACCTGTAACACATTTTATTAAACTCCAAAACCTAAACACCAAAAATGCCCTGAAACCCCTTATGTAGCAATGTCATCACAAGAGAAACCCCAACACAAAGTCAGTGGTTGTGAATTATCCACATTTCTCCCAATTATGTAACCCTCCAGGGAATTTTGAGGATATATGAATGTGAACAGGGCAGGGGAATGCAGAGTAAGTGGGGAGTGAGAGATGTGAAGGGTTGGGGAGACACTGGAGAGTTTGAGCACAGATCATCAAAGGTAATGGGCTGCCCCTTCCTCCACCACCCCCTCACACATTGAATTCCCCTCTGCTCCCTCCCTTCTCTGGCCCCTTTCCAAGTTTGCCCTATCTCCTCAGTGATTGGCACTGCTACATACTCACAGTCCAGTTTCAGGCTGTGCTCCAGGTACTCATTCGGAGTCACATCTTCCCCATCAATGTGCATATCCAGTGTCAAATCACGGATCAGCCAGACAAATTCAGGGAAGAAACGGACGAAGTCCCAACTGTCACGGACATTGGGCTGGGACTTCAACAGGATCCGCTTCGTCATTTCAGTCACAATACTAGGAATGACATCAAGGATAAAGGAATGAAGGGTTGGCAGGAAAATAGTGAGGAATGTCAGTCACTGTACAGATCTGCCCCGAGAGAGAAGAAATGAGAGTCACTGGTCCACAGATTTCCCCCTCAGAGAGAGAGAGGCTGAACGGCACAGGGCAGTTAGTGCACTAAGTTTGAAATGGGTGGTTACACCACGATTGTATAGAGCATTGGTGTAGTCACACTTGGAGTACTGTGTACAGTTCTGATCATGTGGTTGTAGCAAGGGTTAGATTAAACCAAGATGAGAGTAAAGAAACTGTTGAAGGATGTTGCCAGGGGTCATAGAAATGAGAGGTTATACACCGTGGCCTTTCTTCTTTGGAGGATAGAAGATTGAGGGGTGATCTCACAGCTGTAATAACAAAATCATGAAGGACATTCATAGGGTCTGTGGTCTTTGTTTGCAAGGTTGCGAAAATGAAAACTACAGGATATAGTATTATGGTTAGAGTGAAAGGATTAATAAATAACTGAGATGTAATTATTTATACATAGAGGGTGGTGATTATATTGAACCAGCTAGCAGAGGAAGTGGGTGAGGCATGTATATTAGACACATTTATTAAGTATGTGGACAGGTCTGAAGATGACAAGAATTCAGAGCAATATGGGAATGTACTGGAAAATGGGATCAGGTTGCGAATACATTTTAGTCGGTATGGACAAGCATGGCTGAAGGGATAGTTTTCCTGCTGTATAACTCAATGACTCTGTGGTTGAGAGACAATGGTCAGTGTACAAAAGAAATATGCCAAAAGAAAGGGGCAGAGGAACATCAGGCAGTGCACAGATATCCCACTGAGAGAGACAGGCTGAGATAAATTGATCAGACTACAATATCTCCCCAAGAGAATGGGACTGAGAAACATTGGTCACAGTATTTATACCCGAGAGAGAGGAACTGAGAGACACAGGTCACTGTAGAGATATCACCCTGAAAGAGAAGGACTGAGAGACACCATGAAGGATACTGTAAGTATTGCAGGGATTGCTGGTCTATGTTTTTTTGACCATTGTAAATGAGGATGCTGCTCAGAAGGATAGTCAGTGAATAGATGGAATTATCATTGTCGATGTCTCCCTGCAAGTAGAACAGACGAGCGGTTAGTGAGAGCTTCTGCTCAGAGATCAGTTGAATAAATAAGCATCCCAGTTCTAGGTGGTTCATGCTCAGTGTTTACAGAGATTGGTGGGTGAGGCTTCCCTCCACAGCATCCTTCCTGTCAATGCCACCAGTGGCCGGTGTATGGCCAAGGGAAGCCTTACAGACAGAGTCTCCGCCAGTGCTCACCACAACAGTGCTGGTGTGAATACACTGTCATGGTACCTTAACATCCTTTTCATCTGGGAGGATGGGCATGGGAATTGGGGTGAGTGGGGACAGGAAGCTTGGAGTGGGTAATGGTCTTGGACTACATACAGTTCAAATGGAAAATACAGCAGAATTCTTCCCTGAAGCTCAGCATGAACCTGAGATGACAATGTTAGTTAATTATTTAATTTTTACTTTAAATCTAGATTATAAACAGCACTTAATCATTAACACTGCCTGTGGTGAGATTTGAACTCTGATCTGTGGATCGTTCCTCTGTGGGTTACCCATTTGGTAATGAAACCACTGTTCTGAGGAGGGGGATAGTTGTAAAGGAGGGACTGACCTCAGGATCTTCCAGACCCTCGGTGTCCAACAACAGGAGGACCTCATTGGGTCTCTCAGGGAGGGGTCGACACCACATCCAGATTCCTTTGGCGTGAGTCTGTGTGGTTGAATCCACTGAGAATCCTGGAGGGTGAGAGAGACAGAAAGGTAAAGTTTGTGAGTAGAAAAGTGAATCTATTATGTTCATAGATATGCACATTTTTGAGTGAGGGATAGGGTTTGGATGAAATTGATGGAAGCATGGGAAGAAAAAAAGGGATTTTTGTAGAATTCATGAAAAAGAATTATTGATGGTCGGTGCAGAGTCAGTTTTACAGCAAGTAACTCTGATTGCCATGAACAAGACCAGTGTGCTCTCTGCATCTGAGATATGAAACAAGCATGCATTTTAAATTCCCCAGATCTCTCTAGATCCATTGGCCAAAACAGTGATGGGAACACCAATGTGACACCAACAGATGTCTCTAGTACATCTCCCACTTCTGACAGCTTGACAATGCAAGTGTGCTCTGTGTGTCCCAGGTCTCAGGATAATTTCTGCAAGACAGATAGTAAACAGAGGTGGAAGGTTAGAGGTGGGAGTTTACAGCCACTGCCCTTACCGTTCTTGTCTCCTGCGAGACAGTTCATGAGGTAAGACTTCCCTGTACGAGCAGCACCAACCATAGCTACAACAACCATTGGATCCTCAATGGACTGGAGAACCTTCAGAGCCTCTGGGATAAGTTGCAGTTTCCCATCCTTGTTGCAAACCAGCTGCAAGGGTTTCTCCATCTTCTGTTTGGTGGCAGCAGTGTCTCTGATTACTGACATCTGACAGTGCTTTCCCAAAATATCTACAAAGTCAGAGTAAGGGAATCACACACAATTTGAATCACAGGAAATGGAACAGACAAGGCATCAGCAAAACAACCGCATTTCAATTCTGCGAACCTGGAGTAGATCACAAACTTTAATTTACTCACCAGGGTCTGTTAATCTACAGTATAAACCAATTCTCAATACCATGGATTTAACCCAGCCCTTAAATCTCTACCACAGATCCTGAAAATGTTTTTCTTTGGTTCCTCCCACTTTACAGCCAAGTGGTAGCTATGGGCACTATTGTGGGCCCATGCTATGCCTGCCTCTTTGTCGGCTATGTAGAAAAGTCTATGTTCAAAACCTTGCCCAGTTTTATTCCCCAACTCTTCCTCCACTGTGTTGGTGCTGCTTCATTTACCCATGCTGAGCTCATTAATTATATCAATATTGTCCCTAACTTCCACCCTGCACTTAATTTCATTTAGTACATCTCTGGCACCTCCTTTCACATTCTTGATCGTTCTATTTCCATCTCTGGAGACAAACTATCAACCAATATCTTTTACAAACCTACTGATTTTCAACTATACTTTTTCAGTTGCTCATGTACAGTGAATGTGACTGTCGTAGTCCTACAGAAATCGGGAGAGAGGACTGTGTAGAAAAGGCCCAGATTCAACAAGTCCATCTTTGTCGGTTTCACAGGTATGGTAAGAAGCCTCGACTCAGATGCAAATAATAGGAAGATTGGGTCAAGCAGAGTGGCTATTATTGGAGTGTGCCAGTGATAGAGTGGGAAGGCTTTGGCTTCACAGGCAAGAGAATATTTGCAGATGTTGTAAATCAAAGCAACACACAGAAACTGCTGGAGGAATTCAGCAGCCAGGCAGCATCTATGGAAAGGAGTAAACATTGATGTTTCAGGCCAAGACACTTAAAGTCAGGCAGTGCGATAGTTATAGAGGTCAGAAAGGAGATTGTGAGTTGCCTCCTGGCTGCTAGGGTCCAGGATGTATTGGAGCGGCTGCAGGATATTCTCAAGGGGAAGGGTGAAGAGCCAGAGGTCATGGTACATATTGGCATCAATGCCAGGGGCAGAAAATGGGAAGATGTCCTATGCAGTGAGTATATAGAGTGAAGAAAGAGGCTGACGAGAAAGATGTCCAGAGTAGTAACCTCCAGATTACCAGTGGTGCCATGATCCAAGAACTTGAAACCCTGTACGCTGCAACAAATCCTTAGACATTCATTCATCCATGCTATCATCCCGTTCCTGCTAGTAAACAGTACATAGGACTACAGTGTTGTAGCCGTCTCTATTTCCTGAGGAGACTGAGGTCCTTTAACATCTGCCGGAAGATGCTGAGGATGTTTTACGAGTCTGTGGTGGCCAGTGCTATCATGTTTGCTGTTGTGTGCTGGGGCAGTAGGCTGATGGTAGCAGACACCAACAGAATCAACAAACTCATTCGTAAGGCCAGTGATGTTGTGGGGGTGGAACTGGACTCTCTGACGGTGGTGTCTGAAAAGAGGACACTGTCCAAGTTGCATGCCATCTTGGACAATGACTCCCATCCACTCCATAATGTACTGGTTAGGCACAGGAGTACATTCAGCCAGAGACTCATTCCACCGAGATGTAACACTGAGCGGCATAGGAAGTCATTCCTGCCTGTGGCCATCAAACTTTACAACTCCTCCCTCGGAATGTCAGACACCCTGAGCCAATAGGCTGGTCCTGGACTTATTTCCACTTGGCATGATTAACTTATTATTATTTAATTATTTATGGTTTTATATTGCTAAATTTCTTCACTATTCTTGGTTGGTGTGGCTGTAACAAAACCCAATTTCCCCTCGGGATCAGTAAAGTATGTCTGTCTGTCTGTACTGAAACTTGGCTGAGAGAGGAACTGTAATGGGTGATTAATGTACCGAATTTTAGAAAAGATAGAGGAGAAAGTAAAACAGGGGTGGAGTTGTGCTACTACTCATGGACAATATCACAACTGCATTCTGTCATGTAACACCATGGTCCTCAAAAACGTTGTCTCATTTTTACAATGCACTGTACCAGCAGTTATGGTCAAAATGACAATAAAAATTGACTTGACTTGACTTGACATCATGGAGGGATCAGACACTGGGTCTATCAAGTAGAGCTCAGGAATAGAAGGGGTGCAATCACATGGATAGGGCTGTACTATACCAATAGCCACTGGGACACTGAGGAACAGAGATGTAATCTGATTAAGGAAATGTGTAAAAATTACCAGGTTATTGTAATGGGGGATTTCAACTTCCCTCATATAAACTGGGACCTTCTTAATGTAAAGGGTTTAGATGGGGTAGAATTTGTTATCCAGGTAGGCTCTTAAATCAATATGTGGATAGTCCAATGAGAGGAGGGGTCGTACTGAACCTGGTGTTGAGTAGTGAGTCTGGCCAGGTGACTGTTCTTTAAGTAGGTGAACAATGACCACAAGTCCTTAACGTTCAGGATAGCTATAGATAAGAAAGTCCTTGAAGGAGAATTTTAAATTGGGATAGGGCAAAATACAAGGGCATTACAGCAGGAACTAAGAAGAGTTAATTGGGAGTATCTTTTTTTCTGACAATTTTAGAGGGTGTTTAAGGATCAATTACACAGAGAGGAGAAAAGATATGTTAAAAGGAAGGATGGGGATTGAAAGATCAGAGAGTCTTTGATGTCTAGAGAGGTGATGAATTTATTCAAGAAGAAAAAGGAGAAGTATATAAAGCCTAGGAAGTCAGGATCAAACTGAGCACACAAGGAGTCTGAAGAACCCAGAAAAGAACTAAAGAAGGGAATTAGGAAAGTCAGGACTGGCCATGAAAAGTCCTTGGCAAGTAGGATTAAGGTGAATCTCAAAGCATTCTATACGTACATCAAGAGCAAGAGGATAGCTAGGGGGCAAATGGGACCACTGAAGAATAAAGGATGAAACACCTTCTTAAATGTGGAGAAAGCTATTTATTAATTTATTAGCTATTTATTAATGCTTTTTTTTGAGAGGGTGATTTTAGATGCATATCATATTTATACTGAGTTAAGTATTGTATGTAATTAGTTTTTGATACAATAAGTGTATGGGACATTGGAAAAATGTTGAATTTCCCCATGGGGATGAATAAAGTATCTATCTGTCTGTCATCTGTCTGTCTATAAAGTAGACAGGTTTGGAAGAAAGAGGTCATACATTGAAGGTGAGAGGGGGTAGTTTCAAAGAGGATGTGAGGGGTAATTTTTACTCAATGTGGTGGATGCCTGGTATGCACTGCCTGGTATAGTGGTAGAGGCAAATAAAAAGAGGCTTTTAAGAGATGTTTGGATAGGAAAATGGATGAAAGAAAGATGGAGGGATATGGGCATTGTGTAGGTAGGAGGGGTTAGTGTTTGGATGTTACACTCACAAAATTTTGGAGGAATTCAGCAGGCCAGGCAGCATCTATGGAAAACAGTAAACAGTCGAAGGCTTGGGCTGAGGCCCTTCATCAGGACTGGAGAAAATAGATGAGAAGTTAGAACAAGGTGAGGGTAGGGAGGAAGAAATGAAGAAGTGCAAGGAGGTAGGTGATGGGTGAAATGAGGAGAGTGAGAAGGATGAAGTTAAAAAAAAGTTGGTAAGCTGATACCTGAAAGTGAGAAAGGGTTGGAGAAGGGGGAATCTGATTGGAGAGGGTAGAAAACCATGAAAGAAAAAGAAGGAGCAGGAGCACTAGAGGGAGGAGATAGGCTGGTAAGGAGATAAATTGAGAGAGGAAAATGGGAATGGTGAAGGGTGGGAGTAATTTCTGGAAGTTTGAGGAATTGATGTTCATGCCTTCCTCCTATTAGAGCCATTTAATGAGTTCAATTAGAGTCATAAAACAGAGTTGGGCCTTCTGACCCAATCCTCTGCCAGTTTACCATGGCTAATCCATTTCCCCCTTAGCCCCAATCTCCAGCCTCTCTACATGTCCCTTCTTGCACTGACTAATAAAGAATCTATTGTTAGGGAGTATTCTGGATTTAGGGTAACTTAGGAAATATTAATGTCAATGGCAAAACAACCTTCAGATCAGAGTAGGGAATGTAGATTAATTTAAAATGTGGTTTGGAGCATTGGTCTTCCTGAAGCTGCATTTTAGTGTAAACTGCAGACCAGGAGACATCCAATTGACTGATATATGTCTGCATATACATGAATGCAATCAACATCCCATTCCATAAATACAACTCAAAGACCACAATGTTTAGAGTAAGTCACGGACTGGGAGACATCCATATCAATGAGATGTCTGCATAGGTATGAATGCAATCAACACCCCATTGCATGAATATGACTAGATGTATCAGTATTGTAGTGGAGTAAAGGGACTTACAGAAGCATGAAAGAGGAGTGGGCAAAAATTGATTGGAAAAGAACACTGGCAGGGATGGTGGCAGAGCAGCAATGACTGGAATTTCTGGAAGCAATTCAGAAAGCGTAAGATGTATACATTCCAAAGAGGGAGAAGTATTCTAAAAGCAAGATGACACTACCATGGCTAACAAGCAAAGTCAAAGACAACATTAAAGTTAAAGACAGGGCATATAATACAGCAAAAATTAGTGGGAAACTAGCAGATTGGGAAGCTTTTAAAAACCTAAAGAAGGCAACTACAAAAGACATAAAGAAGGAAAAGATAGGATGTAAAGGTAAGCTAGCCAATAATAAAGTGGATATGAAATGTTTCTTCAGATACATGAAGTGTGAAAGAGAGGTGAGAGTGGAGATCAGACCACTGTAAATTTATAGTATTAGGGGACAAAGGAATTGGCAGGCGAATAAATATTTTACATCAGTCTTCACTATGGAAGACACCAGCAGTATGTGGAACTTCGAGAGTGACAGGGGGCAGGATTTCCCACATGATCTCCCATGGGAGGAAGGACATGTTAGATGGCAGACATTCTGCAAACAGCTTCATGCCCTGCCCAGTAAACATAATGGGTGTAGGGGGCATGGGGTGTTACCAGATGCAGTTCACCCCTTTCACCCCCACTGAAGCAGAGAGGGAGGGAATTGCAACACAGTAGTGGTGCAGGACCATGGGGGCACAAGAAAGCCAGTGGCATATTATTCAATGAAACAGGCACATGTTGTAGCAGAATTTCCCTGCTGCATAACAACTTTAGACTGTATGAGTAAGTGACCCTGTTGTGATGATGGGACAACTCATATGACACACTCCCCATACCATTGTAGAGCTCCTGAATACAGGGAGGCTGAGATCAGTCACTGACAGCAGAAGGGCAGTTGGGGGACAGTTCTCATCCTAAAGACAAGTCAGTGAGAATAGTAAGAGTAAATGTCCCCACAAGCACCATCCTAACAAACGGTGAAGCACACCAGAGCCAAATGGAAACCACAGGAGGAAGGTATTGGAGTAAAAGAAACATCTCTGGAAAGGGAAATGGAGGATTTTTTAATAAATGTGTCTCAGAGGTACATAGATAGGAAGCCGCGGACTGGATGGGCTGTGGTGAAGGAAACATAAGACTGTAAGACTTAGGAGCAAAATTAGGCCATTCAGCCCATCAGGTCTGTTCCGCCATTCCATCATGGCTGATCCTGGATCCCTTACACCTGCCTTCTCACCATATCCTTTGATGCCCTGTCTGAACAGGAAACAATCAACTGCTGTCTTAAATATACACATGGACTTGGTCTCCACTGCAGTCTGTGGCAGAGCTTTCCACAGATTCACTACTTTCTGGCTAAAAAAAATCCTCCTTACCTTTGTCCTAAAGGGTCGCCTCTCAATTTTGAGGTTGTGCCCCCTCATCCTGGATACCACCACCAATGGAAACATTCTCTCCACATCCACCCTATCTAGTCCTTTCAACATTCAGTGAGAAATTAGCTGTAGGAGTATTGCAAGGAGGTTCATGTGATGGAACTGCTGGACCTGATAGAATCACTGCACTACTGTAAGGGGAGACAATTAAATATATACACAGACAGCAGATATTCCTTCGGGGTGGTGCATGATTATCTGATGGTATGGGGACATCGAGAATATGTAACCTCAACAGGAGCAATTATTCAGCATAGGTACAAGATCTGTTAGAAGCAGTGAAGCTGCCAGCAGAGTTTGAACTGATTAAAGTAAAGGGTCACCAGAAAGGGGAGAGTAAGGAGCAGAATGGAAATGAGTAGGCAGACATCAGTGTGAAGAGGGCAGCAGATGAACAAGAGGCAGTTGAAATTGCAATGGGGCAGGAAGAAACTGAGAGGTGAAGGCAGAGGAGAAAGGGAGCAAAGGAGGCTCCAGATGGAATCTGGACTCACAGGGAAACAGGAATCTCTGTGGCAGATACTACTGAATTTGTGTCATGGGGTGTTGCTTCAGGGAAGGCAGAGCAGGATGATAACCCTCTGACAGGACTGGTGTTGGCCAGGGATGGGTGACAATTTTGAGAATTTCTGTCACTCCTGTTTGCACAGCAAAACCCTGCGGAGGGCATAAAGGTGAGGCTCCAAACCAGCCAGTGCTGGGAGGACCCTGGCAAAAGATCCAGATAGACTGTATGGGGCCCTTGCAAAAAAAACTGGGACAGAAGCAACAGTCTGATGGTCATGGATCACTTCACGCAGTAGGTACCCAACAAGGGAATGCAGCACCAGTACAGTTGCCTTCCTCTGACCCATGTGTATTATAATACTTATAAAAGGTGGCATGAAGACAGCAGCTACTGTACCCGGGTATTCTGCCACAAATGGCTAAACTGCAGAGAGGCAAGAATACATGAAGTCTACCATTGCATCACTATCTACCACCACAACTTCCATTAAGTCCCTGATACTTACCATGGTTTGAAAGGAAGTTCAATGCCAGAACACACTCTTTATTCCTGCCAGAAATTTGTACATATAGTAGCATTTTTAAAAAATGTATCTAAAAACTGACTAAAAAGCTAGTTTTAGTTTGCATGTGTATTCAATATGGTTGGAAACAGTTGCTATTTATACCTTTTATAAGATATTATTTGGATTAATGCAAGACTAAAATCATAATTTTAATCATGACAGTAAAACAAAACCATAATTTGTACTTTTAACAATTTGTATCTTTATTAAACCCATGTATTTTTCACAGTATGTGGCAGAAGCAGTATATCAGTTACATAATGGTTTACTATTTTCATTTTTAGTTGGCTATTAGCTCATTCTACACTGTATAATTGTTTTAATTTGATTTAGATTGGATTCTGTAATCTAAGGAATTTCTGTTACCGTGAATATAAAGGTGATAGATTTTTCAAAGGTGCCATCTTGTCATCGGATCTATTGAATCTGTTTAATTTCTCTCGTCTCTCATGCGCCTTGTTACTTCTCCTGTATCTTTGTTTAAACATAAAAATGAATGATAGTGCAGAATCAATTAATCAAAATTTCTTGTTTATTCCTGAACTCCAAAAAGAACCAGGGATCAAAAATTACAGGGATCCAACAAAATTGATACCTTTTCATTTGGGATTACACTAAGTATAATTCTTCAACATTTACTAATATTCTATGGAGCCTAATCACACAATTGTATTGATCTTAATAAAGTCTCTCTCACACACATGTATATACTGTACTGTTATTTACTAATTATCAGTTTTTATATCAGATTACCAATGGCTACTGCAGCAAAGAAAACAAAGTCAGCAATATTGCTTTGAGTCTCTTGCCCATGGTTTTATTCTATTCCCGCAAGATTTGGAGGATACACACCACCATCCCCTTAGGCCCCTTTAGGGGAATCAAGGGATATGGGGATAAGGCAGGAACCAGGTATTGATAGTAGATGATCAGCCATGATCTCAGAATGGCGGTGCAGGCTCGAAGGGCTGAATGGTCTACTTCTGCACCTATTGTCTATTGTCTATTGTCTATTGTCTATTTATGGTGGCTTCTCCTGTGTTTTGGAACGGAGGGAAAAAACTTTTACGTATCAAAGTTAAGAGGGGTAAACCAAATATATTTCAGTATCTCAACTTAAACCAACGTTCCCAGGATTTGAAAAGCAAACACAAGGAAATCTGCAGATGCTGGAAATTCAAGCAACACACACAAAATGCTGGTGCAATGCAGCAGGCCAGGCAGCATCTATAGGGAGAAGCACTGTCGACGTTTCAGGCCGAGACCCTTCGTCAGGACTAACTGAAAGGAAAGATAGTAAGAGATTTGAAAGTAGGAGGGGGAGAGGAAATGCGAAATGATAGGAGAAGACTCAAAAGGGTGGGGTGAAGCTGAGAGTCAGAAAGGTGATTGGCAAAAAGGGTACAGAGCTGGAGAAGGGAAAGGATCATGGGATGGGAGGCCTAGGGAGAAAGAAAGAGAGAGGGGAGCACCAGAGGAAGATGGAGAATAGGCAGAGTGATGCGCAGAAAGAGAGAGATAAAAGGAGGGGGGAGAAAAACTAAATATGTCAGGGATGGGGTAAGAAGGGGAGGAGGAGCATTGACGGAAGTTAGAGAAGTCAATGTTCATGCCATCAGGTTGGAGGCTACCCAGTCGGTATATAAGGTGTTGTTCCTTCAACCTGAGTGTGGCTTCATCTTGACAGTAGAGGAGGCCATGGATAGACAGATCAGAATGGGAATGGGATGTGGAATTAAAATGTGTGGCCACTGGGAGATCCTCTGTGTCAATGAGTGCGTCAATATACCTCGTGATGAGCCAAACGCATTTGCTGTTTCTCCACCCAAGGAACACAAGGCCTGAGTGGGCAGCTTGTCTGACCTGCAGATAGGCTCACTATACCAGGTTTAATGAATTCTGGTTGTGGGGCGGGGGAAGGAGGCTTTGCAGGGTAACATAACTGGGAGAAATGTACATAGTTCACAACCACCAACTTTGAGTTGAGGTTTCACTTTAAGAGGCTGGTCTGATGTGATTATGTAAGGATTTTCAGTGTGCTTTTGTGTTTAGGTTTTGGAGTTCAATGAAATGTGTTCCGGTTTTCATTAAACATAAATCACCTCAATTTGTTTCATTTGTGAAAACCTACACTACTGTCTGATGATCATGGATCATTTCATCTGGTGACAGAGGCTTTCCCAACAAGGGTCTGCACCACCAGCACGGCTACATGGATTCTAGTTTAGGGTTTTATTGGGGAACTCCAGTCCAGGTGGACTCGGATCAGGGAGCACATCTCACAGGGAAAGTGATGAATGAAATGTGCAAGCTGTTAGGGATTTGACTATGTTCCATGTACCATACCACCCTCAGAGGTCAGTAATGGCAGTAAGAATGAACCAAACAATCAAACCTACCTTAACTAATGCAGAGACGGGCAAAACATGGGTTGATGTATCAACCAGGAATCCTGAAGAAATTACAAGCAACCTCAAACTACACGCTGGGTCTCAGCCCCTACAAATTATTGATGGGGTGAGCAATGCGACTCCCTTCTGGGGTGATTATGGGTTGTGGTGAGCCTGGAAGTTACTAAGTCATTCTATCTCTGTATGTGAAGGACCTCTGTGACCAAGTTAAAGTGTTGAAGGATCGAGCAACACAAAAGTTTAATGTTCAAAAGTTCAAAGTAACGTTTCATATCAGAGTACATACACCTCACCACATACACCCTTGAGATTCTTTTACTGAGGGTATACTTAGCAAATCTATAGAACAGTAATTGGAAACAAACTGTGCAAATGCAGATAAAAATAAATAGCAATAGATAACGAACATGAAATAACAATAAAACATAGTCCTTAAAAGAGGTTAGATAATGTCTTTTGTTCAAAAGCCTGATGGTTGATGGGTAGTAACTGTTCTTGAACCTGGTGGTGCGAGTCCTGAGGCTCTTGTACCTTCTACCTGATGGCAGCAGCAAGAAGAGATGTGGGTGGTCAGGATCTTTGATGATGGATGCTGCTTTTCCATGGCAATGTTTCATGTAGTTGGGAGTGGTTGGGAAAGTTTTACCCATGGTGTTATGGGCCTAGTCCACTATCTTTTGAAGGCATTGGTGTTCTTGTACCAGGCTGTAATGCAGCAAGTCAGACACATCTATAGAAGTTTGCCAAGGTTTTCAATGACATGCCAAACCTAGGAAGTAAAGGTGCTGTCATTTTTTCTTCACAATAATATTTATATGATCGGTCCAAGGCAGGTCCTCTGAGATAGTGACACCCGGGAATTTTAAGTTGCTGGCCCTCTCCACCTCTGATCCTCTGGCTCATGGACCTCTGTTTTCCCTCTTCTGAAATCTAAGTCAGTCCCTTTGCCTTATTGACATTGAGTGGGAGGTTTTTTCATTACACCTCTCAGCCAGGTTTTCAATCTCCCTCTTGTATGCTGATTCATCATCCCCTTTGGTACAGCCTACAGCAGTGGTGTCATCAGCAAACTTGTTATAGTGTTGGAGCTGTCATGGATGTAAAGCAAATAGAGCAGGGGGCTAAGTACACATCCATGTGCCTCTGCTGATGGAGATTGTGGAGGAGATGTTTTTGCCAATCCAAACTGACTGTGGTGTACAAGTGAGGAAATCCAGGATCCAATTGCACAAGGGGGTTATTGAGGCCCAGGACTTAGAGTTTACTGGTTAGTTTTGAGGGTAGGATGGCGTTAAATGCCAAGCTGTAATCGATAAAGAGCATCTTGATGTATGCATCTTTGCTGTCCAGATATTCCAGGTTGTGTGAAGAGCCAACGAGATAGCATCTGCTGTTGCTTTGGTAGGTGAATTGGAGCAGATCCAAGTCACCAGTCAGACAGGAGCTGATATGCTTCCACACCAGCCTTTCAAAACACTTCATCACTGCAGTATATTGCTGATCAGAGAGAACCAGAGGGAGAGGAGGCAGTCCTCCCACAGCCAGGTGATTAAATCAAGATGAGGGTGCTGATTGAAAAGGCAGAGTTTGCCCGCAGATGGATGGGATCACAGATGGTACTTCTAGCAAATCACAGCTGTGTTTGTGTGCAGACATATCGACGCAGCCAGTGGGATCATTGGACTCAGGTTAAAGCATACGACTTACCATCTTGTCATAGCCCCCTCCCATCTCACCACACACAGACAGAGCAAGAGATCAAGTGTACCTGGTAACAGTGTCTTTGCAGAGGACCCAAGTGACCGCACCTGCCACTGCATCAACATGACCCACAGTAAAAGCAAAAGCCGAGCACACCGAGAGAGTGCGACAGCAAGCCCTGAACAGTATGTTAAAGTATAACGGGAACTCTACTCCATAATGAAGGCTGGTTGCAAAGGAAGATGATTAGTTGTATAGCTCAGGGTAGAAAAATATTAGGGAAAATAGATGGGAAGGGATCTGAGACATCAGATTCCACAACTTCAATGGCATGGCAGACCAACAAAGAAACAAAAATACACAGTGTCTGAAGGTAGTCTCCCTAAGCTGAATGGGGAGTGAATACACGTAAGCTGGTCCTTTTCAGTGGCTGGGGCAGTGTTCGACTGGACAGTCCTGGAGGAGCCACTGGGTTGAGATCCTTACAATCATTCAAAAAGAGACCACTCTAACCCCTCCTGTATATCAATGAGAAAGCTGAGAGACTAGTTATCAAGAAACTATTAACCTCTGCTTTAAAACCCTTGGCCTCCGCAGCTGACTGTGGCAACAAATTCCACAGATTCACCACTCTGGCTAAAAACATTCTTCATCTCTGATCTAAATGGAGCTTCCTTTATTCTGTTGGGCGGTCTTTAATTGACTCTGTTATAGTTATTATTCCATATATTTGTTGGTGAGTATCCCCTCAAGAAAATGAATCTCAGGGTCATATATGTTGACGTATATGTTCTTGCCCCATGTATATGCCCCACACTATTGGAGAGACTTTAGTAAAATCATGTGCATTGGAAATGGTCGAGCTGGTCTGTGAACTAGAAAAGAGGGAAAATCTGGAACCAGATCCCTTATAATATCATAAGATATAGTAGCAGAATTAGGCCATTTGGCCCATCAAGTCTGATTTGCTATTCCATCATGGCTGATCGTGTTTCTTCCCAGGCCTAATGTCTTGCCTTCTCTCTGTAATCTCAAGCCTAAATGGGCTTCCCTCTATTTTGAGGCTGTGTCCTCTGGTGACTCCCCACCATAAGAAACATCCCCTCCATGTCCACACTATTGAGACCATTTGAACATTCAATAGGTTTCAACGTGATCCCCCTCATTCTTCTGAAGTCCAGTGAGTATAGGCCTAGAACAAACAATTGATCTGACATCCTAGAATAGATGATATTTCTTTCATCATTTTGAAGCAAGTCATTGAGGAATTGGCAGCCTCACAATTCTTATTCAGAATGAAACTACAGACATCTCTCAATGTAGTCAGCTCCTTGTTTTTGTTTGTTATGCTGATACCATCAAAGAAGAATTCTTATTTTGTCATTCCCTTTTGGAAAATACAAAGACCGTCAACATTGTGGAAATGGTAAAAAATTATTTTGCCAACAAAACTTTGATTGGAAAGGTAAAATCCATCTCTTTACATAGATGGTGCTCCTGTGATGCTTGGTAAGACATCAGGATTTGCTACTTCAGTGAGAATGGAAGACTCCTCATGTCATCATCACTCGTTGCCTTTTACACAGGTTTGCACTAGTAACAAAGACTCTTGAAACAGCGCTGAAAGAAGTTTTGTCAACAACCATAAAAGCCATCAACTTTATCAGAAGCAGGTCTCTGAATAACAGCATTTTTAAGTCTTTATCAAGAAATAGGTGCAGAAAACGAAGTGCTTCTTTACCACACAGAAGGCTGGTGGCTCAAGCGGACCAGTCCTGAAGCATATTTTCAAACTAAGGACAGAAGTTTTGCTTTTTCTGAAAGGAAAAGAAAACCAATATTTGGGACAGTTTGAGAAAAAAGACATGATTGTATCCATGGGTTGGCTTAGCTGGCAGATATTTTTGACAATATTAATCAAATAAATCTTTCATTTCAAGGTCCTGAAGCAACCATTATGGATGAGACTGAAAAATTACAAGCTTTCTTGGTTAAGCTGTCGATATGGAAAAAGGGAGTAGAGGCCGACACTTCTGCAAACTTTCAAGATAGAGTTGAAATACAAATTTCTCTGTCAATTTCTTTGAAGAGAGACATCTGCAAAGACATGGATACACTTCAGATCTCTCTCAAAAGTTATTTCCTTCTTGATGGCAATTAATTTGAACCATGGATTCACAATTCTTTCCCTTCTACTATAAACTGTAGATGTTAATCTAACTAAAGATGAATTCATTGATCTTGGGACAAAAAACTGACTGCAGTTGGAGTTTACCTGAAAAAGCCTTAGAGAATTCTGGCATTCCTTAAGAGAAGCCTATCCTCACCTTGTAAAGTGTGCTGTGGAAGTGTAAACCCTGCAAGAACCAGGGTTTTCAATTAAAACCACTAAAACTAAACATCAAAATTGATTGAATGTCCAATATGACCATCCCACAAGTTAATGACCTCATTCAAGCTAAGCAGCAACAGCCTTCACACTGACTGGACAAAAACAAGAGAAAATCTGCAGATGCTGGAAATCAGAACAACATGCACAAAATGCTGGAGGATCTCAGCAGGCCAGGCAGCATCTATGGAAAAAAGTACAGTTAGTGTCTCAGACCGTGCTCTTCACACTGACATGTCACTAAAAAATGAAATGTAATTTTAACTGGCCTATTTTTTATGTGTAGGGTCATGTTATTTAAAATTTTAATAAAGAAACTCAGGAATAGGCCACTCAAAAATAGGCCCAGCCAATCTGACAGGTTCTACAACAGCTATTCAAGAACCAATTATTTGTCAAGCACAAAGATCAACTTCCAGGTATCAACAGTTTCATTCCTTGGGTTTGTTTTTTCTAATGACGACATACAATTGGACCCAGACAATGCAGAAATGGCTGCAACCCACCTCTGTGAAAGATCTCCAGTGCTTTCTAGATTTTGCCAGCTTTTTCAGGCAGTTTATCTGCAATTTCATTTCAGTGGTAGCACCACACACCAGCCTCAACAAGGGAGTCGACACATTGGACATGGGAGTAGGGGGTCATCTTGTCCCAACGACATCCTCAGATCACGAACTACATCCCTGAGCCTTCTATTGGAGACATATTTCTCCTGAAAAGGCAAACTGTGACATCTGGGATCAGGGTTTGTTGGTCATTAATCTGCCACTGGAGGAGTGGAGGCACTGGTTAGAGGAGTCCAAGTATCTGTTTGTGATATGGACTGACCACAAAAACCAGCCTACAGGATGTGAGGAGGCTGAATTCCAGGGAGGCACATTGGTCCCTATTCTTCAGTAGGTTCGACTTCCTTATTATGTATCACTCAGGATCACAAAATCAAAAACCAGACACACTCTCTTAACATTTCAAAGCACATATCAGAGAAGAGACCCTTCAAGTATAATTTGAAGCCCTTGAGTGGTGGTGCTCATCTGCTGCAACACAGACTTGTTAGCACGCTGAGCCCAAGAGCAGCTTGGGGCAGAGCCAGGTAAATGATCTTTGTTACCAAAACTGTTCAATTGGAGACACACTTCAAACCTGGCTTGGCAATCAGAGGTGACTCACATCCTAGAGTTCATCAAGAGACGTTACTGGTCACCAGGCTTAACTAAAGATGTCTGAGAACGTGTGATGTCAGTGCACGAAACAAAGAATTCTGAGCAAAGCTTTATGGTTTGCTCCAGTCTCTCACCATTCCAACTAGCCTTAGATCCCAAATATCTATGGACTTTGTCATTGGTCTGCCAGGATCTCAGGGTTATGCAGTGGTCATAGAATGATTCTCCAAGGCTGGCTGCTTCATACCCCTTCGCAAACTACCATCAGCTTCAGAGACTGCCAAGCTCATGTTGCAGCACATCTTCGGGGTTCACGGTTCCCCCCAGCACATGTCTCTGATAGTGGCCCCCAGTTTGGCTCTAGGTTTTGGAAAGCCTTTTGCAATCTCATTGGGGCCTTTGCCTGTCTGTTATCCAGGTTGCTTCTGCACAACAATGGGAAAATAGAGGGGTTCAACCAGGACCTAAAGAGAACACTCGGATGTCTAGCCTTAGGGAACTCTACCACCTGGAGTGATAAACTGATCTGGGCAGAGCTTGCGTACAACACACTTCAGCATTTATCTATTGGGAAGTCCCCTTTCCCATGCCAATTGGGGTACCATCCTCCACTGTTCTCAGAAGAAGAACCAGAGGTTGGGGTTCCATCAGTGGATCAACTGATCGAAAGATGTCGACATAAATGGGTTAAGGTGAGAGAGATGTTGCTGGCCAATTCATACAACAACAAGACCAGGCCAAACACTGGAGAAGACAGGGACCAGCACTGCTTTCTGGTCAGCAGGTCTGGCTCTCAATCACAGATCTCCCCATGCGGGTTGAATCCAAATAATTGGTCCCTTGTTCCATTGCTCTGTTCAAAATCCTGCAACACATCAATCTGGTTACCTGTCGATTCCAAGTCCCAAGCAACATGCGGATTCATGCCACATTCCACGTATCCTACCTCAAACCCTTGGCTCCAGTTCCCAAACCTCCTTCTCCTCCCAAAATTGTTGAGGGACAACCCGCCTACACATTACAGCAACTTTTGGACACCCACATAGCCTGAAGTAAAAGGCAGTATCTCATAGATTGAGAGGCATAAGGTCCAGAAAGAAGAAGCTTGGTTCCTTCATGGGTCATTCTGAACCCTATTCTGGCTGAGGACTTTCACCTGCACCATCATAATCACCCTGGGTCATCAGGAGTTGGCCCAGTAGGTGGTTCTGTCATAGTCCTCACTGAACAGCAGCAGGCATCCATGTTTTGGCACTCCAGTTCCCCAGAGTATGGTTAGCTGCCACTATCCCTTTAAGACTCAGGCTGCTAATTATTGCCTGCCACATCCCTTCATGGAAAGCCTGTACTTAAAGGTCTAGTGCCAAGCACCCAGTGTTCAGTCATAGAAGTTACATTTCTAGTGCTACTGTTTGTGATTTTGCCTTTGGAATCAGTTGGTGTTGTCTTGTTTATTTCCAGTCTGAGTCTGAGTTAATTCTAGACCTTACTCTGCACTTGGGCTCACCACTCTCCATTGCTCTCTCATTACAGATATAATATGTAACCCTCTCACCATGGGCTTGTAATGAACTACCTGTTGCTGTGAATACAAGCAAACAGCAACATACTCAACAATGCATGGGAATAACAAAGAAAATGCCATTTCCAATAAATAAACACATCTAGGATAAATATGATTCAGGTAAATTCAAACATATAAGTTTGAATGTCCCTTTAAGGGAAGGTAGGACTCTTACTTGTATGAATAGTGACACACCCATGAATAACTATTCATTGGGAAGCAATAATTTGACTCACACCAGTATAAACTTAAATTAAAATTGTATTAACAAAATATTTTTAAAAGTGGCATAATCAATTCAGTTTGTTTCATTTCATTTGCACACGGTACTGAACTGGTTTTGCACTGAATAACCATCCCAGGAAAGAAGTATTCATGCAACAACCAAGGAAAAGTGTTGAACCTTCTCCAAGGTTGTGTGAAACCAAAATATGCAGAAGGATTTTTCGACAGCAGTGTCTGTCCTTCCAAATAGATTCTGTGAACATTTCACCATGTTCTTCAATGGTGGTGATTGTCTGTTTCTGTTTTCCTTCCTTCTCCTTCTTCGATGCTATGTTCACTGTAAAATGACTTCCCAGCTCTTTTTTGCCATGCAAACTCTCAAAAAAAATTAACAAGACAAATCCTATTGGGTAATATAACAAGCCTAACTTATTCAACTGAATTTTTATTTTAAACAGCAAGAATGAAATACTCGATTGTATAATGTAATTTACTGGAACACTTACTCAATAGCATAACTGCATTAATAAAATAAAGCATAAACTTAAACAAGGATATTACAAATACAATATCAAACCCCTCAAACCTTTGGGTTAGGACACACCTTCTCCTATCTGTCGTTTTATAATATAAACTACAACCACATCCCAGCCCACTTGATCCCTCCTGTCCCTTGAACTCAGAATTAAATAACTGAATGTGTATATAAAATGAACGCTCCTGAATTCCTCTACTCACCAAAATTCCTTTCACCGTGGAGGGCACTGAGCTTTCACCAGGATCCAGATTTATTTTCAATGTTGTTAGCATGTACATGTCACCTGACTGTAATGACACACCTCTGTCCAGGAAACAACTCCCTGAGAGGGAGTTTACACTTTATGGCGCGCCACCTTAAAACCACATTGCTTGTGGAGTTCAAGTTTCAGTCAGGTAGAAATAACAAAGATGGGAAGTGAATCCTGAACAATATACGTACTTAGATGACTACAAAAACAGGCCTTTGCTTTCTACTGTGATCAGACACTTAAGCACCAGTCTGTAAATAACGGTGGGAATCCATTATCGAACATACAGTACATCCCACCTACCAGCCATAATACTCCTGATTAGAACCCATCATGTAATCTATTCCCAAAGATATGTTCTACCCCAAAAACCTGGATTACATCTCAGTCTGTAAAACACTCACAGGGATAGGTTATTCTAAATATAAACTCATGAACCCTTAAAATGCACCACAGAATGAACTTCCTTCTGGGGATTTGTTATTCCTTATATAACTCCTCGAACTCCTGTGTTAAATCCCAGCCTGTAACCCACACCCGGTGATGTGACATTCTATCAATTTCGCACCCCCCACAAAACCCTGGATGAGGTTCCAGTTATTGACTCAGTCTTGTATACCTCCAGTGTACATCTATAGGACTTTGTCAAAGTTTTTGGTGAAGGAATATCAATACTAATATAATATTATAATTAAAGATTATAATGCCTTGTATTAATTCCAGTAAAATGAGTGGAAAAGCAAATTATGCAGAAGATATGGAGAGTCTGCATATAGGTTAAGTGGAGTATAATGTTGGTAAATTAAAAGGTCATCCACTTTGGGATGAAAAGTGAAAGAATAGATTATTTAAATGGTAAAAAAAATGCAGCATGCTGTTGTGCAGAGGGACTTGGGAGTGCTTGTGCATGAATCACATTAGGTTGATTAGTAGGTTGAGAACCATTGGTATAGGGTCTGGAGAGAGTTACAGAGACAGGGAGGTGTGACAGGGCTGGAGAGTTTTACAAAAATATGAAGGAGTTTTAGTGCCTGAGGGCATTACGTTGCTAAGGAGGAGTGAAAGAGCTGGTGGTAATTTCAGGAGAAAGACTGGTTGGGCTGGGTGGTTATAATGTTGGGGAGAAGAACAAGAGCCAGAGGGAGTTACAGTAAAGGGAACTGATGGGGTTACAGTGAAAGATTTAGTGCCCTTCCATATATTCTCACCAGTGGTGGACTGCACTGAAGCTTTACCACACTGGTTCCAGCAATAGTAAGTCTCGCACATGAGAATTGATTTCATTTCCAGGACCTTATATACTCACATTCAGAAAAACAAATGGGGACTTCTAAATCTCAAAAAATTTCTGACTGGGTGTGACAGAGTTCAGTATTAATTTCCAGTATGTTGGCTTTGATGGTAAGAAGATGGGTGGGGCTGTGTCACTCCTTGATCTTCTGCCACTTTATTAGGTACACCTGTACATCGGCTTGTTAATGCAAATAAAGTTCAATATTTCAAAGTATATTTAATATCAGAAAATTTATAGAGCGTACTACTGGAAGTTTATCCTGTTCACAGAAGTCAATGAAACAGAGAAACCCCACAGAATGATAGAAACATCAACCCCATAGCTTCCCCTTCCCTCTCCATTCACACAAGCAGCAGCAAAAACATTGAGCCCCACCCACCCCAATGACCACCCATGCAGCAGAATCACTGACAAACCCCCAACACCCTCACCGTGCGAGCAGCAGCTGTAGAGCCCAAAGTGTCCTTGATCCGGAGTCTGGCAAACTACAGATCACAAACCAGCACTTCAGTATCTCAGTCAGGCTCTCACTCTCCAGTGAGAGAAAGAGGTCGCTCCTCCCAAGATCAGAGACCAGCAACCCGCTGTTCCGATGTTACAGTCTTCCATGTCACTACTCCTTTGACCCCTGTCTTAAGGACCAACAAGCTCTCTCTGAGAGAGCGTGGGATTGCTCGAGTAGAGGGGCTTTCTCCTCGACAGCAGCCGGCGATTATCACACACGCTGACTGCTGTCTCAATATTTTAATCTCTCACGATACTTCAGCAGGCGAAATCAGTGAGGAGCTGGTTTGGGGCTTTTCCCTGAAAACTGACCTCCCAGACCTGAGGACTCATGTCTTTCAGGCCATTCTGGGAGATAGCAAAGCGATAGGCCACACAGTTAGTCCAGAAACTCACACTTTGTCAAGAATATCTAATTAAGCAATTACCTGGCAGCAACTTAATGCATAAGAGCATGCAGATAGGAGAGATATAATGTGGCAAATGTGGATTGCATGGACTAATACTACCCAGAGAAGTGGGGGTATTCTATCATAACCCTTATCTGTAGATAGGAGTGATATGATGTGGCAGATGTGGAGTGTTACTGAGGACCAACGGGCTCTCTCTCTCCCTTTGTCTCTCGAAAGAGAGGGCACCCTTGAGGACAGGGGCCTTCCTCTAACAGCAGGTGATGGTTAGCAAACACATCGCCTGCTGTCTCAGTGTTTACAGTCTTGATATTTCAGTCTTTCACGACATTTCAGTTGGTGAAACCAGTGAGAACCAGGTCACCCACGGGGCTGCTCCCCGACTTTGAACCTCCCGGCCCTGAGTGCTCACGCCTTCCAGCCGTTCCTAGTGATAGCAAAGCGTCTGGCCACACAGTTCGTACAAAAACCCACAGCTTGTGAAAAATATCTAATCAAACAATTACGTGGCAGCAACTCAATGCATCAAAGCATGCAGACATGGTAAATAGGGCCAGTTGTTCTTCAGACCAAATGTCAGAAATGTGATCTAAATGATGTTGACCATAGAATGTTTGTTGGTGCCAGACAGGATGGTTTCGACATTTTAGAAACTGCTGATCTCCTAGGAATTTCACACAAAACAGTCTCTGGAATTTAAACGGAATAGAGTGAAAAACCAAGATAACATCTAGTTATCCAGAGTGGCAGCTCTGTGGTCAAAAACGCCTTGTTAATGAGGAGGATCAGAAGAGAATGGTCGGACTGGGTGAAACTGACAGGTAGGTGACAGTAAATCAAATCACCACACGATACAACGGAGATGTGCACAAGAACATCTTTGAAAACACAATAAGTTGCACCTTGAAGTGAATCGGCTACAGCAGCCAAATACCATGGACATACACCTCCTGAACCTAATAAAGTGGCCACTGGGTGTATATCCAAGTCAGTATGAGCTAAAAATTGGTGGGTGAGCCAGGAGCCCCCCTCTACCTACCGCATTTGCCCAGCTTGAGAGAGAGGCGTTGTGTGTGTTAGATGCCGCTGGAGTAATATGGACAAACATTGTGGTAAATTAATTGCTGATAAAGGGTGTTGATGTGCACACAACAGCCACTGTGTGTCAGTGCTGGACAGCAATCATGTTTCAGGTGGATGGGGGGCAGATTGAATGGGTTGGTTTGTTCTGGATGGTGCTGAGCCACTCTCAGCCAGGGAAGTGGAGAGTGTTTCAGCACACTGCTGACCTGTAGGAGGGAGTGAGGACACGTGGAGCTGTGGAGTGCATGGACTGACCCCACCCAGAGAACTGGGAGTATCCCATCACACTCCTTATCTGTAGATAGGAGAGATATAATGTGGCAGATGTGGAGCATGTGCACTGATTCCACCCAGAGAATTGGGAAGTGCATCATCACCCTGCTGACTTGTAGATGGGGAACAGGTAATACAGCAGATGCTGAATACATGCACTAACTCCACAAGACTTACCAGGATACTGCCTGGATTAGAAGAGAGCTATAAAAAGATCCACACACAAAAATACTCAAGGAACTTGATAGGTCAGACAGCATCTATGGAGGAAAATAAACAGCCTATGTTCTGGGTTGAGACCCTTCATCTAGACTAGATAGAAAGAGAGCAGATAACCAGTGGGGGCAAAGGGCGACCTGGAAGCTGATAGGTGGAAATGCTGAAGTGCTGAAGATGGTGAAATCTGATAGAAGAGGACAATGAACGATCGAGCAAAGGGAAGGAGGTGAGGAGGGGAATCAGAGTGAACAGTATGTAGGTGATGTGTCGATCAAAAGAGCATGAGTGGGGAAAGAAAGGGTGTTAGGGCTGGTGAATTTGAGAGATAAAAGAGGGGGAACAGAGGGGAGTGGTTACTGGAAGTTAGAGAAATTGATATTCATGCCATCAGGTTAGACACTACCAAGGTAGAATATGAGCTGCTGTTCCTCAAATCTGTGTGAAATGCAGACTCAGCGGTACAGGATGCTATGGACAAACATGTCAAAGTGGGAATGGAAATTGGAATATGGCCATTGGGTGATCCCAGCTTGTATGTGAGTGGGATTGATGAAACAATTCCCCAATCTGAATCGAGTCTCACTGAAATAGAGGAGACTGCACTGGGAACAATAAATAACACCAGTGGATTCACAGATGAAGGACTACCTCACATAGAAAGACTATTTAGGGCCCTGAATGGAGGTATATGGTCAAGTGTAACACCGAACTCAAGTTGTAGGGTTAAGTGCCTGGAGGGAGATCGATGGGAAAGGACAGGCAGACAAGGGAATCCTGGAAAGAATGATATATCCAGAGAGGCTACAGAAAGGGGAGAGATGTGCCTGGTGGTGGGATCCCATTACAAATGGCGAACATGGCATAGAAAGTATCTGCTTGTGGGGTGGAAGATGAGGATGAAGGAAATTCTGTACCTGGGGTTGTGGGAATGAGGCAAGGTTAAACATATGGGAAACAGAAGTGATGCAGGTGAGGCTTACAGTGATATCAGTAGGGGATCCACTTTCCTGAAAAAAAGAGGACCTCTTGGATGTTGTAGAATGGAATACCTCATCATGACACTGGTTGTGGTAGAGATGAGAAAAGGGAATAGTGTACTCGTGAGTGAGATCTGATGCTATAAAGAGGCTGGACAATCTTGGGTTGTTTTCTCTGGTACAGCAGAGGCTGAGGGAAGACCTCACAGAGATATATAAGAATATGAGAGGCAAAAATAGAATAGATAGCTGGTATGTTTTTAACCAGAGTGGAAATGTCCAATACCAGAGGACATGCATTTAAAATGAGAGGGGGTAAGTTCAAAGGAAATATGACAATAGACAATAGACAATAGGTGCAGAAGTAGACCATTCGGCCCTTTGAGCCTGCACCGCCATTCTGAGATCATGGCTGATCATCTACTATCAATACCCAGTTCCTGCCTTGTCCCCATATCCCTTGATTCCCCTATCCATAAGATACCTATCTAGCTCCTTCTTGAAAGCATCCAGAGACTTGGCCTCCACTGCCTTCCGAAGCAGTGCATTCCAGACCCCCACAACTCTCTGGGAGAAGAAGTTTTTCCTTAACTCTGTCCTAAATGACCTACCCCTTATCTCAAACCATGCCCTCTGGTACTGGACTCTCCCAGCATCTGGAACATATTTCCTGCCTCTATCTTGTCCAATCCCTTAATAATCTTATATGTTGCAATCAGATCCCCTCTCAATCTCCTTAATTCCAGTCTCTCTAACCTCTCTGCGTAAGACAGTTCAGACATCCCAGGAATTAACCTCGTGAATCTACGCTGCACTTCCTCTACAGCCAGAATGTCCTTCCTTAACCCTGGAGACCAAAACTGTACACAATACTCCAGGTGTGGTCTCACCAGGGCCCTGTACAAATGCAAAAGGATTTCCTTGCTCTTGTACTCAATTCCCTTTGTAATAAAGGCCAACATTCCATTAGCCTTCTTCACTGCCTGCTGCACTTGCTCATTCACCTTCAGTGACTGATGAACAAGGACTCCTAGATCTCTTTGTATTTCTCCCTTACCTAACTCTACGCCGTTCAAATAATAATCTGCCTTCCTGTTCTTACTCCCAAAGTGGATAACCTCACACTTATTCACATTAAACGTCATCTGCCAAGTATCTGCCCATTCACTCAGCCTATCTAAGTCACCCTGAATTCTCCTAACATCCTCATCACATGTCACATTGCCACCCAGCTTAGTATCATCAGCAATCTTGATGATACCCTTCACTGTTACCCTTTGCTTTCTATCTGCCAACCAGTTTTCTATCCATGTCAATATCTTCCCCCCAATGCCATGAGCTCTGATTTTACCCACCAATCTCCTATGTGGGACCTTATCAAATGCCTTCTGAAAATCGATGTACACTACATCCACTGGATCTCCCTTGTCTAACTTCCTGGTTACATCCTTGAAAAACTCCCATAGATTAGTCAAGCATGATTTGCCCTTGGTAAATCCATGCTGGCTCGGCCCAATCCTATCACTGCTATCTAGATATGCCACTATTTCATCTTTAATAATGGACTCTAGCATCTTCCCCACTACTGATGTTAGGCTGACAGGACGATAGTTGTCCGTTTTCTCCCTCCCTCCTTTCTTAAAAAGTGGGATAACATTAGCCATTCTCCAATCCTCAGGAACTGATCCTGAATCTAAGGAACATTGGAAAATGATTACCAATGCATCCGCAATTTCCAGGGCCACCTCCTTTAGTACCCTAGGATGCAGACCATCTGGACCTGGGGATTTGTCAGCCTTCAGTCCCATCAGTCTACTCATCACTGTTTCCTTCCTAATGTCAATCTGTTTCATTTCCTCTGTTACCCTATGTCCTTGGCCCATCCATACATCTGGGAGATTGCTTGTGTCTTCCCTAGTGAAGACAGATCTAAAGTACTTATTAAATTCTTCTACCATTCCTCTGTTTCCCATAACAATTTCACCCAATTCATTCTTCAATTGCCCAACATTGTTCTTAACTATCTTCTTTCTCTTCACATACCTAAAAAAGCTTTTGCTATCCTCCTTTACATTCCTGGTTAGCTTGCGCTCGTACCTCATTTTTTCTCCCCATATTGCCTTTTTAGTTAAGTTCTGTTGTTCCTTAAAAATTTCCCAATCATCTGTCCTCCCACTCACCTTAGCTCTGTCATATTTCCTTTTTTTTTATGCTATGCAATCTCTGACTTCCTTTGTCAACCACTGTGGCCCCTTTCCCCCCTTTGAATCCTTCCTTCTCCAATGGATGAACTGATTTTGCACCTTGTGCATTATTCCCAAGAATACCTGTCATTGCTGTTCCACTGTCTTTTCTGCTATGATATCCGTCCAGTTAACTTTGGCCAGCTCCTCCCTCATGGCTCCATAGTTTCTCCTGTTCAACTGCAACACTGACACCTCCGATCTGCCCTTATCCTTCTCAAATTGCAGATATTAACTTATCATATTATGGTCACTACCTCCTAATGGCTCCCTTACTTCAAGATCGCTTATCAAATCCTGTTCATTACATAACACTAAATCCAGAATAGCCTTGTCCCTGGTCGGCTCTCGTACAAGCTTTTCCAAGAATGCATCCCGTAGGCACGCTACAAACTCCCTATCCTGTGATCCAGCACCAACCTGATTCTCCCAGTTCACCTGCATGTTGAAATCCCCCATAACTGCTGCGACATTACCTTTGCCACATGCCAATATTAACTCCATATTCAACTTGCATCCAATATCCATGTTACTGTTAGGTGGTCTGTAGACAACACCCTTTAGGGTCTTTTTGCCCTTACTGTTCCTCAGTTCTATCCACACAGACTCTACTTCTCCTGATCCTATGTCCCCCCCTTGCAAAGGACTGAATCTAATTCCTCACCAACAGGTCCACCCCACCCCTTCTGCCCACATTTCTGTCCCTACAATAGCACGTATACCCTTGTACATTCATTTCCCAGGTCTGATCTCCCTGCAGCCATGTCTCCGTTATCCCAACAACATCATGGTTACCCATTCGCACCTGAGCTTCAAGCTCATCCGCCTTATTTCTGACACTTCGTGCATTCAGATATAGAATTTTTAGCCCATTTCTCCTCTCTGTGTTTAAATCGCTGTCTATTGTGCTTAACCCAGCTCCCCGAACTCCCATCGGGCTATAGGCCCCTTGAATTTTGTTGTCCTTCCTAAATTTACTTATTCCTTCTGCACATTTAACTCCATGTTCCGTCAGACCATCCCTCTGTACATGTGTCCTCCTTATCACTTGTTCCGCCTCACCTTTCTCTACTACACACTTAATATTCCAGAACCATGTAGTCCCCACCTGTCCTTTATTCTTCATCTCGCTATCCTCTCTCGCATTCTGAATCCCTGCCCCCTGCAAATTTAGTTTAAACCCCGCCCCCCCCCCCCCCCGAGAAGCACTAGCAAACTTTCCTGCAAGAATGTTAGTACAGCTCCAGTTCAGGTGTAAACCGTCCCGTCGGAACAGATCCCACCTTCCCTGGAACAAAGCCCAATTATCTAAAAACCTGAAGCCCTCCCTCCTGCACCATCCTCTCAGCCACGTATTAATCTGTATAATCCTTCTGTTCCTTGCCTCACTCGCACGTGGCACAGGTAGCAATCCTGAGATTGTTACCCTGGAGGTCCTGCCCTTCAGCTTCGCACCTAACTCCCTGAACTCACTATGTAGGACCCCCTCACTCATCCTACCCACGTCATTGGTCCCTATATGGACCACAACATCTGGGTTCTTGCCCTCCCTCTCGCAAATAACTTGCACCCAATCTGAGATGTCCCGGACCCCGGCACCAGGGAGGCAACACACCATCCGAGACTCCCGATCTTCCCCACAAAATCTCCTATCCGCCCCCTTGACTATAGAATCCCCTATCACTACTGCTCTCTTCTCTTCCCTCCTCCCCTTCCTAGTCAAGGGTAATATGCCGGACAAGTCTTTACACAGAGAATGATGGGCACTGGGAATGCACTGCCAGGGGTGTTGGTGGAGACATAACAATGGACATGTTTAAGGCACACTTAGATACATATAACCCCTCCACCCACTAACTCACCCCTCCACATTCCTAACCACCAGTCACGTCACAAACACTCTTTAGCCCAGCTTCACTTTATGAACATACAATCCATTTATCTGTAAAAGCTATCTTACATATTTATATTTATTGTGTTTTTCTTTATTATTATTGTTTTCTTTGTCTTATTGTGACTTTTTTGTGCTGCCTTGAACCAGAGTAACAATTATTTTGTCCTCCTTAACACTTGTGTGTAGGAAATGACATTAAACAATCTTGACTCTTGACTGTGTAGAGAATTGATGGAGATGGCATTGTGTAGGCAGAAAGTGTGAGGTGTCGTTAGTTAGACACTGCATTGTGGGCCAAAAGGCCTATTCCTGTGTTGTACTCACAGTCATGGAGCACTACAGCACAGAAGCAGGCCTTTCAGACCATTTAGTTGGCCTTGTCCCATCGACCCACACCTGGACCATTCCCTTCCCATCCAGATACTAATTCAATTTCTCTTAAATGTTGTAATCAAACCCAACCTCAGTTGAAAAAACCTGCTTGTACTTACCTTATTTATGCCCCTCAACATTCTGTATCCCTCTATCAAATCACCGCTCCTTCTCCTGTGCTCCAGGGCAGGAGACCCAACCTATTCAAACTTTCCCTATAACAGGTCCTCAAGTCCCAGCAACATCCTTATGGATCTTCTCAGTACTCTTTCAATCTTATTGATATCTTTTCTGTATGTAGGTGACCAGAGATGTATACAATACTCCAAATTTGGCCTCACCAACATCTTACACAACTTCAACATAACATCTCAATTCCTGTACTCAATACTATGGTTTATGAATGCCAACGTGATAAAAACACTCTTTGCAGCCCTATCTTCCTGTGATGTCACTTTCAAGGAATTATGGACCTGTATTCCCAAATCCTCTGTTCTACCACACTCCTTAGTGCCTAACCATTCACTGTATAAGTCCTACCCTAGTTTGTCCTCCCAAAGTGCAACACCTTGCACTTGTATTCATGAAATCCGATCTGCCATTTTCCCAGTTGGGCCAAATTCTGCAGCAAGCTTTGATAGTCTTCCTCACTGTCTGGAATGCCCACAATCTTGGTGTTAACTGCAAATTTTCTGAACCACATCATTAATATAGATGATGAACAAGATCTGACCCAACACTGAGCCCTGTGGTACTCCACTCATCACAGGCCTTGATTAGCGTGAATTTTCTCTTTCAATATTGAACTAGTAGAAGAGATAAAAACAAGCCAGTGGTTGTGATACACTTGCATTTCCAGTTGGTTTTTGATAAGGTCTCAATTTCAAAATTTAAGAGAAGTTTAGATAGTTACATGGATAGTAGGGGTATGGAGAGCTGTGGTCCCAGTGCAAGTCGATGGTGCAGTGCAGTTTATCTGGTTTGACACAATTTAGATGGGCCAAAGGGCCAGTTTCTGTGCTGTACTTTTCAATGACTCCAGTTAGCTCATTTACATGTAGTGTAGCCTCCTGAGGCAGGAAGTTGTGCAGTAGCCGGAGGCCTCAGATGGTTCATTCTCTGGGGGAGGGGTCAATAGAGCTGAGCACTAAAACAGTCCATAAGTGTATTGTCCCTGCTTGGATTGGCTGCCAGGCAGTTTAACAGAGCCTTGTGACTCCTCACTAAGAGCCTCTGCAGAGAAGCCAGGAGGGTTTGATGGGAGCTCCTTCATCCTCAGAAAACATAGATTAGACTGTCCGTTTCACCTTTGAATCTGCCATATCAGTTCGGTTAATGAGAAGGATTCTCCTGGTGAAGGAAGGACTCATCTGACAGAAAGACATCACAGAGTGAGTACTTTCATTGCCAGTGTTTCCCAGTGGGTGCAGCTCTGGCCCTGAGCTAGACAAGTATACGAAGTGGCTGGTCACAGAGTGGTACAGCACAGAAAACGAGCCCTTCAGTCCATGTCAACACTGACACATACTTATGCTTGTCCGCATTCAACACATATCCCTCTAAACATCTCCTGTCCATGAACCTATCCAAATGTTGCAATTGTTCCCGTCTCTACCTCTTTCTCTGACAGCTTGTTCCTTACACTGACCTCACCCTCTGGGTAGAAGATATTAGAAACATAGAAACATAGAAAACCTACAGCACAATATAGGTCCTTCGGCCCACAAAGCTGTGCCAAACATGTTCTTACCTTAGAAATTACCTAGGGTTATCCATAGTCCTCTATTTTTCTGAGCTCCATGTACCTATACAGGAGTCTCTTGAAAGACCATATCGTTTCCACCTCCACCACCATCACTGGCAGCCTATTCCATCCACTTGCCACTTACTGCGTAAAAAAAATTATCCCTGACATGTCATCTGTACCTACTTCCAAGCATCTAAAACTGTGCCCTCTCGTGTTAGCCATTTCAGCCCTGGGAAAAAGACTCTGACTATCCACACAATCAATGTCTCCCATCATCTTAAACACCTCTATCAGGGCATCTCTCATCCTCTGCCGCTCCAAGGAGAAAAGGCCAAGTTCACTCAACCTATTCTCACAAGGCATGTACCCCAATCCAGACAACATCCTTCTAAATCTCCTCTGCACCCTTTCTATAGTTTCCACATCCTTCCTGTAGTGAGGCGATCAGAACTGAGCACAGTACTCGAAGTGAAGTCTGACCAGGGTCCTATATAGCTGCAACATTACATCTTGGCTCCTAAACTCAATCCCATGATTGATAAAGGCCAAATCACCATATGCCTTCTTAACCACAGAGTCAACCTGTGCAGCTTGCAGATCTTGCTCCACAGATCCCATTCTAAATCTTTTCACTATAACTTAAACATGTGCCCTCTAATTTGATATTTACCCCAGAGGGAAAGTACCTTATCTTCGCCCTTCATAATTTTATAAACCTCTATAAAGTCACTTTCTCCTCTTGTGTTCTAATGACAATGAATCTGGTGTATCCAGACTCTCCTGATAATAACAGCCCTCCATTCCTGGTTAATTAGTTGTAGGTTGGAATTTCAGTTTCTGCTCAACAACACTTCGTTATCTTTTTACTCACTTTTCTAAACATTTATGTTGCAATTCAGCATGTGATACTAGTTTCAATTTTAATATTTATTGTTTTTTTTGTAACTTTGACTGGATATATACATCGACAGATAGATAAATAGATTTAAGAGTTAGAGAACTGAGATCTAATCGAGCAGTTCAAGGGCTTTATACTGTATATATAAATAACGGATCCCAAGGAGTGAATTACAGGCTGGAATCTAATCATGAGCTAGGTGTGATTGAGTAGTATATAGGGTACTGTGAAAAAGTCTTTGGCACATATAGACAGAGCTAGGGAGCTGAAGACGTTACAGTATTGTTGTAATTTTATGTACTGCTCTCTAATGCTGCAAAAGAAATAATGACCAATGCGAGTGATGATAAACCTGATTCTGATTATAGCATTGTGGGACAGAGGGTCATTCAGGCTGTGGGAGTGAAGAGGGAATGTACTGGTGACAGGAACAGTAATCCAGGGGGAGAGATACTATTCTCCACAGCCTGGGAGCATAAATCCTCACATTTGTGTTTGTCCTGGGCTGGGGTTTATCCTCAAGATCAGAGCGGAATGATCCAATTGTCCTGGTACACATTGAAAGCAAGTCAGTTATATGATAGAAGAAGGGTTGTGGAGTGAGAATGAGCCTCTAGAATGCAGGAGAAGAGCAGAATCACCAAGTTGTTAATCCTGAGATTATTATCAAAGGCACCTGTAGAAGTGAGTAGAAGACATCATGTCTTCTCCACCATTCTACCATGGCTGCTACTCCCTGCAATCCTTAACCAATTAAGAATCTGTAAATTTATGCATGAGAAACACATAATAATTTGACCTCTATGCCCTCTGTGGAGTCTGTCTGAAGGAATTCCTCTTCATCTCATATCTAAAAGGATGTCCCTTTATATTCTCAGATGCTAAACTCTCTTGCTGATGAAAATATCCTCTTGGTATCCACTCTATCCATTCCTTTCAGTATTTTGTATGTCTTAACGAGACACCCCACACTCTCCAGCCCTTTAAGTACTCCCTTTGAGTATAAGCGCAGAGACATTTAACACTCCACATATATTAACTCTTTTAGTTTTGAGTCCAAAGTGAATTTTTCTAATGTTGAGATTGATGGATTTTTCAGCTGCAGGTGTGTCAAAGATTTGAGCAAAGACAGGCGAGTATTAGATTGTTATGAGTGATTAACAGACCTGATGGACCTGATGGACAACGGGGTACAGAGTTAACCATTCCCCCCCCCCGAAAACCATGAACTATTACTGTTGCTATGCTGACCATGAGAAAGAGAGACAAAAACACAGGCAAGAAAAGCTGCCACTGATAAGAGGGGGAAAGAGTCTGTTGATTTGTGGTATTTTGACTCATCCTGGATTATTTACCTTCCACTACAAGGACATGATATTGCTCGTTAAAATTCCCCAGGAGACAGCAGGAGTGGCCTGATTTGATGGACACAGTCAATCAGAGTTGATGGATAGCTAAGACCCCGTTAGTAGGGATAAAAGACGGGTCTGGGAAGACACCCTTCAGACACACCAGTGGACACTAATTGAGTGCTGTGGAACCCACAGAAAGGTGGGCTCTTCAGAGACTGAATCAGGAGATCGGTCAGTAAAGCTCACAGTGTAAAGGCAGGGCCGGTGGGGACTTGTGTGTGTGTCCACTCATGCCAGAGTGATGAGTCCACCACAGAAGAATGGTCTAGCTGAAGGACGGAGGGGTCATAGTCGAATGACCATGATGGTGCAACGGAATCAAAAGGCAACAGGAAAGTTTGCTGACTGCAGCTGCTCAATCTCTCTCTCTCTCTCTCTCTCTCTCTCTCTCTCTCTCTCTCTCTCTCTCTCTCTCTCTCTCTCTCTCTCTCTCTCTCTCTCTCTCTCCAACGATTGCAACCCAACAACCATAATTACCTCAGCACGAATGAACTGAACTGAACTTTATACTCTTCTATGTCAGATCATTTACCCCTAGACATCAATAGAGCTTGTTTATTATTGCTTATTATTATTCCTACACTTGTAGGTTTATTACTGCTAACTTGTGTTATATGTGTATTTGCATTTTTGATACTTTATTGTATATTTTACTAATAAACACCTTGAAATATAGTATCACCAGACTCCAGTTGATACTTCTATCTTTGCTGGTCTGACACCCAGTTATGGGTACGTAACAAATTGGGGGCTCATCCGGGATTTGATTATTAAATTGGGGGGGCTGGTGAATTGGGATAAAAGTCCCTGACCTGATCTGGTTGTGTAGATAACCAGACGGGAAACCAGCAGAGTTGAAAATTGACAAATTTTTAAAAGGACTAACTACGGGGGCATTAGAGGATGCCAGAAAGTTGGAATTGGTGAGATGATTTGTTGCGAGATGATTAAACCTCTCGGCAGTGAAATCGTTGATGAGAAAGGTAGATATACAGAGAGCAATAGCTATGCATTATGTATCCACGGGTGTGTTCACGCCGGATGTATTGGACCTGTTCCCTGAGAGGAAACCAGCCGAAGGTGAGCTTCAGTTAGAGATAGAAAAATTAAGGTTGGCTGAGGAGGAAAAGAAGAGGGAGCATGAACTTCGGATAAGGCAGCTGGAGGCAGGGAGAGAAGCTGCAAAGCAGAGAGAAGAAGCTGCAAGGCGGAGGGAGGAAGCTGAAAGGGAGAAGGAGGAAGCTGAAAGGGAGAAGGAGGAAGCTGAAAGGGAGAGAGAGGAAGCTGCAAGGGAGAGAGAAGAAGCTGATAAGCAGAGGGAGGAAAGGGAGAAAGATGAGGTAGCATGAGCTGGAAATAGAGAAGTTAAAGGCATCACAGGGAAAAGACCGGGCAGCAAACCCAAATGAGGGATTCAAGATTGGTCGGGAGTTCCAGTTGGTGCCTCCATTCGAGGAGATGGATGTCGATAAGTTCTTCCTCCATTTTGAGAAAGTAGTTGTCAATCAGAACTGGCCTAAGGGGAAATGGGCTGTTCTGTTACAGAGCGTACTAAGGGGGAAGGCTCAGCAAACGTATTTGGCATTGTCCATGGAGGAGTCTAAGGATTATGAGGAAGTAAAAAGGGCTGTATTGAGGAGTTACGAGTTGGTGCCAGAGGCATACTGGCAGAAGTTCTGGAACTTGAGAAAACCATGGAACCACACGTATTTAGAGTTTGCCCGTGAGATGCAAATGTATTGTGAGCGTTGGTGCACCTCAAAAGGGGTTATTGGAGATTATGAAAAACTGTTACAGATAGTGCTGATTGAGCAGTTTAAAGGTTATATCCCTGAAAGTATGAAGATGTACTTGGATGAGAAGGAGACAGTGACTCTGTCTGCGACTGCCAAGCTGGCAGACGAGTACGCCTTAACCCACAAGACAAAATTTTCCACAAATAAGAGTTACCAGAGAGGCAGTAGGGATGGTAGAGAGAGCCCACCAGCTAAGGCAGAGAATAAGCTGGGAACTAGTGGAAAAGGTAAGGAGGAGGAAAAGCAGGCTGGCAGGAAGGTTCCTAACTTTACATGTTATAATTGTGGAAAAGCAGGCCCAGTAGCATCTAAGTGCTTTGCTCCAAAGAAAGAGACAGGAAAAGGGAAAACAGCAATTCCGACTGGTTGCATTGAGCTGGTCAATGGATAGAGGAGGAAGGCGAAGTTAGATAGAGCCCAAGAGGGGTGTGAGAAGTTTATCTCGGAAGGGACGATGTCTGTGAAGGAGGGTGAAACCCCAGTTCCAGTGCGGATCTGGAGAGATACTGGGGCTGGTCAGTCATTGATTTTAAGGAAGGTATTAGATTTTGGTTCTGAGACCGAGACTGGGGAGGTTGTGTTAAGAGGTATCGGAAAAGGGACTGAGGTCATACCTTTGCACAGGATATTTTTGAAATGTGACCAGGTATCTGGACCAATCGAAATAGGGGTGAGGTCGAAACTACCAATGGACAGCGTGAACATCCTACTTGGTAACAATCTGGCAGGTGGTGATGTGTATTCAGCAGTGAAGCTGACAAGCCAGCCCATAAGTGCTGAGGACCCGCCCATAGATTCTAAGATTTATCCCGCCTGCGCAATAACTCGCAGCATGTCTAGAAAGGCAGCTGAGACAGGAGACAGTTTGAATGAGTCCGGTGTTGATTTAGCAGAGACATTTTTATCGACCCTGTACCAAGAGGGGTTAGAGGGTGGTAAAACGGAGGATAGTGGGGTGAAGGAGGGTGAAAGAGAGTAAAGGAGAGGAGGCATATTTAATCAGCCATTACAGGTGTCCCCCCGCTTTACGAATGTTTGCTTTATGCCAATTCGCTTTTACAAAAGACCTACATTAGTAACCTGTTTTCGCATTACAAAGAGGATTTTTGCTTTTACAAAAATTTTTCCTGTAAAAATTAATGGTTCTTTGCTTTACGCCATTTCAGCTTAATAAAGGTTTCATAGGAATGCTCTACCTTTGTAGGGGGGGGGGGAAGCACCTGTATTCAATAGTTATGGAGAAAGATAGGGTGAATCCACAGGTTAAGGTCTTAGAACATAGGAAAGCACAGCACAGTATGTGTCCCTCGGTGTTTTGTTGTCCTATAGAAACCTATTCCACAATCATTCTAACCCCTTCTCCCACAGAGTCTGTAACCCTTCATTTTTCTTACATTGATTTGCCTCTGAAATACCCATATTACATCAGGCTCTACCACTGCCCCCAGCAATGTGTTCCAGTCAGCGACAACACACTGTGTAAAATATTATACACCTCTAAAAAGTTGCCTCTCATTCTCCTTCTCTCCAAAGAGAAAAGCCCTACCTCACTCAACCTTTCCTCTTGAGAGATGTGCTCTAATCCAGGCAGCATTTCCTCTGCAGCCTCTCTGAAACTTCCACATCCTTCCTATAATGTGGACAGCAGAACTGAATGCAATGAAGTTACAGTATGTAAGACATTAGTGAGATTGAGTTTGGAGTACTGTGTACAGTTCTGATCTGTTACAACCACGGATTCAGCAGCGCATCAGATTCAGCAATTGTGCTCATGAATATGCACATGTCAGCTAATTATTATTTAATTATGATAGTATTTAACTCTATTCATTCCATCGCAGTATTTGTCGAGGCCTGGAACACAGCAACGTTTCGCTGCCTGTTTGCATTCAGCCTTGCCTGGGAAATTGGACTGTCCAGTCAACTGACACTGAAGACCAGCAGTATCCGTTTTTCAGTATCAGTTGCTCTTTTCAGCTGCAGTGTGGACTTCGTTTTCCATTTGAGAGTTTTAGTTAATGGCCCTGTTTAGCCTAGCGTTTATTGTTTTCTTTTCCCTTTAACACTGTTCACATTAATATCTGTGAACTACCAACCTGCGTCAGTGTCTCTTACTCTGCACTTGGGCCACATCCACACCGTTGTGACAACAAGTCTTAACCACACAAAGATGGATCCAGCAGGGAGAGGGCAGCTGACATTGGACATAAGATTCATTGGTCAGAGTGATTTGTTGAGACAATAATATTACATTGGAATTTCTATGTATGAACTCTTGTTTTTGTCTCCAGCATGACAGAAGGATCTTGCCAAGTAATGGACTCAGCAAAGTTTGAAAAGTGATGTTTTGACATATGTGGTTTGAGGAGAGGGTGCCTTTATTCTGAGTGCATATCCTGACTCTACAATCCGAGAGTCCCAAGTCTACATTGAGTTTCTCTGGTATCCATTCCAAGCTTTTCAAATCACAAGTACTCAGTTTCCCAGCTTTGTGGTCTCATGACTCAGGTCTGCATAACAAGTGAGCACTTCAAGCAAGCTAATCAATTGATTCAAAAAATCATCATTCAAGTCAATAGTGTAAATTCTGGAAGAGCCATACTCCAAAAGCTGATCCCTGGCTGGAGTGTGCAAATACACAAGTGAAGTAACCATATCAAGAGTATTTTAACCTCTTGATGAAAGTCATGGTACAGACTGGGAAAATTGAACTTCATTGAGCAAATTAAACAGATCTACAGAGAACTAGCTAGCTTAGCAATGAAAGAAACCTGTCTATGTTGTCTTGGTCTGTAAAGTTATAAGTATATCCTAATTGCCTCTGGAAAAAATTGTGAAAGAGAAAACACTAAGATTTGAAAAGGTTCCTTCTCTAGGTTTCAAGTTTTGTGCTTTCAAGTTTTCCCAAGGACTTTTCTCTGTTTCCCAATTCTCCATTACCTCTTTAATTGAGCCCTAACTCCCTTGCCTGATTTCCAATCGTTCCCAGTTTAGCAAATTACACACACCTGCTTCCCATCAGTAACTGCAGGATAAAAGCCCTGGAATCACAGCAAGGAACTGCCAGTTCGTTGGTTAACTCTTGTATGAGTAACCTCATTTTATGATTATTTAGGACGGTCAGTTCTAAGTTCTGCATCATCTCCTGGATTCTCCACGTGAACCTTGTCTCTGTATAAAGACTCTACGAGATACTGGCTCTCCGTTCGCAGTGGTACTAACGCCTAACGTCTCTGCCTCAGCGTCTGTGTCCTGCACCTGGATTTGTCCCCAGCCATGTCCTTGCCACAGACCAAATGGCCAAGAATGAATCCAGTGGACACAGACCACGTGCATCAGGCCCTCACCAGCCAGGGCTACTTACTGGGCTCCCACGACCAACTGCTCAGGAAGGTCACGGAAAACTTTCGTACTCTATCCTCGAATGTGAGGAAAGTCAGTGAACAGGTGGACCGCTTCCCTCCAAGAACCCTGACTGACCAAACCGCACTACCCGGGATGGCTACACCCCTGGGATTGGCAAAACAATCCCCTCGAGAGCCGTATGTACCCAAGCCGGAACCTACGCAGGGGACCTAGGGAGGTGCCGGGCCTTTTTATTACAATGCTCCTTGATCTTTGAGCTACAACCGCGTACGTACACTTCCGATAAATCAAAGATCGCGTACATCGTGGGGCTGTTATAAGGGGATGCCTTGGCATGGGCCACTGCGATATGGGAGGTTTGTTCCTCCTTCCCCTCCTGCGTCTCACAAATGAGAAAGGTTTTTGAATAGCCCATTCGCGGTAAGGACGCCGCAAGGCGTTTGCTGACCCTTTGTCAGGGTTCACATAACGTAGCTAAATACTCCATCGAGTTTTGAACCTCAGCGGCCATCTCCGGTTGGAACAACGAGGCCCTATAGGAGGTGTCCCTGCAGGACCTCTGGATAAGATAAAAGATGAACTGGCAGCGAGGGATGACACGGATAGCCTGGACTCTCTGATCTCTCTAGCCACCAGGCTAGATAATTGACTTCAAGAGTGTCTGAGAGGAAAAGACCAGTCGCCCCGCTCCTCGGGTAAGCCCACGTCCCACCATACCACCTTCCGCCAGCCTCCCTTCCCCAGTCGGTCCAAGTATAGCTCCTGCTCCCACCACCATCAGGGAGGAACCGATGCAGCTGGGACGGAACCGTCTCTCCCCGTCGAACGACTTCAGAGGCGGAGAGCTGGGGATTGTTACTATTGTGGCCAGCCGGGATATTTCTGAGATACCTGTCCTCTGCGGCCAAAAGGAAAGGCTCACCAGTAGACAGGGGGATCCTGGTGAGCCGGACGTTACTCCCCAGACCCGGATGCAGATCCCAGCCATTGTGAATTATCAACGGCAATCCCTGTCCATATTCGCCTTTGTAGATTTTGGTACCGAGGGAAATCTGCTGGACAAGGATATAGCCTTCCTGGCCGGAATACCTCGGGAACCGTTAAATACCCCTCTGGAGGCACGGTCACTGGATGGAAAACTGCGGGCTCAGGTGAACCACGGTACGCCACCCCTTAACTTGCTTCTCTCCGGAAACCATCTGGAGGATGTATGGTTCAATCTCATCCATTCGCCTCGAGCCCTGGTAGTTCTAGGATACCCCTGGTTGTAGCACCATAATCCCCACATCGACTGGTCTACCGGGATGATAGCCAGCTGGAGCCCGTTTTGTCATGCCAACTGTCTGCGATGGGCCCCATCTCCCAGGGAGACTACCATGAATCCGCCTGTCTTGGAACCCCTTGACTTGTCCAGAGTCTCCACAGAAGACCATAACCTGGGACAGGTATTCAGTAAACAACGGGCTCTTTCCCTGCCTCCGCACTGTCCGTATGATTGTGCCATCAACCTCCTCCCCCGGGGCCTCACTACCCACCAGTCGTCTCTATAACCGATCCCGACCGGAGAGAGAGGCCATGGAGAAATACATTAGCAAGTCCTTCGTGGCGGGTATTATTAGACCTTCATCCGCCCCAGTAGATGTTGGTTTCTTCTTTGTAGAAAAGAAAGACGGGTCGCTTCATCTCCATATTGATTATCGAGGCCTAAACAGTATAACAGTTAAGAATAAGTACCCACTACCCCTCATTAGTTCAACATTTGAACCACTGCATGGAGCCACCATCTTCTCCAAGTTGGACCTCCGTAACGCATACCATCTAGTCAAGATAAGGGAGGGGGACAAGTTGAAGCCGGCCTTCACTACAGCTCTGGGCCACTTCGAGTATATGGTCATGCCATTTGGCCTCACCAATGCTCGCTGTTTTTCAAGCCCTGACCAATGATATACTGAGGGACTTTATTAATTGCTTCGTATTCGTTTACCTCGATGATATCTTGATATTCTCTAGCAGTCCCCAGGAACACATTCACCATATCCACCTAGTCCCCCAGAGACTGTGGGAAATCCAGTTATTTGTGAAGGTGGAGAAATGCGAGGTCCACGTTCCTTCGGTTAGCTTCCGGGGCTATATCATTGAGAGTGGGCAGGTGAGAGCAGACGCCGTGAAGATACGGGCAGTGGAAGAATGGCCTAGGCCCACAACGCATAGGCAACTTCAGCAATTCCTGGAGTTTGCGAACTTCTACCGCCAATTTATCAGGGACTACAGTTGACTGGCGGCCCCCCTTACCCGGCTTTCATCGCCTACCACACCTTTTGTTGGGACCCCAAAGCTGACTCGGCGTTCACTGACCTGAAGAGGCGCTTCACAACCGCTCCCACCCTGGTCCATCCAGACCCTTCCCGCCAATTCATTGTTGAGGTGGATGCCTCTGACTCCGGGATAAAATCAGTTCTGTCCCAATGATGAAATTCGCTCCTGTGCCTTCTTTTCTTGCCGGCTGTCCCCTGCCGAGCGAAATTACGACGTGGGGAATCGGGAATTTCTGGTGGTCAAACTCGCATTGGAAGAATGGAGGCACTGGCTGGAGGGGCGGAACACCCATTTGTTGTTTGGACCGATCATAAGAACCTGGGTTATATTCAGACCGCCAAACGTTTGAACTCCTGCCAGGCCCGTAGGGCTTTATTCCTTGGACTGTTCAAGTTTTCCCTCATGTACCATCCTGGGAGTGATCGGACCCTAGCTCTCCTGAAAAAACACTTTTGGTGGCCTTCCATGAAGGCGGATACCCATTCCTATGTCTTGGCATGTTCCATCCGTGCCCGGGGAAAAGCCTCTCATCGGCCACCTGTGGGGTTACATCGCCCTCTACCGGTCCCTAGTTGTATATCGCCCTAGACTTCATCACTGGTCTACCCCCTTCCTGCGAAAACACCACAGTCCTTACCATGGTAGACCGGTTCACCAATGCACTTCATAGCCCTCCCTAAACTCCCTTCTGCTCAGGAAACCGAAGACCTTCTCATTCGCCATGTCTTCCGCCTCCATGGAATTCCCATGAACATCGTCTCCGATCGAGATCCCCAGTTCATCTCACAGGTATGGAAGTCCTTCTGTCAAGCCTTGGGTGCATCTGTCAGCCTGTTATCTGGCTTCCACCCCCAGACAAACGGGCAGACAGAACGGGTCAACCAGGACTTGGAGGCGATGCTACGTTGTGTAATGGCAAACAACCCGTCTACCTGGAGCGTTCACCTCCCGTGTGTTGACCAGCCCACAACTCTCTGATGAGCTCTGCCATTGGAAGGTCTCCCTTCGAGTACTCCCCTGGGTACCAATCCCCACTGTTCCCCGCGCAAGAAGAGGAGATTGTAATGCCGTCAGTTCAGGACCATATCGATTGGTGCCTTAAGGTTTGGAAGGAGACACGCACGGCCCTATTCAGAACAGCAACCCGCAATCAGTGGACTGCCGACTGACACTGGACTCTGGTGCCTGAGTACCAACCTGGGCAGATGGTGTGACTGTCATCCAAGGACATCCCATTCAAGAACAAACCTAGGAAACTCGCCCCTCCCTTCCTGGGACCTTTCGAGGTCAAAAGTATCACTAACCCCACAGCAATCTGGCTTAAACTCCCGAAGTTTATGCACATCCATCCGACATTTCACGTCTCTCAAGTAAAATCATTTTCTGTCAGCCCCTTGTGTCCTCCGCTTAAAACCCCTCCACCGCCCGGATCATCGACAACCTGGCTACTGGATGTGCGCTGTCGAGGCAGGGGCCTCCAACGCCTAGTCGACTGGGAAGGGTACAGCCCAGAAGAGCGTTCCTGGGCTCCCCGCTCCATCATCCTGGACCACTCCCTCATCCAAGACTTCCATCGGGACCATCCCTGGAGGATTGCCTAGAGCAGAGGTGTCGAACTCAATTGCACACGGGGCCAAAACTCAAAGCACACTTTAGGTCGCGGGCCGAACAGGATAAACATTTATTGAACACACTAAAACTAAACATTTTTTGAACATAAATATAAATAAAACAGACAGGAATATTATTCCAGAAAAAAATAAACTAAAACTTTAAATAACTTAAATATTTTGCTCTCCATAAAAATATCTCCTGTCAGTATTATACAAGTTAGAAATATGAGCATGCTGCAAAAAAACCCTGAAAATATAAATAAAATTTGTGCTTTTCAGCAAAAGTTAAAACAACAACAAATCAAAACACTCAGTTTTCTTTGCTCTTATGCCGTTTTGTCAGAGCTGGATGCTTGGCATCTTTTCTTGGCAATAAGTTCGTTTAGGTTTGGTGTAAGGTTCTGTGTTGTGGAGATTCTCAGGATGGACTACAGGTGTTCATCAGTGAGAGGATTCCTGTGTGATGTTTTGTTAATCTTCATCACTGAGAAAAGCTTCTCACACAGATATGTGCTACCAAACATGCACAAGGTTCGAGCCGCATGTAGACGGAGCTGAGGCATTGCTTCAGGAATGGAGCAAATAAACTGTACGGGCCCTGCAGTGTCGTACTTTGCCTTTAGTGTCCCATTACACTGCAGCTCTATCAGCTCCATCTGAACCTGTACAGGTGCAGTTTCCACGTCGACGGCAAATGGGTTGCGAAGCAGCTCGAAATTATTTTTTTGTGCTTCAAAGTCACCAAAGCGCCGTGCGAATTCAGTGCGAAGTACGCTCAGTTTATCAGCAAAGTGCGCATTTGGAAACATCATTGCGCCGACCTGGTTCAACATTACTTGGCAACAGGGAAAATGAGGCAAGTTGCACTGGTGCAATTGTGTCTCCCATAAGAGCAGCTTCACTTGAAATGCCTTCACTGCATCATACATATCAGTGATCATGCGGTCACGTCCCTGGAGCTGAAGGTTTAAGACGCTGAGATGTGTTGTTATGTCAGCCAGAAACGCCAACTCACATTTCCATTTTTCATCCCGCAAAACTGTGGAGTCTTTTCCTTTACTGTCCATGAACTGACAGATTTCCTTGTTGAGCTTAAAAACTCTATTGAGAACTTTTCCCCGACTCAGCCAACGCACCTCTGTATGATAAGGAATGTCGGCAAACTCTGAATCTATTTCCCGCATAAAAGATTGAAATTGCCGGTGATTTAAACCTTTAGCTCGGATAAAGTTTACGACTTGTGTTACAGTGCTCATTACATGTTCCATCTTTAGGACTTTACCACACAGCGTTTCTTGGTGTATGATGCAGTGATATGTTGTTAACTCACCAGTACAGTTCTCCTCCTGCATCTTTACCCGCATCCTTCCCACTAGTCCACTTTTTTCACCGCACATCGCCGGTGCTCCATCTGTTGTAAGTCCAATAAGTTTGTCCCAGGGCAATTTCATGTCGGTTACACTTTGACATACATTTTCAAAAATGTTTTTTTCCTGTCGTTCTCCCGTGCATCGATTTAATGTTCAATATATCCTCTGTAACGCACAAATTGGAGTCCACTCCTCCGATGAAGATAGCCAGCTGTGCAGCGTCCGTCATATCAGCACTTTCATCCACAGCAAGCGAGTATGCAATAAATGGGTTGCTTCTTTCAATCAACTGTGTTCTTAAATCAGTGGCTATCTCACAAACTATACTCAGCAACCCATCGGTTTTGAAAGACTCTTTTTTCAGAATCAACTTTTCTCTTCGCCATTGTTAGGGGTTAGCTTTGACTTCAGAATAGCGTTGTATACAGCAACAGACGCTTGACGCGGGAATGTTCCCGGGTAGCCTATCGGCAGCTGTTGCGCTGCATTATGGAATCTGTAGTTTGTGTGTTATCAGCGCTTCATATCGCCGGGCCATTAATAATTAAAATAATAGATCTATCTAAAATGATCTCGCAGGCCGGATATAATTGTACGCCAGGCCGGATATGGCCCGCGGGCCTTGTGTTTGACACCTATGGCCTAGAGGCTCCCATTGAGGGGGTGTAGAGTACTGTCATAGTCCCTTCAGGCAATTCCTCATTACCTCTTTAATTGAGCCCTAACCCCCTTGCCTGATTTCCAATCATTCCCAGTTCAGCAAATTGCACACACCTGCTTCCCATCAGTAAATGCAGGATAAAAACCCTGGAATCACAACAAGGAGCTGCCAGTTCATTGGTCAACTTTTGTATGAGTAACCTCATTTCATGGTTATTTAGGAATGTCAGTTCTAATTTCTTCATCGTCTCCTGGATTCTCCATGTGAACCTTGTTTCTGCATAAAGACTCTCCGAGATATAGGCTCTCCGTTTGCAGTGGTGCTAACGCCTAACGACTCTGCCTCAGCGCCTATGTCCTGCACCAGAGTTTGTCCCCCAGCCACGTCCTTGCCTCACTTATTCAATGTGTTTAGAGTTTTTCAATGTCCTCCCCATCTCAAGGACTCCCAAGTCTCCCTCTTGGCCCCACCCAAGGTTTCTTGATCTTAGTCTGGTGTGGTTCCCAGGTGTCTCAGTCTCTCTGGGTCTCCTTCCCTCTCAAGTTCCCCAGGTCTCGCTAGTCATCTCTGAATCTCAAGTTTTCAGGTCTTCCTGGGCCATCTGGTGCTAGCTATAGGGAGGGAATCTTGTTCTGACTCCAGACCTGTGCATGGCATCAGAGAGCTTTTGGGCTCTGAGGTTTATAGAACACCTGAATTGGTTAATTGCTGCTTAAAAGTTATTAATGGTTTTGCAGTTTGTGTTTTTCTGGAGTGAATCGCTCTTTGTAATGCGGTTTCCTGGTGCTTTCTATTTAAGTTTATTTTCATAAGTCCAGATTCTGTGTCAGATTTATTCTTGAAGCAGATGCCAGATTAGCTCCAATTGGAGGGTTTTCATTTTGAGAATTATTTGTCTCATGGTGTCACTTGTTTGAGCTACCTCTAAGCTCTTGTTTCTGTCTCTACATGGAAGTCTTTGGCTCCAATATTGGCAGTGAACACCATGGCACTTGTCTACCAGCACCACTGAAGGACATCTTGGACAAATCCCTCATTCAGGACTTCCAGCGGACAGAAGTCTGTGGCGCCTCAGGAGCTGCACCTAGAGAAGGCAGCCCTGTCACAACCACAGAATCGGCAGTGCATCAGATTTGGCAATTGCGCTTCTGAATGTGAACATGTCAGCTCCATACTTGTTGTCATAGTGCTTGTCAAGACTTGGATGTGGAACGCAACAATGTTTTGCTGCCTGTTTGCATTGGGCCTAGCATGTGAAACTGGACTGTCCAGTCAACTGACTGAAGACTAGCAGTATTTGTTTTGTATTTAGTTGTTCATTTCAGCTGCAGTGGAGGCTTTGTTTTCCATTTGAGAGTTTTTGTTAATGGCCCTGTTTGCCCTAGCATTTATTGTATTCCCCCCCCCCCTCACTTTTTAACTCTGCTCGCATTAAAGTCTGTGAACTATCGACCCACGTCAGTGTCTCATACTCCGCACTTGGGCCATATCAGCACTGTTGTGACAGTATCTATATGAAAGATATCAAGATAGGATTGAAAAGGGGAAGGAGAGCAGTTAAAAGGATGTTGATGGGACTTCAGGACCTGAGTCAGAGGAAAAAGTTGTTAAGATTAGGATTTTATTCCTTGTGGGACAGGAGAATGAGGACAGATCATATTGTAGCATTTGAGGGGGCTGAACAGAGCTGGACTATGCACATCTATACTCATGTCATTCTACAGCTGCTCAGAAGAGAGCATCCTAACATTCTGTATCACTGCATAGTACAGAAAAATGCACTGAAGCAAACAGGAAGGTTCTAAAAACAGGTAGGGGAAACTGCCCAATGCATTACCGGCACCAGCCTACCCGCTATCAAGGGCACATTTACAGAGAGGTGTTGGAAAAGGGATAGTAACATCATGAATGATCCCACCCACACTGCTCATGTTTGACCCACTCCCATCAGGAAAGGTATGTGGTACCTTTGGCAGGAAAACCAGTCTCAAAAACAATTATTTTCCCCAAGCCGTGAGGCTGATCAGCACCTCCACCCACTAATGCACCACTCTACACCCCCAACCACCACTACTTTATCATTTCCTGTCAGAATCACCTAATTTACAGACAGTCCTGTGCCTTGCATCACTTTATTGACACAATCGATCCATGTGTATAAACTGTCTTGTGTATTTATATATATTCTGCATTACTTTAATATTGAATTCCTTATTGTTCTTTTTGGGAGGCTGAAAGAATGAGGGTAGATCATGATATCTCTTTCTACCTGTGTATTGGAAATAACATTGAGATGTACAAAATTATGAGAGGTATAGATAGGGTGAATGCTTGCAGGTATTTTCCCTTCAGTTGTATGAAACTAGATCTAGAGGTCACAGGTTTAGGGTGAAAGGTGAAATATTTAAGTAGAATATGATGGGATCTCCTCCAGTCAGAGGGTGGCGTGAGTGTGGAACAAGCAGCCAATTTATGCAGGTGCAGGTTCAATTGTAACATTTAAGATAGGTTTTGTTCGGTACATGGAAGAGAGAGGTATGGAGTGTTATGGTCTGGGTGCAGGTAGATGAGGCAATGCAGAAGACCAAGCCAGCATGGACTAAATGGAATGAAGTAATTTATGATTCTATGACTCCAATTGTGATCCAACCGCAGTTCTATAAAACTGCAAAATTACCTTGTGCTGTTTGAAGTCAGCCCACCTAATAATGAAGGCCAACAGACCATAGGTCTTCTTAACCACCTGATCAAACCTGTGCAGCAAATTTGAGGAATCTATGGGCTTAGATCCCAAGAGCCCTGCTCCTTCATGCTGCTAAGAATAAACTGGGAGAGGGCTACTTTTGGAAGTGCTATGAAAGATGTTTCAGTTTACTTGGGTGAGGCAGTTTTCTGGTAAAGGAATGGCTGACATGTAGGAAGATTTAGAAGTGCAATATCAAGATCCATGGGTAGTTGGGCAAGGCTGGCATATTGAGGGAACTCTAGATGATAAGAGGTATTGAGGCTCTGGTTATACATTGGGTTTAGCAAATTGGAAACAAGTGAACCCCTCAGTGATAAGAAGTGTGGGAGTACACTTTAGAGGGAAATTGTGATGACAAAAATAGGGTATGAGATAAATCTGGAAGGTAAGGTTAAGGAAAATTCCAGGAGATTCAAAAGGTATATTAAGAGTAAAAAGGTGGCTAGGGAGAGAATAGGTCTCCTTGAGGATCATCATGGCTGTGTATGTGTGAAGCCAGAGGAAATGGATGAGATCTAATAATACTTATCATCAGTTTTTACTGTGGGGGAAAATGTTTGGTGTGAAATAAATGAGGAATATGCATGTTGATGTCTTGGACAACAGTTGAATTACTGAGCAGGTATTGGAGTTCTTGGGGTGCATTATAATGGATAAACCCCAGAGCCTGACCAAGTGTGTCCTTGGACCTTGTGGAAAGATTCAAATGAAATTGTGGAGGCCCTTGCTGAGATGTTTGCTTCAACTGTAGCCACAAGATGACTGAAGGCTGGCTAATGTTGTACTGCTACTTAAGGGCAGCAAAGGCATACCAAGAGGTATAGACAGGTTAGAGTGACATCAGTAGTCAGTAAGATATTTGAGGGATTCCGAGGGACAAGGTGCATTTCGACAGGCAACGTCTAATTCAGCAGGTCATTTCTCCTATTAGAGGCCTGTCAGTAGTGGTGTGTCTCACAGATTAATGTTGGGACCTTTGTCGTTCATCATTTATATAAACGATATAGTTGTTGAAGTACAAGGCAAAATCGGTAAGTTTTCAGATGACAGTAAAATAGGTAACATCGTAGAGAGTGAGAAAGGTTATCAATAATTACAGTGGCATCATGAGCAGCTGCGGTAAGTGGGTCGAACAATGACAAGAGGCTTTAAACTTGGATAAGTGTGAAGTGTTGCATTTTGGGAAGTCAAACCAAGGTATGACTTTCACAGAGAACAGTACAACTCTGGAGAGTGTTGTAGAATATAGGGACCTAGGAACACAGGGTTTCTAGGTCACTTGACCTGCCCTTCCCCAATTAATTACATGTATTATAGCCTGAAATATTGACTGTTTATGGATCTCCATAGATGCTGCATGACCTGCTGAGTTCCTCCAGCATTATATGTGCGCTACTATAGATTTCCAGCATCTGCAGAATGTCTTGTGTTTATACATGCTAAATGAGTTTTACCAAAGCAAAAAGCATACATTGCTATGTTCCTCAAAAGTTATGTGGTAACTTGTTGTAAGCAACTTTCTTTTATGCATTTCACAGTCCTGATTACTATGCAAAGTTTTATTTGATAGTGGCACTGAAGCCTGTGAAGGTACCGTACATCCAGTTGTATAACAAAATGTGAACGGAATCTAAAGTAGTGTTTCCAGGGGACAGGGAGCACACATTTCCAAAGTGCGCAAAATCACTAACAAGTACAGTACTTTGTTGAAAGCTGCTTTATTTAATGCATTTCATGCTGGAGTGCTTAGAAATCAGTTATTTGAATATGTAACTTCATTCTTGGAAGATATATGAAGCTGTATGAGAACTGGAAGATTTCAAATGTCACTCAACTCTTCTAGATAAGAGGAAGACAAAAGAAAGGAAATTATAGGCTAGTTAACCTAACCTCAATGGTTAGGAAATTGTTGGAGTCTACTATTAAGGATGAGGTTTCTGTTAAAAGACAATAAGTCAAAGTCAGCATGGTTTCTATGAAGGAAAATCTTGCCTGACAAATCTGTTAGAGTTCTTCAAGGAAGTAACAAGCACAGTGGACAAAGGAGAGGCAGTGGATAATATTTACTTGGATTTTCACAAAGCATTTGATAATGTGCCACACATGAGGCTGCTTAACAAAAAAAAATCCTATGGCGTTACAGGAAAGATACTGGCATAGATAGGTGAATGGCTGACAGGCAGGAGGCAGTGCGTAGGAATAAAAGGTGCTTTTCTGGCTAGCTGCCAGTGACTAGTGGTGTTCTTCAGGGTCAATATTGAGACCACTACTTTTCACATTGTTTATCAGTGATTTGGATAATGGAATTGATGGCTTTGTGGCAAAGTTTGCGGATGATGCAAAGATAGGCAGAGGAGTCACAAGTGCTGAGGATGCAATGCGATTGCAGCAAGATTTAGACAAATGGGAAGAATGGGTAAAATCGTTGCAGATGGAATACAGTGTGAGGAAACTTATGATATTACATTTTGGTAAAAGAAACAATAGTGCAAACTATTATTGAAATGGGGAATAGGTTCAAACATAGGAGGTGCTGATGAATTTTGGAGTCCTTGTGCAAGACTCCCAGTAGACTAATTTACAGGTTGGGTCTGTGGTAAAGAAGGCAAATGCAATCTTGGCATTTATTTCAAGGGGGCATAGAATATAACAGCAAGGAGATAATGCTGAGCCTTTATAAGACACTAGTCAGGTCGCACTTGGGGTATTGTCAACAGTTTTGGGCCCCATATATCAGACAGGATGTGTTGTCATTGGAGAGAGTCCAGAGGAAGTTCACAAAGATTATTCCAGCAATGAAAGAGTTTATGTATGAGGAGAATTTAGCGGCTTTGAGCCTGTACTCACTGGAATTTAGAATGCATGGGGATCTCATTGAAACTTACCAAACGTTGATAGGACTAGATATGGTAGATATGGAGAGGATGTTTTCTATGGTCAAGGTATCCAGAACTAGAGGGCACAGCATCAAAATTGAGGAGCAACATTTTAGAAAAGAGGCAAGGAGGTGTGGAGGAAAAGGGTTAATAAGCTACGTGACTAGGCTGAAGGAGACTGCAAAGCAAAGACCCTTTGTCAATATTTTTGGTGACATGGCAAATCTGAGCAAATTTCTACACTGGACCAATGACAGATCCTCTGATATGTTAACAACTGTAATGCTGTGTTGATCAGACCCAAACAATCTGAGTGTCCAGGAGCTTTAGTAATAAGCATGTACTGTAAAAACAACAATGTAACTTCAGCCTAATTTATAAATGGAGAACATCTGTAGATGCTGAAAATTCAAGCAACACCCACAAAAAATACTGGTGGAACTCAGAAAGCCAGGCAGCATCTATGCTCCTGATGAGACCATTTATCGGGACTGGAGGAAAATAGATGAGAAGTCAGAATAAGAAAGTGGGAGGATGCGAGGAAGAAATGTGATGGGTGAAACAGAGAGAGGGGGAGTGCTGAAGTAAAGAGCTGGGAATTTGTTTGGTGAAAGAGATAAAAGGCTGGAGAAGTTTGAAATCTGATAGGAGAGGAAAAGAAGACCATGGAAGAAATGGAAAGGTGAGGAGCATCAAAGGGGGGTGATGGACAGTTAGGAGATAATGTGAGAGTGGGGAATGGGAAAGGGGGGCATTACCAGCTGTTAAAGAAATCGATGCTCATTGCAACAGATTGGAGGCTACTCCAGCTTACTCCAAGTTGCCCCTCCAACTTGAGTGTGGCCTCATCGTGGCAGTAGACTGACATGTCGGAATGGGAAGTGGAATTGAAAGAGATGTCCTCAGATCATGATCCCTACTGCTGACCTGAACGGTTCTAACTATCCCGAGCTGATTCAGAATCTGGACTCCACTGCCATCAATGCAGGCTTCAATGACCACGGACATCTTCGAAATACTGACTGCATAACCTCCAAACAGAACTCCACCCTGGATCTTCACCTACAGATTGGGTCGGGTCTTTATATGCTGCAAGTGGAACTCCACTCTACCCTCCCACCACCACCACTCTGAAATCCTGTGTCTCTCAGGTTCCACTGCCAGTTCCTTGGTCCTCAGAGACTCCACCTTCCTCTCACCCGACCATCCTAAGCCCTCTTCCCACTGTTAGCTCTCACCTGTGCCAGATCTTCATCCCCTATGACAATCCCCTCACTGAGGCAGGACGTTATGTCATCAATAAAGGCCTCATCTCTGTCCCCCTGCATCTACACGTCAGTGAGCTCTGCGCAGCCACAACACTAAGCTCTTCTTCCATCGCCTCTGTCTCCATACCTACTTCTTTGGCAAGGACTTTCCAGCCTGCACCGATGACCCTTTCTCCCATCTGCCCCACTCTTCTACTTCCCGGACACCTCACTCTGGTCTTCTGCCTGTTTAGGATCTTTTCATAACTAACTGCCAACGAGACATCAACACTCACATGTCATGATTTGTTTTTGCAGCAGCAGCAGTGCAGGCAACACATAAAATCACTTCAGTACTGGGCAAAAGTCCTCAGCTCCCGAGCTTTATACCGTATGTGCCTAAGACTGCTGAAAGGTAACGTATGTACCACTCATCACCCCTAACTCGTGATTAGATTCCAGTGTGAAGGGCTCGTTTTCTGTGCTGTACCACTCCACAACCAGCTGCTTTGGATACTTGCTCAGCTCAGGGCCAGAGCTGCCCTCACTGGGAAACACTGGATCAACACTGGAATTGAGATCTGGGGCAGAGCTGCCATGAACAGTGGGGTCAGCTTGAGAGGATGTGTGGCCTACACCTGCTGTGATTTCCTGGTTCTCATTTGCTCTTTGATTTGTTTTGTATCCAATAACCAATTCTCAGTCCATGTCATGACATCAGCCCCACCTACCCTATGTGGTCTAATCCTACTGACCAACTTCGTATATGGGACCTTATCAAATACCAGCTGAAAATGCAAATGCATCACATCCACTGGCTCATTTTTACCTCTTCTGCTAGTTCAATTCAATACACTCCAACCAAGATCTGTGACTAGTGGGGTGCAGCAGGGATCGCTGTTGGGTCAGTTGTTGTTTGTCATCTATATCTATATCAATGTTCAGGATGATAATATAGATCAGCAACTTTGCAGATGACAGCAAGATTGGGGGCATATCCTAACAGTGAAGAAAACTATCAAATCTTGCAGCAGGATCTGGACCAGCTGGTAAAATGGACTGAAAAATGGCAGCTGGAATTTCATGTATCAAATCCGAGGTGTTCCACTTCAGGAAGGCAAACTAGGACTTACACAGTGAATGGTAGCAAATTGAGGAGTGTAGAAGAACAGAGGATTTGGGAATAATTCCTTGAAAGTGGCATCACAGGAAGTTAGGGTCATAAAGATAGAGTTTTTGGCAGATTGGCCTTCATAAACCATAGTACTGAGTACAAGAACTGAGATGTTATGTTGAAGTTGTGTAAGATGTTGGTGAGGACACGTTTTTGAGTATTATGTACACCTCTGGCCACTTACCTACAGAAAAGATATCAATGGTATTGAAAGCATACAAAATGTTGCCAGGACTTGAGGACCTGTTATAGGAAAGGGTAAATAGTTTGGGACTCCTGCCCTATGGCACAGGAGAATGAGCGATGATTTGATAGAGGGATACAAAATGATGAGGGCATAAATAAGGTCAACTCAAGCAGGCATTTTCAACTGACGTTGGATGAGACTGGAGGTCATAGGTTAAGGTTGAAAAGCAAAATATTTAAGGGCCACTGAAGGAGGAACTTCTTTTCTTAGAAGGTGATGATTATGTGGACTGGGCTGCTAATGGAAGTGTTGGATGCAAGTTTGATCTCAACATTTAAGAGAAACTGAATAAGTACCTGGATGGGAAGGAAATGATCCAAGTGTGGGTCTATGGGACAAAGCCGACTAGATGGACCAAAAGCCTGTTTCTGTGCTGTAGTGCTCCATGACTCTGTAACTGTGAGTACAACACAGGAATAGGCCTTTTGGCCCACAATGCAGTGTCTAACGAACGACATCTCACGCTTTCTGCCGACACAATGCCATCTCCATCAATTCTCTACATAGTCAAGTTTCAAGATTGTTTAATGTCATTTCCTGCACACAAATGTTAAGGAGGATGAAATAATTGTTGCTCTGGATCCAATGCAGCACAAGAAAATCACAATAGGATAAGGAACATAATAATAAATAAAGAAAAACACAATAGATATAAATATGCAAGATCGCTTATACAGATAGATGGATTGTATGTCCATAAAGTGAAGCTAGGCTAAAGATTGTTTATATGTAATGTTAGGAATGCAGAGAGGTGAGTTACTGGGTGGAGGGTTGTATCTAAGAGTGCTTTGAACACATCAATTGTAGTGTCTCCACCAACTCCCCTGCATTGCATTCCGAGTGCCCGTCACTCTCTGTGTAAAGACTTGTCCCACATATCTTCTTTGACCTTAACCCTTTTCATTTTAAATGCATCTCCTCTGGTATTAGACATTTCAACGCTGGGGTTAAACATATCAGATATTGTTTCTATAGCTTCTTCTGAGAAAAGGGAATAGAATTTTTACAGTAGGTATTTTTAAAAGAGGTATAGAACATATAAGAGTACTGCACAGAAACAGGCTCTTCAGCTGACAATGTTGTACTGAACCAGCTAAAAAGCAAATCAAAAACACCCAAATACTAATCCCTCCTACCTACACCACGTCTACATCCCTCCATCTTCCTTCCATCCATGTGTTTATCTAAACGTCTCTTAAAAATCTGTAATGTATTTGCCTTTCCCATCATACCAGGCATCCACTACACTCAGTAACAAACCTATCCCCACATATCCTTTGAACTTAGTCTCTCTCAGCTTCAATGCATGCACTCGTTGTTCAACCATGTGAAACAGATACTCCCTGTCTATTATATATATATATTCTTACAGACCTCTGTCAGATCTCCTCTCAGCATCCACTGCTCCAGAGAAAACAACACAAGATTATCCAGCCTCTCCTGCTAGCACATACCCTCCAAACAGACAGAATCCTGGTAAACCTCTTCTGCACTCTCTCCAAAGTCTTAACATCCTTACTACAGTGGGGCGACCAGAACTTAATGCAATACTCCAGATATGGCCTCACCAGGGTCTTATAAGTTAAGTTAAGTTGCAACATAACCTCTTGATTTTTGAACTCAGTGCCTTGACTTATTAAAGCAAGCATTCAATAAGCCTTTTTAACCACCATATTGATCTGAGTAGCCACTTTCATGGAGTTATGAACTCGGATCCCAAGATCTCTCTGCTCAGCAACACTCTTAAGGATCTTACCCCTTAACAATAAACTGTTTCCTTGTATTTACCCAATCAAGGTCCAACACCTCACATTTCAATGCCCATACCTGTAACTGATCTGTGCTATACTGTATTCTTTGCCAGTCTGCTACACTATCCACAACTCCATCAATTGTGGTATCTACTGAAAATTTACTTATCCACCCAACTACATTTTAAATCAGGTCATTTATTATATATACATCATGAACAGCAGAGGTCGCAGCACAGATCCCTGTGCAACACCTCTAATTACACACCTCCAGCTCGAGTAAGTCCCTTCAACCAGTGATTCTCAACCGTTGTTTGGCCACGGCCCCCTAAGGAGCTGTTCTCAGGTTCCACAGCCTCCCTTTCAAACAGGGATACAACATGAACAGATAGACAGAAAATTATTCATTATTGAACACCAAGAAAACTTGACACTACAACATTTGATGGCTCATTGAGGATACTGTCGTAACCCATTGCGTGGCAGCAATTTCAGCAGTCTAACTGGGTGAGTATTTTTGAAGTTAGCACTCACACTTACATCTGTTTGGGCCAGTCACTGGGGTGTCACAAAATATCACAAATATTGAATCAAATATCATCAATATTGAACTGGCTATAATTGCAGTGGGACTGTTTATTGGACAAATATCTGGAACAATCTCTGCTTAGAGATTTCTAGATAGCCATTTGGGATGATATTGAATATTGCAGATATACAATAGGGAAATGATAGGTAATTGGAGAAAGGGTTCCAAACTACAGGGCATTTTTGCTGCCAATTTGATTAGATCCTCTTTAAAGTTTGGCCTTTCCTGGAACAAATTTCTTTTTGGCCCAGAAGGACAAGGGACTAAAAACCCTTTTCTGGTTAATTGACCTACTCTTACCTTTGACCTTTAGCATATAAAAATGTCATGTAATATTGAATCGAGCAGTACTCTTCTTCCCAGAGTGTTTCAATATGAAGCCTGCTGCTCATTTTTGTTGAATAAAACACTTCTATATCCACTTGTTCAGTATCTGTTCACAATCTGTCACCTCTATTTTGAGTCCATGACCTCTGGTCCTAGACCCACCACCAAGGGAAATGCACACTAACTAGGCCATCAAACATTGGATATGTTTCAATGAGATTTCTGCTACATTCTTCTCCATTCCAGGAAGTACAGCCCTGAGCTTTCCATCACTGCTCATATGACTTTTCACTTCTGGAATAATTTTCATGATCTGTGACTGCAGTTTTCATCCCACAAGCAGCTGACTATAAGCAAGCACTCGTGAAATGGCTCAATGCTGTCTGTAAACAAGTAACAGCCCATCTGGATGCATATCAAACTGCAGTCGAGGACTTTCACCAGGCCTGTTTGAAGAAAACCCAGCAAGATTATCACCAGCATATGACCTGTTGCAGAAGAGGTCCCAACACAGTACGTAGTTCACTGCTACACTACGATAAGGAATGCCTGTTGTTCCTTCCCGAGACAACATTTTGGCAAGTCAGATCAGTTGGCTGGACTCCTGATACCAGCATACAGAGAGAGCCTAAACAGCAAAGCTCCAGAGATCAAGACAACTAAGAGTTGGTCTGAGGAACGGTTACAGGATTGCCCTGGATCAGTGGACTGGGCCGTGTTCAAGAACTCGTCTGAGAACCTGAATGACCACACAAGGTTCATTACAAGCTTCATTAAAACAGTTGTGGATGAGTGTGTCCTCACGAAATTGTTCAGTGTTTTCACCAATCAGTAGCACTGGATGAACAATGAAATCCAGAACCTGCTGAAAGCCAGATCAGAGGCATTCAGGTCTGGAGATCAAGAATGCTATGAGAGGTGCAGGTATGATCTTGGATTGCCATCTCTCTGGCGAAGTGGAGATTCTGGATGAGACTGGAATTAATGAGGGACACTTGGCAGCTATGGCACGGTTTATGTGACACAACCGCCTATAAAGATAAATTGACTGACATAGGGGACAGCAGAGCTTCATTTCCAGATGAGCTCAATGCCTTCTATGCTTGCTTTGACCACCAGAACAGGGAGGAACCATCACACACACCCATGTCTCTCGATGATCCTTTGGTCTTTGTATCTGAGGATGCCTTTAAGAGAGTGAATCCAAGAAAAGCATCTGGTCTAGATGGATTACCTGGCCAAGTACTGAAGACTTTTGCTTGCCAGTTTGTTTGGTTTGGCAAAAACATTTCCTCCACAATCTCCACCAACACAGGAGAAGGGAAGCTCTACTTGCTTTACACCACTGATGACACCACTGTCCTGGACTGTATCCAAGGAGGTGATGAATCAGCATACAGGAGGGAGAATGAAAGCTTGGCTGAGTGGTCCAATAACATCCTCCCACTCAATGTCAATAAGACCAAGGATCTGATTGTAGAGTTCAGGAGAGGGAAACCAGAGATCTATAAGCCAGTAATTTTCGGAGGATCAGAGATGGAGAGAGTCAGTAACTTTAAATTGCTGGGTGTCACTATCTGAGAGAATGTGTCCTGGACCCATCATGTAAATATTATTCCGAAGACTTCAGTTGACTTGAGAGTCCAATTTCTCAAGCAGGGCAGAATGCAGGCAGTAGCTAAACATTGCTGTGTCCAAGGCTCGACAAATACTACATTGGAAAGAATGGAGTTAAACACTATCACAATGAAATAATGATTAGCTGACATGTGCATATTCATGAGCTCAATTGCCATATCTGCTGCACTGCCAAATCTTTGGTTCTAACATTACAACTACTGTTCTCTAGATTTGTTAGTTATGCCTGCAGAAAAAGAATCTCAGGGTTGTATGTGCTGACATGTATGTACTCTGATCATAAATTTTACTTTGAACTTTGAAATATCCTGATTACTTTCTCTATCTATTAACTAAACTGTGAACATCTCTAGCTCTTAAATAATTTTCTCATTTTATTCACTGCTGTATAGTCCAGCAGATAGAATCACCTGTGCTCTATCATTCATAATTCACATGCTTGAAGGTGAAAGGTTAAAGGGAGTCACACATACCTTTCCTGCTCCCTGTAAGCTGGTTCTGGAGACCAGACTTCCCAGCTCATGCTTCTGGATTACTGTATATCGAAGACTGTAACCCACTCCTGGGGATCTATACTTCTAATATAATCTTCCAAGCCCCTGAATTAGATCCCAGTGTGTAACCCACTGCAAGGGATCTGTTATTAATCCAAGGTAGTATAGCCAGGGTTGGTAGTGTGACCAAGCTCCCACTACCTTTTAATGGCATGCACCACAAATAGCCTCTGACAAACAAGTCCAGCTCCTGTCCTTCATGTGTGGCTTAGCTACCAAGTCTGGAGGCAACAGTTCTACTAACAGGAAAGGGGGCAAAGGTGGGTTATTTGTGCCTTAAACCCAGTTGTCTTGAGCAGGTATCACTTGTAAGCCATGATTGGCAGCTCACCAAGGAGAAAGAAAACTCTGATTTCAAACTCCTGCTGCCTTGTGGCTGTACTCACTCCTGGGAAGGCTTCGGGAATAAATCCCAAGGGAAAAATCCAGAGCTGGAATCCCTAAGGCAGTACTACGTTGAGTTCAATGCTGACTGGTAACTCCTGAAATGCTGCTGTTGCCAAACTGTATCAGTTGGTCTGTCATTCCTTTGATGTCATCAGATGCTTGGCAAGGGGGAGCTTGCTGCATGGACAACAGCTTGCTCTTCATATGATACTGCACAGGCTTGAAGAACTAGACAGCAAGGAGACAACATCCATGGTCCTCTCTGACCAATGGAGACACATATCATACCAAATCCCTGGATTAGACTCCAGTCTCTAACTGGACATCTGTTATTCCATAAATAAAACCCCACCCTCTAGATAAAATTCTAGCTGGTGGCCCAATACAAGGAATTTGCTATCAGATATATAAACCCCCCCCCCCTCCAAACCCTTGGATTAGGTCACAGTCTGAAACGCACTCCCAGGGATCTATTAGTTCACCCAGCCCAACCGAGCCACTCACTCATTTTCCTGATTTTACAGACTCGGTTGCCTTGGACAATAATCCCAGGATTATCACTTTGATGCTTCTGCTCTTCTTCTGCATTCTAGAGACTCATCCTAATTTCACAACTTTTTCTCTATCATGTCAATAACTTGTTTCACTTTCTTTGGTGGTGCCATCATGATTCCTTAGTGAGGGCAAATAAAAAACAAGGCAGAGACAAGCAAAGTAGTCATTGTGTGAGTGGCTAAGAAATTGGTGCAGAGGGTAGTGTTTCAAATTTCTGGATCATTGGAATCTCTTCTGGGGAAATATAACCTGTAGAAAAGGGACAGGTTGCACCAGAACCCAAGGGGGAACCAATATTTTTGAGGGCAGGTTTGCTGGAGCTGTTTGGTGGGTTTAAACTAATTTGGCAGAGGAATGAGACCCTGAGTGGTAGGGCTGAGGATAGAGATGTCGGTTGCAAGTGGAAGGTGTTAAATAAGAATGCATGGAGTATACAGAATAAGGTAGATAATCTTGTAGTGCTGTTAGAGATTGGCAGGTATTATATTGTGGGCATCATTTAGTCTGTGAGCCAGTAGGGTTTGTCGGTACCATCTGAGGGGAATAATGCTGATTGTCATTTTTGGCAAGATAGACATCTCTAGAGTAAGAAAGTATGTGATAGCATTGCACCAGTGGTAGCTTTATGTGGTGCATACAGAATCATCTCCTGTAGCTTTGCTCTGTACTCCGCCTTTCTCCATTCATGGACTATGAAGCTAATGAGACTATTTTTGTTACTGACTTTGGTCAGGAAGACCCTCCACTGCCTCACCATCTGTGTGCCTGCTTTACCTTGCAACTCATGTCTCACCCCGTAGAGATCTTTCACTATTCTTGATAGAGTTCTCCTTGTATGTGTTGAACACATCTATTCTGCTACTCTGACTGCCTTCCCCCAGAGCCACACCCAGAATTGTTGTGCCAATGTCTCTGAAAGTAACGATCACCTTCCACTCTTTGGACCAAGTTCATTCCATCAACCACTGTAGCAGAGTTTCCTGGGAGTTGTTCTTCTACTGCTACATTTTTCTGCAAGGTTGTGGCTAAAGTAGCTTTATTTGTCTTTCCCAGCACTCCTTTTGGTGTGGACAGGGCCCAGAGCAATGGTCCAAGGGGATGAGAAATGATATCCTCCATACGTAGACTGCACCCTTGTGCCATCACTATGATGTGTCCAGACAAAGATCTGTCTGCTTCAAGATGATCGCCCTCCCATTTGATTTCACTTCTCTCTTTTTACACATATCACTGAATGTCTCATCAGTGCTTCATAGACATACTCGTGGACCCTGACAGCATGATTGTAGTGTTTACCATCAAGGACTCCATTGACAGACCCCTCTGCGACAATTCCAGCCTCTGTGCATACGTCCTTTAGACCAGCAACCGGGAATCACTTTCCTATGATGGCTAAGGCATTACATATGGTATGGAATGTCCCCATCTTGAGAAGAATGTTGGAGAAGCAGTGCTTCCAAGCAATTTCAGTGGCTTTTGCATAAAGTGCTTGATCCATGACTACCACAATTGTTTCTAGATGAAGTTCCTTCCTGGTTAGCTCTGATTGGTTCAGGATTTCAAATACTGTGGTCAACTCTGTGGCTGGTGAATTGATGGCTGGCAGATACCCAATAATATCTTGTGAGATTGGTTCTTGGTCCCTGGTGCTGATATTAAAATTGGTCCAGCTTGGGATTGCCTGAGTGATGCAAGCTGGTTACTGGCTTGGTAATTGATTTAGATCCTTAATCCAAGTGCAGAGCCTATTTACTGAGATTGAGAACAGCTTCAGGTTGTGTTTCTCAAGTTTGTCGCTGCGCTGGGATCTGGGTCCTAGAGCGAGACACTACCCAGTGCCTGGACAATTCAAACACCAGTCCAGATAGACTGGGAAATCCAAGTGTCAGGACCAGAGGTGAGGGCTGGGATGATTTTGCTCGCTCTCCTGTGGTATTCATTCCTCTCTCTGCAGCACCAAGGCTGTGAACTGCTTGTTTCTGAGAGTTTTGTTGCTTTTTTGCCCCGATAATATGATGAACTAAGATCATGGCTTGGGCCTCTTCCTGCTGCTCTGGGGAGCGGATCTAAGGACTCAGACTGGTTCAGGGTGCTGTCGTTTGCTCTGATTGTTTGCATGGTTTGTATGTGTGTGTTTTATTTTCTCTTTCTCGGTCAATTGGTGATGGTCTTTTTTTAAATTGTGTTCTTTGGGTATTTTGTTTCTTGCTTCCTGTACGCAAAACAAATCTCAAGGTCTATACTTAATACATTCTTTGATAATAAATGTTCTTTGCATCTTTGAAATGGAGGCTGGCCAGGACCAGAAACAATAAAGTGTTATAGGTCAGTCAGATGATCAATAGCCAATGACACAGAAGTGTAACATCTGATAAGGAATGAATATAAAAGCAGAGGCTTTCAAAGGCAAAATAGCGATAATTTCAAAGATTATGCATCACAGAACAAGTGCGGGAAACCCTCTGTGGAACACATGGAGAGTGGATCGGGACAACAAGGAACAACTGGCCAACATTGACTCCTTTCCCTGGGTATTACCTTTTCTATTCTTTCACTATTCAGGACAGTCAGGGAACCTGAGAGGGTGAGCACACAGGTACTTAGTGTATGAATTCACGTGCTTGTTAGTTCAGACAATAAAGGTACTTGTTGATAATCACAGATTCTCTCTGTGGCTTTCAGATATTATTACAAGTTGTGACCCTTGTAGCTGCAGATAGATGCAGGCCAAAGATGAAGTATTCTAAAGGGAGGATGACACATCTAAGGCTGACAAGGGAAGTCAAAGACAGAATAAAAGTAAACGAGAAGGCATACAATATGATACAAATTAATGCAATGCTAGTGGATTGGGAAGCTTTTAAAAACCAGAAGAACAGAACTAAAAAGGCCATAAGGAGAGAAAAGATAAAATATGAAGGTAGGCTAGCCAATAATATAAAAGAGGATATCGATATTTTTTCAACTAAGTAAAGACTGAAAGAGTGCCAAGAGTGGATATCGGACCACTGGAAAATGACACTGAGAACGTTGTAATGGGGGTAAAAGAAATGGCGGAGAAACTTATAAAATACTTTGTGTCAGTCTTCACTGTTGCAGAAATTCAAGAATGACAGGGGACTGAAGTGAGTATTGTTGCTATTACTAAGAAGAAGATGTTCGGGAAAGTGAAAGGTCTGAAGGTATCTCAGTCACCTGAACCCAATGGATGAAACCCCAGTGTTCTGAAAGAGGTAACTGGAGAGATTGTGGAGATATTAGTAATAGTCCAGTGACTAGTGCTGTTCTGCAGGGGTTGATGACAGGAGTGCTTCTTTTCAAGTTATATGTCAGTGATTTTGATGACGGAATTGATGGTTTTGTGGCCAAGTTTGGTGGAGGGCCAGTTGAAATGAGGAAGGAGGGAGTACGCAGAATGATTTAGATTAGAGGAATGGGCAAAGAAATGTCAGATGTAATATAATGTAAGGAAGTGTTCTGATCATGCATTTGGGTACAAAGGGTAATTGGGCATAGTCTTTTTTCCAAATGGGAAGAAAATTCAAAAATTAGAGGTACAATGGGACTTGGGAGTCCTCAGGCAAGATTCCCGGAAGGCAAATGCAATATTGGCACTCATTTTGAGAAGACTAAAACATAAAAGCAAGGATGTAATCCCGAGTCTTTCTATGACTGGTCAGACCGCAATTGGAATATTGAGAGCACTTTTACGCCACTTATCTAAGAAAAGATGTGCTAGCATTGGACAGGATCCAGAGGAGGTTCACAAAAATGATTCCGGGAATGAACAAGTTAATATGTAAGGAGAGTTTGATGGCTCAGGGCCTGTACTCACTGGAGCTTAGAAGAATGGAGAGGGCTTCACTGAAACCTATGGAATGTTGAAAGGCCTAGATAAAGTTAACGTGGATAGGATGTTCCCTATAATAGGAGAGTCTACATGCAGAGAGAACAGTCTCACAATAGAGGGATGTCCACTTAGAATGGAGATAAGGAAATGTTTCTTTAACCAGAGGGTATTGAATCACTGGAGATCATTGCCACAGACTACTGTGGAGGTTAAGTCATTGCATACATTTAAATCTGATGTTGATAGGTTTTGGATTAGTCAGGGGCTCAAAGGTTACAAGAAGAAGGCAGGAGAATAGGGTTAAGAAGGAAAATTGATCAGTCACAGAGATGTGATGTGATGGGCTGAATGGCCTAATCCTGCTCCTATATCTTCTGACCTTCTGGTTTGAATTCATATAAGTGTGATGTGTTGTACTTGGTAAAGTGAAATCAAGGCCAGTCTTATTAAGTCTATGTTAGAGCCCTGGGAAGTGTTGTCGAAGAAATGTACATGGCTTCCTGAAATGGAGGCACAGGTAGACAGTGCTTTTGGCATGCTGGCCTTGATCAGTTATGACCAAGAGTATAGAAGTTAGGAGTAAGTTCAGAGTTTATGTTACAGATGTATGAGATGTCAGACTGGAACTATTGGGTTCGGTTTTAGTCACTCTGCGAGAGGAAAAATGTTAAACTGGAAAATGGTGCAGAGAAGATTTACAAAGACGTGCCAGGTCTTTGGGCAATAATTAATAGGGAACTTCTGGATAGGTTGGAACTGTTTCCTTGTAGAAATGCATAAAATCATGTGAAGCATGATGCACTCAGTCTTTTTCCTCAGAGTATGGGAATAAAGAGCTAAAGCACAGAGCTTTAAGATGAGAGGGGAAAGATTTAATAGAAGCTTATTTTACACAAAGGACAGTGCATATTACATGGACATGGAAGAAGCTCCGAGAGGAAGTGGTTGATGCAGGTACAATAACGTGTAAAATGCATTTGGATAGCTACCTGGATTAGAAAGGGCCAACCAAGGTGAAATTCATAACTCAATCCTAGTGGGCCTGAACAATTATTTTCCTTCCTGACTGACGTCTCGCCAACATTAGTAAACATTGTAGTGACCTACTTGCTAACTCATTTCCAGAAGAATTTGAACATAAATTATCTTCTCTAGTTCTGATTCAGTGATTCAGCCTCATTGAAAATGAGGCCTGTTTGAGTCCATGTACACAGCTTATGGTCATTCCATTGTTCTTTCTTTATCAATCTTTTTATTAAGTTTCAAATATGTAAACATAACAATGATAGTCATACAAAGAGATTGGGATTACATTAATAATGGTTAATGCATATATAAGCAGACTCTGAGTAACATGTGTAATCTAAACCTCCCAATCTCTTAGTAACTAAACATGAGAAAGATTCAAAGAAAAATGATTTTTACAAGGAAAAAGTCCCCCTAAACAAAAACAGAATAAAAACAAAACAAACCAAAACCTAGGCTACCTTATTTCATTGGTTAAAATCGTTATTTGTCATTAACTCCACTCCTCTATACATGAACAAAAAGTTATTGAGAAGGATTCAGAAAAGGTCAGCTTACATCATATGAAACTGTTGAATAAATGGTCTCTAAGTTTCTTCAAATTTAATCGAAGAGTCAATAGTGCCACTCCTAATTATTTCCAAGTTTAAGTATGTTATAGTTTGGGAAAACCATTGAAATTTAGTAGGGGGATTAGAATCTTTCCATTTAAATAAAATGGATCTTCTGGCTATTAATGTAACAAATGCAATCAAACGGCAAGCTGAAGGGGATAAATGACTGGAGTCCATCACTGGTAATCCAAACATTGCAGTAATAGGATGAGGTTGTAAATCAATACGCAAAACTGCTGAAATAATATCAAAAATATATTTCCAATATTTTTCCAAAAGAGGACAAGACCAGAACATATGTGTCAAGGAAGCTACCTCTGACTTACATCTGTCACAGACAGGATTTATATGACAATGAAAGTGAGCTAACTTATTTTTGGACATATGGGCCCAATGAACCACCTTAAATGTATCAAGGTGTGTCTAGCACACATTGAAGAAGTGTTAACTAGTTGGAGTATTTTCTCCCATTTCTCTATCAGTAAAGATCTCTTTCTCTTTCCCATTCATTCTTAATTTTAGCAGTTGTACCTAGACATATTTTCATAATCAGATAATAAATAACTGCTATTAAATTCTTCTAATAGGGGTTTAAACCTAAAAAAAAATTTCTGTAATTTCAGTTTGATGTGATACCGGAAAAGTAGGTAAACATACTATTCAAAATGTTTCTAATCTGTAAATATCTAAAAAAAAATGTGATCTAGGCAAACTATATTTATTATACAACTGTTCAAAAGTCATGAGGCAGTTATCCATGAATAAATTACAAAAACATGTTATTCCTCTCATTCTCCATAAAAGAAAATCTTGATCAATTCTGGAATGTTGGAAGAAAAACTTAGATATAATTGAACTTGATAGGATAAATTTATCCAATCCAAAAAAATTATGAAATTGGAACCATATTCATATTGTATGTTTAGTTATTGGATTACTCATTTGGTTATTGAGTTTAGTAGGTGCAAAGGAAAGTGAGGCCCCTAAGATAGAAGCCAATGAGAACCCCTATACAGACTCGTGCTCGAGCTTCACCAATCGTGGACAATAAATTTCATCCAGATCTTGTGTCCAAAATGTTAAATATTGAATATTAATTGCCCAATAATTGCCCAAAGTCAGCATTGCCAAACTGCCCTCCTTTTTTGATTTTTGTAAATATTTCTTACTTAATCTAGAATTTTTATTCTGCCATATATGTGAAGAAATTTTAGAGTCAATAATATCAAAAAAAGATTTAGAAATGAAAATTGGTACCGCCTGAAATAGATACAGAAATTTAGGTAAAATAGTCATCTTAATAGTATTAATTCTAACAATCAACCATAAGGACAATGGGGGACCATTTAGTAAGCAGTTGTTTAACATGATCAATTAAGGGTAAAAAGTTAACTTTAAATGGATCCTTATCCTTCTTAGTAATTTTAATGCCCAAATAAGTAAAGTAATCAATAACCAGTGTGAATGGTGATTGACTATAGATTGGGGCTTGTATATTTAAAGGGAAAAGTTCACTCTTATTAAGATTCAATTTATAACCAGAAAAAGTACTAAACTGAGCAAGTAGTAATATTATTGCAGGGATGGATTTCTCTGGGTTAGAGATCTATAATAACAGGCCATCTGCATATAGTGATACCTTATGTATCTCATTCCCATGAATATTGCCAAGTATATTGGATGAATCATGATGAGCGATTGCCAAGGGCTCCAAGGCAATATCAATTTGTAAGGAACTTAAAGAACAGCCCTGTCTAGTACCTCAAAAAAGCCTGAAAAAGGGGAGTCTCTGATTATTGCTAAGTACAGAAGCCAAAGGTGTATAATATATCAATTTAATCCAAGATATAAATTTTGGGCTAAAATTAAATTTCTCAAGCATATTAAATAAATATTCCCATTCAACTCTATCAAACGTCTTCTCAGCGTCAAGTGAAATAACACATTCTGGGGTTTTAGATAAATATACAATATTCAGTAACCTCCTAATGTTAAAATATGAATAACGATTTTAATAAATCCTGTCTGGTCATTAGGCAAAATACATTTTTCCAATCTAATTGCCAATACTTTGGAAAAGATTTTGGAGTCCACATTCAAGAAGGATATAGATCTATATGATGCACATTCAGTGGGGTCTTTATCTTTTTTAGGAATTAAATAAATAGATGCTTCATAAAAGGATTGTGGTAATTTACCTACAAATAAGGCATCCTTAAAGATTCTACCTAACCAAGGAGAAAATAGATTTGAAAAAGATTTAAGGAAGCTCCATTTTGTAGCATATGGAGTAGGTCGCATTTCTAGCAGCTCTCTCTCTTTTAATATATTTTATATCCCACTAACAGATCCCTTTTAGTTTTGATGATTTATTATTTCTACTGAAGGATTTCCGACTTAATTACAATGGCCAAAAAAAGTCGTTCTGGTATTGAACTGAGAAGCAGCAAGACTTTTCCTGAAATGGAGCATATGGAACAAACCAAGAAAACGGAGGAATCTGTTACACTAGCAGGAATATTTTCTTCAATACAAGACTTGAAATTGGAATTTGGATCGCTTAATATTAAAATTGATAAGCTGGCCGGTTCAAACAGGAAGCTCGAAAAAGCTATTTCTACGATTCAAGACTCTTTGAAAAACTTGGACTCTCAACTTCAAACACTTCAGCAGACTACAACCCAAATCAAGACTGAGCATAATCTATTCAAGCAAACTATTAAAGATCAAGGAATGAAGATATCTTCGATGGAAAAGAAAATCAATGAAATTACCTTGGAACTATCTAAAACGAAGAAAAGAATGGTTGATTCAGATAGTAGAGGGCATTGGAGGAATCTGCGTATTCTGGGACTGCCTGAAAATACTGAAGCTGGCGATCTGTTAAAATTCTTTTCAGATATGCTGTACTCAGTTTTCAATAAGACCCTCGAAGCTAGCCCCTTAATTGACAGAGCTCACAGAATTCCATTTTCTCAGCATTCAGCCGAATTACGTCCTCGAGCAGTTGTACTTTCTTTGCATTATTATACGACTAAAGAAGCTATTCTTCGAGAAGCCAGAAAAAAACGGAAATTATTTTTTAATTCAACACAGATTCGTATAGTCAAAGATTATCCACCTGAGATTTTTGCCGAAAGAAAGAAATATCAAGAAGTTATGTGAAATGTATAAATTAGATTTAAATCCCTCCCTTCGCTTTCCAGCAAAGCTGATAATTTTTCCTGAAAAATCTCAATAATTGAGAATCTACTCTCCTCAGGTGTATATTAAAAACCTTGAAGTTAAGCAAACTGAATAAAATATTAAAGTTATTCCGATTACTCAATAGGCAATTTTGAAGTATCTGCTGTATGAGCTGTTTATGGAGCTTTTGAGTTAAGTACATTTTATACCTTTTCATTCTTTGGTATGGGACGTGGCTGACTTAATTTTTTTTACCTTATTAATAATTAGTACATATATAACTGTCCTGTAGGGAACCTTTATAGTATTGTAAAAAATTATTAATGGTCTGTGTAGGATCTGTTGTGCATTATTATTTCTTTTATTTGTTTCAATACTTATAGTTTTAGGTCTGTTATATATATACTCATTTAAAATTCTTTTTCAAGAGAATATTGTTTGTAACATTATTTGTTGGGATTTATTCCTTTTTTTTGAATATGGGTTTAAGCAACTTTAGCTGATTCTAAGATGGCCGTTGTTGCTTGTGTTTTTATTAATGTTAGACATAACATTATAGTAGTTGAATTCTATTTGTGCCTTTTATTATGGTTATTTTCCATGGGATTTTTGATTTTTTTATTATACGGAGCTGCAAGATGTTGAACAGGGTCAAAGGTTATTAGTTAGCATGGGACCAACCTATTGGTTCCTTAATTTCTTTCTGTTGGGAGGCGGGAGGGGGAGGGATCGATTAGAGTAGGTTCTTTTCTTGATTGGGCAGTTCTTCTGATAGATTTCTCTTTTGTAAATGCGTCACTCCTTCTGGTTGTACCCGCACCTTTTGGTTTAATCTGTACTTGCGTAACATTTCTTTTATATAATATTAAACTCAATTTTAAACATGGATGTTAATAAAATCAATATAATATCTTGGAATTGGAAAGGTGTCAATCACCCCATTAAGCATAAAAAAGATTTTTAAGAAATTAAAAATGAAATTTAAAAAGAACTTAATGCAGACATTATTTTTGTGCAAGAACATCATATACGAAAACAGGATGAGGACAGGTTTTTCTGCTTCTGGAAAGGGCCTTTATTTCACTTGCTGTTGGATAGTAAACTTGCTGTTTCTATATTTCTTAGTCCCAAAATCCCTTTGTACATTTTAATACTACTACTGATTCGATTGGAAGATATTTAATTGTTACTGGTTTATTATGTGAGCAAAAGGTAGCTCTAGTGTGTGTATATGCACCTAATGTAGATAATTCTGATTTTTTTAAGAAACTTTTTTCAGAGTTACCGAATCTCAATGAATACAAGCTGATCATGGGTGGTGACTTTAATTGGTGCTTAAATCCGGCGATTGACAGGTCATCAACCAATCCGTTGCTTCCTAATAAAACGGCAGCTTGTATTAATTCTTTTTTATTAGAATATGGCCATGTCGATATTTGGAGATATAAACACCCCAATGATAAAAATTTCTCTTTTTTCTCACACGTCCATCACAAATATTCTCGAATTGATTACTTTTTTTTAGATACACATCTGTTAAATTCCATTGTTGAATTGCGTATGACATCATTGCGCTCTCAGATCACGCGCCTTTAAAGTTAACCCTTAAGCTTTCGGATAGATTTTTGAATATATCACGGTGGAGATTGAACCCCGTATTGTTACAGGATCCAGCTTTTGTTAGTTTTATTAAGGAGCAAATTTCTATATTTTTTTGAATTTAATACAGCTGAAGGAATGTCAAATCTGGTTATATGGGACACCTTGAAATCTTTTCTTAGGGGACAGATAATCTCATATTCAGCAGTCTTGAGAAAGAAAACTAAAGCAGAATTGTAAGTGCTTATTAATAAAATTAAACAGATAGATAAAGCGTATTCAGTTAAACCTACTGAAGACCTATATAAAGGGTCAAACTTCAATCACAGTATGATTTGCTCCTGACCTTTCCCATTGAACAGCAAATTTTAAAATCTAAAAGTTTATTTTTTTATACATGGAGAAAAATCTGCTAAACTTTTAGCAGGTCAGTTAAAGGCTGGGATGGTCAGAAGACAGATTTTAAAAATTCGCCGACCAGATTGAACAGAAACTTTAGATCATTATGAAATTATTAAGATATTTATTGACTTTTATTCTAATCTTTATAAATCTGAATTCTCTGATAGTACTATTATTATGAATAGATTTTTGCAAAGGTTAAACATAACTCAAATTTCGATTCAAGATGTTGATATGTTAGATGCACCTATTAAACAAGAGGAGATAGCCAAGGCTATATCCTCTATGCAATTAGGTAAAGCTCCGGGACCTGATGGTTATACGGTAGAATTTTACAAGACTTTTCATGAAATGCTTATACCACATCTTCATCAAATGTTTACTGATTCTACATCCTCTGGGAACCTTCCTAAAACTTTTTATGAAGCACTAATTTCATTGATTCCAAAAAAAGGAAAAGATCCACTGGAATGTGTATCCTATAGACCTATTTCTCTACTGAATGTAGATTTTAAAATTCACTCTAAGATTCTAGCAAATAGGCTTGAGACTACCTTGCCTAATGTTATCTCAAACGATCAAACAGGATTTATTAAAAATAGGTACTCACATTTTAATATTCGAAGATTGTTAAATATCATTTATTCCCCCTCAGCCAAAGAATCTGAATGTATTGTACCTTTGGATGCAGAGAAAGCCTTTGATAGGGTGGAGTGGCCTTATCTATTTCAGGTTTTGAAGAGGTTTAATTTTGGTCCAGGATTTATTTCCTGGATTAAATTGATTTATCATGCCCCAGTAGCTGCGGTTATAACTAATAATTAAAGGTCTCCTTAGATTATATAAAGGTACCTATCAGGGTTGTCCCCTCAGTCCTTTATTATTTAATTTGGCTTTAGAACCACTTGCTATTGCTCTTAGGGATTCTAATTCTGTGCAGGGTATTAGGAGAGGGGATAAATTACATAAGGTTTTGTTATACGCGTATGATTTATTAGTTTACATTTCAAATCCTAAGAAATCTATTCCTTCTATGTTATATATATTTATGGAATTTGGTACTTTTTCTGGATATAAACTTAATTTACATAAAAGTGAATTATTTCCTATTAATAATTATTCTGATTATTATGATCAAATACCTTTTAATATTGCCAAAAACCATTTTACTTACCTTGGTATTGTTATGAGTGCTGACCAGATCTGCTGGAAATAGGGTGCCGAGTTAACCATTCTCACCCCCCCCCCCCCCGCCTTTGAGAACTATGAACTATTGCTATTGCTATGCTGCTAATGAGAGAGATGAAGCACAGAGGCAGGGACATCTGCTACAGATAAGAGAGAGAGAGACACACACACACACATTTGATTTATGTATTATGGCTTCTTCCTGGATTGTTTACCTTTCACTGCAAGGACGTTACTTTGCTCATTAACATTCCTAAGGAGACAGCAGGAGTGGCCTGATTTGATGGACACGGTCATTTTGAGTTGATGGATGGCCATCAACCCCATCAGTGGGGATAAAAGACAGGTGTGGGGAGACACCCCTCAGACACCCCTCAGACACACCAGTGGACACTGCCCGAGTGTTGTGCACCCACAGGAAGGTGGGGGTTTCGAGGACCGAATCAAGAGATCGGTCAATAAGGCTCTCAGTGTGACAGCAGGTCCAGTGGGGACTTGTGTGTGTGTCCACTCATGCCAGAGTGATGAGTCCACCACAGAAGAATGGTCTAGCTGAAGAACAGAGGGGTCAAAACCAAATGACCACAATGGTACGATGGAATCAGAATACAACAGAAGGTTTGCTGGCTGCAGCTGCTCAATCTATCAATCTCTCTCTCTCTCTCTCTAACAACTTACATTACAGCAACCACAACTACCTCAGCACACATGAACTGAACTGAACTCTATATTCTCTTATAGGTAGATAGATAGATACTTTATTCATCCCCATGGGGAAATTCAGCATTTTTTCCAATGTCCCATACACTTATTGTAGCAAAACTAATTACATACAATACTTAACTCAGTAAAATATGATATGCATCTAAAATCACCCTCTCAAAAAGCAATAATAATAGCTTTCAAAAAGTTCTTAAGTAGTTTACTTAAATACATTGAGTCCTAACCCCGGCACTTTAACATATCTTACTCCTGGCGGTTGAATTGTAAAACCGAATGGCATTGGGGAGTATTGATCTCTTCATCCTGTCTGAGGAGCATTGCATCGATAGCTACCTGTCGCTGAAACTGCTTCTCTGTCTCTGGATGGTGCTATGTAGAGGATGTTCAGGGTTTTCCATAATTGACCGTAGCCTACTCAGCGCCCTTCGCTCTGCTACCGATGTTATACTCTCCAGTACTTTGCCCACGACAGAGCCCGCCTTCCTTACCAGCTTATTAAGACGTGAGGCGTCCCTCTTCTTAATGCTGCCTCCCAAACACGCCACCACAAAGAGGGCGCTCTCCACAACTGACCTATAGAACATCTTCAGCATCTCACTACAAACATTGAATGACGCCAACCTTCTAAGGAAGTACAGTCGACTCTGTGCCTTCCTGCACAAGGCATCTGTGTTGGCAGTCCAGTCTAGCTTCTCATCTAACTGTACTCCCAGATACTTGTAGGTCTTAACCTGCTCCACACATTCTCCATTAATGATCACTGGCTCCATATGAGGCCTAGATCTCCTAACAATCCTATGACAATTCATTTACCCCCAGACATTGATAGAGCTTGTTTATTATTGTCAATTATTATTCCTACACTTCTATGTTTATTATTGCTAACCTGTTTTATATGTATATTTGCATTTTTGATACTGTATTGTGTAGTTTACTAATAAACACCTTTAGTTTTCGGTACCACCAGACTCCAATAGATTCTTCTATTTCTGCTGGTCAGTAAACCAGTTACGGGATACGTAACAGTATCAAAATTACAAAAAATTTTAAGGACCTATACAGGTATAATTTCTTCCCTTTAGTTGAATATACTCAACAGGTGCTCTCTAAATGGTCACCTATGTCGATGTCATTGATAGATCAAATAAATTCTATAAAAATGGTTATTCTACCGAAATTTTATATATATTTCAAGCAGTTCCCTCTTTTGTTCCAAAAACATTTTTTGATAAAATAGATTCTCTGATTTTGACTTATGTTTAGAATAATAAAAGCTCTAGAATGAATAAACTTTTATTGCAAAAATCAAAAAAAGATGGAGGACTGGCCTTACCAAACTTTAGATTTTATTATTGGGCAATTAATATTCATTATATTACTTTTCGGATTTATGATATAGACGACCAAGATTGCCCTTCATGGTTACAGCTGGAGGAAAATTCAGTAATGGGGTTTTCGTTAGCTTTATTAGGAGCTCCTCTTCCGTTTTTGCTCTCCAGAATAGGTAAACAAGCTCTTAACCCTATTGTTAAACATACATTAAAAATTTGGTTTCAATTTCATAGATTTTTTGAATTAAATGATTTTCTACTTTCTAGTAATATTTATTCTAATTTCTTTTTTAAACCAACTTTGGATAAGGCTTTTTTAACATGGAAAATTAAGGGAATAAAAACTTCTTTAGATTTGCTTTTACAAGACTGTTTAATGTCTTTTTCACAGTTAATGGATAAATACGATATTGTAGCGGTGTGCTACACGCAGCGCTAAAATAACGACACGGAGTCGGTAAACTGCAGTCAAAGTTAAAGTTTATTCGAACTTCACAGCCTTGCTTTTAAAGCCTCCCTCAATCCGCCCTCCCCCGCACAGATGCTTCGAGAGGCACGTACTGACACCCCCTCAGGCTTTCTCCCTTTGTTGCGGACCTAGCCTTTGTGCCTGCACGCTGGCTAATTGTGAGCCGGTTCGAGTGTGCTAGTAAGTGGGTCGCCACATAACCCCCCCCCCCCAGAACCGGCGATACACCCCCCAATGTCCAGAGTCTGGGCCAGACACTGTTTGGGAGGTCGGCCTCTGCGCCGCGGTGTCGGAAACTCGACCGGTTGCGCCAGGTCCACATGGGCCGGCTTGAGTCGGTCCACCGTGAAAACCTCCTCTCTCCCCCCAACGTCCAGCACGAACGTGGACCCATTGTTCCTGAGCACCGTGATCGGCCCCTCGTAGGGCCGTTGCAGCGGTGGCCGATGCCCGCCCTTTCGTACAAACACAAACTTACAGTTCTGCAGGTCTTTGGGTACGCAGGTCGGGTGCTGCCCATGCTGCGAAGTGGGTATGGGGGCCAGGTTGCTGAGCCTCTCGCGTAGTCTGCCCAGGACTGCTGCGGGTTACTCCTCTCGCCCCCTTGGGGCTGGTATGAACTCCCCGGGGACGACCGTACACCAACTCGGCTGACGAAGCGTGCAGATCGTCTTTGGGCGCCGTGCGGATGCCGAGTAGGACCCAGGGAAGCTCGTCCGCCCAGTTAGCTCCTCGCAGGCGGGCCATGAGAGCCGACTTCAGGTGACGGTGGAAACGATCCACCAGTCCATTCTACTGTGGGTGGTAGGCAGTGGTGTGGTGCAGCTGAGTCCCCAACAGGCTGGCCATCGCTGACCACAGGCTGGAGGTGAACTGGGCGCCTCTGTCGGAGGTAATGTGGGCCGGTACACCAAAGCGGGACACCCAGGTGGCGATCAGTGCCCGGGCGCAAGATTCGGAGGTGGTGTAGGTGAGCGGGATCGCCTCTGGCCATCTTGTGAACGGGTCCACGATAGTCAGGAGGTGCCGCGCTCTGCGTGACACTGGCAGGGGGCCCACGATATCCACATGAATGTGGTCGAAACGCCGGTGGATGGGGTGGAACTGCTTCGGCGGGGCCTTGGTGTGCCGCTGCACCTTAGCTGTTTGGCAGTGCATGCACGTTCTGGCCCATTCACTGACCTGCTTGCGGAGTCCGTGCCAAACGAACCTGTTGGAGACCATCTGGACAGTCGTCCGGATGGAGGGATGCGCCAAGTTATGAATGGAGTCGAAAACACGTCGCCGCCAAGGTGCCGGGACGACGGGACGGGGCTGGCCAGTGGCGACGTCACAGAGCAGTGGGCTCTCACCTGGGCCTACAGGGAGGTCCTGGAGCTGCAAACCGGAGACTGCGGTCCTGTAACTCGGGATCTCCTCATCTGCCTGTTGTGCCTCTGCCAGCGCCTCAAAGTCTACCCCTTGGGAATGGGCGTGAATGTTAGGGCGAGAAAGCGCGTCTGCCACGACATTGTCCTTACCCAAGACGTGCCGGAGTCCGTCGTGTATTCAGAGATGTAGGACAGATGGCGCTGCTGGCGGGACGACCAGGGATCGGACACCTTCGTGAACGTAAAGGTAAGCAGTTTGTGGTCCGTGAACGCGGTGAAGGGCCTACCTTCTTAGATACCTGAAATGCCGGATTGCCAGGTATAGCGCCAGCAGTTCCCGGTCGAAAGCACTGTATTTGAGCTCGGGTGGCCGCAGGTGTTTGCTGAAAAATGCCAGGGGTTGCCAGCGGCCCGCGATGAGCTGTTCCAGTCCCCACCGACTGCCGTGTTAGATGCGTCCACTGTGAGGGCGGTAGGGACGTCCATTCTGGGGTGCACTAGCATCGCGGCGTTCGCCAAGGCTTCCTTCGTTTGAATGAAAGCGGCGGCGGACTCCTCGTCCCAGGTAATGTCCTTGCCCAGACCGGACAGCAAGGCGAACAGGGGGCGCATGATCCGGGCAGCTGAAGGGAGGAAGCGGTGGTAGAAATAGACCATACCTACGAATTCCTGAAGGCCTTTGATCGTGGTGGGTCGGGGGAAATGGCGGATCGCATCTACCTTAGCGGGCAGAGGGGTTGCCCCGTCTGTGGTAATCCTGTGGCCCAGGAAGTCAATGGTGTCGAGCCCGAACTGACATTTGGCCGGGTTGATAGTTAGACCATAGTCACTCAGCCGGGCATAGAGTTGTCGGAGGTGGGACAGATGCTCCTGACGACTGCTGCTGGCTATGAGGATGTCGTCCAAATAGATGAATGCGAAGTCCAGGTCGCGTCCGACCGCGTCCATTAACCGCTGGAACGTCTGTGCGGCATTCTTCAGGCAGAACGGCATGCGGAGGAACTCGAAAAGGCCGAACGGGGTGATGAGAGCCGTTTTGGGGACGTCGTCCGGATGCATCGGGATTTGATGGTATCCGTGGATGAGGTCTACCTTGGAGAAGATCCGTGCGCCGTGCAGGTTTGCTGCAAAGTCCTGAATGTGCGGCACAGGGTAGCGATCCAGTGTTGTAGCCTCATTCAGCCTGCGGTAGTCGCCGCACGGTCTCCAGCCCCCTGTCGCTATGGGCACCATGTGCAGCGGGGAGGCCCATGGGCTGTCGGACCGCCGGATGATCCCCAATTCCTCCATCCTCTTGAACTCCTCCTTCCAGTCCGAGCTTGTCCGGGGGAAGCCGCCGAGCACGGGCGCGGAGGGGTGATCCCTGGGTCGGGATGTGGTGCTGTACGCCGTGTCCGGGCATGGCTGCCGCGAACTGCGGTGCCAGAACCGATGGGAAATCCTCCAGGACCCTGGTGAAGTCGTTGTCGGACAGCGTGATGGAGCCGAGGTGAGGGGCTGGCAACTGGGCTTCTCACAGGGAGAACGTTTGAAAGGTCTCGGCGTGGACCTGCCTCTGCCTCGGCAGGTCGACCAGTAGGCTGTGAGCCCGCAAGAAATCCGCACCCAGAAGCGGTTGGGCTACCGCGGCCAGTGTGAAGTCCCACGTGAACCAGCTGGAGCCGAACTGTAGCTGCACCGTACGGGTGCCATAGGTCCTTACTGTGCTGCCGTTTGCGGCCCGCAGGGGGGGACCCGGCGCCCTGCTGCGGGTGTCATAACTCGTCGGAGGTAAGACGCTGATCTCAACACCGGTGTCGACCAAAAACCGGCGTCCCGACCTGCTGTCCCACACATACAGGAGGCTATCCCGAAGGCCAGCCGCCGTACCCATCAGCGGCGGCTGGCCCTGGCGTTTCCCGGGAACTGGCAGGGCGGGCGACAATGGCGGGCTTCTGCGCCCCACCGCTGGTGGTATAAACACCATTGTTCGTTGGGCTCCACACCCTTGCCTCTGGGGTTAGCGGGCTCTGCGGCCGGGCCTGGACTGGTTTGCTGCTGGGAGCGTGGCCGGGTGATCAGTGAGATGGACGCCCCACTCACCTTCTTGGCGTTCCACAGCAAGTCCGCCCGGGCTGCCACCTTCCGTGGGTCGCTGAAATCTGCGTCAGACAGCAGCAGGCGTATGTCCTCGGGCAGCTGCTCTAGGAATGCCTGCTCAAACATGAGGCAGGGTGTGTGTCCGTCGGCCAGAGACAACATCTCATTCATTAAAGCTGATGGAGGCCTGTCTCCCAAGCCATCCAGGTGCAGTAAACGGGCAGCTCGCTCGCGGCGTGATAGCCCGAAAGTCCTTATGAGCGGGGCTTTGAATTCCGTGTACTTGCCGTCCGCCGGGGGAGACTGTACGAACTCCGCAACCTGGGCCACTGTGTCCTGACCGAGGGAGCTCACCACGTAGTAGTAACGGGTGTCCTCTGAGGTTATCTGCCGAACGTGGAATTGGGCTTCTGCTTGTTGGAACCACAGGTGAGGTTGTAGCGTCCAGAAGCTTGGCAGTTTCAACGAAACCGCATGAACAGATGCGGCGTCCTCCGGTCCAAAAACATTTGGACCGTCGGGGTCACCAATTGTAGCGGTGTGCTACATGCAGCGCTAAAATAACGACACGGAGTCGGTAAACTGCAGTCAAAGTTAAAGTTTATTCGAACTTCACAGCCTTGCTTTTAAAGCCTCCCTCAATCCGCCCTCCCCCGCGCGGATGCTTCGAGAGGCACGTACTCACACCCCCTCAGGCTTTCTCCCTTTGTTGCGGACCTAGCCTTTGTGCCTGCACGCTGGCTAATTGTGAGCCGGTTCGAGTGTGCTAGTAAGTGGGTCGCCACAATATCTCTAATACACATTTCTTTTAGATATTTACAGGTTTGGAATTTTTTACGTGATTTTTTACCGAATTACCCCTTGGCCTGCTCTTTACATTTGGCTTATGTTATTTTTCAGTTTAAACCTTTTCAAAAACGATTAATAGCTATCATTTATAAACAGTTAATGAATGCTCGCATGTCGCCTAATGATAGGGTTCAACGTACCTGGGAAGTAGAACTTCAACATTCACTTTCAGATAATCAATGGAGTAAAATTTATTATCTAGTCAATAATTCATCTATCTGCGCACGCCATACCTTAATTCAGTTTAAAATAGTACACAGGACCCATATGTCCAAAGATAAATTGGCGCATATTTTTCCTAATATAAACCCTATTTGTGACAGATGTAACACAGAAGTGGCTACTCTAACTCATATGTTTTGGTCATGTGTAAGTTTAAATAATTTTTCGATGTGTTGGAGGGATGTGTTTGGAATATTATCTAAAGTTATAGATATGGATGTTCAAGCTAATCCATTTACAGCAATTTTTGGGATTATTCCAGAGGAAGCAAGCAAAGTGTCTGCTTCCGCCCAACATGTGATAGCATTTTCAACTTTACTGGCTAGGAGAGCTATTTTGCTATACTGGAAAGAATCTAACCCACCTGCTGTTTTCTATTGGCTCTCCTCCATTATGTCATATCTAAGCTTGGAGAAAATTAGAAGCCGGACATTTGATACATCTTTTAATTTTGAACAAATCTGGTGACCCTTTATTCAATATTTTCACATGATTTAATTTATTGTATTTTTTTGTTCTTTATTCTCTTTGGGGAAAATCCTTATTCATGAAGGTTTGGAGATGACTGGAAAGATGTGTTTTTTTTTCTCTCTCTTTTTTTCTAATTTTATCCTCAATTGGACCACCCAATCTTTCTTTTTATTTCCTGTTTTTTCTTCTTTCTCTTTTTTTTGTTTCAGTTTAGTCAGTGGGGGTTTTTTTCATTATTAATAAAATTTCTATTTTTTTTATGATTGCTATGAGGAGTTGTAGTTTTTTTTACCATTGAAATATATAACAGCATAATATTTTACCTATTTGATTTTGACATTATATACTTTCTGTTTTTATTATTGCTGTTTTATATTATCTATTTGCTAAACTCCTCCTCCAATTTGTATATTCTTTATTTGAAAATCAATAAAAAGATTGAAAAATGAAAAAAAAAGATTTAAGAAATTCTACTGTATACTCATCCAAACCAGGTGCTTTACCAGAATTCATCAAAGAATTTTTTTTCTTTTTGTCTTCTTCCATGATGGGTGCATCTAATGCTAAACATTCATTAAGTGGTAATTTTGGAATATTCAATTTCCTTAGAAATTCATGCATTATGGTAGAATCATCAAGAAATTCTGATTGTTATAAAGAGGTATAGAATTCTTGAAAAGATTTATTATTTTCATCATGGTCAACAGTCAAACTACCATCACATTTACGAACTTTAATAATCTGACATTTGGCCAAAGCAATTTTTGATTGGTTGGCCAATAATCTATCCGATGTATATAAAATTTACTCTTAGTTTTATGTAATTGATTTTCAATCAGGGATGTTAATAACAAACTGTGTTCCTTCCGAAGTTCAACTCTCTTTTTATAAAGCTCCAGATTAGGAGTAACAGAATTTTTTTTTATCAATTTCTTTAATCTTATCAACCAATGTATGTATTTCATTATTAATTCGTTTTTGCAATCCAGCAGAATATGATATAATTTGACCACAGATGTATACTTTAAAAGTATCCTATAATATCCCAATGGAAGTTTCTTCTGTAAAGTTAGTTGAAAAGAAAAAGGCAATCTGTTCTTTAATAAAGTTAACTAAGTTTAATCCTGAAGTAGAGTAGAATTGAACTGTCATTGCCTAGCGCTAAAAGTTACATCAATTAATTTGATGGATAGCTTCAAGGGCGCATGATCGGAAATGGTGATTGCATCATACTCACAGGCAGTAACAGAGAGAACTAACTGAGAGTCAATTAAAAAGTAGTCAATTCTAGAATAATGATATACATGAGAAAAGAATGAAAAATCTTTATCGTTAGGATATAAAATCCTCCAAATATCTAAAAATTCCCAGATCAACTAAAAAGGAATTAATAAGAATAACAGACTTGTTTGGAGGTACCTGATTGGATGCAGACCTGTCCATCGAAGGATTCAGACAATGGTTAAAATCTCCACCCATTATCAACATATATTCATTTAAATTAGGAAGAGATGCAAATAAATATTTTAAAAATTCAGGATTGTCGGCATTTGATGCATAGATATTAACCATAACAACTTTTTGGTTATAAAGTAAACCAGTAATTGATATATATTTACCATTCGAGTCTGAGATTGTTTCATAGTGAACAAATGAAATCGAGGAATCTATAAAAATAGATACACCTAACTCCTTAGCCTATGAATTAGAATGAAATTGCTGTCCCTTCCAAAGCCTAAAGAAATGCAAATTATCCTCCTTCCTCAGATGAGTTTCCTGCGCAAAGATAATCTGAGTATTCAATCTATGAAAAACTTTAAAAATCTTCTTCCGTTTAATCGGATGATTCAAACTATTTATATTCCATGAGAAAAAGTTAATAATATTATCCATTTTATTTGAATAAACCATATAAATACCATATGGTATTCCTGCATAGGAAACTCGTGAATCAGGACGCGGGAAAAAGGTTTAAAGGGGAACTGGAAGTTACAACAACTCAGACATATTTGTAGTTTCAATTTAGCCCAGAAGTCTCACACCTACCCACAAAGACATGAAAACTGGCCAATAGACAGCCAGTAAGCTAACTAGAAATTCCCCTACCCCCACTCTCTTGATGTCAAGTCTCCAAAATAGAAAAGGATTCAAAATACTACCCAGTCAAAACATTGAAAAAGGAATAGCATATTTGCAAAACATTTTGAGAAGCACAATCTTAAAAAGGTGAAACAGAATACAATGTTATTAATATTTCAGGAAAAATCATTCAGTCACCAGATCAGAAAAACTTCAAACTCTTAACAGTCAAGTCTATAAACTAGTTATTGATTTATAAACTAAATGAATACAGACATGAAAAAAATGAGAACATTGTGAACCTCCACCTTAGACATAACATTGAGAAGGGAATGCTATAAACAACACGAAACCAGTGTTAAAAAATGATCAGCAAAATAACAGGCAAGATCCAAATAAATGAAATGGAATACAATCTTATCAATATTTCAGAGAAAAAAAGTCAATCACCAAATCAATTTCTTAATTCTTTTCAAAAATGAACAATTGAACATCATAAAGTAACAAAGGAAAAAAAAAGAAACTTAAACATAGAAGCATAATAAACATCCATACTCCGAAACAGAATACAAGTGTTATCAAACCAATTGCAAAAATCTTCAATTTATTAGACAGCTGGGATCAAACATTGGTCATCAAAGAATTGTTGAGCTTGTTCCACAGATTTAAACCATTTACGTGATTTGTCAGGAGGAACAACACTTAAACGGGCTGGAAATAGCAGAGCTGGTTGAAACATTCTTTGATAAAACTCAGGCATCACTGGTTTAAAAAGAAATCTTTCTCGCAGCACCTCAGGACCATAGTCTTCAACCAGTCGAAACTTGAGGTCCCCGTGTACAATAACCCCTTTCCGACGGATAATTCGAATTAAATGCTCCTTGGTTTGCACATAGTGAAATCGAAGTATAACTGGCCAGGGTTTCAGCTCTGAGGGGGTTTAGCACTCAGAGCACAATGCGTACGATCCAGTATAGGAATAGTAGAGAAAGCTTCAGAGCTGAACACGTCCATTAAAAATTGAGAAAAGAATTTAGTAAGCTCAGCACTCTCAACGTCTTCACGGAGTCCTATTATTCAGAGGTTCTGTCTACAACTATGACTTTCCAGGTAATAATCTTGAGTTTATACTGTTCCAGTGTCTGAGTAGTCAAAGTTAATTTCTTTTCCAGTGCAACCAATCTGCAATCTCTTTGTCTTCCAGCTTCATTAAGTTCAGCTATTTGCCGCTGTTTCTTTCCACTTTCCTGCTTAAGAGCTCCCAGTTTTCTTTCGATCTCCTTTAATACTACTTCCAAAGTAGAATTTTTTTTATTGAATTTATCATCCAGGAGTTTCAACATAGCTTCCAAAGGGAGTAGAGATTGTTTAAGTCATTTAGGATCTGCTTCTTTCCTTGCACTTCCATTACCGGCTTCCTTGCCTTCAGCTGATGCCTTTCACTCTCTGGTATTCATTTTCAGATTAAAAATCAAAGTTCAGGCATATAAAAGTGTTATAAATACTTTAATATAAATAATGAAAGGGTGGTAGAGAAATTGAAAAATGAACGGAGCAAAGCCAAAATACAACTTACTCCATCTAGTGCCCCAAGAGAATCCCCAGTCATTCCATTGTTAGTACTTTATATTTAGTTAATTGACATGTGATTACACGTCCTGTCTAGTTTAGTGTATTCCATCTTATTCCAATGATAATACAGGGGTAGATGCTCAGGCCAATGATGCAATACAGATGCTGATCTGAGTGTTGTACAAGAACATGCCACACATGATGAACCAAATGCTGAGACAAGTATTTATTGATGTTCTGTTTGCTCTGTAGCACCTGTGGGTGCTGGATGTAAGGGCAACAGGATGAGAATTGACAGCAGGCCAAACAAGCTTTGGTTCCTGCTTATAGACCCAACAAGGACTCAACTCAACTAGGAAGGGGAGGAGGGAAGAGAAGAGAGCGGTATTGATAGGGGATTCTATAGTCTGGGGAGCAGATAGGAGATTTTGTGGGGAAGATCGGGAGTCTCGGATGGTATGTTGCCTCCCTGGTGCTGGGGTCCGGGACATCTCAGATCAGTTGCAGGTTATTCTCAAGAGGGAGGGCAAGAACCCAGATGTTGTGGTCCATGTAGGGACCAATGACATGGGTAGGATGAGTGAGAGGGTCCTGCGTAGTGAGTTCAGGGAGTTAGGTGCGAAGCTGAAGGGCAGGACCTCCAGGGTAACAATCTCAGGATTGCTACCTGTGCCACGTGCGAGTGAGGCAAGGAACAGAAGGATTATACAGATTAATACGTGGCTAAGAGGATGGTGCAGGAGGGAGGGCTTCAGGTTTTTAGATAATTGGGCTTTGTTCCAGGGAAGGTGGGATCTTTTCCGATGGGACAGTTTACACCTGAACTGGAGCGGTACTAACATTCTTGCAGGGAAGTTTGCTAGTGCTTCTCGGGGGGGGTTAAACTAAATTTGCAGGGGGCAGGGATCCAGAATGTGAGAGAGGATAGCGAGATGAAGAATAAAGGACAGGTGGGGACTACACGGTTCCGGAATTAAGTGTGTAGTAGAGAAAGGTGAGGCGGAACAAGTGATAAGGAGGACACATGTACAGGGGGATGGTCTGACGGAACATGGAGTTAAATGTGCAGAAAGAATAAGTAAATTTAGGAAGGACAACAAAATTCAAGGGGCGTATAGCCCGATGGGAGTTCGGGGAGCTGGGTTAAGCACAATAGGCAGCGATTTAAGCAGAGAGAGGAAAAGTGGGCTAAAAATTCTATATCTGAATGCACGAAGTTGTCAGAAATAAGGCGGAGGAGCTTGAAGCTCGGGTGCGAATGGGTAACTATGATGTTGTTGGGATAACAGAGACATGACTGCAGGGAGATCAGACCTGGGAAATGAATGTACAAGGGTATACGTGCTATTGTAGGAACCGAAATGTGGGCAGAGGGGGTGGGGTGGCCCTGTTGGTGAGGAATGAGATTCAGTCCTTTGCAAGGGGGAACATAGGATCAGGCGAAGTAGAGTCTGTGTGGATAGAACTGAGGAACAGTAAGGGCAAAAAGACCCTAATGGGTGTTGTCTACAGGCCACCAAACAGTAGCATGGATATTGGGTGCAAGTTGAATAGGGAGTTAACATTGGCATGTGGCAAAGGTAATGTTGCAGTAGTTATGGGGGATTTCAACATGCAGGTGAACTGGGAGAATCAGGTTGGTGCTGGACCCCAGGATAGGGAGTTTGTAGAGTGCCTACGGGATGCATTCTTGGAAAAGCTTGTACAAGAGCCGACCAGGGGCAAGGCTATTCTGGATTTAGTCTTGTGTAATGAACAGGATTTGATAAGCGATCTTGAAGTAAAGGAGCCATTAGGAGGTAGTGACCATAATATGATAAGTTTTTATCTGCAATTTGAGAAGGATAAGGGCAGATTGGAGGTGTCAGTGTTGCAGTTGAACAGGGGAAACTATGGAGCCATGAGGGAGAAGCTGGCCAAAGTTAACTGGATGGATATTCTAGCAGAAAAGACAGTGGAACAGCAATGGCAGGTATTCTTGGGAATAATGCACAAGGTGCAAAATCAGTTCATCCCCCAGAGAAGGAAGGATTCAAAGGGGGGAAAGGGGTCACAGTGGTTGACAAAGGAAGTCAGAGATTGCATAGCATTAAAAAAAAGGAAGTATGACAGAGCTAAGGTGAGTGGGAGGACAGATGATTGGGAAATTTTTAAGGAACAACAGAACTTAACTAAAAAGGCAATACAGGGAGAAAAAATGAGGTACGATCGCAAGCTAACCAGGAATGTAAAGAAGGATAGCAAAAGCTTTTTTAGGTATGTGAAGAGAAAGAAGATAGTTAAGAACAATGTTGGGCCCTTGAAGAATGAACTGGGTGAAATTGTTATGGGAAACAGAGATATGGCAGAAGAATTTAATAAGTACTTTAGATCTGTCTTCACTAGGGAAGACACAAGCAATCTCCCAGATGTATGGATGGGACAAGGACATAGGGTAACAGAGGAAATGAAACAGATTGACATTAGGAAGGAAACGGTGATGAGTAGACTGATGGGACTGAAGGCTAACAAATCCCCAGGTCCAGATGGTGTGCATCCTAGGGTACTAAAGGAGCTGCCTCTGGAAATTGCAGATTCATTGGTAATCATTTTCCAATGTTCCTTAGATTCAGGATCAGTTCCTGAGGATTGGAGAATGGCTAATGTTATCCCACTTTTTAAGAAAGGAGGGAGGGAGAAAACAGAGAACTATCATCCTGTCAGCCTAACATCAGTAGTGGGGAAGATACTAGAGTCCATTATTAAAGATGAAATAGTGGCATATCTAGATAGCAGTGATAGGATTGGGCCAAGCCAGCATGGATTTACCAAGGGTAAATCATGCTTGACTAATCTATTGGAGTGTTTCGAGGAAGTTAGACAAGGGAGATCCAGTGGATGTAGTGTACCTCGATTTTCAGAAGGCATTTGATAAGGTCCTACATAGGAGATTGGTGGGTAAAATCAGAGCTCATGGCATTGGGGGGAAGATATTGACATGGATAGAAAACTGGTTGGCAGATAGAAAGCAAAAGGTAACGGTGAATGGGTGTTTCTCGGAATGGCAGGTGGTGACTAGTGGGGTGCCACAGGGCTCAGTATTGGGACCACAGCTGTTTACGATTTACATCAACGATTTAGATGAAGGCATTGAGAATAACATCAGCAAGTTTGCTGATGATACTAAGCTGGGTGGCAGTGTGACATGTGATGAGGATGTTAGGAGAATTCAGGGTGACTTGGATAGGCAGAGTGAGTGGGCAGATACTTGGCAGATGATGTTTAATGTGAATAAGTGTGAGGTTATCCACTTTGGGAGTAAGAACAGGAAGGCAGATTATTATCTGAATGGTGTAGAGTTAGGTAAGGGAGAAATACAAAGAGATCTAGGAGTCCTTGTTCATCAGTCAGGTGAATGAGCAAGTGCAGCAGGCAGTGAAGAAGGCTAATGGAATGTTGGCCTTTATTACAAAGGGAATTGAGTACAAGAGCAAGGAAATCCGTTTGCATTTGTACAGAGCCCTAGTGAGACCACACCTGGAGTATTGTGTACAGTTTTGGTCTCCAGGGTTAAGGAAGGACATCCTGGCTGTAGAGTAAGTGCAGCGTAGATTCACGAGGTTAATTCCTGGGATGTCTGGACTGTCTTACGCAGAGAGGTTAGAAAGACTGGGCTTGTACACGCTGGAATTAAGGAGATTGAGAGAGGATCTGATTGAAACATATAAGATTATTAAAGGATTGGACAAGATAGAGGCAGGTGTTACGTACCCGTGACACGTGACGGTGGTACCCTTGTCACGTGACTGGGGTTGAAGTTATACTGGACATGAGGTAATGGTGGAGTGATGTCATTTTCCCGCCAGTAGAGGTCATGTGACAGGTTTTTTCTACAAGGTATAAAAGGAAGACCCACCCTGTCAGGTGGGGCAGTTCGTGGCTGGATTTGCCAAGATGACTTCATGTTACTGTGTGATTTAATGTGATGACGCAGTTTAGTTAAAAATGAAGTTTTATATAATGCCTAAAGTTTAAAAGGTCAGAGCCAACGGTTTCTTTGCTAGTGGTGAGTGAAGAGAAGTTTGGAAAATGGAGATCGAGAAAAATCGATTTTCGATGGATTGACTTCGACCTTGTGTGATCCTCATTCGGAAGGATTTCGTTTACTATTCTCATGATAGTCTCCGCTGGAAAAAGCGGGAGATTGAGAATATTGTGGAAGGAAGGTCAGTCACTTTAAGTTGTTATATTTAATAAAATTCGACGTGGGAGTTCGACGCTGGGAATCGAAGGACATCGACGTGGAAGAGAATTTACATCGCTTTAAAAAGTCTCTCCTTTTAAAAGTACCGTGAGCTTTTGAACTGTCGGCATATCGTTCTAAAGTACTGGTTTCTTTCGGCATATCGCTTTAAAGAACTGAGTTCTTTTCAATACTGCTTTAAAGACTGCTTGGGACTGCAACGCTATTAAGGACTGTTTGAGCAGCTGAGCTCGGATCATTGTTTGGGTTTGTTTACTTTTGAAGGGGGTTTGTTATCAGTGTTTAATAAACGTGTTATTTGTTATAAAAACCCTTCGTCTAACTCATCTATAATTATTGTTGCCTGAATACGTAACATTAAATATGGGGGCTACGTCCGGAATTGAATTGTTTGAGTTTAATAAGCTTTTTGAATTTTGAATCGGTGTTTTGGTAACGGGGATTGCTCGATTTTTTTTTTTGTTTGATTGGCTTGTGAGTGGTATTCGGCAACGATGAATATTGATGAGTTTCTGGATTCGCCAGTCGCGGATTTGTTAGCGAAGGCGAAAAAAACTGAAGTCTCTGAAATTGCTAATCGGTTGCATCTTAAAGGGATTTTGTCGACTACATCAAAAGCTGTAATACAGAGAAAAATCGCGTTTCACTATATGGCTTCGGGTGCTTTTGAAGAATCGATTTTAGAATCGTTTCCAATAAGTAATCTGGAGATGCAGTTGCAAATCGAACAAATGATGTTAGAAAGGTGTAAATTGGAAGCTGAGCAAAAGCAAAGAGATTTTGAATATGCAATGGCGAAATTAAGGTCTGTAGAACAGTCTGCTGATTCTAAAAAACCGTTTGTTGCTAGCCAAGAAATTAAATTGGTCCCTCCATTTAGTGAAACAGAAGTGGAGAGATATTTTCAACATTTTGAAACTATTGCTCGGATGTCAGAGTGGCCGAAAGATAAATGGTCAGTGTTATTACAGAGTGTAATCAAAGGCAAGGCACAGCAAGTTTACACAGCTTTAACTGCTGCGCAAGCATTAGATTATGATATTGTGAAAGAAAATATTCTCAAATCGTATGAATTGGTCCCAGAAGCTTATAGGGAAAGATTCAGGAGTTTGAAAAAGTCTGTGGAAAAGACTTATGTGGAATTTGCCTATGATAAAGCTATGTGTTTTGAGAGGTGGGTTTCTTCTAAAAATGTAAATGAGGACTATGAGACATTGAAAGAGCTGATTTTGATGGAGGAATTTAAAAGAAGCATTCCTGTTGAAGTAAGGACCTACTTAAATGAGAGGGATACTGATAAATTGCAGGACTGTGCTAGATTAGCTGATGAGTATGTTTTAATCCATAAGAATAAATTTCCTCAGGGTAGAATTTTTAAGAGGAAAAATAATATGGAGACTCAAGATAAATCAGAAATTAAATTAGAGGTTAATGAGAGAGGTAAGGAGGAAGGAAAACCTGTGAAGGAAAGACAGTTTGGTCTTATTTGTAACTATTGTAAGAAGCCTGGCCATGTAATAGCTAACTGTTTCAAATTGAAAAAGAAAGAGAAGGAAGCAGTTCCAGATGCTTGTGTGCAACATACTGAAGCACCTGTAAAGTTACAGGGTTTGGTAAACACAAATGAGGATTTGTTAGAGTCTGACAAAGTTAGAAAGGGATATGATCATTTTATAACTGAAGGGTTTGTATCCTTGAAAGAAGGATCTACTCTGGTGCCAATAAAAATTCTTAGGGATACTGGAGCTTCTCAATCACTGATGTTAGATAGTGTGTTGAAGTTTAATGAAGAGACTGATACTGGTGAGGTAAATTACATAAGAGGTGTTGGAAGTGATTTTATGCCTGTTCATTTACATGAAGTAAATTTAAAGTCAGGGTTAGTTACAGGATTTGTTAAAGTAGGACTACAGCATAGCTTACCTGTGAAGGGTATTTCTTTATTGTTAGGTAATGACTTGGCAGGTGGACAAGTTTTTCCTGAAGTGCATTTGACAATGGAATCAGAGGAACCAGAGGTGAATTCTAACATAGATTCTTCTTGTGTTGTGACTAGAGCTATGGCTAAAAAAATTGATGTGCAGAATGAGGTTGTTACTCATGACTGTTCAACTCAGGATTTGAGTTTTGAGGATGTGTCAGAGACTTTCTTACCTTCGTTGTTTGAACAAGGTTCTGGGAGTAAGTCTGACTATGAAGATTTATCTCTGTCTCGGAAGGAGATGATAGCAGAGCAGAATAGAGATCCTGAGATTATAAAATTAAGGGAACAAGCTTTACTAGGTAGTGAAATTGAGAAGGTGTCAGTAGGATATTACTTGGAAAAAGGAGTGTTGATGAGGAAGTGGAGGTCGCCTACAATTCCTGCAAGTGAAGAATGGAATGTTGTTTACCAGGTGGTTGTTCCTAAAGTTTATCGGAATGAGATTTTGACTTTAGCTCATAGTGTGCCTTTAGGTGGACATCAAGGGGTAAGGAAAACTGTGGACAAGATTTTAAAACATTTTTACTGGCCTGGTTTAAGAAAAGATGTGGCGATGTTTTGTAAGACGTGCCATACTTGTCAAATTGTGGGTAAACCAAATCAGGTTACACCAGTAGCTCCATTACAACCTATTCCAGCATTTGGTGAACCATTTTCTAAAGTTATTGTAGATTGTGTTGGTCCATTACCAAAGACAAAAACTGGTTATCAGTATTTGTTGACTATCATGTGTACTTTGTCTAGGTTTCCAGAGGCAGTACCACTTAGGAATATAAAAGCTAAAACTGTGACGAAGGCTCTTATAAAATTCTTTACTTATTTTGGATTGCCTAAGGAAATACAAACTGATCAAGGTAGTAATTTTATGTCTGGATTGTTTCAACAGATAGTTTATAAATTGGGAGCTAAGCAAATCACTTCGTCTGCGTACCATCCAGAATCGCAAGGTGCTTTGGAGAGGTTTCATTCTACTCTCAAGAATATGATTAGGACATATTGTGTGGAGAATGAAAGTGACTGGGATGAGAGTATAAACTTACTTTTATTTGCAGTAAGGGAATCGGTACAGGAATCTTTAGGTTTTAGTCCATTTGAACTTGTGTTTGGACATAGAGTTAGAGGACCTTTAGCTTTATTGAAGGAACAGTGGATTAGTAAAGAAGTGCATACTAATTTGTTGGACTATGTTTTGAAATTTAAGGACAGGTTACATAAAGTTTGTAGTTTAGCCAAGGAAAATTTAAAGTTGGCTCAGGAGAAAATGAAAACTTGGTATGATAAGGAAGCTAGGATGAGGATGTTTAAGCCTGGAGATAAGGTGTTGGCTCTTTTCCCAGTGCAGACAAATCCTTTACAAGCTAGATTTCATGGACCTTATGAAATTGTGTCTAGAGTTAATGATGTGGATTATGTAATAAAAACTCCAGATCGTAGAAGGTCAACACAACTTTGCCACATAAATATGATTAAACCATATTTTGAGAAACAATCTGATACTGTGACTGTTGTGGTTAGTGAGAATGAGTTGGATTTAACTGGGAACATGATAGATGATTCATCTGACTTTCATTCTAAATCTAACATTGTTTCTGTTAGGTTACCTAATTCGACCATTTTGGAAAATATGGATGAGAAATTAGCACATTTACAGCTAGAGCAGAAACAACAGATGAAGGAATTGATTTTTAAGTATAAGGATTTGTTTCCAGATGTTCCGAGAAGGACTACTATAGCTTCACATGATGTAGATGTTGGAGATGCCAAACCTATTAAACAACATCCATATAGGATGAACATGGAAAAATGTGAACTTGCTGAGAAGGAAATTGAATACATGTTAGAGAATGATATTATTAGACATTCTAACTCGAATTGGAGTTCGCCGTGTGTTATGGTGCCAAAACCTGATGGTAGTATTAGGTTTTGTACGGACTATAGAAAGGTGAATGCTGTAACGAAAACAGATGCATATCCAATTCCTAGAGTAGATGATTGTGTAGATAAAGTTGGGAAAGCAAAGTTCCTTACAAAGATTGATTTATTGAAAGGGTATTGGTGTGTTCCATTAACGGACAGAGGTAGAGAGATTTCTGCATTTGTAACTCCATCTGGGTTATATGAGTATAATGTTCTTCCATTTGGGATGAAGAATGCCCCAGGTACTTTTCAGAGGATGATTAATTCTGTGATTCAGGGATTGAAAGATACTGATGCTTATATTGATGATTTAGTGACAGGAAATGATACTTGGGAAGCACACATAATTGCGGTGGAGAAATTGTTTGAAAAGCTTTCAAAAGCTAACTTGACTATTAATTTAGCCAAGAGTGAATTTGGACATGCTACTGTGACTTACCTTGGTTATGTTGTGGGTCAAGGTAAGGTAGCTCCTGTTCAGGCAAAAGTTCAGGCAATTTTAGAGATTCCCACTCCGACGGGGAAAAAAACTCTCAGAAGGTTTTTGGGAATGGTAGGATATTATCGAAAATTTTGTAAGAATTTTGCTAATGTTGCCCTTCCATTAACTAACCTTCTGCAGAAGAATGTGAAGTTTGTGTGGACAGTGTTTTGTCAGGAAGCATTTGAAAAATTGAAAACAATGATATGTGAACAACCTGTGCTTAAGGCACCTGACTTTGAAAAACCTTTTTCATTAGCTGTGGATGCTAGTGATGAAGCTGCGGGAGCAGTACTGATGCAAAGGAATGAGGGTGATGAGGTTGATCATCCAGTAGCATACTTTTCTAAGAAATTTAATAAGCATCAAAGAAACTATTCAACAATAGAGAAAGAATTGTTATCTCTTGTTTTAGCTTTGGAATATTTTGAGGTATATGTTGGTACAACTCAAAAACCACTTATTGTTTACACTGATCATAATCCGTTAGTTTTTCTGAGTAGGATGAAAAACAAAAACAGAAGATTGTTAAATTGGAGTTTGATGTTACAAGAGTACAATATTGTGATAACTCATATTAAAGGTAGAGATAATGTGGTTGCTGATTGTCTATCTCGATGTTGAATGTACAATGTTTTTTTTTTGGAGTGGTTTTTTTTATTGTAACACTCCTACTGTATTGTATATTGTGTATGTTATATAATTTATACCTTTGTTTTTTTGGGGGGCTTTTTTTTTGTAAGTAATTGTTAAAAATTTTTGTTCTTGACAGACCAAAAATTTTTTTTTTTTGGAGGGAGGTGTTACGTACCCGTGACACGTGACGGTGGTACCCTTGTCACGTGACTGGGGTTGAAGTTATACTGGACATGAGGTAATGGTGGAGTGATGTCATTTTCCCGCCAGTAGAGGTCATGTGACAGGTTTTTTCTACAGGGTATAAAAGGAAGACCCACCCTGTCAGGTGGGGCAGTTCGTGGCTGGATTTGCCAAGATGACTTCATGTTACTGTGTGATTTAATGTGATGACGCAGTTTAGTTAAAAATGAAGTTTTATATAATGCCTAAAGTTTAAAAGGTCAGAGCCAACGGTTTCTTTGCTAGTGGTGAGTGAAGAGAAGTTTGAAAAATGGAGATCGAGAAAAATCGATTTTCGATGGATTGACTTCGACCTTGTGTGATCCTCATTCGGAAGGATTTCGTTTACTATTCTCATGATAGTCTCCGCTGGAAAAAGCGGGAGATTGAGAATATTGTGGAAGGAAGGTCAGTCACTTTAAGTTGTTATATTTAATAAAATTCGACGTGGGAGTTCGACGCTGGGAATCGAAGGACATCGACGTGGAAGAGAATTTACATCGCTTTAAAAAGTCTCTCCTTTTAAAAGTACCGTGAGCTTTTGAACTGTTGGCATATCGTTCTAAAGTACTGGTTTCTTTCGGCATATCGCTTTAAAGAACTGAGTTCTTTTCAATACTGCTTTAAAGACTGCTTGGGACTGCAACGCTATTAAGGACTGTTTGAGCAGCTGAGCTCGGATCATTGTTTGGGTTTGTTTACTTTTGAAGGGGGTTTGTTATCAGTGTTTAATAAACGTGTTATTTGTTATAAAAACCCTTCGTCTAACTCATCTATAATTATTGTTGCCTGAATACGTAACACAGGAAATATGTTCCAGATGCTGGGAGAGTCCAGTACCAGAGGGAATGGTTTGAGAATAAGGGGTAGGTCATTTAGGATAGAGTTAAGGAAAAACTTCTTCTCCCAGAGAGTTGTGGGGGTCTGGAATGCACTGCCTTGGAAGGCAGTGGAGGCCAATTCTCTGGATGCTTTCATGAAGGATCTAGATAGGTATCTTATGGATAGGGGAATCAAGGGATATGGGGACAAGGCAGGAACCGGGTATTGATAGTAGATGATCAGCCATGATCTCAGAATGGCGGTGCAGGCTCGAAGGGCCGAATGGTCTACCTCTGCACCTATTGTCTCTGCACCTGATTATTCCTCTCACCAAAAAAACCCATTCAGCAGTACCTGTCAACTCTGCAAGATCACCCCCAACTCCTTGTGACTCTTTTGATGATGTTTGAGGTTGTTACCGAGGTTTCTGCAATTATGGATATGCACTATGGCCTATAGGTTTTTAGCCTTATGGTTTTTATATTCTGTGTTTTTAGTTGGGGGCGAGGGGGATTTGGTGGTTGATGTTCTTGTTGCATTTTGTGTAGGCTAGAGAGTTCTGGGTCGATGTTCTCGTTGTGTTTTTTGTTAATTTTCACGTGTGGGATGGGGATTTGGGGGCTGATGTTTTGTTGTATTCCATGCAGGGGGACAGGGGTTTGGGAGTTGATGTTTGTGCTGCCAGTTTATTGTCGGGGTCGGTTTGCTGTTTCGTTTTGAACTGACCCACGTTTTTTCTTTGTTTCATGGCTATCTGGAGAAAAAGAATCTCACAGTTCCATACTGCATACATACTTTGCTAATAATGGAATCTTTGAACCTTTTAAATAATAAGCTCCATTCTTACCTACAAAGATATGGCTATCATGTTCTTCTACTCCCGTAATGTCCTAAATGCAATAGAGAACCACTTTCTGCTTCACACCAGACCTTTATTAAAGTTTCACAGATTTACCAGCATATACAAACTAATTGTATTTAAATCCACACTTCCATGTGATGGGATGAGGATCCAATATCCAAGTTCATCCACACATATATATCCTGATTCTTAATATTGGAGTTACATTGATTTGGCTAATTAGAAAGATTACTGATTTGTTAATAAAGTTATAATGTGTTTAAATATAGCATCTATGTTACTTAACAAATCTATGAACTAAAATTATTCACTCAACCTATATAGAGCAATAACCTGCTGGAGGAACTCAGTGGATCAAACAGTATCTGAGGTAGGAAAGGAATTGTCGACAGTTTGGGTCAAGGCTCTGTGCTGAGGACACCTCCATCGGTTCTCATACATGATCTTGACCCAGCATCAACAATTCCTTCTCCCCCACTCCCTCCAACGGATGTTGCTCGTCCCACTGAAGATTCATCCCTATGCCTATTTTCATTCCAGATTCCAGCACCTGCAGACTTGCATATCTCTGCTGAATGTCATCTGTTCCCACATTTCGACTTCCAATTGTTCATTGCTGGTGGTCGGATATATTGCCTGGATAATTATTGTGATCCAGTAGTCACACTGATCATGGATTGATGGTGGGAATGTAGCAGCCAGAGGGAGATGACAAGTTCCTCATCAGGCTCTGAGAGGGAACTCTGCTGGTGGGAGAGAGATCCACAGAACACAGAGCAGAGTGGAGGAAGGCCACATTATCAACACAGGGTCAGTATTGAATATAGCAGACCACTGACCCAGAACACTGAACCAGCAGATAAGAAGGATGTGGAAGCTGACATTCTGTGCCATGGAGAGTTTGATGAATTGCTCAAGGATAAACAGACCCTTTATAATTAAAGCACCCATTATTCAGGTAATTGTGGTACAGTGTAGACAGGTATATGAGAGGATTGACAAACACATGGATAGCTTTATAATTAGCTACCAATAACTAGGCAGAGTCTGGAACCTTTATGTGGGAATGCATAAAATGTGCTTGAGGAGATATTTGGTGATGGTAACTCCGGAGTTCAACAACTGCTGAAGAAATGTCCACAACCCTGTTTTGGAGAAGAACTCACTGCATTGAAATCTGGACATCTTCCCCCAGAGCAGGTAATGTATGAATACAAGTAGATGTTGTGAGACTGAAAAGTGACCAGAATTATTTGAAACTGCATTCTAAAACTTTGACATGTTTGAATTAATCATGATTAATTTAGAATATTTATCAGGCAAAATTATTGTGTGGTGTGTTTCTTATGCATTGTATCAAATACAAAATAGAGAATTTAGTGTCTGTAGGCTGTGGGAGGGGATATAGAGAGTGGGGGAAAGTGTCCATTGGCTGTGGGAAGGGATTCAATTGGTGGGGACAGTCAGTGACTGGGGAGACCGTCCATGGGCTATGTGAGGGGATTTATTGAATGGGACATACTACACTGGGTAATGGGGAAATGATAATCTTATTCACATTCATGGGGTTCTGAGATTCACCAGCTGGAATCTCTGGATAAACTGAGGGAAAGTTCCTGACTCCACTTTAAATGATCCAGTGTGTGAGTCCCTAATATCTGGCTGGGTATTCAATGTGGAATGTGTGAGGTAGACAATATTTGGGGTCCAGTTCATTGATCAGACCAGAGGTGGGGTGGGCTTGGAATCTGTCAGAGATGTCACAGGGTTGGTGCTGTGGACACATTTCTAAATGACACATCTTTTTTGACTACTTTCCAGCTCAGGATGTAAATTGTTTTACCACTTAGCCTGTCAGATTTCCAACCACAGCATGAATGCAGCAGCACTCTCCCTTATGAATTTCATGAAACTCCATTTTGATGCCTCTTCAAATTTCTTTGCCAGATAGTTGTATCCTTGCTGAACCCTTTCTGCATCCTCCATCCTGCCCTCGACTTTGTATTTCTCCATCTCGCTCCTCATATGCTTCATGGCTTCCTTTAGCTCCTCCATACAGCACACTTTATCGTCCTCAAACCTCTTCCTGATCTGCTCCTTGATCTCCTTCTTCCTGCATTCCTCAGCCACCTTCCTCTCTTGCTCCATCTTCTCCATCTCCTGCTTCACCCTTGAGAGTTCCTCTTCCAAAGCTGACAGAAAGGGCAGAAGATTAATTGAATAGTCTGTGCAGGGACTGGTGAGGGGGTCACTTCTCTATGTGTGTGTGACAGGACACTAAGAGGAAGATTCACTCACTGTTCAGCCTAAGACAACACACATAAAATGCTGGAAGAATTCAGCAGGTCAGGTAGCATCTAAGGAAATGAATAGTCAGTCAACATTTCACCCGAGTCCTGGTTTCAGGACTGAGAAGGAAGGGGGACGATGCCAGAATAAAAAGGTGGGAGGAGGGGAAAGATACTAGCTGGAAGGTAATAGGTGAATCCAGGTGTGTGGGAAAGGTCAAGGTTGAGAGATCTGTGTGTGTGGGAGAGTGTCACCCCACCAATCGGATGAAACTCTGATAGGAAGGGGCTGTCAGCTTGGTGGGAATGGTGCATTTATACCATCAAACCAGAGGATGGTGTACATTGGTATCAAGTTATTGCAGGGAATTGTGAGGTAATGTGAATGTGAACAGGGCAGGGGAATGCAGAGAATGTGGGGAATGAGAGATGTGAAGGGGCCAGGAGACCCTGGAGAGTTTGTTCACAGATTCTCAAAGTTAACAGGTTGCCCTTTCACCACCACCCCATTACACACTGAATTCAACCCTGCTCCCTCCCTTCTCTGGCCTCTGTTCAAGTTCCCCCTATCTCCTCAGAGACTGGCACTGCCGCATACTCACTGTCCCTCAGTTTCAGACTGTGCTCCAGGTATTCATCTGGAGTCACAACTTTTCCATCGATCTTCATATCCAGTGTAAAATATGGATCACCCAGACAAATTCAGGGAAGAATCGGGCAAAATCCCAACTGCCACAGACTTCGGGCTAGGACTTCATCTGGATCTGCTTAGAGAGTTGTCACAAAACTGGGAGCAACATCAAGGATAAAGGAATAAATGTTTGGCAGGATAACTGTGAGGAATGTCAGTCACTGTTCAGATCTGCCCCTCAGAGAAGTTACTGATAGACACTGGTCAATGTACAGATCTCCCTGTCAGAGAGAGAGTGCCTAAGAGACACCAGTCATTGTGGAGATATTTACCCAAGAGAGAGGGACTCAATGAGTAAAAGGCAAAGCTGCTGGTGTTTGAGAACCCTGGATGTCAAGGGTTACTGTAACTCTGGTCGTGTAAAGAGGAGATCTCCTGATTCAGAAACAGGCATGTGGGATCAAGTGAATCATTGAATATATGTATCGATGATGCCACAGTAAATTCAGGATGGAAATTTGCAGGGCAGAAGGGAGCATGAGATGAAAGAGGAGAATGGGGTGAATTGGGCCCATGAAAGACTAAGATGGAAATGTATTTCTGAAACTACTGTAGATGGGTACAGTTCTCAGGAATTATTTCACTGTTATAGCAGACAGTAAAGAGGAGTACCATCAATTGCATTGGGATCTTGGTCATCTGGGCAGCTGGGCTCAGTAATGTCAAATTTAATTCAGGTAAGTGTGCAGACTTACATTTTTGAAGGACTAATTATTGTAGGAGTTTTGCAGGGAATGCAAGGGATCTGAATACTTTTGCACAACAGAAGGGCCTTGGAGTGAAGGAGGTGGTTCCCTTAAAGGGGAGTCACAAATAGAGACAACTGGGATGTGAATAAAGTTTTTTATAAAGCTTTCCCTGCTGTATAACTCACTGACTCTATGATTGAGAGACAGTGATCAGTATAGAGATATATGTCAAAAGAAAGGAACATAGAAATGTAAGTCTGTGCACAGATATCCTACTGAGAGAGACAGGGGCTGAGATAAATTGGTCAGTGTAAAATCCTCGCCTAAGAGATTGGACTGAGAGACATTGGTCACTGTCCAGATATCACCCTGAAAATGAGGGAATGAGAGACATCCCACATCCCCCATGGTCTTCCACATGCCCCGCGGGAAGGTTTCAAGGGCTCCGGATATGCCCTGTGGCATATTTTCGGACCGGAAGACTCCTAGGGAACTTATAACGGCCGTCTTCTCTTTGTCGGCCTCACTCATCGGGATCTGGCAACATCCACTCCTCAGATCCAGCACCCTAAACCACTTCGCACCACTCAGATAGGCCATCGCCTCTTCGGCCCTCAGGGCCATATTCTGGTCACTGACAGTGTGCCTCTTCGGTGCAATATAATCCACACGCACGCTGCCTACGTCTCCCACGGCTTCAGGGGCCAGTCGCCGCAACCTCTCTCTCTCCGAGGTGTCTTCAGCGGTCAACTCCCCTGCCTCTTGGTATTTCGCAGCGTCCACTAAGAGGGTCTCACCCTCAGATACTTCCCCCAGGCCGTACCACCACCGGCTCTTGTTTGAATTCGGTATCAGCCCAATGCTGCTACACACGTCCGCACAAGCAGCTCGAAACTCTGGGTGCATCGACAATGCCTCCAAACAGCGCTCACCCGCCTCCTCCGGGCAGGCCCCCAAGCGCACCAGCAGGATATTGGTTCTCTCCATAACCGAAACGCTGCCCGTCTCAACAGTGTCCGGACACATCAGCATTAATGATTCATGAACCTCAGTCACCTCCACTTTTGCCTCCAAGAACTCCATTTTCACTGACCAACAACCGTCGTCTGGATAATCACCGGCACTGGTACCCCAAATCTCCAGTGCCCTCAATGTCGTCACGGGTAAATGCTTCCAATAACGGTTATAAAACAAACTGTACAGCAACTTAACCGGCACCCCGGTGTCGAGGATGGCTTTAACTTGACTTCCATCCATCCGTAACAACACCTGTGCGCTTGGTCCCTCTAAGCCTTCAGGAATAGGGTCTGTTCCTTTCGGGAGTTCCTTGGTACATTGCTGGGAACGTGCTCCCCCAGAGACCCCAAGCCGTTCCCCCACTGGGCCTCCTCTAAGTTTCCCGACACCTCTCGGATCAACTGAACAACTGAGGGAGGAGCTGATCCCCTTGACAGATCCCCTTGGCACTGCAAGTAATTTATCTGCCCCCCTAGCCAAAAGGGATACCCTAAAAACTTTCCACCAATCTCCTGCCACGGATATGATAAGCCCCCCAGCTGCGGCATTTGACTTCCAGTCGAACCACACGCATTTTCCCACACTTTCCCAGAACTGGCAGCTGTCACTTCGAAGTAATCGCGCCCGACAGTTCTAACAACGTCACCAGCCCGCCTACTCAAACTTTCAACCAATCCCTGTCGCTTTCCCTCAGCCAAGCACTGCCACTCACCCAACAACTGAGAGGTCCGTTCCGCCCACGCCTCTGCCCCTTTAGGGCTGGACATTATTCCAACAACCGGGCGGAGCCTACCACTGCTGAAACATATTATCCTTGCTCTCCTAACAGCATGGACAGCCCAAGGCCCCACCACCATATCGTCAGCGCTAGTCGGAACTCGAACAACGCCCTCTGGGGCACCAACAGCCACCCCACCCAACACACATGCAGAGATAACCAGCAATCGCACACCCGCAAAGGCACACCAGCTCTTCGCCACAGACATAATTTAAAGAGGGTGATCACACAGCTTCCACAGAAAACAATCCCGGACGAGCACCCCACAATGTAACCCCCTGGATCGCCTCAGGCTCGCTCAGCTCGTTCTCGTCTCGGGGGAGCAGCCTTCGGCCCCGCCAAACTGGGTAATCAGCTGGTGTGGATGCTGTGTGATGTCCCCGCCTCGCCCAAAAACAGACAGTACACCATATGCGATTAAATGAGTACAATTTATAAAGGTTACTATAACTAAGTGATTAATAACGATACAGTATATATGAAGGAAAAACAATAAAGAAAAGGCGCCAAACTTATCAAAGTCCAAACCACTTCGTGCACAACCGTTGGAGCTCAATTACTGAAGTCTTCTGGCCACCATTCGATCCCCTCCGAACTCCTCGACTCGCAGCTTAGGACCATCTGAAGTGGTCAACCAAGCACATCTAGCTTCATCTCCTCTCCTCGGAGTACTTCCTGGCCTCGGACCCCCACTTGGGGCCCGTTCCTCGCCCAGTTTACAGCATCGCGTCCTCTCTCTCTCACCCCCTCCCGCCGATCTGCCCAAAAGCCCGCCAACAATAGCTTACAGACTCAGAAGAAAGAACAACATTAATTCCAATTGGTTTACAAAGGAATACAATTCTCGTTATCAGTAAATTTTAACCCAAACAAGCTTCCAGCACTCTCTCGCAACAAAGAAGCATTCCTACTTTTAACAAAACAAAGAAGCCATCTTGATTACATACACAGTAACAAAGAAAAAGAAGAAATCCCCTTTACACCAGTGAAGGATACTGTAGGTCTTGCAGGGATTTTTGGTCTATTTGATTTTTACAATTGTAAATCAACATGCTGCTCAGAAGGACAGCCAGTGTATAGATGGAATTATCATTGTTGGTGTCTCCCTGCAGGTAGAACAAATGAGCAGTTAGTGAGAGTTCTTGTTCAGAGATCAGTCTAATAGATAACCATTCCATTACTGGACATTTCTTGCTCAGTGTTTACAGAGGTTGGTGGGTGAGGCTTCCCTCCACAGCATCCTTCCTGTCAATGCCACAAGTGGCAGGTGTATGGCCAAGGGAAGCCTTACAGACCGATTCTCCACCAGTGCTCACCACTAGAGTGTTGAGGAAGAGCACACTGTAATGGTACCTTAACGTCCTCTTCCTTTGGGAACATAGGGTTGGGAATTGCTGTGAGTGGGATGGGAAACTTGAAGTGGGTGATGTCTTGGACCACATACAATTCCAATAGAAAATACAACAGAATTCCACCCTGAAGCTCAGCTTGAACCTGTGACAATGTTAGTTAATTAACAAATTAATTAAGTTTTACTTTAAATCTAGATTGTAACGAGATTTTAAAAGTCCCCATTGCCTGTGGTGGGATTTGAACTCTGGTCTGAGAATTATTCCACTGTCTGGTTTACCCTTCTGGTAATGAAACCACTGTTCTGATGAGGAGGATAGTTAAGAGGGAGGGATTGACCTTCCCAGGATCTCCCAGACCCTCGGTGTCCAGCAACAGGAGGACCTCATTGGGTCTCTGAGGGAGGGATCGACACCACATCCAGATTCCTTTGGTGTGAGACTGGACGGCTGAATCCACTGAAAATCCTGCAGAGGAAGAGAGATAGAGAGAGACAGGGGTCAACTTTGCAAGACCACACATGGATCTATCACCTTCCATAGCCCAAAGACATGCAGATTGTGAGTACCCTATCCCTAGTTTGTGAGTGAGAGATAGGGCTTGGAAGGAATCTTTGGGAACATAGGAAAAATAAAATGAGATTGTTGTTGAATTTGTGAATAAGGACAATCGATTGTCAACACAGAGTTGGTTTTACAGCAAGTAACTCTGGTCACCATTAACAATATGAAGCAAACACATAGTTAAAACTCCCCAGATCTCTCTGAATTCATTGACGCAAAACCGTGATGGGAACACCAACATGACATCTCCAGTACATCTCCCACTACTGACAGGTTCACAATGCAAGCATGCTCTGTGTGTCCCAGGGCTTGGGATAATTTCTACAAGACAGATAGTAAACAGAGGTGGAAGTTTACAGCCACTGCCCTTACCCTTCCTGTCTCCTGCGAGACAGTTCATGAGGTAGGACTTCCCTGTACGAGCAGCACCAGCCACAGACACAACAACCATTGGTTCCTCGATGGAGTGGAGGACATTCAGAGCCACTGGGTTCAGTTGCAGCTTCCCATCTATGTTATAAACCAGATGCAGGGGTTTCTCCATCTTCTGTTTGTTGCCATCTGACTGTTCTTGCCAGAAATAGCTACAAAGTCAGAGCAAGGGAATCACACACTGATTGAGTCACAGTAAATGGATCAGACAAACACAGGGCTCATCACCAAAACACCTGTACCTCAACCCTGAGCCCTTGGAGAAGATCCCAAATTTTAATTTACTCAATGGGATCAGTTACCTGCAGTATATACCAATCCCTGTTACCATGGATTTTATCCCAGCCTCTATATCATTACTGGTGATCTGGTATTTTATATATACTCCCTCTGAACACCTGGAACAGATTATGACCAATAATTCACTCTTGAGAATCTGTTATTCAACATATAATTTCCCCAATCCCTGCATAAGATCCAATCCTTTAAAGCACTCCCAGTGATCTGTTCATTTTTAATATAGAAAACTCCAAACCCCTGGATTAGGTCTCATCCTGTAGCTCACTCCTGGGAGTCTATTGTTGGATAACATAACATCCCAAAGTACCCTTCTGTTACTCACTCCAAGGGATCTGTTGTGATATTGTCATGGTCCTGAGTGAACAGAAGCAGGCATCCAAGATCGAGTGCGCCAATTCCCCAGAGTATGGTTATCTGCCACTGTCTATTAGAGACTCAGACTGCCAATTATTGCCTGTTACATTCCTTCATGGAAAGCCTGTACTTGAAGGACTTGTGCTGAGCACGCTGTGCTCAATCGTAAGTGTTTAATTTCTAGTACTACCCTTTGTAATTTTGTCTTTGGATTTTGTTTGTATCATCTTCTTTATTTTGAGTGTGAATTAATTCGGGACCTTTCTCTGCACTTGGGTTAACCACCATCAATAGGTCTCTCATTACAGCATGATTAAGCCATCATGAACTCAGCAGAGTATGTCTGTCTGCAAACCACATTGGCCAACCAGGGAGCAACTGTAGCAGACCTGACAACCTGCTTCAGGAACTCCTCACCAATCTTCAGAAACTCTCATACTCCAGTCGGCAGGATCCAAGTTCATCCGGAGTGACTGCCAGTCCTAGGCATGTTCAAGCTGGAGACTCTGTCAATAATCGTCTATCCCTCATCAGGAAAGCCTCAAAGCCCCCTGCTTCTTTCTTGACAAAAGAATCAACCAATTCTCCCCCACCATCTCCCTCCTCTGTCAGACAGAACTGGTCCTCACCCTGAAATTTTTGAGGTATCTGAGGTATCTTACCATTTCAATAAAATAGCCCTTCTTGCCAACAATGTAACATGTGCAATTACATGTTGGTCTGAAGATGAAATACCCTGAATTTGATGCGGAACTATTCCAAATAGAACAGTCAATGTATTAGGTTGTAAATTCATTTTCAGAGCTTTAGAAATTGTAGGAAATAAAGATTTCCAAAAATATTTTAATGAAGAACATGACCAGAACATATGTGACAAAGTGGCTACTTCAGTTTTACACCTATCGCAATAATTGTCTATGTTAGGAAATATTTTAGATAGTCTCTCCTTTGTTAAATAATAACGATGAACAACTTTAAATTGAATTAAACAATGATTGGCACATATCAAAGAAGAATTGACCATTTTCAGAACTCGCAACCAATCTTCATTAACAAAGGTCATATTAAGTTCTGTCTCCTAATCTTGTTTAATCTTTAGTGAGAGGTTATCTTTTTGTGGTAAAAATAAATTATAAATTCTACCAATGGAACCTCTTACTAAGGGATTCATATTCGAAATAGTATCCAACAAATCAGATTCTTCCATATATGGAAACTTAGATAAGTATTTTTGTAAAAAATGTCGAACTTGAAAATATTGCAAAAGTGTGTATGAGAGAGAGAATATTTGCTAATTATTTTTAGGGATGTTAGGGGGGAGGGGTTAAGGGGAGGGGGGCTGGGTAACATTTTTTTTTTCTTATACACTTTTATTCTGTAACTATTTGAAAACAATAAAAAAAGTTTAAAAAAAAAAGTCATCACAAAATATATTTGCAAAAAAACAGATCCCCATATTTCTCCATAAGAGAAATATGGGATTGGTTATTGAAGGTTTAAATTTAAAATTTCAATATAAAGAGTTAGACAATTTAAATTGTTTAAAAAATTTTAAATTGTGAAACTGAAATGAAATCCATAAGGACTGTTTAATAACAGGGTAGAGATTTAAAATTGGAATTTTAGAGAGTTGTAAAGGTAATGGAGCTCCTAATAATGAGGTTAAATGAAATTGTTTGATAGTTTTTAATTCCAAATCAATCCAAGCTAGGTTTTGGCTCTTAGCCAATATAGCCAAAAACATAGTTGTCGAATATTAACAGTCCAATAATAAAATCTGAAATTAGGAAGTGCAAGTCCACCATCTTTTTCAGATTTTTGTAAATGATACTTATTAATTCTTGGTCTTTTATTGTTCCAAATAAAGGATGAAATAATAGTCAGTTTGATGAAAAAAAATAGTTAAAAAGATAGGTATATTTTGAAAAATACATAAAAATCTAGGTAAAATCATCATTTTCATGGCAGGGATATGACCTATTAAAGAAAGTGTAAGTGGGTTCCATCTAGAAAATAATTGTTTCATAGAGTCCATTAAAAGAACTACATTAGCTTTATAAAGATCTTTATATTTTTTAGTAATTATACCTAAACATTTAAAATAATTAACAATTGTAAATGGAATATTGTTATATATAAAAACAGGAGCATTTAATGGAAATAATTCACTTTTATTTAAATTAAGTTTATATCCTGAAAATTTTCCAAAATAATTTAGTATTTCCAAAAGATTAGGAATAGATTCTTCAGGTTTTGAAATATAAACCAAAAGATCATCTGCGTAAAGAGAAATCTTATGTATGGTTCTATTTACAGAGATACCATGAATATTTTTAGCTTCACTGAGTATTATGGCCAAAGGCTCCAGTACAAGATTAAACAATAAAGAGCTTAATGGACATCCGTGTCTAGTACCTTGTGAAAGTGAAAAAACAAGCACCTGAGATTATTAGTAATAACAGTAGCAGCAGGATTCTTATAGATCATTTGAATCCACCTATTGAAATAATTACCAAAGCCAAATTTTTTCTAATACCTTAAGTAGATATGTCCATTCAACTCTATCAAATGTCTTTACTGCATCAAGAGAAATAACACATTGGTGTATCTTAGATAGGATGAATATATAATTTTCATCAATCTCTGAACATTGGAGAAAGAGTAACGGCCTTTAATCAAGCCTGTTTGATCCATAGAGATGATTTTAGTTAAATTATTTTCCAAACAGTTAGCCATTATCTTAGAAAGAATTTCTGTGTCCACGTTTAATAACGAAATAGGTCTATATGATGAACATTCAGTAGGATCTTTATCTTTCTTAAGGATTAAGGAAACAGAAGCTTCATAAAAAGGAGGTAAATTACTCTTCTCAAAAGATTCATGACATATTTTCAAAAGATATGGAGAAAGTAATTTTCCAATTTTTTTTGTAAAATTCTACCAAATAACTATCAAGTCCAGGAGTTTTACTTGATCGCATTGACAAAATAGCTTTCTGAATTTCATGCTCGGTAATTGGAGCATCAAGCATCTGTTGATCTTCAACAGTAATTTGAGAAAATTTAATCTTATGTAAAAGAGCCCCTTCATTTTGGAGGAATCTGCAGGAAATTGAGATTTATAAAGATCAGAATAAAAATCCTGAAAAATATTATTAATGACTTCATGGTTAGTTACTATATCTCCATTAACTTTACGAATCTTTAAAATTTGTCTTTTAGCTCTAGCTGCCCTTAATTGGGAAGTTAAGAGCTTATTATTTTTGTCCCCAAAAATATAAAACTGACTTTTCAATTTAAGCAAATTGTCATGGTCCAGTCCATGAAATCCGCATTCCAGTTCATGATCCGGTCCATATTCTTATTCCAGGTTTTCCGGGTTTCCCCAGTTTCTGTTGAGGCAGCTGATTCTCGTTTGGGCTGACTTCTTAAATAGCTTCAGGATTCAGCCTCGGGCTACTGGATTGTTCCTGTCCTAACCCCTTGTCTGTATCCCTTCCCTTCACCTTCCTCCTGGAGCCTTGTCTTGCCGCACCTAGAGCTTTGCCTCGCCTGGAGCCTTGCCCTGCAACCTGTGCCTAGAGCTTTGCCTCGCTCCGCCTTGCGTTGCCTCTGCCTGGAGCCTTGACTTGCCTCGCCTTGCCTTGCCTCTGCCTGGAGCCTTGCCTCGCCTCACCTCTATCTGGAGCTCTGCCTTGTCTTGCCTCAGCCTTGCCTCATCTTGCCTGTGTCTGGTGCCTCGCCCTGTTCGGAACTGTCTCTTTGTGTCCACGCCTCCGCTAGGTAGGTCCGTCCATTTTGCTGCTACCTAGCTTTGGGAACTGCCTCAGTCCGTGTCCATGCCTTCGCTAGGTAGGTCTGGCTATTTTGCCACTACCTATCATTGGAAACTGTCTGTTCGTGTCCACGCCTTCACTAGGTAGATCTAACCGTTTTGCCACTACCTAGTGTTGGGAACTGTCTTGTCGTCTTCAGTATTCTGTGTAATGAGTCCTGGACCTACATCCTGTACCCAAGGAGGGGTCCCTGCTCAGTGTTCCATGTTCCTTTCTTCGACCAAGTCAAGGCTTCAGGGTCTCGTCCAGTCCTAGCCATGTCCAAGAACCTTGTCTTGTCCAAACGATGGCTTTGTGTTCTCATCTTGTCCATGTGCCTTGCCCAGCCCAGGAGTACCTTGCCCAGTCTGGTGCTGGGGTTCCCTCGTCCTGTGCTGGAGTTCCCTTGCCCTGTCCAGGAGTCTCACATCCAGTCCCGTTGTCTCTCCCTCAACCTAGGCTCTGTGTTCTCATCATATCCATGTGCCTCACCCAGGGCACAGGAGTACCTTGCCCAGAATGATGCTGGGGTTCCCTCGTCCTGTCCAGTAGTCTCACGTCCAGTCCTGTGCCTCTCCTCATCCTATAACCTCATCTTGTCCTCGCCGGGTTCTGGAGAGCGAGCCCGAGTCAAGAACCAGGTTCTGGGTCCTTAACCAGTCTCTGGCTCAGAGTCCAAGCCCAGGCTCCTAGTTCTCAGTTCCATGTCCTGGTCCTGCTATCCTTGTCAAGTCCTAGCCCAGGTGCGGATACCTTGTTTCGTCCAGGGCCTGTGTCATGTCCAGTGTCCTTTCTTCCCCACTTTCCTTGCTTCCTTCTCATGCCTAGTCCTGTTCCTGGTAGGTCAGTGTCTGTGTCTTGCTTTCGGGTCCACTCCCCACGTCCCCTTTATGACACAAATATCCTTCAACAGGATAAGTTAATAATGAATTATATTGTGATTGTAATTCCACTCTTCTTTTAAACGAGTCAACATTTGGAGAGGTTGCATTGATGTTATCTAAACTTTTAATTTGTTTAGAAATTTTATCTAATTTCATTCTTGTCTGTTTCTTCAGCTTAGCTATATGCGGAATAATCTGACCATGTAAATAAGCTTTTAATGTATCCCGAATTACTAGCTTTGAGATGTTTCCTCTATTATTGAAAAGAAAAAACTCTTTCATCTGAGCTTCAACAAACTCAACAAATCCTGAGCTTTGCAACAAATGTTCTGGAAAATGCCAAAGTGGTCTTATAGAAGCAACATCTTTCAGTTCAAATATTAGTTTTAAGGGAGCGTGATCAGAGATGACAATCGCATCATATTCACATTTCTGAACATTAAATAGAAGTCGAGGGTCGACTATAAAATAGTCAATTCTCGAATATATATTATGAACATGTGAGAAAAAGGAATATTCTCTATCACTAGGATGCATATGTCTCCAAATTTCAATTAAGCCATAATCAATTAAAAAGGATTTAATAAGTGATGCAGAACGATTAGGGAGTCGATGTTTGGATGATGACTTATCTATTAAAGGATTTAAACAAGTATTAAAATCACCATAGATCCAAGCCCACCCAAATTCTCCCGAATAAATCGGCTTCTCTTATTAACTCTTTTATGATTGATACAGCAATTTTCGAAATTTGGTATTTTCTACACCCTAATGACAAAGAGTTTTCATACTTTTCTCATGTTTATCATAATTACTCAAGAATTGATTACTTTTTCATTGACCATCGCTTACTCACAGGTGTTACCGATTGTAAATATGACTCTATTACCATTTCTGATCATGCACCTCTGAAGTTATCTATTAAGATAATGGATTCATGTATTAATGCTAAGTCTTGGAGGTTCAACACTATTTTATTGCAGGACTTAGACTTTGTCAATTTTATTAAACAACAAATCGATTTGTTTTTTTCAACAAATTCTACAGCAGAGATCTCTAGTGGAATTCTATGGGATACTTTTAAAGCATATATTCGTGGACAGATTATTTCATATTCTGCTGGAGTTAGGAAACGAACTAATTCTAAAATATTAACATTGGTTGATAAAATCAAAGCAATTGATAAGATTTATTCAGTGACCCCCAGCAAAGAACTTTATAAAGAAAGAGTGGAACTTCAAATGGAGCATAGTTTGTTATTATCCTCTTTGATTGAAAATCAGTTAATTAAATCGAGAACCCAGTTTTATGTATATGGAGATAAGTCTGGTAAATTATTGGCTAACCAATTGAAAACTGCTTCGGATAAACGACAGATTACAAGGATTTGTAAACAAGATGGCACTCTGACGATTGACCATAAAGAGATAAATAAAACCTTTCAAGATTTTTATAATTCCTTATATCAATCAGAATTTACTGAGGATTCTTCTATAATAAATGAATTTTTAAGGAAATTGAATATTCCAAAATTAAGAGTAGAGGATAGTGTATTTTTAGATACACCTATCACGGAGACTGAAATAAAAAAGGCTATTTTTTCAATGAATTCTGGTAAAGCTTCTGGTTCAGATGGTTATTCTGCAGAATTTTTAAAATCTTTTTCTTCTACACTTTCTCCTTGGCTTTGTAAAATTTTTAAAGATGCGTTAATTATAGGCAAATTGCCACAATCTTTTTATGAAGCTTCTATTTCTTTAATTCTTAAAAAAGATAAAGACCCTACTGAATGCGCATCCTATCGGCCTATATCCTTGCTGAATATGGATTTTAAGATTTTTAGTAAAATTTTGGCTATTAGATTAGAAAATATATTACCTCGAATTATTTCTGAAGATCAGACTGGATTTATTAAAAATCGCTACTCATCTTTTAACATTAGAAAATTAATTAATATTATTTATACTCCTTCACCTAAAATACCAGAATGTGTCATTCCCTTAGATGCTGAAAAAGCATTTGATAGAGTTGAATGGCCATATTTATTTAATACAATGCAGCATTTTAATTTTAGTTCAAAATTTATATCATGGATTAAATTAATATACCATAAACCCTTAGCTTCGGTTTTTACCAATAATCAAAGATCTCCTTTTTTTCAGTTATTTCGTGGTACAAGGCAAGGTTGTCCTTTAAGTCCTTTATTATTTGACATTGCTTTAGAACCTTTGGCTATAGCTATTCGTGAATCACCCAATATTTTGGGTATTACCCGTGGGGAGGGGACGTATAAGTTATCATTATATGCTGATGATTTGTTATTATATATATCTGACCCTGAAAGATCTATTCCTGCTATTTCGTCCTTGCTTGCTCAGTTCAGTAACTTTTCTGGTTATAAACTGAATTTTAATAAGAGCGAACTATTTCCATTAAATATGCAAGTTCCAATTTATAAACATTTACCATATAAAATTGTCAGAGATTATTTTATTTATTTAGGTATTAAAATTACTAAAAAACATAAAGATTTATTTAAAGTTAACTTTTTACTTTTAATTGACCAAATTAAGCAACTTGCTATCAGGTGGTCTCCACTATCTTTGTCATTGGTCAGTAGAGTTAATGCTATTAAGATGATGGTACTACCTAAATTCTTATATTTATTTCAAGCATTACCAATTTTTATTCCTAAATCTTTTTTTGATATTATTGATTCCAAAATATCTTCTTATTTGTGGCAGAATAAAAATCCTAGACTAGGCAAAAAATATTTACAGAAGCCTAAGAAGGAGGGAGGCTTGGCTCTGCCAAACTTGAGATTTTACCATTGGGCAGTTAATATACGATATTTAATATTCTGGACACAGGAATTGACTACAGCTGCTTGCCCACAATGGGTAAATTTGGAATGTAAATCTGTGTAAGATTTTTCACTGATTTCAATCTTAGGATTTTCATTTCCTGTTTCTTTATCCAAATTAAATAAACAAATAACTAATCCCATAGTCAAATATACATTACAAATTTGGTTTCAATTTTGTAAATTTTTTGGATTGAATAAGTTTATTTTATCATGTCCTATAATATCTAATTATTTCTTTCGGCCCTCTTCTATGGATCAAGCCTTTCTTTTATGGAAAACAAAAGGTATAGCATGTTTTCGTGATCTGTTTTTGGATGATAACATTATGTCCTTTGAACAGTTATCTAATAAATATAATTTACCTAAAACCCATTTTTTTAGATATTTGCAAGTTCGAAATTTTCTGTATAATGAGTTACAGTCTTTTTCGAAAGTATGTCCATCGGACATTACAGAAGAATTTTAGCCCTCAACCCTTGTCAAAAGGGTTTAGTAGCTGTCATTTATAATATGATCATGAATATACAGCCAGATGTATCAGAAAAAATTAAGAAGGAATGGGAAGAAGAATTGCATTGTACTATATCCATTAAGCAATGGGAGAAAATTTTACTATTAGTAAATTCATCCTCTATTTGTGCTAAACATGCCCTAATACAATTTAAGGTTGTACATAGAGCTCATATGTCTAAGGATAAACTTGCTCGATTTTATTCTCATGTTAATCCAACCTGCAATAGATGTCATTCTGATGTTGCTTCATTAACTCATATGTTTTGGTCTTGCCCTTGTTTACAAAATTATTGGAAAGATAGTTTCAGCATTATTTCAAGAGTTTTGAATATCAATTTCCAACCGCATCCTTTTACTGCAATTTTCGGTTTACCAATGATGGATAATAGTCATTTATCCGCTTCATCTCAATGAATGATTGCATTTGTTACATTAATGGCTAGAAGATCTATTTTACTGAATTGGAAGGAAATTAATCCTCTAACTGTATTTCAGTGGTTTTCTCAAACTATCTCTTGTTTGAGCTTAGAAAAAATTAGAAGCGTTGTTTTTGATTCTTCAGTTAAATTTGAAGAAACTTGGAGGCCATTCAACATTTTCAAGTGAGTTAAATTGTCTTTTCCTAAACCTTACTTATATTATCCTTAATTATTTCGATGGAGGTTCGGAGTTATTGACACTACTGTATGTATCTAACATTATGCAATGACCCATGTTGGTTAGTTTTTTTTTCTCTTTTTGTTTTTTTTTTCTTTTTGTTTCTTTTGTTCATTAATACTGCGAGTGGGAGGCCTTATATATTGATTATTATATATTTGAATGTCTATTTATACTATTAATTATTACTCTCAAACACTTTGTATCCATATTTCATCTGTTTTTTTTCCAAAATTAATAAAGAGATTTAAAAAGAAAAAAAATAAAATCACCATCCATTGATAACATATATTCATTTAGATCAGATAACAGAGCAAACACAGCTTTAAAGAATGAGGGATCTTCAACATTATATATATTAACCAAAACCATTTACCTGTTGTAAATTGTTCCTTTAACAATCAAAAATCTACCATTTATATCAGCTAAAATATCCTTCTAGTTAAAAGGAATATTGGAATCAATAAAAACAGAAACACCTCTAATTTTACTTTGAGAATGTGCATGAAACTGCGGACCCTTCCAAAATTTAAAAAATCAATATTTTTTCACATAAACTGATATTCGTCTCTTGTGCACAGATTATATCAGGTTGGAATCAGTTAATAATTTTCAATGTTTTCTTATGTTTAATAGGATGATTCCAACCACGGACATTCCAACTTAAAACATTCAACTGTTTAAATATCATCATGAGACTTTGTATCTAAAAATTGTAGTTAGACACATGTCAGGATAAGGTAGTCGAGAATGGCGGAGATAAATAACAATAATAATAATTTGCATATGCTCCAGAATTCCATAATGTGGATAAAAAAAATAAGAAAAGAAAAATGGAGAAAACCCACCCAACCTACAAAGCCCAGAAATAAGTTGATATCAATCGATGCAAGCCCCAAAGAATGCATGAAAAGCAATTATAAACTCCACCTGCCTGAATAGAAGGTAAAAATGAAAAGAGTAATCTCTGTCTCCCTCTTCTGAATATACATCTCATTACAGTCGACATAGAGCTCGTTACAGTTGAGTTGGAAAGAAAAGTTACTAGAAACGACCTTCAGTTTTGAAAATAACCTTCATAATATTAGATAAGGGAAAAAAAGTCCAAAAAAATTCTTGAAATATTTGCTCAGAAGAAAAACAATTGCCATCTTTAAATTATCAAATCTATCTTTAAAATGTAAAGAAACCCGGATACTTACTTAAAAGTTCTTAACAAAAGCATACGAAGCAAAAAAGCAAATAGTCATTTAAATGCTGCAAACAGAAAAAAAAGTTCTAGATGGTTCAAAGTTATCTACAGTCTTTCAACAGTTCCCTCGTTATGTCTTCTGAGGTTAAAACCATCCAAACCAGTCTATTTCAGAGATAAAAGTACATTCTAAGGTAAAGACTTTCTATACCCATCAAATCTTCCGATTTCATCACTCCTTACATCGCGAGAAAATCAAACAGTTGTAAATCATTCAAACTAGAGACTCATCAGGGAGACAATTAATAAAATGCAATGCTTCAGCTGTGTCCTCAAAAATACGACCCCCAGAATTCTTGACGAGAAGCCTTAATTTAGCTGGGTACTGAAAAGATGGATGCAACTGCCTTTGATAAGCCGTACGCATTACAGCAGCAAATCCAGATCATTTCTGAACAATTTCACGTGGAAAATCCTTGAAGAAGCGAATCTCAGAGCTTTGAAATTGAAACAACCTTGGTCTTCTTGCAAGCTTAATAATGTGGTCTTTGTGTCTAAAATGAAGAAAACGCACAACGACATGCCTGTTTTTACCTTGAACTGAGGATTTTAAAGCACCAACTCTGTGAGCCATTTCAATCTCCGGCGGTTGTAGGTGAACTTCCGGAAATAAAGATTGAAACATTTTAGCAAAATAATCCAGTGTGTTGACGGATTCTGATTTCTCTTTTAATCCAACAATTCAAATATTGTTCCGTGGAGAGTGAGCCTCCAATTCCACAATCTTTTATTGAGCCTTTTCCAAACAAGAAGAAATATCAGCCGGATTTCAACTAACCTCTTTAAGATCAAGGCTAAAAGAGTCAATTTTTTTCCTCCAATGGGAGAAATCTTTCTTTTAGTTGAGTTAATTCAGCAACAATATAGCTGATTTGAGACTCTAATATATTTACCCAGGGTGGCTCCTCTGAAGTCTCGTCAGCTTTTTTAAGCTTACCGTTGCCTGCTTCAGGATTTATTTATTTTTTTTTTTTGGTGCTTCTTAGGTTAGACATGATTATAACTGTCCCTCTACAGGATCCGACTGAATAAAGTTAAAATTTCAAAGTTTAAGTCGAGAAAGGGAGAGATTAAAGGCAGACAGAAAGAAACTGTGTCTTACATGTCCACAGGCAGAAGGCAGAGCCTACGTACACTGATAATACATTTACTTTGAACTTTGAATGCCCACTTTCTCTGAACCCAAGGGGTAGCAATGGAAACTCACGTGGGCCCAAGCTATGCCTGCCTCTTTCTCGGCTCTGTAGAACAGGTTATGTTTAAAACCTTGCCCGGTTTTACTCCCCAATTCTTCCTCTGCTACTTTGCTGTGTTGGTGCTGCTTCGTGCACTCATGCTGATCTCATCAATTTTATTTATTTCGCCTTTAATTTCCACACTGCGCTTAAATTCACTTTGTCCATCTCTGATGCCTGCCTCCACTTTCTTGTTCTCTCTGTCTCCATCTCTGGAGAGAAACTGTCAACCGATATCTTTTATAAACCTATACATTCTCAACTATACTTTTCCAGCAGCTGAGGCTTGGTGTGTGTCACTGTCAGAGCCCTATGGAAGTTGAAGAGAGGGAGTATAAAACTGCTGATTCGGGTAAGGCCAGACTTTTTTCACTTTGCAGGCCTAAACTTAGTGGCAAATAAAGGAAGATAGGGTCAAGCCGATTGGAGTGTGCCAATGATAGAGTAGGAAGGCTTTCGTTTTACAGGCAAGAGAAAATCTGGAGATGTTGGAAGTCAAAGCAATATACACAAAATTTTGGAGGAACTCAGTAGGCCAGGCAGCATCTATGGAAAAGAGTAAATAGTCAACATTAAGGTCAGACAGAGTGGTAGTGATAGGGGTCACATTAATTAGGGGTCAGAAAGGAGATTCTGTGGCCGCAAAAGAGACAACAGTATAGTGTATTGCCTCTTGGCTGCTAGGGTCCAGGATGTATTGGAGCTGCTGCAGGATATTATCCATGGGGAATGTGAACAGCCAGAGTTCGTGGTGCATATTGGCATCAATGACAGAGGCAGAAAATGGAAAGATAGTGAGTACATAGAGTTAGGAAGGAGGCTGAAGAGAAGGAATCCAAGGTAGTAATCTCCAGATTACCAGTGGTGTCATTCCTAGAGCAGGTAGAAATGGGGTGATACCACGGATCAATGAGAGGCTGAGGAGGTGGTACAGGGGACAGGGTTACAAGTTCTTAGATCATTAAGACATTTTCTAGTGAAGGAGTGACCTGTATAAGAGGAGTGGGTTGCACCTGAACTGGAGGGGAACCAATATCATGCTTGGATGTGGAGAATGTAAGTGAGGTACTCAATGAGTACTTTGCTTCAATATTTACCAAAGAAAAGCACACAGAGGACCAGGAGATCAGAGCTGAGTATATAAATATATTAGTGCGTTTAGAGGTCCAGAAGGAGGATTTGCCATTTCATCAAACCCTTTTCTCGTAGCATCCTATAAAGTAAGTGCAATTATGAAGAAAGCAGGGCAGTGCCTCTACTTCCTTAGGAGTGTGAAGATTTGGCATGATATTTAAAACTGACACCCACCTTATAGATGTGTAGTGGAGAGTATATTTACTGGCTGCATCACAGCCTGGTATGGAAACACCAATGCCCTTGATTGGAAAATCCTACAAAATGTAGTGGATATGGATTAGTCCATCACGGGTAAAGTGTTCCCAACCATTGAGCTAATCTACATAAAACTCTGTCACAGGAAAGCAGCATCCAATACCAGGCACTCACACCATCCAGAACATTCACCCTTCTTGCCGCTCCCCAGGGGAAGAAGGTACCAGCGCCACAGGACGAGCACCAAGAAGGCCAGGAACAGTTATTATCCCTCATCCATGAGACTTTTAAATGAAAAGGAAAACTTCACACAACTTCACTTGCCTCATTATTGAGAAGTTCCCACAACCAATGGACTCACTTTGAAGTACTCATCATCTCATGTTCTCGAGATTTATTGCTTATTTATTTATCATTATTGTTTCTTTGGGTATTTGCAGAGTTTGTTGTCTTCAGCACTCAGCTTGAATGCTCTTGTTGGGTGGTGTTTCATTGATTCTATTATAGCTATTATTCCATATATTTGTTGTTGAATATGCCCACAAGAAAATGTATCTCAGGGTCATATATGGTGACGTATATGTTCTTTGATATTAAACTTTACTTTGAACTTACCAGATTGCCAAACAAAATAAGCCCCACACTACTGGAGAGACTATAGTAAAATCATGTGAACTGGAAATGGTCGAGTTGGTTTGTGGACTGGAACAGAGGAAAAGCTGAAACCAGATCCCTTATAAGACGATAAGATCATAAGATATAAGAGCAGAATTAGGACATTTGGCCCATGAAGTCTGCTCCACTATTCCATCATGGCTGATCGAGTTCCTACTCAGGCCTAATGTCTTGCCTTCTGCCTGTATCCCTTCATGCCCTGACTAATAAAGAATCTATCAACTGCTGCCTCTAATGTACTGAATGACTTGGCCTCCACAGCTGCCTTGGCAACAAATTTCACAGATTCACCATGCTCTGGCTGAAGCAATTCCTCAACTCAAGACTAAATAGGCTTCCTTCTAATCTGAGGCTGTGTCCTCTGGTGTTAGACTCCCCCATGACAGGAAACATCCCCTCCACAGGAAACATCCCTTCCACGTCCACTCTACTGCGGCCATTTGGACTATCAATAAGTTTCAATATCCCCCTCATTCTTCTAAAGTCCAGTGAGTGCAGGCCTAGAGCAATCAAATAATCTGATAGATCCTAGAATAGATAATATTTCTTTCAACATTTTGAAGCAGACCATTGACGAGTTGGCAGCCTCAGATTTCCCATTCAGAATGAAACTACAGACATCTCTCAATGTTTTCAGGTCTTTGTTTTTATCTGTCCTGTGCATACTGATGCCATCAAAGAAGAATTCATATTTTGTCAACACACACAAAATGCTGGTGGAACACAGCAGGCCAGGCAGCATCTATAAGGAGAAGCTCTGTCGACGTTTCAGGCCGAGACCTGAAAAGTCGACAGTGCTTCTCCTTATAGCTGCTGCCTGGCCTGCTGTGTTTCACCAGCATTTTGTGTGTGTTTTTGAATTTCCAGCATCTGCAGATTTCCTCGTGTTTGCTCTTCATATTTTGTCAGTCCCTTTTGGAAAATACAGAGACCATCAACATTGCGGAAATGGTAAAAAGTTACTTTGCCAAAGAAAACTTTGACTGGAAAGGTAAACTCAAGCTCTTTGCACAAATGGAGCTCCTGTGATGCTTGGTAATGCATCTGGATTTGTTACTTTAGTGAGAAAGGAATCTCCTCACATTGTCATCACTCATTACCATTTACACAGATATGCACTTGTTACCAACAACCCTGAAAGAAGTTTTGTCAATAGCCTTTAAAGTTATTAGCTTTATTAGAAGCAGGCGTCTGAATAATCACATTTTAAAAGACTTTGTCCGGGAGAGGTTCTAGAGGATTGAAGGGTTGCGGATGTTGTTCCTTTATTCAAGAAAGTGAGTGGAGATAGTCCAGGAAATTATAGACCAGTGAGTCTTACTTCAGTGGTTGGTAGGTAGATCGAGAAGATCCTGAGAGACAGGACTTTTGAACATATGGAGAGGCATAATATGATTAGGAATAGTCAGCATTGCTTTGTCAAGGGCAGGTCGTGCCTTACGAGCTTGATTGATTTTTTTGAGGATATGACTAAACTAATTGATAAAGGAAGAGCAGTAGATGTAGTGTATATGGATTTCAGCAAGGCATTTGATAAGGTACCCCATGCAAGGTTTATTGAGAAAGTAAGGAGGCATGGGATCCAAGGGGACATTGCTTTGTGGATCCAGAACGGGCTTGCCCACAGAAGGCAAAGAGTGGTTGCAGATGGGTCATATTCTGCATGGAGGTCGGTGACCAGCATTATGACTCAGGGATCTGTTCTGGGACACCTTCTCTTCGTGATTTTTATAACTGACCTGGATGAGGAAGTGGAGGGATGGGTTAGTAAGTTTGCTGATGACACAAAGGTTGGAGGTGTTGTGGATAGTATGGAGGGCTGTCAGAGTTTACAGCGGGACATTGATAGGATGCAAAACTGGGCTGAGAAGTGGCCAGATGATGTTCAACCCAGATAAGTGTGAAGTGGTTCATTTTGGTATGTCAAATATGATGGCAGAATATTGTATTAATGGTAAGACTCTTGGCAGTGTGGAGGATCAGAGGGATCTTGGGGTCCGAGTCCATAGGACACTGAAAGCAGCTGTGCAGGTTGACTCTGTGGTTAAGAAGGTATACAGTGTGTTGGTCTTCATCAATCGTGGAATTGAATTTAGGAGCAGAGAGGTAATGTTACAGCTATATAGGACCCTGGTCAGATCCCACTCGGAGTACTGTGCTCAGTTCTGATTGCCTCACTGCAGAAAAGATGTAGAAACCATAGAAAGGGTGCAGGGGAGATTTACAAGGATGTTGCCTGAATTGGGGAGCATGCCTTATGAAAACAGGTTGAGTGAACTCGGCATTTTCTCCTTGGAGCAACGGAGGATGAGAAGTGACCTGATAGACGTGTATAAGATTATGACAGGCATTGATCATGTGGATAGTCAGAGGCTTTTTCCCAGGGCTGTAATTGTTGCCACAAGAGGACACAGGTATAAGGTGCTTGGGAGTAGGTACTGAGGAGATGTCAGGGGTAAGTTTTTTACGCAGAGAATGGTGAGTGTGTGGAATGGGCTGCTAGCAACGGTGGTGGAGGTGGATACGATAGGGTCTTTCAAGAGACTTTTTGATAGGTACATGGAACTTAGAAAAACAGAGGGCTATAGGTAAGCCTAGTAATTTCTAAGGTAGGGACATGTTCAACACAACTTTGTGAGCTAAAGGGCCTGTATTGTGCTGTAGATTTTCTATGTTTCTGTGTTTTCTAAATGGGTGCAAAATATGAAGTGGTTGTCTATCACACAGACGTTTGTTGGCTTTCGAGATGACTAGTCTTGAAGTGTATTTTCAAACTAAGGACAGAAGTTTCAGCTTTTCTGAAAGTAAAAAAAACAGTTTTGGGACAGTTTGAGGGGAAAAAAAAGATTTTCAGTTGGCTTAGCTGGCAGATATTTTTAACCATATGAATCAAGTGTATCTGTCATTTCAAGGTTCTGAAGCCATCATTATGAATGTGATGGAAAAATTTCAAGCTTCCTTTGCTAAGCTGTTGATACGGAAGAAGGAAGTAGAGGCCGACACTTTTGCAGACTTTGAAACTCTGGGGGAAGAGCTTTACCAAAATGGATTTTAGATAGAAATTTCACTGTCAATTTCTTTAAAGAGAGGCATTTGCAAAGACATGTAAACAATTCAGAACTCTCTTAAAAGTTAATTCCATCTGGTTGGCATTAAAGTTGAACCATGGATCCACAATTCTTTTCCTTCTGATATAAAATGGATCAAAAATGTTGGTCTAACCAAAGATTAACTTGATCTTGGGACAAAAAACTGACTGCAATTGGAGTTTACCTCAAAAAGCCTTGCAGAATTCTGGTGTGCCTTGAGACAAGCTGATCCTCACCTTGCAAAGCAAGCGATGGAAATGTAAATTCCATTTGCAAGAATATACATTTCCAAACAAGGGTTTTCAAATAAAACCATTAAAACAAATAGTCAAAATTGATTGAATGCCCAATATGACCATCCCACAAGTTCAAGTTCTCATTCAAGCTAAGCAGCAACAGCCTTCACACTGACATATCTTAAAAAAATGTTGATAATTATATTTCAATATAATTGGTTTATTTTGTAAGCCTCTGAACTGAATATTATTCATATATCTAAATGCATTGTTCTCAGAAGAGGTCCATGGGCCTCGCCCAACTGCCAAAGACATTTTAGAAAAATGGTTAAGAGCCCCTGAGCTAAATGAGAAACTCATTTTCTCCCAGTCCGCTGAGGAACAGGCCCAGCAAGTCTGGCAGGTTCTACAACAGCTATTCAAGAATCAATTACTTGTCAAGCATGAAGATCAAATTCCATATAACAACAGTTTTATTCTTTGGATTTGTTATATTTAATGGTGACATACAAATGGACCCCGATAAGACGCAGACCATGTGCAATTGGCCACCACCCACCACGGTGATAGAACTCCAGTGGTTTCTCGATTTTGCCAGCTTTTACAGGCAGTTCAACTGTAATTTCACTTCAATGGTGGTGGCTTTTGCAGAGTTAAATCAAAGGTCCACATCCGCTCCTATCCTCATTTAACCAGACACAGACTTTTGCGGTGGAGGTCAATGCGTTGAACATAGTAGTAGGGGCATCTTGTCCAAATGACCTCAGATCACAAATTACAGCCCTAGGCCTTCTATTTGAGACATCTTTCTCCCACAGAGACAAACTATGACATCTGGAATCAGGATCTGTTGGCTGTTAAACTGGCACCGGAGGAGTGGAGGCACAGGTGAGAGGGGTCCAAACATCTGCTTGTGATATGAACTGACAACAAAAACCTAGCCTACAAGATGCGAGGAGGCTGAATTCTAGGGAGGCACATTGGTCTCTATTCTTTAATAGGTTCAACATCCTTCTTATGTATTGTTCAGCATCACAAAATCAAAATCCAGACACCTCCTCTCAACAATTTGAAGCACCTATCAGAGAGGTGCCCATCCTCTGCAATATGGACTTGATAGCACACTGAGCTCAAGAGCAACATGGGGAAGACCCTGGTAATGAACCTCACAGATGTATGTTTGTTCCAGAACCTATTCGTTTGGAGATGCTCAACTGGAGACACACTTTGAACCAGGCTGGGCGTTCAGGGGTGACTCACATCCTAGAGTTCGTCAAGAGTTGTTATTGGTCATCAGGCTTGACGAAAAATGCCTGGGAATGTGTGATGTCAGTGCATGAAATGAAGAATCCTGAATGTAGCCTCAATGTTTGCTTCAGCCTCCCCCATTCCAACTAGCCTTAGATCCCACATTTCTATGGACCTTGTCATTGGTCTTCCAGGATCTCAAGGTTACACAGTAGTCATAGTGGTCATAGAATGATTCTTCAAGGCCTGCTGCTTTGTACCCCTTCCCAAACTACCATCAGCTTCAGAGACTGCCAAGCTCATGTTGAAGCACATCTTCAGGGTACACAGATTCCCCCAGCACATTGTCTCTGATCATGGCCCCCAGTTTGCCTAGGTTTTGGAAGGCCTTTTGTGAGCTCATTGGACCCTCTGCATATCTGTTATCCAGGTTCTATCTGCAGAACAATAGGCAGATGGAGAGGGTCAGCCAGGACCTAAAGAGAGCACTCGGGTGTCTAGCCTCAGGGAACTCTACCACCTGGAGTGACAATCTAATCTGGGTGGAGCTTGCGTACAACACACGTCAGCATTTTTCTATTGGGAAGTCCCCTTTCCAATGCCAATTTGGGTACCATCCTCAGCTCTTCTCAGAAGAAGAACCAGAAGTTGGGGTTCCATCAGCGGATCAACTGATCGAGAGATGTCGACATAAATGTATTCAGGTGAGAGAGATGTTGTTGGCCAATCCATGGCAACAACAAGACCAGGCCAACCACTGAGGAAGACAGGGACCAGCGCTGCTTTCTGGTCAGTGGGTTTGGCTCTCAACTGGAGATCTCCCCATGCAGGTCGAATCCAAATAATCGATCCCTTGTCCCATCAGTCCATTCAAATTCCTGCAACGCATCAATCTGGTTACCTATCATCTTCAACTCCCAAGCAACATGCAGATTCATGCCACATTCCATGTATCCTGCCTCTAACCCTTGACTCCTGTTGCCAAACCTCCTCCATCTCTTAGAATTATTAAGGATCAACCCACCTACACATTATGATGACTGTTGGACACCCGCATTTATCAAAGTAAAAGGCAGTACCTCGTGGGTTGGGAAGAATTTGGCCCAGAAAGAAGAAGCCTGATTCATTCATGGGACAGCCTGGACCCTATGTTGACTGAGGACTTTCACCTGCATCATCATGACCACCCTGGACCATCAGGAGTTAGCCTAAAAGGTGGTTCTCTCATGGTCCTGACTGAACAATAGCAGGGAGCCAAGTTTTGGCATTCCAATTCCCCACAGAATGGTTCGCTGCCGCTATCCCTTTAAGACTTAGACTGCCAATTATTGGCTGCTGTATTTCTGCATAGAAAGTCCATACTTATAGACCTCATGCTGAGCACTCAGTGTTCAATCATAGGAGCACCATTTCTAGTGCTACCGTTTGTGATTTTGCCTTTGGAATTCATTGGTGTTGTCTTGTTTATTTCCAGTCTGAGGCTGAGTTCATTCTAGACCTTACTCTGCACTTGGGTTCACCACGCTCCATAGCTCTCTCATTCTTGATATAATATGTAACCCTCTCACCATGGGCTTGTAATGAGTTAGCTTTTGCTGTAAATACAAGCAAACAGCAAAATAACTACAACACATGGGAATAACGATGAAAAGGCCATTTCCAATAAATATAATTCAATAAATATAAATAAGTATAATTCAGGTAAGTTCATACATAAAAGTTTGAATGTCCCTTCAAGGACTCGTAATTGTATGAATACTCACACCAATATAAACTTATATTAAAATTGTATTGACAAAATATTTTCGATTGTGGTGTAATCAATCCAGTTTGTTTCATTTTGTTTGCACACGGTACTGAACTGGCGTTGCACTGAAGATTCCATCCCAGGAATGAAGTATTCATGCAATGAGCAGGGAAAACCTTCTGCAATGTTTTGTGATAAAAGTTATCTGCATATTCCCTGTGAAACCAAAATCGGCATAATGATTTTCTGACAGCAGTATCTGTCCTTACAAATAGATTCTGTGAGTATTTCAAAATGTTCTTCAATGATGCTTGTTGTCTGTTACAATTTTCCTTCTTTCTCCTTCTTCAATCCTATGCTCTCTCTAAAATGGCTACCTCACTCTTTTTTCCCACGCACATTCTCAAAATAAGTTCACAAGACAAATCCTGTTGGTTAGTATAACAAACCTAACTTTATTTTAAGCAGCAAGAATGAAGTACTCAGTTGTATAATGTAATCTACAGGAATATTTACTCAATAGCATAATTGCATTAATAAAATATAGTCTTAAACCAGGATAATACAAATACAATACCAAACCCTCAAACCATTGGGTTAGGACTCAGCCTGTAAGTCACTCTTGCCTATCTGTTGTTCTATAATATAAACCACAACCACACCCCAGCCCGCTTGATCCCTCCTGTCCCTCAAACTCACTGTTATGAAGTCCACTGCCCTTGTACAATTACATTCCTTCACAGAATTAAATAACTGATCATGTATATAACATGAACCCTCCTGAATTCCTGTACTCACCAGAATTCCTTTCACCGTGGAGATCACTGAGCTGTCACCAGGATCCAGATTTATTTTCAATGTTGTTAGCATGTACACGTCACTTGACTGCAATGAGGGAATTTACACATTATAGCACACCACCTTAAAACTACATTGCTTGTGGAATTCAATTTTTTTTTAGCATGTCGCACCAGACAGTCAGTCATTCTTGTCTGGTGTGTGGTGTCAGGATTGGTCTCGTTTCGGATTAATCAGGACATGATATAAAGGTTCCTGACTCAACCATTGTTTTTTTATGAGGCCAAGTGGCAAGCTCGATGCTCAGCCCGGCACAGATGGAGAGCATGCTTGGGGGTGGCCCAACTTGGATTCGAACTCAGGAGCCTTCCCTCCGGAGTCTGGTGTTGATGAAATTGCGCCACCAGCTGGCCAATTCAAGCTTCAGACAGGTAGAAATTACAAATACAGGAAGTGAATCCAGAACAACATACTTAGATGATTTCAAAAATCTGCCTTTGCTTTGTGCTGTGATCAGACACTTCAGTCTGTAGACCATTGTGAGTATCCATTATCAAACATACAGGATATCCCTCCTACCACCCTCCAAACTCGTGATTAGAGCTCATCATGTAATCCATTGCCAGAGATCTGCTCTATCCCAAATACCTGGATTACATTTCAGTCTGTAACCCATTCACTGGGATAGGGTATCTATATATAAACCCCTGAAGCCTTAAGTTGCATCCCAGAATGAACTTCCTTCTGGGGATCTGTTATTCCATATATAACCTCTCAACCCTCTGTTAAATCCCAGCCTGTAACCCATTCCTGGTGATGTGTCATTCTATTAATAACCCCCCTCCCTGAAACCCTGAATGAGGTCCCAGTCATTAACTCAGTCTTTTCTTGTACACATCTATAGAACTTTGTCAAAGTTTTTGGTGAGGGATATAATTACTAATATAATGATTATAATTAAAGGTTATAATATCTCGTGTTAATTCCTGTAAAATGAGTGGGAAAGCAAATTGGCCAATGATAGGGAGAGCTTGCAGAGAGATATAGATAGGTTAAGTGAGTGGGAAGATAGAGTATAATGTTGGTAAATTCAAGGTCAGTCACTTTGGAATGAGAAATGAAAGAGTAGATTATTTAAATGGTTAAAAAAAATTGCAGCATGCTTCTGTGCAGAGGGACTTGGGAGTGCTTGTGCATGAATCACAAAATGTTGGTTAGCAGGTGCGGCAGGTTATCAAGAAGGCAAATGGAATGTTGGTGAGGGATATAATTTTTATTTCAAACAGCAAGAATGAAATACTCAGTTGTATAATTTAATTATAGGAACACTTATTCAATAGCATAACTGTATAAATAAAATAAATCATGGTCTTAAACCAGGATATTACAAATAAAATGCCAGCCGCCTCAAATTCCCGGGTTAAGACTTAGACAGTCTTTAGTCAGTCTTATGGACCTGGAGATTTGACGCAATAATCATTTAATGGAAAGATGGTAAATTCAAAGGGCAGTACTCCGAACAGGCTCTCCCTTTGTCTGTCCTCTGTCTCTCCTATTCCTATTCCCCGGGCTCCTCCTCGACCACCAGCCTCTGAGGAAACTATGTAAATAGGCTGGACCAGTCTCTCTCGAGCTGAAAGGCAAAGAAGGAGGGAGATTCGCTGCATTTACTGTGGAGAGGCTGCCTCAAACTGCTGGGAAACTCACGGGTCCGTCCGGAGTAGGGAGGGCTGTGATGGTTGTTAGCCTTACTCGCAGTTCAGCTCCTGCTGGAGTGGTGCTTCCCATGTCACTGTCACCGGGTGATCAAAAACATTCCCCAGACACCTGAATGACTCCTGTGCAGTGGGGAATTCTTTGGAGCATGGACTGGTCAGAAGATTGAAAATCCCCATTGACATCTCAACCAGCATCACGTTGCCATGACCTTTGGTGCCAGGACAGAGCAGCCACCAAACCTCCCTGCTCAAGATTGATCAGCAAGTGGAATCAATCCAGCTCCATCTCATTCTCTCCCCAAAAATACCATTCATTCTGGTCATCCCCGGCTGTCATTCCACAATCACAGTCAATTGGATTACTGGCATCAGTGTAGGCTGGTCAAATCAATGCAAAAAGAAATCCTCCAAAAGGGGCTTAAGGCACCTCCCAGAATATCAGTTGAACCTTCCACCTCGATCCCCCGTGCATCTGATTTGTCTGGTTACATCCAGAATATTCAGACATGCTGGAGGCATGTAACACCTCACCGATACTACAACAGCGCCATCTACCTGTCTCCAGGTACTTGTCCTCCTTGGGGCAGTGCTACTGTCTGTATCAGTTCCAGGGAGAGAAGCCACATACGAGAAGCGCTGATTTCTGTGTTTATTCAACCATCCACATCTCATGCTGAAGCTTGTTTGGTCCTTTGTCACCATGAAGGATGGTGGATGAAGAAACTGCATAGACTATATGAGGCTAAGTAAGATCATTTGTCAGACCATAAAATGTAGGAGCAGAATTAGGCCACTTGACTCATCGACTCAGTGCAACCCTGACCCTTTAGGTGTATGGCATCACTCCATTCTGCTATACCGGCAGAGGCGTACACTCGTTTGGTACCCCTGCGATATTTAGGGCGTAGGAATACATGATCATTGACTTGGAAGTGGGTGCGGTTCCCCTCCCCACAAAGGAGTTGCACCCCCTGGGTCAGGGGCTGGCACTGTGTCTCGTGGCAAGAGCAAGAGATCCCTAAGGGGTCCTTGATGGAGTGACACTCCCTTTTCTTACAGGGCTTGGAGAGGCAGGTGACGTCATTCGAGACATACACGTCAGAACATCCCCACCCTGTTCCGAAGTAGCAGTTCTCATATACTCGGTCACCCTTCGGGGGCTTGGGATTCCCCTCCCACCAGAGATCTTTTTTTTATCCGCGGGAGGAGTCGAACAGCCCCTATATGATCTGACCGCTTAATGATGGACGGGGGAAATAGGCAGTCCGCGACAGGGGCCGTGAAGAGTCATAGGTGAATTCCACCCTCTTTCCCTCAGGCAATGTTTTGCTGGCGGGGGCGCATCGGAAGGGCTGATCGGCACGATCCCAGTGCGGGAAAATAGTAAAGAGCGAGGAGACACTGGCGGGGTGGGGATAGCAAACGATGGTTGTAGTGCCATACAGTCGTTTGTGCACGTTTTGGAAATAGTTATCACTTATAAACCCCGAGGAGGATCTTCCAAGGGTAGGGCCTTTGGGGAAACCCCAATCCCTTTTCTGTCTTGAAATGTCCCCCTTCGATCTCTTTAGGGGTTTTGGTTCCTCGTCCAGCCGTCCTTCAACCTTTGCCCTATACCCCACTATCTCTAAAAGAATATAGATAACCAAGAGCATCCTATCTCCCATTACCAGAGTACAGTTTCAAGGATGTGGCATCACAAGGAAAAAGGAATTTAAACACACTACAGTTCAATCAAGTCCGTTTATCAGTCCCTTCATTTATCTGTAGTTTCTAGCGGGTCCGAGGTCCAGCGCTTGCAGTCGCTCAGATGAATCCAACGTTCTTGTCCCTTCACCTTGACAGCAGAGGGAGTCTGCAGGAGGACCTGGTATGGTCCTTTCCACCGGGGTCCCAGCTTGGGTCGATCCCAGTTCCTTATGAACACCCAATCTCCTGGTTCTGCTCCCTGCCACTCGCCTTCTCTGTCAGGAACAGGTCTTGAGGCTTCCTTCACCTGAGTATGTAGAAACTTAAGAGACAAAGTTAAATGCTTGAGGTAACACTGCAATTCCTCGCCCATCATTTGTAGATCTCCTTGTATTGGCGGGGGGTTCTGGTCACTGCCCCATGGGGTTCTATTTGGGCGCCCGTAAACTATTTCAGCAGCATTTAGCCCGGTAGCGGTTTGAGGTGTAATGCGCATGTGACACAGTGCTAGGGGAAGGACTTTAAGCCAATTTAGTCCTGTTTCAAGGGTCAATTTAGTTAGTTTATCCTTCAGGGTGCCGTTGGCACGTTCCACGATTCCTGCGGCACGGGGGTGATAGGCACAGTGGAATTGTTGTTGAATCTTTAGTATTTCGCAGAGTTCTTTGTTTACTTTCCCAATGAAGTGCGGACCGTTATCAGATGAGAGTCTTTGTGGGATACCAAAACGAGGAATAACTTCTTTCAGCAGTATTCGCACTACCGTGGAAGCTTTGTTGTTCGTTGTGGGGAAGGCTTCAATCCATTTGCTGAAGACGTCAATTATAACTAAACAGTGCTTGTAACAATCCACCTTAGGTAACTCAATAAAGTCCATTTGTAATCTGTCAAACGGTCCTGCTGGGGTTGGGGTGCACCCTTTATCATATCTAATAGATTTACCCGGGTTTACTTTATGACAAATTAAGCAACCCCTTGCCCGTCTCTCCGCTGCCTCATTCAAACTGGGGGACCACCATGTTTTTAATAACAACATACACATTCCCCCCTTGCCGAGGTGGGTGTCAGAGTGGAGGCGGTCGACCAGGACAGGCAGGAGAGTATCGGGAATACAAGTCTGGCCTGCTGGGGTCTGCCAGAGGCCCGTTGCGTTATTAATAATACAACTATGTTTCTTCCAAACATCAATTTCTGTCGCAGGGGCGTCCCCCTGTCGGATATGCCTGGGCTATCAACCGGCTGCCTGATAGGCAGAAGGCGTGGGGCCGAATCCACAGTTACTGTTTTAGAGGAGGAGGCTCGCTTGGCTGCCAGGTCTGCCCTGGCATTGCCTTTACTAACGGGAGAGTCATCGGATAAGTGGGCGGCACATTTTATAATAGCAAGCTGTGGTGAACTACATATACCAGTCTGGACACGCCCCCCCCCCCCCCGCTGACTGCTCCTGTGGCTCCTCCCACAGACCCCGGTATAAAGGCGATTGGAGCCACAGACCCTTCCTCAGTCTCCAGGATGTTGTGTGATGGTCACTTGCTGCTTGTGCTTTCTTCCAGCCAATAAAAGCCTACCTTAACCCACGTCTCAGAGTTATTGATGGTGCATCACAAGCTTACCGGGGAGCTGGATGGCTTTGAGCAAATTGTCAATGTAGGGGCCATTGGCAATGCTTTTGCCAGCCGACGTTTGGAAGCCCCGCTGCGCCCATAGTGTGCCAAATTCGTGAGCGACCCCAAACGCTGAGCGTGAATCCGTGAAAATATTGGCTGTCTGACCCGAGGCGAGGATGCATGCGCGAGTGAGGGCGAAAAGCTCAGCCTGTTGGGCCGAGACTGGTAGGTGGAAGGCTACCGCCTCCAAGGTGGTGTATGGGGTCACAATGGCATAACCTGATTGCCGGACACCGTCCGGGGAGACAGAGGATGAGCCGTCCACAAAAAGTATCAGGTCCGGATTGTCGAACACAATGTCCTGTAGGTCTGGCCGCGGAGAAATGAGGAAGTGGCTTCGCTCTACGCAGGAGTGGGGATGCTTGGATAGAAGGTCGGGCGGGTGATCCACAAAGGTAGCAGGGTTAAGTGTGGTACAACAGGTGAACGTCAGCAACGGATTATGGATAAGAGCAATCTCATGGCGGCTGAGTCGCGCCTGAGTGAGATGTTGAGTTGGTGCATGGTTAGAAGGGCAGTTACCGCATGGGAACAGTAGACCTTCACTGGTTGATGCAGGGAAACGAAAAAGATCCCTTGGGGTCGCCCTGTAGATTTTAATAGTACTCAGCAAATATTCAATAAATTGCTCCGGCTTCTGCTTTCTGTCCGGGGCGCCCTGCATCACTACCGGCATTTCATTGGGCTTCCGGGGGTATACACAGAAACCGTCAAGGGATTTTGCACAGCATCCTCAGCCTGGGCTGGATTGTGACGAGGGTTAGGGACGTATCCTTTCCCTGATCCTGTCTACATATTTTGCTACACTTACCCTTCGCCCACCATTTCTACACGTACCCCTTACCCTCTTCACATTCTCAATGATAGCTTAATATTAAGAAGCGAGCTTTAGTATTTTCACATTTATTTATTTATTTATTCAATCTTTTTGTTGATTTTTTTCAAAGGTGTATACAAACAGGAGGAGAATATCTCTGGTATATATGTCAATAGCAATACATACAGAAAAATATCAGAATCACACGTAGTGTTGATATAAGTATATCAACTTTATCAAATTTATACTTTATACACACAAGTATAAATTTGATATAGGATGTATAATTCTCCTCTTATCAATTTATGAAGAAAGGAAGAACTATTAGAATTTTTTATAAAAGAAAAAGAACACTATTCTAAACAAAATAAAAAAGGACTGGGCAGTCCATCCTGAGAGAAAAACCAAGAGAAGAGAGACTCTCTGATCAAATCGAAGGTTATGAAAAAATAGCTGGAAGAAAATCAGTACAAAAATCAGATCAAATGAAAATATTGAATAAAAGGTCGCCAGATTTCTTCAAATTTAAAGGATGTATCCAATGTCTGACTTCTTATTTTCTCTAGACTTAAAAAGGACATGATAGAGGAAAGCCAATAAAAGGTGGTAGGAGGGTTAGGGTCCTTCCATTTAAGTAAAATGACTTTCCTAGCCAATAAGGTTGAAAAGGCTATCATCCACTGAGTGGAAGCAGGAATATATCCTGTTTCCGATGGAATAATCCCAAAAATAGCTGTAAATAAGTTTGGTTGTAAATCCAGATCCAGCACTTTTGATAAGGTTTTAAAAACATCTTTACAAAAATTTTCCAACTTTATGCAAGACCAAAACATGATGAGTTAAAGTGGCCACCTGAGTATTACATCTATCACAAACAGGATTAATATTGGGAAAAATTCAGGCTAATTTATCCTTTGACATATGTGCCAGATGCACTACCCTGAACTGTATCAAGGAATGATGGGCACAAATAGATGAAGTATTTACCAGATGAAAAATTTTACTCCATTGATTATCTGAAAGTAACTCTTGAAATTCCAATTCCCAGAAGCTTTAATTTTATCATTAGATATCATTCGTAAATTCAATAACCATTTATAAATTGTAGCTATTGATCCTTTTTGGAGTGGTTTAATCTGGAAGAGGGTATCTATTATATTAGATGGATAAGCAGAGGGATAATTTGAAAGAAAAGTACATAAAAAATTACCTAATTTATAAACATCTAAAAAGTGTACATTGGATAAATCAAATTTATCTGCTAGCTGAGTAAAAAAAAACATTAAACAAGCCCCTATAAACAAATACAAAAAAGTTATTATTCCTTTGGTTTTCCAAATTTAAAAAGCTTGATCTAAAATTGATTGTTTAAAAAAATTGTTACGATATATTTTGCTAGAAAGGACAAAATTCTTTAATTCAAAAAATCTGCAAAACAGAAACCAAATTCTTAATAGTAGGATTAAGGTCTTGTCTACCAAAAGCATTCAAAACTACTTGACATGAAGTGTTTCAAACGTAGGCTTATACCTTGTTGCGGTTTAAATGTTTGATATGGAGACATTGCTCAGCTTGGGACAAAGACTCTGCATGTGTAGCCAACAGCGAGCCATCTACACTCACACCAGCTTTCTAAACAAGGTTTGAATTCTCCATGTGCGGCTCACCCACTGTTCAGACCTGGCCCATTTTCAGAGAAGATGCTGCACACCATGAAACTGAGTGAGTGAGGTGGATGGCAAGCAAGCTCCAAACACAAAGCAGAGGGGAAAACTGACCTGGTCAGAAGGACAGACACACTAAAACCAGCATACAGGAGGATGCCAACATGAACAGCATCTCTACCACGATTAGGCAACACCAACCCTGGTTATGTCATTATGATGCCCATCTAGCAAACCAGTCAGTGCCAGGAGGACCTTGACAACACATCCAGATAGACTTCACATGCCCCTTGTCAAAAAGCATGGATCACTTCACCGGGTAGGTAGGGGCTTTCCAAAGTAGGGAATGCACCGCCAGCATGGCTGCCTTCCTCTAACCCATGTGTATTATAATACTTATAAAATGTGACATGAAGGCTACAGTTACTGTACTCGAGTATTCTACCAGAAATGGCTAAACTGCAGAGAGGTGAGAATACATGAAGTTTACCATTGCATCACTATCTACCACTACAACTTCCATTAAATCCCTGATACTTACCATGGTTTGAAAGAAAATTCAATACACTGTTCTTGGTGACTACACACTCTTTATTCCCACCAGAAATTTGCATATGTAATAACATTTTTAAAAACATATCTGAGAACTGACTAAAAAGCTAGTTTTATTTGCATGTATATTCAACAGTTGGAAACAGTTGCTTTTATATCTTTTATAAGATATTAGTTGAATTAATGCAAGACTAAACTCATTGTTTATTAGTGACAGTAAAACAAAATCATAATGTGTCCTTTTAACAATTTGTATCTTAAACAAACTCATATTTTCTTCACAGTATGTGGTGATTCAGCCCTACTTATTGGCAGAAAATTGTATATCAGTTATATAACAGTTTACCATTGTTCGTTTTTAATTGGCTAAGTTTTAACACAATATACATATGTTATCATATTTTTAATTACCTTTTAATTGGATTCTGTTATCTAAGGAACTTCTTTTATACTTTTATTTTTTTTTTTTACATCAGATTACCAATGGCAACTGCGGGAAAGAAACAACATCAGCAATATTGCATTGAGTATTTTGCCTGTAGTTTTATTCCATCACCACAGGACAAAGGGATACCACTGTGGCTAATTTGTAAGACTACACTGTCAACTGAAAGTATGCGACCACACAAACTGAGGAAACATTTGGAGGCAGCGCAAAAGGAGACAAGTCACTTGATTATTTCAAAGAAATCTATCAAAAAATTTTCAATCAAGACAGACAGTAAAACAAATGTTTAGTGACAAAAGGTTTATTTGCATCCTATGAGATTTCAAACTCAATTGCAAAAGCTTTCAATCTTATATTATATTTAATATTATATGTGAATCATTGATTCTGCCTGCAGTTTTTGTTGTAATTTCCACTGTTGTAAATTAGGACACATATTAAACAATTCAAGCCATCCCCTTGAGCAACTCATCAGTATCGATCCATATTGATGATGTGGAAAAACAATTAATAGCACAACGGCAAGTGAAGAAGCTTGCCCTGGATACTGGATAATGAATCCTTTCTGATGACATCGGTTAGGTTTTCGAATGATGATCAGGCCAGAGAGGAAAAGAATTTTGTGTGAAACCTTGAGACAGATATCAAAGATGAAACAATTTTGAAGATGTGAAGAACTAATTCTTTCAATATGAAAAATATAATGGCTTGTGCAACGGATGTTGTTGCTTCAATGGTAGGAATGTCGAGAGAATTCAAGGCTCATTTAAAATTGCTGTGCCTGACATTCTTTGCATAAACTGTGTCATCCATTGTCAGCATCTGGTTGCAAGCTGATAATCTGATTTCCAACTTGAGCATTTGAAACAACTGCACTCTGATATGGAGACCTGCTGGAGATGCCTATTCCAGATTGGGTTGTGGATCTAGCTGGGGTGAATGTGAATGCTGTTCCAACCACAACATTAATATATCACAAGAATTGTGCTGCAGACCGATAGAACAGCCCAAGCAAAATTCAAATTCAGCAAGCAAAATTTCTGGATAACGAGCAATATTTTCCACAGCTCTGGGAGAAAGCAAAGTTGTTTTTAATTGGATTTCCCACCTCTTCTCTAGTTTAATATATGTGCTACCGAAGTACAAATTGTGCCGAAGCGCAAATTGCCAGCCACAGGTGTAGTGGCATCAGCACTGCGCTTCAAGGCGAGTGGTCCCGAGTTTGAATCCAGCCGGCTGCTTGCACGCTTTCCATCCATGCTGGGTGGAGCTAGCAACTCGGCCTTGTAAAAAAACAGTCAAATGGGAAAGTGCAAAAAGGTGCCCCATGCGCCATAAGGCATGAAAAGGAACAACAACAAACTAATAGAATGTGGTTTTAGTCAGACTCTTCACCTGCTATCAAAAGCTGCTCGTAACCATCCTGGATGTCAAATCGCAGATATTCAAAAACTAGCTAATTTGCATTTGTTGCAAGGATCTCATTTTCATTTTCATTCTTAAAATCTTTTTATTGATACATAATCTTCTACAGCAATAAAATGATACAAGACTTCAACAAGTTGATATATATACAATTCATAAAGCTGAGGATAAAAAAGCTTATCAATAAAGAATAATATGATAATGAAAAAAATTATTTTATAAAGAAGGAAAAAAGAGAACCCCAACTAACTGAAAAAGAAACCCCACTAACTACAAGAGAAGGAAAAAGAAAAAAGGAAAAAAAACGATAAAAAAAACATTAGCAATCAACTCCTGGAGCAATACGTCTTTCCATCATCTATATATATAAAGAAGAAAAATCATCAACTGCCAATTCACATTTATATAAAATAAAATTGGAAGGAAACCATATAAATTAATTCAAATTAAATGATAATATTTGGCAAAAGAGCCCCATCTTCTCTCAAAACCGAATTGAGGATCAGAAGTTCTACTTCTAACTTTTTCCAAACTAAGACATAACATTACTTGAAAAAAACCATTGAATTAATGTAGGGACAGAAGTATCTTTCCATTTCAATAAAATAGACCTTCTTGCCAACTATGTAACAAATGCAATTACATGTTGGTCTGAAGATGAAATACTCTGAATATGATGCAGAACTATTCCAAATAGAACAGTCAATGTATTAGGTTGTAAATTAATTTTCAGAAATTGTAGAAAATAAAGATTTCCAAAAAGATTTTAGTGAAGAACATGACCAGAACATATGTGACAAAGTGGCTACTTCAGTTTTACACCTATTGCAATAATTGTCTATGTTAGGAAATATTTTGGATAGTCTCTCCTTTGTTAAATAATAATGGTGAACAATTTTAAATTGAATTAAACAGTGATTGGCACATATCGAAGAAGAATTGACCATTTTCAGAACTCACAACCAATCTTCATTAACAAAGGTCATATTAAGTTCTCTCTCCTAATCTTGTTTAATCTTTAGTGAAAGGTTATCTTTTTATAGTAAAAAATAAATTATAAATTCTATCAATGGAATCTTACTAAAGGATTTATATTCAAAATAGTATCCAACAAATCACATTCTTGCATATATGAAAACTTAGATAAGTATTTTTGTAAAAAATGTCTAACCTGAAGATATTGCAAAAGTATGTATGAGAGAGAGAATATTTGCTAATTAACTCTTCAAAAGTCATCAATCGGCCATCACAAAATAAATCTGCAAAAAAACAGATCCCCTTATTTCTCCAAAAGAGAAAAATGAGATCGGTTATTGAAGGTTTAAATAAAAATTTCAATATAAAGAGCTAGACAATTTAAATTGTTTAAAATTTTTAAAATTGCAAAACTGAAACCAAATCCATAAAGACTGTTTAATAACAGGGTAGAGATTTAAAATTTTAGAGAGTTGTAAAGGTAATGGAGCTCCTAATAATGAGGTTAAATGAAGTTGTTTGATAGCTTTTAATTCCAAACCAATCCAAGCTGGTTTTTGGCTCTTATCAAGCTAATATAGCCAAAAACATAATTGTCAAATATTAACAGCCCAATAACACAATCTTAAATTAGGAAGTGCAAGTCCACCATCTTTTTTAGATTTTTGTAAATGATACTTATTAATTCTTGGTCTTTTATTGTTTCAAATAAAGGACGAAATAATAGAGTCAATTTGATCAAAAAATTTTTAGTTAAAAAGATAGGTATATTTTGAAAAATATATAAAAATCTAGGTAAAATCATCATTTTCATGGCATGGATACGATCTATTGAAGAAAGTGTAAGTGGGTTCCATCTAGAAAATAATTGTTTCATAGAGTCCATTAAAGGCACTACATTAGCTTTATAAAGATCTTTATAATTTTTAGTAAGTATAATACCTAAATATTTAAAAGAATTAACAATTCTAAATGGAATATCGTTGTATATAAAAACAGGAGCATTTAATGGAAACAATTCACTTTTATTTGTTAAGTTTATATCATGAAAATTTTCCAAAATCATTTAGTATTTCCAAAAGATTAGAGATAGATTCTTCAGGGTTCGAAATATAAACCAAAAGATCATCTGCGTAAAGAGAAATCTTATGTGTGGTCCCATTTATAGAGATACCATGAATATTTTTAGCTTCACGGAGTTTTATAGCCAAAGGCTCCAGTACAAGATTAAATAATAAAGGGCTTAATGGACATCCCTGTTTAGTACCTCGTGAAAGTGGAAATGGGGAACCTGAGATTATTAGCAATAACAGTAGCAATAGGATCCTTATAGATCATTTGAATCCACCTATTGAAATTATTACCAAAGCCAAATTTTTCTAATACCTTAAACAAATATGTCCACTCAACTCTATCAAATGCCTTTTCTGCATCAAAAGAAATAACACATTGGGCTATATAATGTTCATCAATCTCCAAACATTGGAGAAAGAGTAACGGCCTTTAATAAAACTTGTTTGATCCATAGAGATGATTTTTGTCAATAATTGTCCAAATGGTTAGCCATTATCTTAGAAAGAATTTTGCATCCACATTTAATAATGAACTAGGTCTATATGATGAACCTTCAGTAGGATCTTTATCTTTCTTAAGGATTAAGGAAACAGAAGCTTCATAAAAAAAGAGGTAAATTACCCTTCTCAAAAGATTCATGAAATATTTCCAAAAGATATGGAGAAAGTTATTTTTCAATATTTTATAAAATCCTACCAAATAACCATCAAGTCCAGGAGCTTTACCTGACTGCATTGACAACATAGCTTTCTGAATTTCATGTTCAGTAATTGGAGCATCAAGCATCTGCTGATCTTCAACAGTAATTTGAGGAAATTTAATCTTATGTTAAAAAGCCTTCATTTTGGAGGTTTCTGCAGGAAATTGAGATTTTAAAACATCAGAATAAAGATCCTGAAAATATTATTAATGTCTTCATGATTACTTACTACATCTCCATTATCTTTATGAATCTTTAAAATTTGTCTTTTAGCTCTAGCTGCCCTTAATTGGGAAGCTAAGAGCCTATTATTTTTATCCCCAAAAATATAAAACTGACTTTTCAATTTAAGCAAATATCCTTCAATTTCCTGTTGTAAATTGTTCCTTTAACAATCAAAAATCTACCATTAATATCAACTATAATATCCTCCTGGTTAAAAGGAATATCACAATCAATAAAAATGGAAACACCTCTAATTTTACTTTGAGAATTTGCACGACACTCTGCACCATTCCAAAATTTAAAAAATCGATTTTTATCACATAACCAGATATGCGTCTCTTGTGCAAAGATTATATCAGCTTGGAATCAGTTAATAGTTTTAAATGTTTTCTTAGGCTTAATAGGATGACTCTAACCATGGACATTCCAACTTAAAACATTTAACTGTTTAAATATCATCATTAGACTTTATATTACTTTAAAGTAATTAGACGCATGTCAGGATAAGGCAGTCGAGAATGGCGGAGATAAACAACAATAATTATTATTTGCGTATGCTCCGGAATTCCATAATGGGGATAAAAAATAAGTAAAGAAAAAAGGGGAAAACACACCCAACCAACAAAGCACAGAAATAAGTTGATATCAATCGATGCAAGCCCCAAAGAATGCATGAAAAGCAATTATAACTCCACCTGCTTGAACAGCAGGTAAAAATGAAAAGAGTAATCTCTGTCTCCCTCTTCTGAATATACATCTCATTACAGTCGACATACAGCTCATTACAGTTAAGTTGAAAAAAACAGTTATTAGAAACGAAATTCAGTTTTGAAAATAACCTTAATAATATTAGATAAGGAAAAAAACACATCCAAAAAAAATTCACAATTTCACATGGAAAATCTTCAAAGAAGTGAATCTCAGAGTTTTGAAATTGAAAAAACCTTTGTTTTCTAGCAAGCTTAATAATGTGGTCTTTGTCTCTAAAACGAAGAAAACGCGCAATGACATGCCTGTTTTTACCTTGAACCGAGGATTTTAAAGTACCAACTCTATGAGCCATTTCAATCTCCGGCAGTTGTAGGCAAGCCTCCAGAAATAAAGATTGAAACACGTTAGCAAAATAATCCAGTGTGTTGGCGGATTCTGATTTCTCTTTTAATACAAAAATTCAAATATTGTTCCAAGGAGAGCAAGCCTCCAGATCCACGATCCGCTGTTGAGTCTTTTCCAAACGAGAAGAAATATCAGTCACATTATGACTAACCTCTTTAAGGTCAAGGCTCAAAGAGTCAATTTGTTTCACCAAGGGGAGAAATCTTTCTTTTAGTTGAGTTAATTCAGCAACGATATAGCTGATTTAAGACTCTAATATATTTACCCAGGGTGGCTCCTCTGAAGTCTCGTCAGCTTTTTTAAGCTTACCGTTGCCTGTTTCAGGATTTTTTCTGGTGCTTCTTATGTTAGACATTATTATAACTGGCGCTCTACTAAAACAGGCTAAATAAAGTTAAAATTTCAAAGTTTAAGTCAGGAAAGGGAGAGATTAAAGGCAGACAGAAAGAAATTGTGTCTTACATGTGCACAGGTGGAAGGCGGAGTCTGAAGGATCTCACTAAATACCCAAAGCTCTTTCATTGCTGGTCAGAAGTATATTATAGATATTATAAATAAAGTATCCTATTCAGAGCTTTGAAATCGTGTCACTTTTCATATACACCTTTAATATTACATTTAACACACATATAATACCTATAACTTGCTAAAACACAAATATTGACTATATATGAGAATAATTAGCTCAGTTGACTAAGGAAAAACTTTAACACCTAATGAAGATTGAATTGAATTGAATTGAATTTCCATTCATTGTCATTTAGAAACCACAACTGCAATGCAGTTAAAAAATGAAATAACGTTCCTGCAGAATGATATCACAAGAGCACACGACAAAACAGACTACTCCAGAAAATCCACATAACATTTGGCAATCCCCAAATCCAGAGTCCAGAGAGGCTGCTGTGTATTAATATGATATTAATATGATGTGGAGGGGCATCGATGTAAATGAAAGTCACAAGTGGGCAACAAACAGAAAAAGTTTGAAAACCATTGGTGTAGGGGACTGGAGAGAGTTACAGAGACAGAGAGGTGTAACAGGGCTGGAGGATTTTACAAAAATATGAAGCTGTTTTAGTGCCTGAGGGCATTACGTTGCTAAGGAGGAGTGAAAGAGCTGGTGGTAATTTCAGGAGAAAGACTGGTTGGGCAAGGTGGTTATAATGTTGGGGAGAAGAAAAAGGGCCAGAGGGAGTTATAGAGAAAGGGGACTGATGGGGTTACAGTGAAAGTTTTAATGTCCTTCCATATATTCTCACCACAGGTGGACTGCACTGAAGCTTTACCACACTGGTTCATCAATAGTAAGTCTCGCACATGAGAATTGATTTCATTTCCAGGACCTTATAAGCTCAAGCTCAAAAAAACAAATGAGGACCTTTCACTCAAAAAAATTCTGAGTGGGTGTGACAGAGTTCAGTATTAATTTCCAGTATCTTGGCATTGATGGTAAGAAGATGGGTGGGGCTGGGTCACTCCTTGATCTTCTGACACTTTATTAGGTAGACCTGTACACCTGTTTGTTAATGCAATTAAAGTTCAAAATTTCAAATACATTTAATATCAGAAAATGTATACAGTGTACTACCGGAAATTCATCCTCTTCACAGAAGTCAATGAAATAAAGAAACCTCTAAAGAATGATAGAAACATCAACACCACAGCTTCCCCTCTCCCCTCTATTTGCACAAGCCACATCAAAAACATCAAACCCCGCCCACCCCAATGACACCCGCACCGTGCAAGGGCTCACATCTTCTGGGTCGTTAATAGTGAAAGCGAAGCGCCTGGCCACACAATTGGTCCGGAAACCCACAGCTTGCAAGGAATGTCTAATCGACCAATTTTATGGCAGCAACTCAATGTATATAAGCATGCAGACATGGTCAAATGGTTCAGTTGTTGTTCAGACCAAATGTCAGAAAAGTGATCTATATGACTTTAACCACAGAATGATTGTTGGTGCCAGACAGGGTGGCTTCTGTACCTCAGAAACTGCTGATCTCCTAGGATTTTCACACAACAGTCTCTAGAATGTAAAGGGAATGTTGTGAGAAACAAAGATAACAATCAGTTATTTAGAGTGGCAGTTCTGTGGCCAAAATCACCTTGTTAATGAGGAAGGTCAGAAGAGAATGGTCAGACAGGAAGGTGACAGTAAATCAAATCACCACACAATACAACAGAGGTGTGCACAACAGCATCTCTGAACACACAGAAAGTAGCATCTTGAAGTGAATGGGCTACAGCAGCCAAATACCATGGACATACACCTCCTGAACCTAATAAAGTGGCCACTGGGTGTATATCCAAGTCAGTATGAGCTAGGAATTGGTGGGTGAGCCAAGAGCCCCCCCCCCCCCCCACCTACCACATTTGTCCTTGTCGAGAGAGTCGTGTTGTGTGTGTTAGATGCTGCTGGAGTAACATGGACAAACACTGTGGTAAATTAAATTGTGATAAAGGGTGTTGATGTGCACACAACAGCCACTGTGTGTCAGTGCTGGACAGCAATCGTGTTTCAGGTGGATGGGGAGCAGATTGAACGGGTTGGTTTGTTCTGGATGGTGCTGAGCCACTCTCACCCAGGGACGTGGAGAGTGTTTCAGCACACTGCTGACCTGTAGGAGGGAGTGAGGTCATGTGGCGTGCATGGACACCCAGTGTAAGTGTAAGTGTAAGAGAAGTGTTCCCCCCCTCCTCTTTTCTTTCTCCAGAGGCCTCCCATCCCATGATCCTTTCCCTTCTCCAGCTCTGTATCACTTTTGCCAATCACTTTTCCAGCTCTTAGCTTCATCCCACCCCCTCCGGTCTTCTCCTACCATTTCTCATTTCCCCCTCCCCCCACTACTTTCAAATCTCTTACTATCTTTCCTTTCGGTTAGTCCTGACGAAGGGTCTCGGCCCGAAATGTCAACAGCATTTCTCCCTATAGATGCTGCCTGGCCTGCTGTGTTCCACCAGCATTTTGTGTGTGTTGTTGTTTACATATTTATATTTACGTATTGTGTTTTTCTTTATTATCATTGTGTTCCTTATTTTATCGTGATTTTTTTTTGTGCTGCATTGGATCCAGAGTAACAATTATTTCATCCTCCTTAACAGTTGTGTGCAGGAAATGACATTGAACAATTTTGACTCTTGACTGTGTAGAGAATCGATGGAGAAGGCATTGTGTAGGCAGAAAGCATGAGGTGTCATTAGTTAGACACTGCATTGTGGCTCAAGGGGCCTGTTCCTGTGCTGTACTCACAGTCACAGAGTCACGGAGCACTACAGCACAGAAACAGGCCATTTGGACCATCTAGTTGGCCTCGTCCCATCGACCCGCAATTGGACCATTCCCTTCCCATCCAGGAACTTATTGAATTTCTCTTAAATGTTGAGATCGAACCCACGTCCAACAGTTCCACTAGCAGATCGTTCCACACAATCACCACCTTCTAAGAAAAGAAGTTCCTCCTCCGGTGCCCCTTAAATATTTTACTTTTCACCCTTAACCTATGACCTCCAGTATCACCCAACCTCAGTTGAAAAAGCCTGCTTGAATTTACCTTATTTATGCCCCTCATCATTCTGTATCTCTCTATCAAATCACCGCTCATTCTCCTGTGCCTCAGGGCAGGAGTTCCAACCTGTTTAACCTTTCCTTATAACAGGTCCTCAGTCCCAGCAACATCCTTATGGATTTTGTTTGTATTCTTTCAATCTTATTGATATCTTTTCTGTAGAGGTGCACACAATACTCCAAATTTGGCCTCACTGACATCTTACAGAACTTCAACATAACATCCCAATTCCTGTACTCAGTACTATGATTTAGGAATGCCAATGTGCCAAAAACTCTCTTTACAGCCCTATCTTCCTGCAATGTCACATTCAAGGAATTATGGACCTGTATTCCCAAATCCTCTGTTCTATCACACTCCTTAGTGCCCTACCATTCACTGAGTAAGTCCTACCCTGGTTTATCCTCCCAAAGTGCAACACCTTGCACTGAAATTCCATCTGCCATTTTTCAGCTCATTTTTCCAACTGGTCCAGATTCTGCTGCAAGCTCTGATAGTCTTCCCCGCTGTCCAGTATGCCCCTGATCTTGGCGTCATCTGCGAAGTATCTATATTAGTATAGATGATGAACAAGAACTGACCCAACACTGACCCCTGTGGCACTCCACTCATCACAGGCCTTGGTTAGAGTGTATTTTCTCTTTGAATATTGAACTAGTAGAAGAGATAAAAACAAGCCAGTGGATGTGATACATTTGCATTTCCAGTTGGTTTTTGATAAGGTCTTAATTTCAAAATTTAAGAGAAGTTTGGATCAGTACATGGGTGGTAGGGGTATGGAGGGCTGTGGTCTCGGTGCGGGTCAATGGTGCAGGGTAGTTTAAATGGTTTGACACAGAATAGATGAGCCAAAGGGCCAGTTTCTGTGCTGCACTTTTCAATGACTCTAGTTAGCTCATTTGCATGTGGCGTAGCCTCCCGAGGCAGGAAGTTGTGCAGTAGCTGAAGGCCTCAGGTGGTGCATTCTCTGGGGAAAGGGTCAATAGAGCTGAGCACCAAAACAGTCCATAAATGCATTGTCCCTGCTTGGATTGGCTGCCAGGCAGTTTAACAGAGCCTTGTGACTGCTCACTAAGAGCCTCTGCACAGAAGACAGGAGGGTTTGACGGGAGCTCCTTCGTCCTGTGAAAATGTAGAAGATTGGACTGTCGGTTTGATTCTTAAATCTGCCATATTGATTAGATTAATGGGAAGGATACTCCTGGTGAAGGAAGGACTCATCTGACAGAAAGACATCACAGAGTGAGTACTGTACTTTCATCACCACGGTCGACCCAGTGTTTCCCAGTGGGTGCAGCTCTGGCCCTGAGCAAGTATCCAAAGCGGCTGGTTGTAGAGTGGTACAGCACAAAAAAGTGAGCCCTTCAGTCCATGTTGACACTGACACATCCTTATACTTGTTCACATTCAACACACATCCCCTCTAAACCTTTCCTTTCCATGAACCTGTCCAAATGTTGCAATTGTACCGGTCTCTACCTCCTTCTCTGACAGCTTGTTCCTTACTCTCTGTGGGGAAAATCTTGCCCCACAGATCCCCTTCTAAATCTTTTCACTCTAACTTAAACCTGTGCCCTCTAATTTGATATTTACCCACAGGGAAAGGTCCTTATCTTTGTCCTTCATAATTTCATAAGGTCACTCTCGCCTCTTGTGGTCCAATGACAATAAATGCAGCGTATCCAGCCTCTCCCGATAATAACAGCCCTCCCCTCCTGGTTAATTAGTTGTAGGTTGGAATTTCAGTTTCAGCTCAGCAACACTTTGTCATCTTTTTACTCAGTCTTCTAAACATGTGCGTTGTGAATCAGGATGTGATACTAGTTTCAATTTCAATATTTATTGTTTTTTTGTAACTTTGACCATATATATAGATTTAAGAGTTAAAGAACTGGGATCTAATCGTGCAGTTCAAGGGCTTTATACTGTATATATAAATAACAGATCCCAAGGAGTGAGTTACAGGTTGGAATCTAATCACAAGTTAGAGGCGATGGGGTGGTATATACAGTGCTGTGCAGAAGTCTTTGGCACATATAGACAGAGATAGGGAGCCTAAGGCAGTACAGTACTGTTGTAATTTTAATCACAGCTCTCCACTGCTGCAAAAAAAAATCATGACCAATTTGAGTGATGATAAACCTGATTATGATATGGGTCTCTATTGTAGACTGAGAGTGGGAAAGAGGGCAGGGAGAGGGGGATTACGGTTGGGAAAGGGGGCAGAGAGAGGGGGATTACGGTTGGGAAAGGGGGCAGGGAGAGGGGGATTATGGTTGGGAAAGGGGGCAGGGAGAGGGAAGGGAGCTGGAAACCCCAGAGAGACATTCTGTAATGATCAATAAACCAGTTGTTTGGAATGAGTTTGCCTGGTGTCTCAGGGTTGAGTGTCCCTCATGCCACCCCCTGCACCTGGCACTCATTCTCTGCCACCCAACCTTCGGTGCTCCACCCTCACCATTCCCAACATTCTTCGTTCCCGTCAGATTTTCCAAATCTCTCTCCACCATATTGACAAATATAGTACTGGACTAAAGTCTTAGTCACCCTAGCTTTATATATATACCTAGGACTTCGGCATAGTTCTGTATATTCGATAATGAGATACCCACTATGATTTACAGACTGGAATTTAAAAGTCTTTTCGAAGCACAGAGCAAAAGTGGGTTTTGTAGTTCTCTAAAGATGGTTTCAGTTTTAATATACCTTTGGCTTCAGTTCTGCAAACTATGTGGTTTTAAATTGGTGCAATATCGAGTGTTAACTCAGAGCTCTTATCCCCTCAGAAAGGTGTTTCCTGAACGGAAGTTGTGATTGTGGTCATGTGATAACGTTGAACATAGAATCGGATTCTGGTGAAAGCTTCGTGTCCTTGCCCAAGAGTGGTCTATGTGAGCACTAGAATTCAGGTGCTTCAGGTTAAACACCAAGGGCAGCACAGCCTGGACAGGTCAGTTCGAGGGACATGAGGGTGAGATGTGAGAGAGACAGCTATGGGGAGTCAGAAGGTAACTGCAGCAACCTCCACACTTGTTATATCCAAAAGGGGTGAGGTTTCTTCAGCTGGGGAGAGAGAACTAAACAATTACAGCATTGTGGGATAGAGGGTCAGTCAGGCTGTGGGAGTGAAGAGGGAATGTATTGGTGACAAGAACAGTAATCCAGCGGGAGAGGTACTGTTTTCCACAGCCTGGAAGCATAAATCCTCACATCTGTGTTTGTCTGGGCTGGGGTTTATCCTTGAGATCAGAGTGGAATGATCCAATTGTCCTGGTACACATTGAAAGTGAGTCAAAGTGAGTTGTGGAGTGAGGATGAGCCTCGAGAATGCAGGAGAAGAGCAGAATCACCAAGTTAAGAATCCTGGGATTATTATCCAAGGCACCTGAATGGTGGTACTGAGTCAGTAAAATCAGGAACTGATTGATTAATTCAGGTTGGGCTGGGTGTAACAACACATCCCCAGGAGTGGTTACAGGCTGGGATCTAATCCAGGGGTTTGGGGTTTTGTATATGGAAAAACAGATCTTTAGCAGTGAGTTACAAGCTGGTGTCTAATCTCAAGGTTTATATAACCATATAACAATTACAGCACGGAAACAGGCCATCTTGGCCCTTCTAGTCCATGCTGAATGCTTACTCTCACCTAGTCCCACCAACCAGTCCATAACCCTCCATTCCTTTCCTGTCCATATACCTATCCAATTTTACTTTAAATGACAATATCGAACCTGCCTCTACCACATCTACTGGAAGCTCGTTCCACACAGCTACCATTCTCTGAGTAAAGAAATTCCCCCTCGAGTTACCCCTAAACTTTTGCCCCCAACTCTCAACTCATATTCTCTTGTTTGAATCTCCCCTACTCTCAATGGAAAAAGCCTATCCACGTCAACTCTATCTATCCCCCTCATAATTTTAAATACCTCTATCAAGTCCCCCCTCAACCTTCTTCACTCCAAAGAATAAAGTCCTAACTTGTTCAACCTTTCTCTGTAACTTAGGTGCTGAAACCAAGGTAACATTCTAGTAAATCTCTTCTGTACTCTCTCTATTTTGTTGACATCTTTCCTATAATCCAGTGACCAGAACTGTACACAGTACTCCAAATTCAGCCTTACCAATGCCTTGTACAATTTTAACATTACATCCCAACTCCTATACTCAATGCTCTGATTTATAAAGGCCAGCATACCAAAAGTTTTCCTCACCACCCATATCCACATGAGATTCCACCTTCAGGGAACTATGCACCATTATTCCTAGATCACTCTGTTCTACTGCATTCTTCAATGCCCTACCATTTACCATGTATGTCCTATTTTGACTATTCTTACCAAAATGTAGCACCTCACACTTATCAGCATTAAACTCCATCTGCCATCTTTCAGCCCACTCTTCTAACTGGCCTAAATCTCTCTGCAACCTTTGAAAATCTACTTCATTATCCACAACGCCACCTATCTTAGTATCATTTGCGTACTTACTAATCCAATTTATCACCCCATCATCCAGATCATTAATGTATATGACAAACAACATTGGACCCAGTACAGATCCCTGAGGCATACCACTAGTCACCGGTTTCCAACCTGACAAACAGTTATCCATCTGGCATCTTCCATTCAGCCACTGTTGAATCCATTTTACTACTTCAATATTAACACCTAAAGATTGAACCTTCCTAACTAGCCTTCTGTGCGGAACTTTGTCAAAGGCCTTACTGAAGTCCATATAGACAACATCCACTGCTTTGCTCTCGTCGACTTTCCTAGTAACCTCTTCAAAAAATTCAATAAAATTTGTCAAACATGACCTTCCAGGTGCAAATCTATGTTGACTGTTCCTAATCAGACCCTGTCTATCCAGATAATTATATATGCCATCTCTAAGAAAACTTTCCATTAATTTACCCACCACTGACGTCAAACAGGCCTATAATTCCTAGGTTTACTCTTAGAAGCCTTTTTAAACAATGGAACAACATGAGCAATATGCCTATCCTCCAGCACCATCCCCGTTTCTAATGACATTTGAAATATTTCTGTCAGAGCCCCTGCTATTTCTACACTAACCTCCCTCAAGGTCCTAAGGAATATCCTGTCAGGACTCGGAGATTTATCTACTTTTATATTCCTTAAAAAGCACCAGTACTTCCTCCTCTTTAGTCATCATAGTTTCCACAACTTCCCTACTTGTTTCCCTTTACTTACACAATTCAATACCCTTCTCCTTATTGAATACCGAAGAAAAGAAATTGTTCAAAATCTCCTCCATCTCTTTTGGCTCCACACATATCTGTCCACTCTAATTCTCTAAGGGACCAATTTTATCCCTCACTATCTTTTTGCTATTAATATAATGGTAGAAACCCTTTGGATTTACTTTCACCTTACTTGCCAAAGCAACCTCGCATCTTCTTTTAGCTTTTCTAATTTATTTCTTAAGATTCTTTTTATGTTCTTTATATTCCTCGAGCACATCATTTATTCCATGCTACCTATATTTATTGTAGATCTCTCTCTTTTTCCGAACCAAGTTTCCAATATCCCTTGATCCCTTCCAATATATGGCTCTGTCAAACTTTTAACCTTTCCTTTCAACCTAACAGGAACATAAAGATTCTGTACCCTCAAAGTGTCACCTTTAAATTACCTCCATTTCTCTATTACATCCTTCCCATAAAACAAATTGTCCCAATCCACTCCTTCTAAATCCTTTCACATCTCCTCAAAGTTAGCCTTTCTCCAATCAAAAATCTCAACCCTGGGTCCAGTCCTATCCTTCTCCATAATTATATTGAAACTAATGGCATTGTGATCACTGGACCCGAAGTTCTCCCCAACACATACCTCTGTCACCTGACCTATCTCATTCCCTAACAGGAGATCCAACATTGCCCGTTCTCTAGCTGGTACCTCTATGTATTGCTGCAAAAAACTATCCTGCACACATTTTACAAACTCCAAACCATCCAGCCCTTTTGCAGTATGGGCTTCCCAGTCTATGTGTGGAAAATTAAAATCTCCTACAATCAGAACCCTGTGCTTACTACAAATATCTGCTATCTCCTTACAAATTTGCTCCTCCAATTCTTGCTCCCCATTAGGTGGTCTATAATACACTCCTATAAGTGTTACTACACCTTTCCCATTCCTCAATTCCACCCAAATAATCTCCCTAGATGAGCCCTCTAATCTATCCTGCCAGAGCACTGCTGTAATATTTTCTCTGACAAGCAATGCAACACCTCCCCCTCTTGTCCCTCCAATTTTATCACACCTGAAGCAAAGAAATCCAGGAATATTTAGTTGCCAATCACACCCCTCCTGCAACCATGTTTCACTAATAGCTACAACATCATATTTCCAGGTATCGATCCATGCTCTAAGATCATCCACCTTTCTTACAATGCTCATAGCATTAAACTAAATGAATTTAAGAAATTCTCCACCTCTTCCTCTCTGTTTATTTCTAATGGTGCAAACAACTTTACTATCTTCTTTTTCTTCCTTCTCCCATACATCTGTTCCTACACTTTGGTTCCCCTCCCCTTTTATACCTAGTTTAAATCCACTAGAGCCTCTCTTCCAAGCCTACCTGCAAGAATATTTGTCCCCCTCCAATTCAGATGTAAACCTTCCCGCCGTAGCAGGCCCCACCTTCCCTGGAAAACTGCCCAATTATCTATAAATCTGAAGCCCTCCCTCCTGCACCATGTCTTCAGCCACGTGTTGATGTGCACTATCTTATTATTTCTAAACCCACCTGCACATGGCATTGGTCACAAGCCTGAGATTGCTATCCTGGAGGTCCTGTCCTTTAACTTGGCGCTTAACTCCCTAAACTCACTTTTCAGGACCTCCTCACTCTTCCTACCCATGTTATTGGTCCCTACATGGACCACGACATCTGGCTGCTCACCCACCCTCTTGAGAATACTGAGAACCCAATCCAAGATATCGCGGACCCTGGCACCAGGGAGGCAACAGACCATCCGGGATTCTCGATCTCTTCCACAGAACCTCCTATGTCTCCTTAACTATCGAATCCCCTATCACTACTGCTCTCCTCTTTTCCCTCCTTCCCTTCTGAGCTGAGGGTCCAGTCTCGGTGCCAGAGACGCAACCACTGCAACTTATGTGTAGATAACAGATCCCTGGAGTGGGTTATAATCTGCAATATAATCCAGGACTTTTGGGGATTTATACAGTTTATGGAATAACAAATCCCCAGGAGTGGGTTACAGACTGAGGTGGACAGTAATCCAGGTGTGCAGTGGGTTATATATAGAATAACGGATCCCTGGGAGTGGGTTATAGGCTGGGATCTAATCCAGGAGTGTAGGGGTTCATACGTAGTTTGAGATTACAGATGAAGGGCTTTCAGACATTGTGTGCAAATTAGGTTGATTAACCTGTGGCCCTACTCTATTCTCTTTGTGCCAAGATGTCAACCTGCCAGCCCGCTCTGTTGGAGGGAGAGATGGAGGAGCCCACGATGCTGATTCAGCTTACCCCACTTGCTCTGAAAGGCCAATAATCCAATGAGCAACCTCTTGTTGTAGTTGCCATGACTGGCACGGCATGCAAGTCTTATCTCCAGAACCAGCTTGTGAGGAGCAGGAATGTGTGACTCCCACCCTTAACTTTTCACCTTCAAGCATGCAGATCACCAACTTCAAGCCACAGGAGATTCTACCTGTGGGAGTATAGAACAGTGGGAGATGTGTGAGAAACTTCCAATTGCTGAGAGATTCTGACAGTTAAGTTAGCGAACAGAGAAAGTAATCTGGAAAGTTGAACAAAGTTTTTAAGAGCCCAGTGGTTTCTTCAGTCTTGAGAGGATATTTTCCCTGGTAGCAGGGAGTGATCTAGAACTGTGGGAATCATCTTGGAATAGGGGTCCACCCATTTCACACAGATACAAGTAGGAATTTTTTTCTTGTGGATCTGACTAAATGTCATTTAAATGGACAATGAGATATAGAAGTGAGTAGAAGACATCATGTCTTCTCCACCATTCTACCATGAATGCTACTCCCTGCAACCCTTAACCAATTAAGAAACTGTAAATTTATGCATTAAATACACATAAAAATTTGGCCTCTATGGCCCTCTGTGACATCTGCCTGAAGAAATTCCTCCTCATCTCATATCTAAATGGATGTCCCTTTATATTCTCAGATCAGCTCTCCTGCTGATGAAAATGTATTCTTGGCATGCACTCTATCCATGCCTTTCAGTATCTTCTATGTCTTAGTGAGACACCCCAACCCTCTCCAGCCCTCCACACTCCCATTGAGTACGGGCACAGAGACATTTAACACTCCACATGTGTTAACTCTTTTAGAGTTTTGAGTCCAAAGTTAATTTTTCTAGTGTTGAGATTGATGGATTTTTCAGCTGCAGGTGTGTCAAAGACTTGGGCAAAGACAGGCCAGTATTAGATGATTCACAAAAATTTGTTATGTGGGTATAAAAAAGATTTAAGGCAGGTGCCACATTGAACAGAACACTCAAAGTGCAAAGAACTTGGAACTTTTCAATCTCCCTCCTGTGTGCTGATTCATCACCCCTTTCATACAGCCCACAACTGTAGTGTTATCAGCAAACTTGTATATGGTGTTCGAGCCGTACTTAGCCACATCGTCATAGGTGTAACACGAGTAGAGCAGGGAGCTAAGAACATCTCTGTGGTACTCCTGTGCTGATGGATGTTGTGGAGGAGATTTTTTTTGCTAATTCGAACAGACTGTGTTCTACAAGTGAGGAAATCCAGGATCCAATTGCACAAGGGGGTACAGAGGCCCAGGCCTCTGAGTGTATTGCTTAGTTTTCAGAAGATGATGATATTAAATGCTGAGCTGTAATTGACAAAGAGCATCCTGAGCTGTAATCGACTAAGAGCTACACCCATGTAGCACCGGTCTTACCGCATGTGACAAGTCACCGCACTCTTTGACTCTTTGAAGTAGTAAAATGGATTCAACAGTGGCTGGATGGGAGATGCCAGAGAGTAGTGGTGGATAACTGTTTGTCAGGTTGGAGGCCAGTGACTAATGGTGTGCCTCAGGGATCTGTACTGGGTCCAATGGTGTTTGTCATATACGTTAATGATCTGGATGATGGGGTGGTAAATTGGATTAGTAAGTATGCAGATGATACTAAGGTAGGTAGCGTCGTGTATAATGAAGTAGGTTTTCAAAGCTTGCAGAGAGATTTAGGCCAGTTAAAATTGTACAAGGCATTGGTAAGGCTGAATTTGAAGTATTGTGTACAGTTCTGGTCACTGAATTATAGGAAAAATGTCAACAAAATAGAGAGAGTACAGAGAAGATTTACTAGAATGTTACCTGGGTTTCAGCACCTAAGTTACAGGAAAAGATTGAACAAGTTAGGCCTTTATTCTTTGGAGTGTAGAAGGTTGAGGGGGGACTTGATAGAGGCATTTAAAATTATGAGGGGAATAGATAGAGTTGACGTGGATAGGTTTTTTCCATTGAGAGTAGGGGAGATTCAAACAAGAGGACATGAGTTGAGAATTAAGGGGCTGATGCACCATCAATAACTCACTCTGAGACGTAAAGGCGAGATATCGGCTTTTATTGACTGGAAGAAGGAACAACCACTATACTACATCCTGGAGACAGAGAGGCCGGGCTCAGACCTCCATCACCTTTATACAGGGGTCTGTGGGAGGAGCCACAGGAGCAGTCATCAGGGGGCGTGTCTAGACTTGTATATGTAGTTCACCACAGGGGCAAAAGTTTAGGGGTAACACGAGGGGGAATTTCTTTACTCACAGAGCGTTAGCTGTGTGGAACAAGCTTCCAGTAGAAGTGGTAGAGGCAGGTTCAGTATTGTCATTTAAAGTAAAATTGGATAGGTATATGGAAAGGAAAGGAATGGAGGGTTATGGGCTGAGTGCGGGTCAGTGAGACTAGGTGAGAGTAAGCGTTTGGCACAGACTAGAAGGACCGAGATGGCCTGTTTCTGTGCTGTAATTGTTATATAGTTATAAAATCAAATTACACTAGGTTCTCATAGTCCATCAGAAGCTCTAGATATTGGAAGAAGGCAGTGAATAGAAACCACACACTTCTGGAAATAGGTTTGTTTATAAGAAAAAAAACAATATGTACAAAATATTTACATGAGCAAGAACAATTCAAAATTCCAATATTCTGTTTAGGTACCAAATCTTATATATCAAACCACAACAAATTGCTTTTTAATTAGAATCAGTGAGATTCCTTTGCTACTCTAATCTTTATAATTAGATCTAGTGCTATTCCCTATTTAAAAGTTTACAGTCTGAACTTTGCTTTTCACTTATCCTTAGTTAGTTATAAAACCAATTCAAATTCAAACATCATATATACTGTTTAATTCTTTTCACAATTTTCCAACATCACAACATTTAAACAAAGTAAATCTCATTCAGTAACTTATCAAAGTCTTTGAAAAAAGTAATCAGTTTTTGCAGAAAATCAAATTCAGATTCTTGGAATGAAAATAAACTTGTACGTTCAAACGTATGAAAACCTTTGCGTCATTACACATTTTGTTCCCGCACTGGTTCTTCACCTTGGGTGGCTCACCATCTTGTTTCTTGGTTCATTGGATGGAATAGATTATCATCCAGGGAAAGTGAGTTCAAAAACTTGACCAAATCCCTTGGTATGATTTTGCAGAACGAATTCCAGACTACACGGTAGGGATTTTGGATGCTTGTCTCTCCAGATATTGTCACGTTATAGATGCTGCGTGTTATAGCCATAGCTTCAATAAAACTTTTATCACTATTTCTCTCCTCCAGGTGTTTCACCCTGAGGTTTTCAAGTTAGTAGGGTAAAGATACTCACTACTAATTCCACTCTTAACAGTTCATGTCTTCAGCTTCTAATTGTTGCTGTGTTTCTCTCCTTCTTCATCCTGCATCAGCTACACCCGCCTTTGCATATCATTTTTTTTTTCAAATTCTCTTTTTTTTAAATCAGCAAACCTTGTTTTCATCCCTCCACAGGTGGAACCTTCTAACATTACATCTTTGGGTTTAACTAGCCCTGGGTTACATATGCATCTTTGCTGTCCAGATGTCTCAGGGTTCTGAGAAGAGCCAATGAGATGGCGTCCACTGTAGACCTGTTACTTCGCTAGGCAAATTGGAATGAGTCCAGCCACCACTCAGACAAGAGCTGATATGCTTCAGCACCAGCCTCTCAAAACACTTCATCACAGTGGATGCAAATGCAACTGGGAATTTGTTTAAATTCATTCGATAAGATGGAATTTAAAATCAGTTGATAATTTGGGATTTAATTTCACTTCCAAATGTGGTATTTAATTTCAGTTAGTGCTGGGACCCTAGTTGTTTGTACAGTACAGTATGTGAATAATTTGGATGTGGGGTGTGGGGTCAACAGGTGCATGGATGACATGAAGATTGTGGAGTTGTTGATCGTGTGGAAAGTAGCTGATAGGTAACAGAGAGATATCAATGTATTGGTGAAACGGGCTGAAAATTGGAGTTTAATCCAGACAAATGCAACTTGATGCATTTTGGGAGCTACTGATGGAGAATCAATAGAACTAGTATTGAAGAACAGAGATGCCTTGCAGTACATCCATAGACCGTTGAAGGTGGCAATGCAGGTGGATATCATGGTTAGGGAGGCCTACAGGACACTGGCCTTTATCAGTCAGGAGTAGAGTACAGCTGGAGGGAGTACATGCAGCAGTTTTATGAAAGTTACAAGGAGTGTGAGTAGGGTGTACTGCTAGAAACTTTTCTCCCATAGCAGGGGGGCTAGAGGGACATGGACATGGAAAGGGATAAGATATGTAGAGGGGATCTAATGGTGACTTTTCTTACCCAGAATGAGATGAGTACCTGGAACACACAGCCAGAGAGCGTGGCAGAAGCAGAGTCACTGACAGTGTAGAAGAAGTGTCCTTATGAACCAGGTACGGAGACTAAGGGAAGATGGGATAAAGCTGGATTGGTGCCCATGGATTAGTGTAGATTTGATGGGCAGAATGGCCAGTTTCTGTGCTAAGAGTCGATAGCTCTGTGATGCGCACTCAAACATACAGACTGATGCACAGGAGTAACCATGTACTTAATGATAAACATCCACATACACACACATACTAATACACACCGACTGACACGTGCACAAATACCCAGACTAACAGACACACACACAGGCAAATACAGAAGAGGGAGAGGCTAAGGGGAGTTTCTGGTAAGTTTCTGTATCTTTCTTTCTTATTGCAATTAGAGCAGAGGGAATAACATCATCCTCCGCAACTTCTGCCATCCCCAAAGGGATCCGACCACTAAACATATCATTAACTCCAACCCCCCTCTCATCCTTCCGCAGGGATCACTTCCTCCATGATTCCCTCCTGGCACTCATCCCTGCAAGTTGCCTGATTGCTACACCTGCCCATTCTCCTCCCTCACCCCCATTCAGGGCCACAAACAGTCCTTCCAGGTGAGGCAACACTTTACCTGTGGATCTGCTGTGTCTGGTGCTCCTGATACGGCCTCCTCTACATTGGTGAGACCCATTGTATATTGGGGGTCTGCTTTGTCGAGCACCTCTACTCCATCCACCAAAAGCAGAACTTCATAGTGGCCGATCATTTTCATTCCCATTCCCACTATAGGTTGGTCCATGGCCTCCATTTGTGCTCAGAGGCTACCATCAGGGTGGAGTAGCAACATTTTATATTCCGTCTGGGGTAGCCTCCAACCTCATGGCATGATTACTAATTTCTCCTTAAGGCAAAAACAAATCCCTCCCCCTCTCCTCTTCTTCATTTCCTCACTCTGGCCTTTACCTCTACTCACCTGCCTATCACTCACCCCAGGGTTCCCTCCTCCTTCCCTTTCTCCTACTCTCCTCTCCTTTCAGATTCCTTCCCCTCCAGCCTTTCCCACCCACTTGGCTTCACCTATCACCTTCTAGCTAGCCTCCTTCCCCTCCCCCCACCTTTTCATTCTGGCACCTCCCCCTTCCATTTCAGTCTTGAAGAAGGGCCTCAGCCTGAAATGTTGTCTGGTTATTCACGTCTGTAGATGCTGCTGTATTCCTCCAGCATTTTGTGTGTGCTGAGTGAGAATGACAGTCATGGCAGAGGAGTGCCCCTCTTGCTGGATGTATGAAGACAGGGAGACTTCCAGCATCCCTGAACTCTGCACCAACCAGATGTGCATCCAGCTGCAGCCCCTTACAGACTGTGTCCAGGAACTGAAGTTGGAGTTGAATGACCTACAGATCATTTGAGAGTCAGAGGGGCTGATTGGCAAAAGTTACAGGGAGGCAGTTACTCCTTGGTCACAGGAAGCAGATATCTGGATGGCCCTCAGGAGAAGGAAATGGAACAGGCAGTCAGTGCAGGTGACCCCTGTGGCCAGTTCCCACAATAACAAATATACAACTTACAGGGGGTAGGACAGACATAGCCGAGGAAAGCCACAGCAGTCGGGTCTCTGTACTGGGTCTGTTTCTGTGGCTCAAGAGGGAAAGGAGAAGAGGCAAGCAGTAGTGATAGGACTTCACTGGTTAGGGAGGATAGACAGGAAGATTCTGTGGGACCAGATTGAAACTCCCAGTTGGGATGTTGTCTCCCAGTTGCAGAGTCCGAGATGTATCTGATTGAGTCCATAGCATTCTTAAGGTGGAGGGTGAGTAACCAAAGGTTGTTCATGGTCAACATTTGTGCCAATCATAGAGGCAGGAAGGGTGATGAAGTCCTGCAAAGAGCATTCAGGATGTGAGGTACTACATTAAAGGACGGGACCTCCAGGGTGGTCATCTCAGGATTTCTACCTGGGCCACTTGCTAGCGAGGCTAAAATTAGGAAGATAATCCATTTTAACATGTGTCTAAGGAGATGGTGCACGAGGGAGGACTTCAGATTTTTGGATCATTGGGCTCTCTTCCAGGAAAGTGGAATAGGATAGCTTGTACCTGAACTGAAGGAGCACCAATATTTTTGTGCAAAGGTTTGCTAATGACACCCGGGGGTGGGGGGTTTTAAACAAGAGTTGCAGTGGTGTGAGAACCAGAGTGGCAGGTCAGCGAGTGCAGTAACTGTTGTGGAAAGTAGATGTTGAACCTGCATGCAAAGACAGAAACTGAAAGGCAGGTCACAGTGGGACTAATGTTCTGAGTTGCCTACATTTCAATGCAAGGAGTATTGTAGCTAAAGCAGAAGAACTTAAAGTGTGGATAGGCACAAGGAATTATGATGTTGTAGCCATTCATGAGACCTGGCTTCAGGAGGGGCAGGACTAGTAGCTCAGTTTTCTGGGATTCTGTTGTTTTAGAGATGATAGAGAGAGAAAGAGGGAGAGAGACAGAGAGAGAGAGAGTGAGAGAGAAAGAAAGAGGTATTAAAGAGAAAGAGGCTGTCACTACTCATCAGGGAAAATGTCACAGCAATGCTCATGGAGGACATACTGGAGGGCTCATCTATTGAGGCAATATAAGTGGAATTAAGGAGTGAGAAAGGGATGAGAACATTCATGAGTTTGTAGCAACAGGCCTCCCAATAGTCAACAAAGTTTATAACAGCAAATTTGGAGGTGTTGTGTTTAACTCTGCAATTCCCAACATGTTTTGGCCACACTGATTTGGTTGATATTCATAAGTGTGAGACTATCCTCATATATGTTACCAATTCCTTGTAATAAATTTTAACAAATTGGGGCAACACTATTACAGCTCTGGGCATCAGAGTTCCGCGTTCAATTCCAACATCCTCTATAAGCAAATTTGTACGTTCCTTCCTGTGTGCACATGAGTTTCCTCGGTGTGCTCTAGTTCCCTCCCACAGTCTAAAGACGCAGGATCATTGGTCAATGTAAATTGTCTGTGATTAGGTTAGAGTTAAACTGCCATGTTGCTGGGTGGTGTGGCTCAAAGGGCCAGACTGTATCTCCAAATAAATAAATAACTTTGTAGAGTGACAGTAGGCAGTTGCAAGAAAGATAAGATTGCGTTAGAAGATGAATTTAACATTCCACGTATTGACTGGGACCCCCACACTGTAAAAGGTTTGGATGGAATAGAGTCTGTCAAATCTGTTCAGCGATGTTTCCTTAACGGTCAATGTGGAGAGGTCCCATTTAGAGAGAGCGCAATACTGGGATCTCCTATCAGGGAATGAGATAGGGCCGGTGACAGAAAATGTGTGTTGGAGAACACTTTTGATCTATTGATCATTATTCCATTAGTTTATGGAGAAGGATAATCATACCTTCAGTTCTTATCAACAAATTCCAGACTTTGGCCTCTGTGCCTCCCTCTGCAAGTGGATCTTTGACTTCCTCACTGGGAGTCCATAGTCAGTGCAGATCAGAAATAACATCTCCTCCTCACTGGCAATCAACACTGGTGCACCTCAACAGTGCGTAGCCCACTGCTCTACTCTCTCTACACCCACAACTGTGTGGATAAGCACAGCTCAAACACTGTCTATAAATTTGCCAATTGTCGTTGTTGGCAGAAGCTCAGATGGTGATGAGGAGGCACACAGGAGTGAGATAGATCAGCTGTTTGACTGGTGTCACAACAACAACCTTGCATTCAACATCAGGAAGACCAAGGAATTGACTGTGGACTTGGGAAGGGAAGTTGACGGACACACATCAGTCCTCATCGAGGGGTCAGCAATGGAAAGAGTGACCCTGGTTTTCCAGGGATATTGAGGCCCTGGTTAAGAAAGAAGAGGTGTGTCCGTATTTACTCGGGAGTCAGTCACAGGGTCTACAAAACTGGGGCAAAAGATTAGTGATGTCATGTACCATAATTGGATTACCAAGAGGAGATACTTCCTGTCCAGGTCATGCTTTCATCAGGAAGAAGGTACAGGAGCCTCAGGACTCACACCACCAGGTTCAGGAACAGTTATTAACTATCAACTATCAGGCTCTTGAAACAAAGAGGATAGCTTCACTCATCTTCACTTGCCCCATCACAGAAATTCCCACAACCTATGGACGGACTTTCATGGACTCTTCATCTCATGTTTTCGCTACTTATTGCTTATTTACTTATTATTACTTTGTTATTTTATTTGCAAAGCTTATATCTTTTGCACAGTGGTTGGGTGGTCTTTCATTGATTCAATTATGGTTATTATTTTGTTATGGATTTATTGAGTATGCCTGCAAGATAATGAATCACAGGGTTGTATATGATGACATATATGTATTTTGATAATAAATTTACTTTGAACTTTGAAGCAAAGTTCCCCAGGGCCAAAGTAACCCCTCAGACCTTTCAGGAGGCCAATGCAGAAATTGCAGGAGTATTTAAAATAGGCAGTTATTGAAAATGTCCTTAGCCACAGGTGAGGCATGGGGGAAAATAAATGTTGTTCTTTTGTTCAAGAATGTTCTAAGAATAAGCTGGAAAATTATAGGCCAGTGAGTCTGATGCCAGTCTTGGGCACAGTTTTGAAAGGTGTTCTAAGAGACAGAATATACGTGTATATGTATTGAATAGAGAGGGCCTGAATAGAGAATCAGCATGGCTTTGTGGATGCTAGGTTGTGTCTAACCAGTCTTACAGAGTTTTTATAGGAAATTACAAGGAAGGTTGTTGATGGAAAGGCTGTGGGCATTGTTTATATGGAGTTTAGCGAGGCCTTTGACAAAGTCCCACTTGAAAGGAGGGTCCAGAAGGTTAAGTTGCTTGGTATTCAGGATGAAGTAGTGAATTGCATTCAGCATGGGCTTTGTGGGAGAAGCCAGAGAGTACATGGTTATCTGTCTGACTGGAGGCCTGTAACTGGTGATGTGCTGCAGTTCTCAGTAAGTTTAGATGATAATGTGGTAAACTGGATCAATGAATTTGCTGATGACTCCCAGACTTGGGGTGAGGTGGACAGCAAGGAAGGCTATCAAAGCTTGCAGTGTGATCTGGACCAACAGATAAAATTAGCTTGAAACTGTCAGATGGGTTTTAATATAAACAAGTGTCAGCAATGGCAATTTGGGCTGACAAACCACGGTCGGACTTGCAGGGTGAATGTTAGGGCACTGAGGAGAGGGTTCGATCTGGGATCTGGGAATACAGACCCATAATTCCTTGAAAGTGATGTCACAGGTAGACAGGCCATAAAGAGAGCTTTTTGCACAGTGCTCTTCATTCGTCTATTTTATCCGGTGATCCAGATCATACTGCAAACTTTAATAATTCAGAGCATTGAATACAGGAGTTGAGATGTTATGTTGAATTTGTCTAAGACATTGATGAGGCCTAATTTGGAGTATTGTGTGCAATTCTGTTCACCTACCTACAGGAAAGATATTAATAGATTGAAAGAGTGCAGAGAAATTCCATAAGGATGTTGTATGGACTTTAGGACCTGAGTTATAAGGAAAGGTTGAATAGGTTATTAGTTTATTCCCTGCAGCATAGGAAAATAAGGGGAGATTGCATTGAAGAACACAAAATTCTGAGGATATAGAAAAGGTAAAAACTCGTACATTTTTACCCTCTGAGATTAGAAAGAGTTGTTTTTTTTAGGTTCATAGGGATGGTTTTGAGGACAACATGGAGAACTGGAGGACAGGTTACAGTTAAGGGATAGGAATGAGGAGGAGTTAGAGGTTAAGGGCAGGAGCCAGTGGTTGAAGTGCTCCCCAGCCGCAGGCCAGCAGATCCCTGTGGTCACTGACCAAGGACAGTGTGGCCCATGGACAAAGGCTTGTGATCTCTTCCCAGGCCGACAGATCCCAGGTTGAAGGTCTGTGAGGGCAGAAGGCACAATGATCCCCTCAGGCTGGCAAGGCCCATGCGAATCCCATGATAGGCAATTCCTGGGGTTGGCTCCTAGAGGTCAGTGAAGTCCAGAGGTCAAAGTCCGGGGATGGACATATCCAGAGGTCAAGGCCTGAAGCTCAAAACCCCTGGGTCGGCAAGTACAGAGGTCAGAAGTCTACAAATCCAGACCAGGAACTGGAAGTTAGACTCATGATGTCTGTGAGACGGAGAGTCCATAGGGTTACTGGTGGCTGAAGGCCCAGAGACAGCCTGGCCTGGGATTGGAGGTGTGTGTGTGTGTGTGTGTGTGTGTGTGTGTGTGTGTGTGTGTGTGTGTGTGTGTGTGTGTGTGTGTGTGTGTGTGTGTGTGTGTGTGTGTGTGTGTGTGTGTGTGAGTGGGCGGGAGGGAAAGGAACTTGTTTTGCTGTTAGTGTTTTGTTGTGGTGTTTTTGTTGTTGGGAGAGCAGGGAGAGAGGCGTGACAAACTGGGAGAGATGGTATAAGATATGGGAGGGTCTGTATGTGAAGGGAAGGGGCTGTGCGCAGGGGGGAGGGGAAGGGCTGCATGCAATGGGAAAAGGGGAGGGGCTTCACATGAGGTGGAGAGAGAGGGTGAGTGGGGCTCACCAGTCTCTGTACGAGTGGGGGGATGTCTGTGCAGGGAGCGTAATGGACTGAAGAGAGAAGGAGAGAGGGAGAGAAAGAAAGAGGATAGAAGGTTTCATCTCTCTCTCAACATGTTTCCCACAGCCTGGGTTATTGATTATCAGGGGTTCACATCTCTCAGGAAAAGTGGTTGGTCATTCAGGGCAGAGCAGGGAGAAATTCCATCACTAGAGAACATGGAATGTTGGAATTTCTTCCCAATGGTGTTTCTGTCCCTGACCATGATCAAGAAGGGAATGAACGGATTTTCCATTTGGAGGGAGCATTGACAGTGAGACAGGCTGGGAATACCATGCTGAGCCACTAGAGGGCCTGGATGATCTACTGCTGCTTGTGTTTTGCTCAGAATTCCTTGAATATTTCGAGAACAGAAGAGATACTCGACTTCAATGCTATTGGAAGTGAATCGGAAACAGCTTTCCATCCTATCATTGTCTCACCTTCCCCAACCCCACACATCACCAAGTACTGCAGGAAGGGCACAAAAATTCCAAAAATCCTCTGATTACCTTTACTGTCAGGGAAAGGTCAAGAGAAGAAGTGAGGACTGGGGTGAGGACAGAGGGAGGAATAGGAACGGATGGAGTCCATTGGGTGTGTAAATGGGGGGAGTGAGTGAGAAGGGGTTGGTCCCATTGGAAAAGTGGGATTGAATGGGAAGGTGTGGGATCTATTAGGAATGTAAATAGCAGGATTGAATGGGAAGGGGTGGGTCCATTGGGGTATGTATGGTGGGACACAGAAATGACTGAATTCAGCACCAAATATCACAAGGAATCTGTGAAAAGCTTCGAGTGTATCAATTATAGAGGGAGTGCAGATTATATCAAGCTGTTGGGCATAAGAGGTGAACATTCGAGGAGGGAGTGAGAAACACCAGTCAGTGTACAGATCTCTCCCTGAGAAAAAGGGACAGGGAGACACCGGTCAGTGTACAGATCTCCCTCTGAGAGAGAGGGACTGAGAGACATCGGTCAGTGTACAGATCTCCCTCTGAGAGAGAGGGACAGGGAGACACCGGTCAGTGTACAGATCTCCCCCTGGGAGAGAGGGACAGGGAGACACCGGTCAGAGTACAGATCTCCCTCTGAGAGAGAGGGACTGAGAGACACCGGTCAGTGTACAGATCTCCCTCTGAGAGAGAGGGACAGAGAGACACCGGTCAGTGTACAGATCTCCCCCTGAGAGAGAGGGACAGAGAGACACCGGTCAGTGTACAAATCTCCCTCTGAGAGAGAGGGACAGAGAGACACCGGTCAGTGTACAGATCTCCCTCTGAGAGAGAGGGACAGAGAGACACCGGTCAGTGTACAGATCTCCCTCTGAGAGAGAGGGACAGAGAGACACCGGTCAGTGTACAGATCTCCCCCTGAGAGAGAGGGACAGAGAGACACCGGTCAGTGTACAGATCTCCCCCTGAGAGAGAGGGACAGGGAAACAACGGTCTGTGTACAAATCTTCCCTGAGAGAGAGGGACAGGGAGACACCAGTCAGTGTACAGATCCCTTCTGAGAGAGAGGGACAGGGAGACATCAGTCAGTTTACAGATCTCCCCCTGAGGAAAAGGGACTGATAGACAACATTCAGTAAAATTAATTCTTTTATTTAATCCCAGGATGGCTTGAGTTGCCTTTAGTTCTGGTTGAGATCAAGACAAAGTCGGAAGAGCGATATGAGGCAGATCTGCTGGAACTGACAGGATTAATTCCGGGAAATTTGGATTCTAGGAATTAGAGCGGGTGGTTTTGTGGAAATGGAGTCAGCCTCAATGAGATCAGCAGGAAGAACAGAGGAATAGCCAAAGATGAGGTGGGGGTGGGCATATCCCATAAGTATATCCCATAAGGGGGCATTCAGTGGATACAGATTAATCAGATGGGGAGAGTCGGTGCTGGGGGGAGAAGACCTGCGAGCTGTGGGAAGGGATTCTGTGGGTGGGAAGAGATGGTGATGGGTTGTTTGTCTGTGGTCTGTAGGAGGGGTCTCACTGGGTAAGGAGAGTCAGTGATGGGGGTGTGGGCTGTGGGTGGGGATTCAGTGGTTGGGAAGGTCAGTGAGAGGGAGTGTGGCCATGAGCTGTAAGAGGGATTTCGTGGGTGAGGAGAGTCAGTGATAGGGGAGAGTGTCCGTGGACTGTGGGTGGGGATTCAGTGGATGGGGAGTGTCAGTAATGGAGCAGAGTGTCCGTGGACTGTGGGTGAGGAGTGTCTGTGATGGGGGAGAGTGTCCGTGGACTGTGGGTGGGGATTCAGTGGGTGGGGAGTGTCAGTGATGGGGGAGAGCATCCGTGGACTGTGGGTGGGGATTCAGTGGGTGGGGAGAGTCAGTGATGGGGGAGAGTGTCCGTGGACTGTGGGTGGGGAGAGTCAGTGATGGGGGAGAGTGTCCGTGGACTGTGGGTGGGGATTCAGTGGATGGGGAGTGTCAGTGATGGAGGAGAGTGTCCGTGGACTGTGGGTGGGGAGTGTCTGTGATGGGGGAGAGTGTCCGTGGACTGTGGGTGGGGATTCAGTGGGTGGGGAGTGTCAGTGATGGGGTAGAGTGTCTGTGGACTGTGGGTGGGGATTCAGTGGGTGCGGAGTGTCAGTGATAGGGGAGAGTGTCCGTGGACTGTGGGTGGGGATTCAGTGGATGGGGAGTGTCAGTAATGGAGGAGAGTGTCCGTGGACTGTGGGTGGGGAGTGTCTGTGATGGGGGGGAGTGTCCGTGGACTGTGGGTGGGGATTCAGTGGATGGGGAGTGTCAGTGATGGGGGAGAGCGTCCGTGGACTGTGGGTTGGGATTCAGTGGGTGGGGAGAGTCAGTGATGGGGCAGAGTGTCCGTGGACTGTGGGTGGGGATTCAGTGGGTGGGGAGTGTCAGTGATGGGGGAGAGTGTGTGTGGACTGTGGGTGGGGATTCAGTGGGTGGGGAGTGTCAGTGATGGGGGAGAGTGTCCGTGGACTATAGGTGGGGATTCAGTGGGTGGGGAGTGTCAGTGATGGGGGAGAGTGTCCGTGGACTGTGGGTGAGGAGAGTCAGTGATGGGGTAGAGTGTCTGTGGACTGTGGGTGGGGATTCAGTGGGTGGGGAGTGTCAGTGATGGGGGAGATTGTCTGTGGACTGTGGGTGGGGAGTGTCAGTGATGGGGGAGAGTGTCTGTGGACTGTGTGTGGGGATTCAGTGGGTGCGGAGTGTCAGTGATGGGGGAGAGTGTGTGTGGACTGTGGGTGGGGATTCAGTGGGTGGGGAGTGTCAGTGATGGGGAGAGTGTCTGTGGACTGTGGGTGGGGATTCAGTGGGTGGGGAGTGTCAGTGATGGGGAGAGTGTCTGTGTACTGTGGGTGGGGATTCAGTGGGTGGGGAGTGTCAGTGATGGGGGAGATTGTCTGTGGACTGTGGGTGGGGAGTGTCAGTGATGGGGGAGAGTGTCTGTGGACTGTGTGTGGGGATTCAGTGGGTGCGGAGTGTCAGTGATGGGGGAGAGTGTGTGTGGACTGTGGGTGGGGATTCAGTGGGTGGGGAGTGTCAGTGATGGGGGGAGTGTCTGTGGACTGTGGGTGGGGATTCAGTGGGTGGGGAGTGTCAGTGATGGGGGAGAGTGTCCGTGGACTGTGGGTGAGGAGAGTCAGTGATGGGGTAGAGTGTCCATGGACTGTGGGTGGGGAGTGTCAGTGATGGGGAAGAGTGTCCGTGGACTGTGGGTGAGGAGAGTCAGTGATGGGGTAGAGTGTCTGTGGACTGTGGGTGGGGATTCAGTGGGTGGAGAGTGTCAGTGATGGGGAAGAGTATCTGTGGACTGTGGGTGGGGAGAGTCAGTGATGGGGTAGAGTGTCTGTGGACTGTGGGTGGGGATTCAGTGGATGGGGAGTGTCAGTGATGGGGGAGAGTGTCTGTGGACTGTGGGTGGGGATTCAGTGGGTGGGGAGTGTCAGTGATGGGGGAGAGTGTCCGTGGACTGTGGGTGGGGAGAGTCAGTGATGGGGGAGAGTGTCTGTGGACTGTGAGTGGGGATTCAGTGGGTGGGGAGTGTCAGTGATGGGGGAGAGTGTCTGTGGACTGTGTGGGGAGTGTCTGTGATAGGGGAGAGTGACCATGGACTGTGGGTAGGGATTCTGTGGGTGGGGAGTGTCAGTGATGGGGGAGAGTGTCCGTGGACTGTGGGTGCGGAGAGTCAGTGATAGGGGAGAGTGTCTGTGGACTGTGAGTGGGGATTCAGTGGGTGGGGAGTGTCAGTGATGGGGGAGAGTGTCTGTGGACTGTGAGTGGGGAGTGTCTGTGATAGGGGAGAGTGACCATGGACTGTGGGTGGGGAGTGTCAGTGATGGGGTAGAGTGTCTGTGGACTGTGGGTGGGGATTCAGTGGATGGGGAGTGTCAGTGATGGGGGAGAGTGTGTGTGGACTGTGGGTGGGGATTCAGTGGGTGGGGAGTGTCAGTGATGGGGGAGAGTGTGTGTGGACTGTGGGTGGGGATTCAGTGGGTGGGGAGTGTCAGTGATGGGGGAGAGCATCCGTGGACTGTGGGTGGGGATTCAGTGGGTGGGGAGAGTCAGTGATGGGGGAGAGTGTCCGTGGACTGTGGGTGGGGAGAGTCAGTGATGGGGGAGAGTGTCCGTGGACTGTGGGTGGGGATTCAGTGGATGGGGAGTGTCAGTGATGGAGGAGAGTGTCCGTGGACTGTGGGTGGGGAGTGTCTGTGATGGGGGAGATTGTCTGTGGACTGTGGGTGGGGAGTGTCAGTGATGGGGGAGAGTGTCTGTGGACTGTGTGTGGGGATTCAGTGGGTGCGGAGTGTCAGTGATGGGGGAGAGTGTGTGTGGACTGTGGGTGGGGATTCAGTGGGTGGGGAGTGTCAGTGATGGGGGGAGTGTCTGTGGACTGTGGGTGGGGATTCAGTGGGTGGGGAGTGTCAGTGATGGGGGAGAGTGTCCGTGGACTGTGGGTGAGGAGAGTCAGTGATGGGGTAGAGTGTCCATGGACTGTGGGTGGGGAGTGTCAGTGATGGGGAAGAGTGTCCGTGGACTGTGGGTGAGGAGAGTCAGTGATGGGGTAGAGTGTCTGTGGACTGTGGGTGGGGATTCAGTGGGTGGAGAGTGTCAGTGATGGGGAAGAGTATCTGTGGACTGTGGGTGGGGAGAGTCAGTGATGGGGTAGAGTGTCTGTGGACTGTGGGTGGGGATTCAGTGGATGGGGAGTGTCAGTGATGGGGGAGAGTGTCTGTGGACTGTGGGTGGGGATTCAGTGGGTGGGGAGTGTCAGTGATGGGGGAGAGTGTCCGTGGACTGTGGGTGGGGAGAGTCAGTGATGGGGGAGAGTGTCTGTGGACTGTGAGTGGGGATTCAGTGGGTGGGGAGTGTCAGTGATGGGGGAGAGTGTCTGTGGACTGTGTGGGGAGTGTCTGTGATAGGGGAGAGTGACCATGGACTGTGGGTAGGGATTCTGTGGGTGGGGAGTGTCAGTGATGGGGGAGAGTGTCCGTGGACTGTGGGTGCGGAGAGTCAGTGATGGGGGAGAGTGTCTGTGGACTGTGAGTGGGGATTCAGTGGGTGGGGAGTGTCAGTGATGGGGGAGAGTGTCTGTGGACTGTGAGTGGGGAGTGTCTGTGATAGGGGAGAGTGACCATGGACTGTGGGTGGGGAGTGTCAGTGATGGGGTAGAGTGTCTGTGGACTGTGGGTGGGGATTCAGTGGATGGGGAGTGTCAGTGATGGGGGAGAGTGTCTGTGGACTGTGGGTGGGGATTCAGTGGGTGGGGAGTGTCAGTGATGGGGGAGAGTGTGTGTGGACTGTGGGTGGGGATTCAGTGGGTGGGGAGTGTCAGTGATGGGGGAGAGCATCCGTGGACTGTGGGTGGGGATTCAGTGGGTGGGGAGAGTCAGTGATGGGGGAGAGTGTCCGTGGACTGTGGGTGGGGAGAGTCAGTGATGGGGGAGAGTGTCCGTGGACTGTGGGTGGGGATTCAGTGGGTGGGGAGTGTCAGTGATGGGGGAGAGTGTGTGTGGACTGTGGGTGGGGATTCAGTGGGTGGGGAGTGTCAGTGATGGGGGAGAGCATCCGTGGACTGTGGGTGGGGATTCAGTGGGTGGGGAGTGTCAGTGATGGGGGAGAGTGTCTGTGGACTGTGTGGGGAGTGTCTGTGATAGGGGAGAGTGACCATGGACTGTGGGTAGGGATTCTGTGGGTGGGGAGTGTCAGTGATGGGGGAGAGTGTCCGTGGACTGTGGGTGCGGAGAGTCAGTGATGGGGGAGAGTGTCTGTGGACTGTGAGTGGGGATTCAGTGGGTGGGGAGTGTCAGTGATGGGGGAGAGTGTCTGTGGACTGTGAGTGGGGAGTGTCTGTGATAGGGGAGAGTGACCATGGACTGTGGGTGGGGATTCAGTGGGTGGGGAGTGTCAGTGATGGGGGAGAGTGTGTGTGGACTGTGGGTGGGGTTCAGTGGGTGGGGAGTGTCAGTGATGGGGGAGAGCATCCGTGGACTGTGGGTGGGGATTCAGTGGGTGGGGAGTGTCAGTGATGGGGGAGAGCATCCGTGGACTGTGGGTGGGGATTCAGTGGGTGGGGAGTGTCAGTGATGGGGGAGAGTGTCTGTGGACTGTGTGGGGAGTGTCTGTGATAGGGGAGAGTGACCATGGACTGTGGGTAGGGATTCTGTGGGTGGGGAGTGTCAGTGATGGGGGAGAGTGTCCGTGGACTGTGGGTGCGGAGAGTCAGTGATGGGGGAGAGTGTCTGTGGACTGTGAGTGGGGATTCAGTGGGTGGGGAGTGTCAGTGATGGGGGAGAGTGTCTGTGGACTGTGAGTGGGGAGTGTCTGTGATAGGGGAGAGTGACCATGGACTGTGGGTGGGGATTCAGTGGGTGGGGAGTGTCAGTGATGGGGGAGAGTGTGTGTGGACTGTGGGTGGGGATTCAGTGGGTGGGGAGTGTCAGTGATGGGGGAGAGCATCCGTGGACTGTGGGTGGGGATTCAGTGGGTGGGGAGAGTCAGTGATGGGGGAGAGTGTCCGTGGACTGTGGGTGGGGAGAGTCAGTGATGGGGGAGAGTGTCCGTGGACTGTGGGTGGGGATTCAGTGGGTGGGGAGTGTCAGTGATGGGGGAGAGTGTGTGTGGACTGTGGGTGGGGATTCAGTGGGTGGGGAGTGTCAGTGATGGGGGAGAGCATCCGTGGACTGTGGGTGGGGATTCAGTGGGTGGGGAGTGTCAGTGATGGGGGAGAGTGTCTGTGGACTGTGTGGGGAGTGTCTGTGATAGGGGAGAGTGACCATGGACTGTGGGTAGGGATTCTGTGGGTGGGGAGTGTCAGTGATGGGGGAGAGTGTCCGTGGACTGTGGGTGCGGAGAGTCAGTGATGGGGGAGAGTGTCTGTGGACTGTGAGTGGGGATTCAGTGGGTGGGGAGTGTCAGTGATGGGGGAGAGTGTCTGTGGACTGTGAGTGGGGAGTGTCTGTGATAGGGGAGAGTGACCATGGACTGTGGGTGGGGAGTGTCAGTGATGGGGTAGAGTGTCTGTGGACTGTGGGTGGGGATTCAGTGGATGGGGAGTGTCAGTGATGGGGGAGAGTGTCTGTGGACTGTGGGTGGGGATTCAGTGGGTGGGGAGTGTCAGTGATGGGGGAGAGTGTGTGTGGACTGTGGGTGGGGATTCAGTGGGTGGGGAGTGTCAGTGATGGGGGAGAGCATCCGTGGACTGTGGGTGGGGATTCAGTGGGTGGGGAGAGTCAGTGATGGGGGAGAGTGTCCGTGGACTGTGGGTGGGGAGAGTCAGTGATGGGGGAGAGTGTCCGTGGACTGTGGGTGGGGATTCAGTGGATGGGGAGTGTCAGTGATGGAGGAGAGTGTCCGTGGACTGTGGGTGGGGAGTGTCTGTGATGGGGGAGATTGTCTGTGGACTGTGGGTGGGGAGTGTCAGTGATGGGGGAGAGTGTCTGTGGACTGTGTGTGGGGATTCAGTGGGTGCGGAGTGTCAGTGATGGGGGAGAGTGTGTGTGGACTGTGGGTGGGGATTCAGTGGGTGGGGAGTGTCAGTGATGGGGGGAGTGTCTGTGGACTGTGGGTGGGGATTCAGTGGGTGGGGAGTGTCAGTGATGGGGGAGAGTGTCCGTGGACTGTGGGTGAGGAGAGTCAGTGATGGGGTAGAGTGTCCATGGACTGTGGGTGGGGAGTGTCAGTGATGGGGAAGAGTGTCCGTGGACTGTGGGTGAGGAGAGTCAGTGATGGGGTAGAGTGTCTGTGGACTGTGGGTGGGGATTCAGTGGGTGGAGAGTGTCAGTGATGGGGAAGAGTATCTGTGGACTGTGGGTGGGGAGAGTCAGTGATGGGGTAGAGTGTCTGTGGACTGTGGGTGGGGATTCAGTGGATGGGGAGTGTCAGTGATGGGGGAGAGTGTCTGTGGACTGTGGGTGGGGATTCAGTGGGTGGGGAGTGTCAGTGATGGGGGAGAGTGTCCGTGGACTGTGGGTGGGGAGAGTCAGTGATGGGGGAGAGTGTCTGTGGACTGTGAGTGGGGATTCAGTGGGTGGGGAGTGTCAGTGATGGGGGAGAGTGTCTGTGGACTGTGTGGGGAGTGTCTGTGATAGGGGAGAGTGACCATGGACTGTGGGTAGGGATTCTGTGGGTGGGGAGTGTCAGTGATGGGGGAGAGTGTCCGTGGACTGTGGGTGCGGAGAGTCAGTGATGGGGGAGAGTGTCTGTGGACTGTGAGTGGGGATTCAGTGGGTGGGGAGTGTCAGTGATGGGGGAGAGTGTCTGTGGACTGTGAGTGGGGAGTGTCTGTGATAGGGGAGAGTGACCATGGACTGTGGGTGGGGAGTGTCAGTGATGGGGTAGAGTGTCTGTGGACTGTGGGTGGGGATTCAGTGGATGGGGAGTGTCAGTGATGGGGGAGAGTGTCTGTGGACTGTGGGTGGGGATTCAGTGGGTGGGGAGTGTCAGTGATGGGGGAGAGTGTGTGTGGACTGTGGGTGGGGATTCAGTGGGTGGGGAGTGTCAGTGATGGGGGAGAGCATCCGTGGACTGTGGGTGGGGATTCAGTGGGTGGGGAGAGTCAGTGATGGGGGAGAGTGTCCGTGGACTGTGGGTGGGGAGAGTCAGTGATGGGGGAGAGTGTCCGTGGACTGTGGGTGGGGATTCAGTGGATGGGGAGTGTCAGTGATGGAGGAGAGTGTCCGTGGACTGTGGGTGGGGAGTGTCTGTGATGGGGGAGAGTGTCCGTGGACTGTGGGTGGGGATTCAGTGGGTGGGGAGTGTCAGTGATGGGGTAGAGTGTCTGTGGACTGTGGGTGGGGATTCAGTGGGTGCGGAGTGTCAGTGATAGGGGAGAGTGTCCGTGGACTGTGGGTGGGGATTCAGTGGATGGGGAGTGTCAGTAATGGAGGAGAGTGTCCGTGGACTGTGGGTGGGGAGTGTCTGTGATGGGGGGGAGTGTCCGTGGACTGTGGGTGGGGATTCAGTGGATGGGGAGTGTCAGTGATGGGGGAGAGCGTCCGTGGACTGTGGGTTGGGATTCAGTGGGTGGGGAGAGTCAGTGATGGGGCAGAGTGTCCGTGGACTGTGGGTGGGGATTCAGTGGGTGGGGAGTGTCAGTGATGGGGGAGAGTGTGTGTGGACTGTGGGTGGGGATTCAGTGGGTGGGGAGTGTCAGTGATGGGGGAGAGTGTCCGTGGACTATAGGTGGGGATTCAGTGGGTGGGGAGTGTCAGTGATGGGGGAGAGTGTCCGTGGACTGTGGGTGAGGAGAGTCAGTGATGGGGTAGAGTGTCTGTGGACTGTGGGTGGGGATTCAGTGGGTGGGGAGTGTCAGTGATGGGGGAGATTGTCTGTGGACTGTGGGTGGGGAGTGTCAGTGATGGGGGAGAGTGTCTGTGGACTGTGTGTGGGGATTCAGTGGGTGCGGAGTGTCAGTGATGGGGGAGAGTGTGTGTGGACTGTGGGTGGGGATTCAGTGGGTGGGGAGTGTCAGTGATGGGGAGAGTGTCTGTGGACTGTGGGTGGGGATTCAGTGGGTGGGGAGTGTCAGTGATGGGGAGAGTGTCTGTGTACTGTGGGTGGGGATTCAGTGGGTGGGGAGTGTCAGTGATGGGGGAGATTGTCTGTGGACTGTGGGTGGGGAGTGTCAGTGATGGGGGAGAGTGTCTGTGGACTGTGTGTGGGGATTCAGTGGGTGCGGAGTGTCAGTGATGGGGGAGAGTGTGTGTGGACTGTGGGTGGGGATTCAGTGGGTGGGGAGTGTCAGTGATGGGGGGAGTGTCTGTGGACTGTGGGTGGGGATTCAGTGGGTGGGGAGTGTCAGTGATGGGGGAGAGTGTCCGTGGACTGTGGGTGAGGAGAGTCAGTGATGGGGTAGAGTGTCCATGGACTGTGGGTGGGGAGTGTCAGTGATGGGGAAGAGTGTCCGTGGACTGTGGGTGAGGAGAGTCAGTGATGGGGTAGAGTGTCTGTGGACTGTGGGTGGGGATTCAGTGGGTGGAGAGTGTCAGTGATGGGGAAGAGTATCTGTGGACTGTGGGTGGGGAGAGTCAGTGATGGGGTAGAGTGTCTGTGGACTGTGGGTGGGGATTCAGTGGATGGGGAGTGTCAGTGATGGGGGAGAGTGTCTGTGGACTGTGGGTGGGGATTCAGTGGGTGGGGAGTGTCAGTGATGGGGGAGAGTGTCCGTGGACTGTGGGTGGGGAGAGTCAGTGATGGGGGAGAGTGTCTGTGGACTGTGAGTGGGGATTCAGTGGGTGGGGAGTGTCAGTGATGGGGGAGAGTGTCTGTGGACTGTGTGGGGAGTGTCTGTGATAGGGGAGAGTGACCATGGACTGTGGGTAGGGATTCTGTGGGTGGGGAGTGTCAGTGATGGGGGAGAGTGTCCGTGGACTGTGGGTGCGGAGAGTCAGTGATGGGGGAGAGTGTCTGTGGACTGTGAGTGGGGATTCAGTGGGTGGGGAGTGTCAGTGATGGGGGAGAGTGTCTGTGGACTGTGAGTGGGGAGTGTCTGTGATAGGGGAGAGTGACCATGGACTGTGGGTGGGGAGTGTCAGTGATGGGGTAGAGTGTCTGTGGACTGTGGGTGGGGATTCAGTGGGTGGGGAGTGTCAGTGATGGGGGAGAGTGTCCGTGGACTGTGGGTGGTGTTGGGCTTGAAATTCTGCCCTGTGTTCTTTTAGGAAGAGAGACAACTTACACCGGAATATTACAAAACGTGGCTTTATTGCAGAATTCGTAACTGGCACAGCGAATCCACGGAGTCGCTGGAGAAGGCGTTCTGTTTTCCCCTTACAATCTGCTCTTATTTATACCCCTTTTCCCCCCAGCACACCCCCCGCTACATATTAGGTAATATCGGGCACTTGTGTCCATCTTATTGGCCCGCAGCCATATGCTCACGAGTTACCTGTTTCTTTTGTTTACTGAATCGCGTGACACTAGTAGTTTCGATGTAGCGGGGTCCCCAGTTTCGCTCCCCCCTCCCTCGCATTCCAGCCTCCTAACATTATGTGTGTTACGTGAGCCACTCCTGACCTGTAATGGCAGTCCCGAATTAACCCCAACAGTGGGGAGAGTCAGTGATGGGGGAGAGTGTCTGTGGACTGTGAGTGGGGATTCAGTGGGTGGGGAGTGTCAGTGATGGGGGAGAGTGTCTGTGGACTGTGAGTGGGGAGTGTCTGTGATAGGGGAGAGTGACCATGGACTGTGGGTGGGGATTCAGTGGGTGGGGAGTGTCAGTGATGGGGGAGAGTGTCTATTGGCTGTGAGTGGGGAGTGTCTGTGATAGGGGAGAGTGACCATGGACTGTGGGTAGGGAGTGTCAGTGATGGGGGAGAGTGTCTGCGGACTGTGGGAGGGGATTCAGTGGGTGGGGTGTGTCAGTGATGGGGGAGAGTGTCCGTGGACTGTGGGTGGGGAGAGTCAGTGATGGGGGAGAGTGTCTGTGGACTGTGAGTGGGGAGTGTCTGTGATAGGGGAGAGTGACCATGGACTGTGGGTAGGGAGTGTCAGTGATGGGGGAGAGTGTCTGTGGACTGTGAGTGGGGAGTGTCTGTGATGGAGGAGAGTGACCATGGACTGTGAGATGGGATTCAGCGGGTAGGCAGTGTCCATGATAGGTGAGGGTATCTGTAAAACAAGATTGTGTGTGTTGTGAAGAATGTGGTCAGTGAGATCGTCCATTCATTATTGAAAAGATGGAAATTGGGAGGAGGGAAAGGCCGCTTATCCCCTCCAATCTGCTCCACCATTTGAAAAGTTCACCTGATCTTAGTAACATTGGAAAGACACTTGGACAGCTACCTGGGTAGGAAAGCTTTTTGGCCAAATGCAGGAAAATGGGATGAGCTTAGATGGGTATGTTGGTCACCATGAATCAGTTGGGTTGAAAGGCATGTTTCTATGTTGTATGACTCTGTGACTTTGCACCAACTATCCCTCAATGACCCCAGGTCAATGTCAGTCCTCCACAAACTGTGCCTCCACGATTCAGATGTAGACATTGCTCTCCCCATCCATTTCTTAATGATACTAAGGCGAAAATGACCCCTCCCAACTTCATTTTCCTGGGTCAGAGGCCACGGGCCTCTATCCATCCCTCAATGGTCCTCAGGCTGATATGTCCCTCTCTTGGTCCACTTTACAAATCCTGCACTAGGACACTCAGGTTCCTCTGTGGCTCAGAATTTCAGAACGTCACGTAACATGTTTCTGTTTACTTATTTTGCCATCGTGGATATTTTTGCTTTCTCCAACATTGTATCCCTGGTCCATACCCAATCACTGACCCTATCTCTCTACTCTTTGGCATATCTGTGCATCACAGAGCAATACAACATATGTAGATATTTGTTCTCCCGGTCCTTTTTAAATCTTTCCCCTTTTATCCTACACTTATGCCCTCTAGTACTTGATTGACGAACCCTGAGGAGAAAACCGTGTAGATCCACCCTGTCTATACTCCTTTTGATTTTACAAACTTCTTTCAGGATCCCCCTCTCAGTTTCCTACACTTCAAGGAATGTCCCAACCTGACCAACCTCTCCCTTTAAATCAGTCCCTCAATTCTGAGCATTATTCCGGGAAATCTGTGCGCTGTTTCCAATTTGCCTTTCCTATGAGATGACCAAACCTGAACATGGTATTCAAAACACCACCTCACCCCCCAATGCTGACCACATTGTCCACCCAGCTAGTCTCAATATCTGCCAATAACCCTCTGAACCCCATCCATCCACATAGCTTCCTGAGGGCTTCTTCAATGTTGTTATTGTATTTGCCTCCACCAGTGCCTGTAGCAGCTCAGTCAACTCAACAAAAAAATGTCCCACAGATCTCTCCTAACTTTTTTTCTTCACATTTTGAACCTAAAAAGAGCTGGGCAAGGTGGAATTCATGAAAAAAGGAGGTAGATGATGTTTACATGTACTTTAGCAAGGCCTTTGACAAAGTCCCACATGGGAGGCTGGTCAGGGAGGTTCAGATGCTTCAGGATGAGGATTCAACATTGGCTGAGCAAGATGAGCCAAGAGAGTAGAGGCAGGTGTTTGCTCTCTGACTGGTTGACTGTGGTGAGTGCTGTGCTGCAGGGATCAGTGCTGGATCCATTGTTGTTTGTCATATCAATGATCTGGATGATAATGTGGTAAATTGGATCGGGCAAATTTATGGAAGATGCAAAGACTGGGGGTGTGGTGGACAGCAAGGAAGGCTATCAAAGCTTGCAGAGGGATTGGGACCAGATGGAAAAATGGACTGAAGAGTGGCAGATGAAATTTAATGCAGGTAAGCACGAGATGATGCGATTTGGGAGGACAAACCTGAGTAAAACTTGCAGAGTGAATGGTAGGGAACTGAGGAGTGCGGTACAACGGAGGATCTGGGAATACCGATCCATAATTCCTTGCTAGTTCAGTCATGGGTAGTTAGGTTATAAAGAGATCTTTTGGCACATTAAATCAAAGTACTGAGTACAAGAGTTGGTATGTTATGTTGAAGTTGTATAAGACATTGATAATGACTAATTTGGAGTATTGTGTACAGTTCTAGTCTCCTACCTATAGGAACGAAGTTAATAAGATTGAAAGAGTGCAGAGAAAATTGACGTTACTGAGACTTGAGAACCTGTGTTATAGGAAAGGATCAATGGAACATAGACACTTCAGCCCACAGTGTTGTACCAACCTTTTAATCTACTCTAAGATGAATCTAACCCTTCCTTTCCTCACAACTCTCTGTGCTTATCAAAAATTTCTTAAATGCACCTAATCTTTCCACCTCTACCACCAACCTTAGAAGGGTATTCCACACACCTACACACTCTCTATGAAAAGAACTTACTTTGACATCCCCCCTATACTTTCCTCCAATCGCCTTAAAATTATTCCCACTCATATTAGCCATTTTCCACCCTAGGAAAAAGACTCTGGCTCTCCGCTCAATCTATGCCTCTTATCATCTTGTACACCTTTATCAAGTCCACTTTCCTCCTCCTTCACTCCAAAGAGAAAATCCATTGTCCACTCAACCTATCTTAATAAAACATGCCCTCTAGTCCAGGCTACATCCTGGTATGTCTCCTCTGCACCCTCTCAAAGCTTCCACTTCCATCTTATAATGAGGTAACTAGAACTAAACCCAATATTCTAAGTGTGGTCTAACCAGGGTTTTATGGAACTGTAACATAACCTCTGGGTGTATGGGGTGGTTTGGTCCTGACTAAATATCAGGAAATGCCAGTAGCGATTATATAGCTTCTCCCACCCAAGACAACTCCGCCTTCATGTAGGACTTAGGTCCGGGTGCCCCTGTCTCACTGAAGGAGCTCTGTCTATGGCGAGTGTTTGGCGCCAGAAAAAATAACCAGACCAAAGGTGGTGATGTCACCTAAAATCACTGAAGTCTTCGGCAGCAGGGAGATGGATTCCAGGCTTCAGTGGAGGATTGTCTTTGTACAACAACAGCAAAGGTTGGGCAACGTCTACTGTATGATTCCCAATTGGGAACACCAGTAGCGCTCAAATGCTCTGGTTCAAAGAGCACTGTGGCAACAGAAGGCAATGGCAAACCACTGTTGAAATTTCTACCTGGTCAATCAAGGAAAGAAACAAAAGAAGGAAACCAGACAACAGCACGAATGGGGTTGATTCTAATCAACAGAACAACACCTTGCTCAGTAGGGTTAGTCATGTGCTACAGGTGACACCAGACACTCATCCAGAGACTGTAAGCAATAGGGAAAGGCTAAGGGTAGCAACATGGAACATCCATACACTTTACCAGAAAGGAAAGCTGGACAACACATTAAATGAAATGAAAAGGTTGAAAGGCGATATCTTAGGCCTGTCAGAAATTAGATGGACCGATAGTGGCAAATTCACTAAGAATAGTTCTCTGATAATGTATTCTGGAGGTCAACAGCATATGTATGGAGTTGGAACTATTTTAAACAAACAAGTATCAAAATGTCTTAAGGGATATTGGGCGATATCTGACCGGCTGCTTTTAGTTAAATTAAGGGGTAACCCTTTTAAAATTAGCATAATCCAAGCCTATGCACCAGCAAATGATGCAGATGAAGAGGATATCAACAAGTTTTATGACGATCTTGACAGTGCTTATGAACAATGTAAATCTCAGGATATAAAACTAGTTGTGGGAGATTTTAACTCCAAAGAGGGACAGGAAAGGGTTGCTACCATCATAGGACTTTTTGGATTAGGGGAGAAAAATGAAAATGGAGAAAGGTTTACTGATTGGTGTGTCAGAAACAACCAAGTGATCACCAATATTTGGTATAAAAACTATCCATGTAGATGGTGTACTTGGTTTAGCCCTGGAGATAGAACAAGGAATCAAATAGATTTCATTACCATCAATGAACGCTTTAGAAATAATATCAGAAATTCTAAAGCCAACCCAGGAGCAGACTGTGGTTCAGATCACCATCCAGTAATAGCTACCATCAAAACAAAATTAAAGAAACTGAAACATAGAAAGAAGTATATGTTTGGGAGAACTTAAAAATTATAGCATACTTAAGCAACAATTCAAAACAGCTGTAGATGAACACCTCAACAAAAACGAAACAATACTTATTTGGGACAGATTAAAATATGCTATACAGCAATCAGCAGAAGAGATAATCCCAGTACAAGAAATGGAACACAACAACGAGGGGTGGACAACCCAAGAAATTGTAGATCTGATGGAACAAAGAAGGTTAGTGAAGAATGATGAAGTGCAATACAGAGAGCTAGACAGACAGACCAGACAATTGTGCAATATTGCAAAGGAAGAATGGCTTAATCAAAAATGCAATGAAGTAGAAGGCCATATTAACAACAGCAAAAAAATTAAGGAAATTACTGGAATTAAGAAAACCTCTGCAGGATGCATAAGATCGGCAGACGGATCCATACTAACAGATGCAGATAAAGTATGTGAGAGGTGGATTTAGTATATAGAGCAGCTTTTTGAAGATAATAGAGGGGAACCCCCAGATATTAAACACCCTAATTCTGGCCCACCTATTACTAAAGAAGAAATAACTAAAGCAATGAAAAGCATGAAACATGGTAAAGCCAATGGACCTGATGAAATTTCAGTGGAACTGATACAAGCCCTAGAAGATCTGGGCATAGATATTCTTTTTGAACTATTTAATTGCATATATGAGTCTGGTGTATTGCCTGATGAACTCTTGAAATCAGTGTTTATAACTCTGCCAAAAATTCCTGGAACTATTGACTGCAAAAATTATAGAACAATCAGTCTTATGAGTCACATAATGAAGATTTTGTTGAGAATAGTTCTGAGTCAGATTAAAAACAAATTAAGGCCAGAAACTTCTAAACTGCAATATGGGTTTATTGAGGATAGAGGAACTAGGAGCACAAGTTTCATACTACGAATGCTTTCAGAAAGGGCAGCTGAATATCAAAATGATGCCTTCTTATGTTTTATTGATTTCACTAAAACATTCGACAAAGTTCTCGCTAAGCTAAACATTGATGGAAGGGACCAACAGCTGCTTCAAAATTGATATTGGAATCAAACGGCAGCGGCAAAAATTGATGATAATATAAGCAGTTGGACTAAAATTCAAAAAGGAGTTATTGCCTCACCATAATTATTTTAATATCTATAGTGAAATGATTCTCAGAGAAATAGAAGACCTAGATGGGATAAAAATTGGAGGTGTTAACATCAACAATATAAGATATGCAGACCACCCTAATAGCAAGTGCTTCAGAAGACCTACAAATCCTCCTAGACAAAGTAGTACATACAAGTGTAGATTTTGGTCTAACCATCAACTGTAAAACAACCAGACGTATGGTAATATCAAAACAGCAGGATACTCCCAACTGCCAATTGTACATTGGTAACCAAGAGATTGAACAAAAGACCAGCTTTAATTACCTTGGTAGCTTTATATCACAAGATGCTAGAAGTAAAGCAGAAATAAAAAGAAGAATTGCCATTGCCAAAAACAAATTCCACAAAATGAAACCCACTTTTAGCAACAGACACATTTCTATGACAACAAGGCTTAGGTTACTAAAATGTTACATCTGGTCAATCTTGCTGTATGCTTCCGAAACATGACTATAAATATGTCTTCTGATGACTATAACACCAGAACTCCAAAGAAACTTAGAAGCAACAGAAATGCGGTTTCTTAGAAGAATGCTGAAAATATCACATAGAGGTAGGGTAACTAATGAGACAGTACTCCAACGTGCCCATACAAAAAGAGCTTTAATGAGAACATTAAATGAGAAGAAACTTAATTTCCTGGGCCATGTCATCAGAGAGGGAGAAATAGAATGCCTTACGTTACAAGGCCGTATGCCTGGGAAACGTGGAAGAGGAAGACTGAGAAGAAAATATATGGACACTGTGAAAGAACTAATGAATCTAAATGTGCGAGATATCATTGACGCTGCGAGGGATCGTTCAATGTGGAGAGCCTTGATCGCCCAAGCGAGTAACGCGCAAGGCACATGAAGAAGAAGAACATAACCTCACAGCTCTTGAAATATTTAAGGCAAACCATTGCAGGCAATGGGGCTTTTGTCTTCATTTGGCGGAAAGACTTCCAGACAGCTGCTTAAGGGTGGTGGTCAGGCAGGGCATCCTCCTATGGAACCCAGGAACAAGCCACACTGCTCAGAAGCATGCGGCAGGGGGTGAACCAAATTAATGGGACCATTTGGAGTAAGGCAAAGTTTTCCCCCAATGAGTCCAACAGTGAGTAGGTTGGTGCTCAGCGTGCCTCTGCTTTCTCAAACAGCCCTGTCTCCCACCGTGGCCACTCACTGGTGATCACAGCCCCTGCACAATATGTCTCTGGTGTGAGTCCCAATTCGTCTTTCCCTCTCCCCTTCCCTCCCAGTCTCCAAATCTCGCCATTGCCTGATGGCCGGCGTTTGGCAACTGGGTCTTGGATATTTAGTTTCTACCCATTGATGTGCAAAGTTACGTTATCCCTCTGCATGCTGCATGCCTGTAATGTTGCTGCAGCAAAGTTTTTCATTACACCTTTGCACACACAGATTTGTGCATACAGCAGTGATCTCTATTTTCATGAGCTCTTCAACATCTCCATCTATCAATGGGAGTTGACATAGTTGAATCATCAAAGACCTCCACCAATGAGGACATACTCTCTTCTCCCTGCTGCCATCAGGAAGAAGGTCCAGGAGCCTCAGGACTCACCACACCAGGTTCAGGAACAGTTATTACCTCTCACCCATCGGGCTCTTATACCAGAGAGGATGACTTCACTCACCCCATCACTGAACTGTTCCCACAACCTATGGGCTCACTTTCAAGGACTTCATCTCATATTCTCCATATTTATTGTTGTTATTATATATTTTTTATTTTCTTTGGTATTAGCACAGCTTGCTGTCTTTTGCGCATTGGTTGGTCACCTGGTTGGGTGCTGTCTTTCACTGATTCCATTATGTTTCTTGGACTTATTGTGTATGCCCACAAGAAAATGACCCTCATGGTTGTACATGGTGACATATATGTACTTTGATGAATTTACTTTGAACTTTGATACAGCAATTCTAATGGACTCACCACCCACATCCCTCCCCAATTTCGGCAGTATCTACAGGAGGCGCTGCCTCAAGAAAACAGCATCAGTCATCAGAGATCCCCACCATCTGGACCATGCCATCTTCTCACGGCCTCCCTCAGGCAAGAGAATACTTCTTTGGTGAAGATACTGCACCCTGCACCAACCCATCTCCAATCGTCCTCCTCTTCTTGGAAACCCCGCCACGGTCTTCTGGTTTTTCATCTCTAATTGCTGACAAGAAACCAGCTGTCCTCTCCCCTCATCAAATCTAATACCCCTCCCCCGAACACACTGCCACCCCCACTCTCTGCAGCAATCCCAACCTCATCACCAAACCCTACTGTCAAGGAGGTGCTGCAGTCTGACAGACTGGCTTCTGCTTTACCGAGGCCAGGCCCCAACACTCAAACACTTCCCCTTACTTACCCCTTGAAGAGGACTCCACCTGGGACCATCAAACCATTGTGTCCCACACCAGCACTAACCTCATCAACTCTGGAGAACGCCCACCAACAAGGCCTTAAAGCAGGGGTTCCCAACCTTTTTTATGCCATGGGCCAATACCATTAAACGAGGGGGTCTGTGGATCCCAGGTTGGGAACCCTTGCGTTAAAGCTCTTTGTTTCTTTCTAGACCTGACCAGTTTCTCTCCAGCACCAGCACCACACCCTTCCATCCAGCAGAACTGATCCTCACACTCAACAATTTTCTAACGCTGTCTCATTCGACTGCATTCATGAGTACTCATCCATGGTTGAATATCAATCTAAGCCCAAGGTGTAGTCATGAGCCCCAGCTATGCCTGCCTTTTCCTTGGCTACGTAGATCAGTCCATGTTTCGAGCCTTCACTGGTAATGCTCCCAACTCTTTCTACGTTACTTTGATGTCTGTATTATTGCTGCTTCATGCACCCTGCTGAGCTTGTCAATTTCATCAACTCTACCTTCAGCTGCCACCCTGCCCTTAAATTCACTTGGCCCATTTCTGACACTTCTCTCCCCTTCTCAATCTCTTTGATTCCATCTCTAGAGATGGACTGAATATTGATATTTTGATAGAGCTATTGACTTTCACAGCTATCTTCACAATACCTCTTCCCAACATGTCACTTGTAAAAAAATGCCATTTCCTTTTCTTAGTTCCTCAGTCTTAGCCATATCTGACCCTAAGAGGAAGCTTTCCTTTCCAGAACATCAGAGATGTCCTCCTTCTTCAAAGAATGTGGTTTCCCTGCCTCACCATTGATTCTGCCCTCACCTGCATCTTCCCCATTTCCCAGATACCAGCCTTCACCCGTGTGGTAAACCATGTATACCTGTCTGGACACGCCCCTCTGCTGACTGCTCCTGTGGCTCCTCCCACAGACCCCTGTATAAAGGTGATTGGGGCACTGCTCCTCCCTCAGTCATCCAACATGGTCATGCTCCATTTTCACTGTTACTAAAAGCCTATCGCTCTTTATTCTACTTCCAGTCTCCTAGAGTTATTGATAGAGCATCAATTATGCCACGGTGTGGAAGGCCACACTCTTAGCCCTTAGGTCAAAGGGACTACCGGTCTTAAAATGGATTCCATGTTTTAAAATCGCTGTTAATAAAATTGATGCTCCATCAATAACTCTAGGAGACTGGAAGTAGAGTAAAGAACGATAGGCTTTTATTAACAACAAAAATGGAGCACGACCATGTTGGATGACTGAGGGAGGAGCAGTGCCCCAATCACCTTTATACAGGGGTCTGTGGGAGGAGCCACAGGAGTAGTCAGCAGAAGGGCGTGTCCAGACAGGTATACATGGTTTACCACAACCCGATCTTCCCATCGCGTTAACAGGGATAGAGTTTCTCTTGTCCTTACCTGTCACCCAATGAGCCTCTGCGCCCATTCTCCACAATCTCTGCCATCTTCAACAGGATCCTACCACCAAGCGCATCTTTACCTCCCACCATTCTCCACTTTCTACATGGATCACTCCCTCTGTGTTTCCCTTGTCCAATCGCCTCTCCCCACTGCAGTGCTACACCTGTCCATTCACCTTCTCTCTCATTCACTCAGAGCCCCAAACAGTCCTTCCAAGTGAAGCAACACTTCACCTGAGTGGCCTTCAACCTGATGGCATGAACATCAACTTATCTAACTTCCAGTATTTTCTCTCCCCTGCCACCTTCTCTCTTCTTCCATTTCCCATTCTATCTCCCTTCTCACCTCTTCTTTTCTTCTTACCTGCCTACCACATCCCTCTTGTGTCACTCCCCCTTCCCTTTCTCTCCTGGTCCACCCTATCAGACTCTGTCACCTGTCACCTCCTGGCCATCTATCTTCCGTGACTTCCCTTCCTCCCCTACTCCCCTCTCTAGCCCCACGGCCTCCCTCCCTCCCCTGCAACTCCCCCTCCCTATCTCTGAAACCTCCCTTCCCATTTCTGTGCCCCCCTCCAGACCTGCCTCACTTCCCATATCTGTGACCCCCTCCGGCCCCTGCGCCTTTCCCGTCTCTGTGACCTCCTTCAGCCCCTGCGTCTCTCCCCATCTCTGTAACCTGCTCCCACGGCACTGAGTACAAAAGTTGGGATTACATGACCACCCCCTATCCCAGGCCCTGTGTCACTCCATCCCTGAACCCTGCTACCAAGGCATTGAGTGCAAGTGGGTGGGATTAAGCTGGAGAGGGCACAGGAAAGATTTGCCAGGACATTCCTGGGACTGAAGGGCTTGAGTTATAGAAAGAGACTGGACAGCGCTAGGACTGATCCCTGGAGTGAAGGAGGCCAAGCAGTGACCTGACAGAGGTTTGTAAAATCATGTTTCTTTCTCCGCCAAGGGAGGACAGTCTAAAACTAGAGGGCACAGGTTTAAAGTGAAAGGGTAAAAGATTAAGGGGCCGGTTTAAAGGGAGGTGGGAGCTGCCAGAGGAAGTGGGGGAAGTGGCAATTAAAAGGCACTTAGGCAGGTTCACTGATAGGAAAGGTTCACATGCGAACTAATAGCGGGCAAAGAGAACCAGCTCAGGAAGGCACCTTGGTCAGTTGGGCAGAAGGGCCTCGTTCTGAGCCATATAACTTTAAGTTTTAATAATGAGTAAGCATAAGCATGAACCTTGTGGAGAAGTACTTACTTGGAGCGAAAGCTATGAGATCATTTGACTCGAGTGAGGGGGAGGTAATTGAAAGCAGCTGTGAGAGTCCACAACTGACATGTGGGAACGTTTGCAAAAGCAGCTGATCCAAGCTCAGAACCAGCGTATCCCATAGAGGGGGAGGGATAAACATCACAGTGCAAGTGAAACTTGGACAAACTTAATCAAAAAGAAAAAGGAAGTGTATGTAAGTTTTAGAAAGCCGTAAAATCAGACAAGACCTTTGAAGAATATAGAGGAAAGAGCTCATACAGGGCATTAGGAAAGCCAAAAGAATTTCTTGGCAAGTTGAATCAAAGATAATCCTCAGGCGTTTTACACTTGTATTCAAAATAAGAGGGAGGGGAGAGGGAGGGGAGAGAGAGAGAAACACAATGATGAAGGGGGAAACTTATGTTTTTAGAATGTGGGTCATGTTAGTAACTGAGAAGGACACCAAGAATAATGAAAGTAGTGTGTGTTATGATTTCAGACAAAAAGTAAAAGGATAATCAAAAGGGGCGAGTTGGAATAAAGAGAATCCCGAAGCATTTTATACCTATATCTAAAATAAGAGGATAACTAGGGAGAGAGGATGACCACTCAGGGATAAAGGAGGGAAATATCTGTTCACTCAAAGAATGTGGGGCAAGTTCTAAATTGGTAGCCAAGTAGGGGGAGAGTAATGTGGGGGATGCTAATTTGCTGGGGCATTCCGAGATTGAGAAGTTGGTGGTGCTGGGTATTTTGAAGATTATAATGGTGGATAAGTCCCCTGGGCCTGATAGGATCTATCCTAGGTTATTGAGGGAGGCAAGAGAGGAAATTGCTGGGACTTGATCAAAGTCTTTGAATCATCTCTTGCCTCAGGTTAGGTATTGGAGGACTGGAGAGTTGCCAAAGTTGTTCCTTTGTTCAAGAAGGTAAATAGATATAATCCTGGAAACTATAGACTGGTTAGTCTCTCATCAGAGAGAAGAAGTTACTGGAAAGGACTTATGAGCATTTACATGCAGACAACAAGGCAAGTCATGACTCACCAAGTTGACTGAGTTTTACGGAGCGGGGACAAAGATTCAGAACAACTTGGAGCTGGATGCCCTCAAAACCACTGAGATGCAAGTCGACTTCAGGAGAAATGCGTCTCCTCACCACCACTCATCAAATCATTGACAACACCGTTTCAACATGCCAGGCATCATTATTTCACAGGACCTCATGTAGGAGAACCATATCACCTTCATGAACAAAAAGGCTCAGCTGAGGATCGATTTCTTGTGGCAGTTAGTGAAGTCCCATCTTCTGCAGAACATACTGTTCAATTCTACATTGCCACCACAGAGAGCATCCTCACATCAGCCATTACTGCCTGGTTCAGTGCAGCTTCCCCTCACAACATATAAAAACTACAGCAAACTGTCAGGTCAGCAGAAAAGGTCACTGGCTGTAGTCTACCAACACTGCAGGGCTTGTATGTGTCCAAAACTAAGAGGAGACCAGTAAAAATCATTGTGGACACTATTCACTCTGCAAACTACCTTTCCCAAAAGCTCCCTTCTGGAAAGTGCTACAAGGCTATTTAAAAAAAACAGCCTTCATATCACCTTAAAAGTTTCTTCCCCTGGGCAGTTAATCTGATCAACCACTCTAGTTAATCATCCCCTCGCCCCTCTCTATTTATTACACCTGTCGCTGCATTGTAAACATTTTATATAATGCTGTTTGCATTGTAAATACATGCTAGCATTTATGCAGGTGTTTGATAAGGCAAGTTTTGTCACTGATAACTGGTGAGTAATAAACAGTAAGACAATTTAGAACTGTTTTGCTCACTGTGGTTTCAAACATTCAGGCTTGAAGATGCCAAAAACATACAAGAGTATAAATCAAGTAATTTCACAACTTCATCAAGTTAGGAACCACAAAGAATTTGAAGGTTTCAGCAATGATTTTGAACATTGCAGTTAGAAGATTTAGAGGAGTCAAAAGCACTGTTTGAAGGTGCTATCTGCACTAGGCACCCACACTGACCTTGTTCATTTGCAGTCAATCAACAGAACACATCGGTGTACACTGGAGAACTATAACTAATTCTGGATATCTATTTAGGAACTAATACATAGTACTGTAGTAGTTTTGGTAGTGTTCTAATTTAGTCTGTATTTCATTTGAATACATAATTTCTTACTCAGTTAATGGTAGTTTGTCTTTTTTTTACACATTGTTAAACTATTTGCACGGAACTTAGGCTAATTGGGGTAGCTGTTTAATTGGGACAAAATATACTGGTCCTGATGTGTCCCAGTTAACTGGAATCCACAATGTGTATATGACAGATAGTTAATTGGGACCTATATATAATACACACAGTACATTAATAAGTGGGTGAATTAATAAGTTTTCTGTTAACACAAAGGGATTGTAGACAGTGTATGGGGCTGTCAAGGGAGACAGTGGCATACAGATCATATATAGACAAGATTGGAGAAATGATCAACGCAGTTTAAATCAACACACACAAGATGCCGGAGAAACTCGGCAGGTCAGGCAGCATCTATGGTTTCAGGCCAAGATCCTTCTTCAGGACTGGAAAGGAAGGGGGAAGATGCCAGGATAAAAAGGGAGGGGGGAAGGGAAGGAGGGTGGTTAGGAGGTGATAGGTGAGCCAGGTGGGTAGGAAAGGCCGGAGAGGAAGAAATCTGATAGGAAAGGAGAGTGAACCATAGGAGAAAGGAAGGAAGAAGAGGTAGGAAGCCAAAGTAGGGAATAAAAGAGGGGAGGGGATAGGACACAAGAGGAGGCCATGGACTGACATGTTAGAATGGGAACTGGAATTAAAATGTTTGGCACTGGGAAGTTTCCTTATGGCAGATGGAGTGCAGGTGCTCAATGAAGTGATCCCCCGCGTAACTTTTGTAGTTTGTAGTTTAATCCTGGCAAGTGTGAGGTGTTGCACTTTGGGAGATCACATGTAAGGAGACGGTACATTATTAATAAGATTGTAAGATATAGGAGCAAAATTAGGCTATTTAGCCCATTAAATCTGCTCCATCATTTCATCCTGGCTGATCCATTTTTGTTTTCAGCCCCAGTCTCCTGCCTTTTCCCCATATCCCTTCATACCCTGACTAATCAAGAATCTATCAACCTCTTCCTTATATATACCCAATGACTTGACCTCCACAGCCGCCTACGGCAGTGAATTCCACAGATTCACTGCACTGGCTAAAGAAATTTCTCCTCATGTCCACTCCAAAACGATGCCCCTCTATTTTGAGGCTGTGCCCTCTTAGACTCCTCCACCACAGGAAACATCCCCTCCACAACATATGATAGGTTTCGATGAGGTCATTCTTCTGAATTCCAGTGAGCAGAGGCCCAGAACCATCAAATGTTCCTCATATGACAAGCCTTTCAATTTTGGAATCATTTTCGTAAATTTCCTTTGAACCCTCTCCAATGTCAGCACATCTTTTTTTAGATGAGGCCCAAAACTGCTCACAATCCTCCAAGTGAGGCCTCACCAGTGCCTTATAAAGCCTCAACATTACATACTTGCTTTTATATTCCTGCGCTCTCAAAATGAACCCTTGACATTGCATTTGCTTTCCTCACTACCAACACAACCCATGCAAATTAACTTTTAGGCAATCCTTCACGAGGACTCCTAAGCACTCATTGCACCTCAGATTTTTGAAATTCCTCTCCATTTAGAAAATAGTCTATGCTTCTATTTCTTCTACCAAAGTGCATGATCATACACTTCCCAACACTGTATTGCACCTGCCACTTCTTTACCCATTCTCCTAATCTAAGTCCTTCTGTCCTTCCTCAAAACTACCTGCCCCTAAACCTATCTTTGTATTGTCTGAAACATGACCACAAAGCCATCTATTCCATCATCCAAATCATTGACGTATTGCACAAAAGTGGTCCCAACACAGACAACTGTGGAATACCACTAATCAATGGCAGCCAACCAGAAAAGGCTCCCTTTATTCCCATTCTTTCCCTCCTGCCAATCAGCCAATGTTCTATCCATTCTAGTACCTTTCCTGTAATACCTTGCGCACTTAACTTGTTAAACAGCCTCATTTGTAGTACCTTGTTAAAGATCTTCTGAAAATCCAAGTACACAACATCTGCCGATTCTTCCCTGCCTTTCCTGCATGTTATTGTATTTCATCAAAGAATTCCAACAGATTTGTCAGGCAAGATTTTTCTTAATGAAACCATACTAACTACAGCCTAGTTTATCATGTTCTTCCAAGTACATAATAGTCAACTCCAACATCTTCCCATCTACTGAGGTCAAACTAACGGGCCTATAATTTCCTTTCTTCTGCCTCTCTCCCTTCTTGACGAGTGGAAACTTTTGCAATTTTGCATTCCTCCTGAACCAATTGATCCTTGATAGATCATTACTAATATCTCCACAATCTCCTCAGCCACCTCTTTCAGAACCCCCTGGGGTATATATAATCTGTTCCAGGTAACTTACCTACCTTCAGACCTTTCAGTTTCCAAATAATCTTCTCCCTAGTGTGGCAACTTCATGCACTTCTGCCCCCAGCACTCTCAAACTTTTGGCACACTACAGCCTTCCACAGTGAAGACTGATGCAAGCTACCACCATTTCTTTTTCTCCCATTATGACCTCTCCAGTATCATTTTCCAGTGGTCCAATATCTACTCTTGCTTATCTTTTACACTGTGTGTGTGTGTGTGTGTGTGTGTGTGTGTGTGTGTGTGTGTGTGTGTGTGTGTGTGTGTGTGTGTGTGTGTGTGTGTGTGTGCGCACGCGTGTATATTGTTGGTTAGTTTTGGATAGGTATACGGACAGGAAAGGAATGGAGGGTTATGGGCTGAGTGCAGGTCGGTGGGACTAGGTGAGAGTAAGTGTTCAGCACAGACTAGAAGGGCCGAGATGGCCTGTTTCTGTGCTGTAATTGTTCTATGGTTATATATATATAGATAGAAACTTTTTGGCATCCTCTAATATTATTGGCTTACCTTCATATTCCATCTTTTCCTTCTTTACTGCTTTTCTAGTTGCCTTCTGTTGGTTTTTAAAAGCTTCCCAATCCCCTCACTTCCCACTAATTTTTGCTCTATTATATGTCCTCTCTTTGGCTTTTATGTTGGCTTTGAATTCTCATGTCAGCCATGGTTGTGGCATCCTGCCTTTGGAATACATCTTCCTTTTTGGGATGTATATATCCTGTGCCTTCCAAATTGCTGCCAGAAATTCCAGACGTTGCTGCTCTACCATCATCCATGCTAGTGTTCCTTTCCAATCAAATCTGGTCTGCTCCTCTCTCATGCCTCTGTAACTCCCTCTACTCCACTGTAATACTTATACATCTGACTTTAGCTTCTCCTCAAATTCCAGGGTGAATTTGATCATATTATGATCACAGCCCCTAAGGGTTCCTTTACCTTAAGCTCTCTAATCAATTCTGGTTCATTGCACAGCACCCAATCCAGAATAGCTGATCCCCTAGTGGGCTCAACCACAAGCTGCTCTAGAAAGGCATCTCACACCCCCTCTGGGGATCCAGCACCAACCTGATTTTCCCAATCTACCAGCATATTGAAATCCTCCATGGCTATCATAACACTGCCCTTTTGACATGCATTTTCTATCTCCTGTTATAATTTGTAGACCACATCTTTACTACTGTTTGGGGGCCATATATAACTCCCATTGGAGTATTTTTTTACCCTTATAATTCCCTACCTCTACCAACATGATTCAACACCTGCTGACCCTATGCTACCTCTTTCAAATGATTTGGTTTCAATTTTTCCCAACATTAATGGAAGAACCCTTAACAGTTATTGATGTACAGAAGGGTCTTGAGAGTCAAGCCCACAGCTTCTTGAAAGTGCCAGGTGGCTAAAGCGGTAAAGAAGGTGTACGGTATGCTTGCCCTCGTTGGTCGGTAAGAGTTTATGCTGCATCTCTATAAAAACGATGATCAGGCTGCTCTTGGAGTATTGTGGTGCCCCGTTGCAGGAAGAATGTAGGGGACTTTGGAGAAGGTGCAGGATGCTGCCTGGATTTCAGGGTGTGAGCTGTAACGAGTTTGTACAGACTGGGGTCGTTTTCCTGGAGTAGCGGGTGCTGAGGGAGGGGAGATCTGATAGAGGTTTATAAAACGATGAGAGGCACAGATAGAGTAAAATGCCCAAGGGCATGCGTTTAAACTGAGAGGTTATACAGTACATTCAAAGGAAATGTTCAGGCAAGTTAAGAGTGTGGTGGATGCCTGGAATGAGCCGCCTGGGGTGGTGGTGAAGGCAGATGCGACGGAGGCATTTAAGACGCTTATAGGCAGGCACGTGGATGTGCAGGAAAGGAGGGATATGGAAATTGTGTAGGCAGAAGGGATCGAGTTTAACATCGGGGCTGAAGGCCCTATTACTGTGTTCTGCTGGCGTGGTTTCAATGTTCTAATGTAGGGGCACAGTTAGAATGTCTTCTATGCCTTCACCTATATCTCTGTGAATCGCCTGTCCTGTAAATCTCTCTGGCAAATACTCCCCTCCCGTCTCCATAACCATCCCAGCTCCAGCCCTATGTCCCCCCCCCCCCCCGTCTCTGGTGGCACCTCCCCTTCCGATTACCATCGCCATCTCCGGGTCCTAACACTCCACTCTGTCTCATTGCCCCCCCCCCCCATCCTAAGCCGTCCCTATCTCTATTAACCCCACCCTCCCATTTATCCCTCTCTGTTTTCGTGACCCGCTCTCTCCACTATACCCTCCCTGACTCTGAAAACCCCTCTGGCCCCTGCAACTCACCCCATCTCCCTCCCTCCTCCTTCTGAGCCTTTTTCCTGCCAGACATCAGTTGTGCATGGTCTGATGACCAATTTCCTGAGCTGTTTCTGATCCTCGGCCGATTCCCAACCGACCCGCGCTAACCAGAAATTATGTTGATTCCCGGCACTGACACGTCCCTGGATGCTTAGCCCTTCTGTCTACAGTCCCCTCCATGTCCTCGTCCAACTCCTCCCCCAACCCATTTCTTCTCCTCACTCACACCATCCTCCCCTTTCACTCCCCATTTCCATCCCCTACTCCAAGCCATCAGCCTGCTCCTCTTCCCACCATCCTACAACTCATCGTTCTCCTCCACTCCCTCCAGCACTTCATCCTCCTCCTCCACTCCCTCCAGCACTTCATCCTCCTCCACCCCGTCACCTCTCCTCCTTCCAGTACTCATCCACCGCTTCCTTGTCCTCTTTCTCTGCCCTCTCTTTAGTTTACCTACCACACACTTTCCACTTTCTCTTCCTCCCTGAACCTCCCCTCCTCCTTCATGAATCCCACTCTATCCTTCACCTCAACCCTCCCTATCTTCTCAATCCTCCCTCCCTCCTCTCCCTCTCCCATCCCGCTCTTTCCTTCCTGTTTCCACCCCCCCCCACCTTTCTCTCACTTCCCTCCATCTCTCCCTCCCACCCTCTTCCCCCTCCCTCCTCGCCCAGCCTTGCACATTCCACGCCCTTCCTCTCTCTTCCTCCGCGCCGACCCGACAATTGACGTTTTGGGGAAGTTTGATAATTTAGTGACGCTCCCTTCCGCTGCCCACACGGAAACAGCGCGGTGGCGGCAGACGGGCCGAGCGGCGGCGCGGCAGCAGCTGGCGGAGGAACGGTGTCGGGAGCCGAGGTAGGGGGGAGAAGAGGAGCGGGGCGGAGGGGGGTCGCTGACAGCGCAAACTAACTGAAAGTACAGGCACACTCACTGACGAGCCGTATCCAGCCACACACACAGATTTAAACACACCCATTCACAGAAGCGCCGATACACAAACGGACTGTACATACAAACTAACAGATACCCAAAGAGGGGGTCCCAGTGATTAGACACACTGCCCTCTCACACCCAACCCCCAACCCCAGTACGTCGTCCGCTTCCACCACCACCACCACTACCGACCGGTCGTCGAACACGTCCTCTTCCCCCATCCTTCTGGGATAAGAAGCCAAGTTACATGCTACTTTGAAGCCCTCATTCAGCTGAATCTCTTCAGGTGTTCGTACCCTCGCCACGTCTGTAACGGGGCAGGAGTGGGATGTATACAACGAACAGAGGGGGGTGAACCAAGGGAACCCGGTGGAACACGTTCTCTAAGCAACCAGAAATAACTAAAATCAACACTGCCCTTCCCTGTCACGTGTAAATTGTTGTCTCCTACACTCTCTGTGTAAGCTGACAGGTAACTCTGACTCTCCCTCGAGGCAGATCTGTGCACTGACCGGCATCTCTCAGCCTCACTCGCTCTCTCTCTCTCTCAGGGGGGAGATCTGTACACTGACCGGTGTCTCTCAGGGGGAGATCTGTGCACTGACCGGTGTCTCTCAGCCTCTCTCTCTCTCTCTCAGGGGGGAGATCTGTACACTGACCGGTGTCTCTCAGGGGGAGATCTGTACACTGACTGGTGTCTCTCAGCCTCTCTCTCTCAGGGGGAGATCTGTACACTGACCGGCGTCTCTCAGGGGGAGATCTGTGCACTGACCGGTGTCTCTCAGTCTCTCTCTCTCTCTCTCTCTCTCTCTCTCTCTCTCTCTCTCTCTCTCTCTCTCTCTCTCTCTCAGGGGGAGATCTGTGCACTGACCGGTGTCTCTCAGTCTCTCTCTCTCTCTCAGGGGGAGATCTGTGCACTGACGGGTGTCTCTCAGCCTCTCTCTCTCTCTCAGGGGGGAGATCTGTACACTGACCGGTGTCTCTCAGGGGGAGATCTGTGCACTGACCGGTGTCTCTCAGCCTCTCTCTCTCTCTCTCTCTCTCTCTCTCTCTCTCTCTCTCTCTCTCTCTCTCTCTCTCTCTCTCTCTCGGGGGAGATCTGTACACTGACCGGTGTCTCTCAGGGGGAGATCTGTGCACTGACCGGTGTCTCTCAGTCTCTCTCTCTCTCTCTCTCTCTCAGGGGGAGATCTGTGCACTGACCGGTGTCTCTCAGCCTCTCTCTCTCTCTCTCTCTCTCTCTCTCTCTCTCTCTCTCTCTCTCTCTCTCTCTCTCAGGGGGGAGATCTGTACACTGACCGGTATCTCTCAGGGGGAGATCTGTGCACTGACCAGTGTCTCTCAGTCTCTCTCTCTCTCTCTGGGGGAGATCTGTACACTGACCGGCATCTCTCAGCCTCTCTCTCTCGGGGGGAGATCAGTACACTGACCGGCATCTCCCAGCCCCTCTCTCTCAGGGGGTAGATCTGTACACTGACCGGCATCTCTCAGCCTCTCTCTCTCGGGGGGAGATCAGTACACTGACCGGCATCTCCCAGCCCCTCTCTCTCAGGGGGTAGATCTGTACACTGACCGGCATCTCTCAGCCTCTCTCTCTCGGGGGGAGATCAGTACACTGACCGGCATCTCCCAGCCCCTCTCTCTCAGGGGGGAGATCTGTACACTGACCGGCATCTCTCAGCCTCACTCTCTCTCAGGGGGGAGATCTGTGCACTGGCCGGCCTCTCTCAGGGGAGATCTGTTCACTCACCGATGTCTGTCAGTCCTCCTCAGGGGGATATCTGTACACTAGCCAGTACTTCTCAATCCCCCCACCCCCCGGGAGAGATCTGTACACTGACCAGTGTCTATCAGTCCCTCTCTTTCGTGGGGAGGGGGGTATCTACACTGATCTGTGTCCCTCAAGTGGTAATCTTTGTGCACCGATCGGCCGCTCAGTTACTGCAGCCTGTTTTTACTGCGTGTGGGCCTCTGACACAAACTGATTCCAGTATTTTCTATATTCTGCTTTTAAGTACTGCTGGGTACGAGATGATTTTGGTTTGTCAGTGACCGATTGTTCTTTCGTTCTGGGACATTGTCCTTCCCCTCTGTCCAAGTGTGTCCTGTGGCGAGGTCACTGCTCCAGTTCCACATCTGGGGCTGTGTGAACGGCGAACGCCTTGTAGGCAGAGAGTGCGGAGGCAGGCACTTCGGCCCATCTTGTGCATACTGACTCAACCTATTTCCCAAACCACGCGTCCACTCTCCGCCTTGGAGATTCAAGCGCTCATCCGAATACTTGAGTCTCATTCTCCAACAGCTTCTCAGGCAGCGAGTTCCAGGTTCCATCCCTTCTCTGGGGGGAAATACCTTCCCTCGCAACCCCACCCCCCAGATCCCCTCTGAACCTCCTCTCCCCTCATCCCAAGTCCTCTGTTTTCAGATACAGGAAAGGAGTCTCCCATTGCCCACCCGATCTGTCTCTCCTCCCTCAGTCTCTTCGGGGAGAATACGTTTAAGCTGTTCCACTCTCTTTGCATCACACAGTGTAGAATATAGATCATTGCAGGGGCTTCTGCCCACAATGTTACATCTATTCTAAGATCAATCTAACCCTTTCCTCCCATGCAGTTCTTCATTTCTTTCATCTACATGCCTATGAAGGAGCCTCAATTGTCCCCACTGTATCTGCCTCTATCACCTACTCTGGCAGTGTGTTCCACGCACCCACCTTTCTGACATCTCCCTATAGATTTGTCCAAACACCATAAAATTATGCCCCCCTCCTATTAGGTACTTCCATCTGGAATAATATCTCCGGCTGTCCACGATCTATGCCTGTCGTCATCTTGGACATCTATCAAGTTATCTTCCTCCTCCTTTGTTTCAAAGAGAAAAGCCCCAGCTCACCAAACCTTTCCATAGAACACTTCAGCACAGTACAGGCCCTTCAGCCCTCCATGTTGTGCCGACCCATATAATCCTTAAAAATAGTACTAAACCCACACTACCCCATAACCCTCTATTTTTCTTTGATCCATGTGCCTGTCCAAGAGGCTCTTAAATACCCCTAATGTTTTAGCTTCCACCACCATCCCTGGCAAGTCATTCCAGGCACTCACAACCTTCTGTGTAAAAAAACTTACCCCGATGTCTCCCCTGAACTTCCCTCCCTTAATTTTGTACATATGCCCTCTGGTGTTTGTTATTGGTGCCCTGGGAAACAGGTACTGACTATCCACACTATTTATGCCTCTCATAATCTTGTAGACCTCTATCAAGTCCCCTCTCATTCTTCTACGCTCCAAAGAGAGAAGTCCTAGCTCTGCTAACCTTGCTTCATATGACTTGTTCTCCAAACCAGGCAACATCCTGGTAAATCTCCTCTGCACCCTCTCTAAAGCACTTCTCCACTTCCCTCCTAAAACAAGTCGGCCAGTACTGAATAGTATTTCAAATGTGGTGTAACCAAGATTTAACAAGGCTGCCAGAGTAACTCGTGGCCCTTGAACTCAATCCACAAACTAATGAAAGTCAACACACTATACAACTTTATAACAATCCTGTCAATTTTAGGGATCTAAGGGCATGGAAACCAAGATCTCTCTGCTCTTCCAGACTGCGAGGAATCCTGCCATTAACCCAAAATGGTTTTCAAGTCGGAACTTCCAAAGTGAATCACTTCACACTTTTCCGGATTGAACGCCCTGTGTCACTTCTCAGCTCTGCATCCTGTCAATGTCCTGTTGTCAACTTCAACAATCTTCCACACAGTCCACACCACCACCAACTTTCCATCATCTGTACATTTACTAACCCACCCTTCCACTTCCTCAACCAAGTCATTTATAAACATCACAAATGAGCAGTGGTCCCAGAATAGATCCCTGTGGAACACCACCGGTCACCGACCCCCAGGCAGAATACATTCCCTGTACAACCACCCTGTCTTTTATGGGCAAGCCAATTCTGAAACCATGCAGCCAAGTTTCCCTGGATCTCATGTCTCCTGACTCTAAATGACCCCACCATGGGAAAACCTTGTTGAATGCCTTAGAAAAACCCACATCCACTGCTCTACCTTCATCAATTTCCCACCTCAAAGAAGTCAACCAGGCTCATGGGGTATGACCCGCCCCTCACAAATTCATGCTGAATACCCCTAATCAAACTGTTTCTCCAAATACTTGTAAATCCTGTCTCTAAAAATCCTTTCCAATAGTTTGCCCATCACTGATGTTAGACTCAGTGGTCTATAATTCCCAGGATTATCTCTCTTGAACAAAGGAATAATATTTGCCACCCTCTGATCTTGTTACTACACATGGTAAGTGAGGATGCAAAGATCATTGCCAAAGGAACAGCTATCTCTTTCCTTGCTTCCTGTAGTAAACTGAGATACATCTTGTATGGCTCCAGGGGGCCTTATTTATCATGACATTTTCCAAAAGTTCCAACAGGTCCTTGTCAACATGTTTTAGCATACCGTATCAGCTTGTCCTATGCTGTGCACCTCTCACTAGTGAACACTGAAACAAAGCATTCATTAAGGACCTCCCCTACCTCCTCCTACTTCAGGCTCGTTTTCTCCTTTATCCCCGATTGATCCTGCCCTCTAGTTATCCTCCTGATCTTCATGCACATGCAGAATGCCTTGGTTTTCCTTAATCCTACTCACCAAGGCTTTCTCATGTCCTATTCTAAATCAATTCTTAAGTTCCTTCCTGGCTACTTTGCAACTTTCAAGAGCCACGTGTCACTATTGCTTTTTAAAACTTAAATAAGCTTCTTTCCTCCTCTTGATTAAACGTTCAACTTCTCATCAACCATGATTCCTTCACCTTGCCTCAATAGGACAAAGATATCAGAACCCCATGCAAGTTCTCCCTTCGAAACTCCATATTTCTGATGTGCATTTCCCTGAGTACATCTGTTCCCAATTTACACTACCGAATAGCATCATAATCTGTTCTCCCCAAATCCACCTTACTCCTATCCCTGTCCAAGGCTATGGTAAAGGTCAATCCCAGCCTTCCTGGGTGACCAAAACGGCACACATTATTTCAACTGGAGTCTCACTAATGCCTTGTACAGCTGTCATGTGATTCCCAGCTCCTGTACTCTGTTGCACTGACAGAGACAGGGATGGGTGTAAGGGAGAGCAGGGGTCAGAAACAGGAGGGATGTAGGGGAGGGAGAGAGGGTGTCACAGAGACTGAAAGGGGTGTAGGGTGAGGGAGAGAGCATGTCAGAGACAGGGCGGAGTGTTGGGGGGGGGGGGAGAAGGGGAAGGGTAAAAAAAAAAGCACCCGTCATGGTTTTATGAACTTCCCTTATGTCACCCCTCCAGATCTGGCACATAACGGGAATCCCTCTTGTGTTCTCCCTCCAGCTGAATCATTGCCATCCTGACACATCCTGGGGTCCCTGATGGCGGAGGGAACAATGGAAGCGACTGGAAAGCCCAAGCAGTCGGTCAAAGAGGCAAGGGGCGAGGAGGTGGATGGAAATCCAGCACGGGTGAATGGGGATCTGAATGACAACAAGGCCCTGATAAATGTAAAGGAGATGGAGGAGGAGGAGGTGGACGAGGGCAGAATATGCAACTTCTGGAGGACCAAGAGGAGATTTTTCTGGCTATCGATCTGCAGTGTGATCTTCGGGTGTTCCTGTGTCGGCATCTACGCACTCATTAGTGCCGTAAAGGTGAGTTTGTACCCCACCCCTCTACAGAGTCACCAGCTGGTTTACAGATCTTCCCCAAGGGAGACAGACTGAGAAACACCGGTCAGTGTACAGGTATCCCTTGACAGAGAGGGACTGAGAGACACCGGTTAGTGTACAGATCTCTCTCTCTCTCTCTCTTTCTCGAGAGAGAGAGAGAGAGAGCGAGGGACTGAAGGACGAGAAGACCACAAGACACAAGAACAGTATTAGGCTATTCAGTCCATCAAGTCTGCTTCACCATTCGATTGTGGCTGATTTATTTTCCTCTCCTACCCTCACTCTTTAACTGTTGACACCCTTACTAATCAAGAACAATTATCAACCTTTGCTATGTACGCCCATCGACGTCTGCAAAATTGGCCACAAAGCCATCAATTCAGTCAACCAGATAATTAACACATGTGAAACATAGTTCACCCAACACTGACCACTGCGGAACCAGCAAAAGTCCCCTTTATACCCATTCTTTGCGTTCTACCAGTTGGCCATTCATTTTGTCAGCCAAGACTTATTCTCAAACAATCCATGCTGACTTTAACCTATTTTATTGTGTGCCCTCAAGTGCTTCAAAACTTCACCCTTATTAATTAAGTCTAACATTTTCCGAACTACTGAAGTCAAGCTAAATGGCCTGTAATTTCCTGTGTTTTGCCTCCCTCATTTCTTAAAATGTGGGATAATATTTGTGATTTTCTTTGTATTAGTGATTATAATCACTTCTGCCCGAAACACTCAAATTTCTGGCATGCTACTGGAGTTCTCCCACAGTGAAGACTGACAAAGTAATTATTCAAGTTGTCCCCCATTACTTTCTTTGCTGTGTCATTTTCCAGTGGTCCAATATCCACTCTTATACATATATCTGAAACTTTTTGGTATCCTCTTTGGTATTATTGGGCAGGGTTAACTTCATATTTTCTCTTTTCTGTCCTTACTGCTTTTTAAGTTGCCTTGATAGTTTCCCACTATTTGTTGTCACCCTTTTTGCTTTTATGCTGTCTTCAACATCCCTTATCAACCACTGTTACCTCATTCTCCTTTGGAATGATACCAGTCAGCGTACAGATCTCACAGAGAGAGTGACAGAGAGTGACCAGTCAGTGTATAGATCTCTAAGAGGGAGGGATACCAGTCAGTGTACAGGTTTCCCCTGAAAGAGACTGAGAGACACTGTTCAGTGTACGGATCTCCCTCTGCGAGAGAGGGACTGAGAGACCCTGGTCTGTGTGCAGGTTTCCCTTGGGGGAGAGGGGAACATTATTTAATGTAGATTTCACCCCCACCCCAAGAGAAAGACAGAGCCACCTGTCCGTGTACAGATTCCTCCTGAGAGGGGGACAGGAAGACAACTGGTCAATGTGCAGATCTCCCTCTGAGCGAGAGGGAGTGAGGGGCATGCAATCCATTGATAAATCTAAAGTTCAAATGCATTTCACTGATCACATTACTCAGAAAACAAAAATGGGGATTTCCAGATTTTGTGGGAGTGCCATTCAGTAATGAAAGTAATAAATGTTCTAAGCACATTCCTGTCATATGACTCACTGCTGTACTTCTGTGACGTTTTCTTTAAAACTCATAAATGCCTGGTTTAGATCCCAGTCTGTAAGGCACACGTGGGAAATCCTATTCTACACATTACCCCATAATTCCGGATTAGATCCCAGCCTAGATCTGTTATTCTATATATAATCCCCAAGCCTCTGGATTAGATCCCAGCCTGTAACTCACTCCTGGAGATTTGTTGTTCTATATTTCAACCCCCTGAAAGCTTAGATGAGATCCCACCTATAACACATTCCAGGGGACTGTAGCCAAAACTCTGACGCCAATCTCCCCCATCCCCACAGGCAACAGAGCGGAACATTCAAGGTGACGTGGAAGCAGCGAGGAAGTTGCGTCGGCGGGCAGTGAAGTTCAGCCACCTGAGTTTCCTGGTGCTGGTGGCCAGCGTGCTGCTGAGTCTGCTTTTCATTGTCATCGTGTCCTACCTGGTGCGGCTAGCAGAGTAAGGTGGAGAGCTGAGTAAGGTGGAGAGCTGAGCGAGCCTGGTCCAGAGCAGGATAACAACCACTCGCCACCCTGCTCTACACCCTGGGGCAGGGGGGCCTGCTTCCACGACTGAACCCAGCATTATGGCGTGACTGTTACTCTGAGCCCCACCTCCCACTGGCACTGACCAACGGCATCCGCTGGATTAGTGCCATTGACAGTATTATTGGGAACTGGGGGAAACTGTTACTGGTGGGGTTCAGTGGGGGGGGGTTGATTATTTATACTTAACTTATATATCACTGCTTAACAATGCAAGATTAGCTGAAATAAACAATTTTGGCAAATGTGGTGTGGTGTGAAGCAGACAGGGTGTGGGGGTTGCATGGAGAGAGAGGCGGGGGAGGGCAAGGGCGAGGCAGGGGGAGGGCGAGGTGGGGGAGGGCGAGGTGGGGGTCTGGAAAGAGAGAAAGGTGTCTAAACGCTAAAGGGTTGTTAGGAGGAGGGAGGTTAGACTGTTAAATAGCCTAACCACCATTCCCGCATCTCCCCCAAATGACTTTTGTACTCCCCTCCCTCAGAGCAGTCTCCCAGGCGTGTGAGGCGAGCACTAGACACAAACCAGCCCTGGGTCCACTTGGAGGAACCAAATGTTCTGTAAGTTAGGCCGCCTGAGAAACCTTCGCAGCATTCATTTAAGCAAGGTCATTTTAATTAAATGCATTGTACATCCTGCACCCAGGGCGGGGGAGGCAATGGGGAGAAACAGACCAAGAAGGAGTCATGGAAGGGGAGGTGGAGAGGTGGAAAAAAAGGAAATAGGAGGAAGGGAGGGAGATGATGGGTTGTGCAAGAGTGGGTACAGTGGGGAGCAGGGAGGGTGTGACAGGAGCAGAGGGATGAGGGGAGGGTGAGGAGGCAGTGCCTCATGAAAGGAATCGTCAGAACCAAACCATGCGACAAGTACAAAACTGAACGAGTTAGTAAAAATATATATTATCCGGTAAAAACGAGGCTGTACAGTGCTGTGGGGGGGGGGGGGGGGCAGGAGAGAGGGAGGATGGAGGGAGACAATATAAGGAGGTGGGGGATGGAGGGAGTGAGGGCTGGGGGACCCTATCCCTCCTCCCCGGCGAAGAAGGCGTCAAGCTCGGACAACCGCTGCCTGAGCAGCCGCTCCAACTCAGGCGCCTCCAACCTAGAGCGGACTCCACGCAGCCCCGGGCCACCCCCTTGCACCAAGCGCAGTTTCTGCCGCAGCCGTCGCTTGCGGGGGAGGCTGCCGTCCTGGAATTGCACCGTCCGCTTCAGCCGCCGCTGGCTGGTCAGCACCAGCAGCCCGTTCCGCTCCACCGGCTCCTCAAAGATGGTCTCAAATGGGCTGGTGGAATAAAAGGAGAGTGAAGTAAGAAACTCATCCCACACTCCTGGGTGAAGCTCCTTCACACTGTCCCGTCACACACTTCCGGGGTGAGAAACAGGGTGAAGCTCCATCCACACTGTCTCATCAAGCAATCTGGGGTCAGACAAAGGGTAAAGCTCCATCCACACTGTCTCATCAAGCAATCTGGGGTCAGACACAGGGTAAAGCTCCATCCACACTGTCTCATCAAGCAATCCAGGGTCAGACACAGAGTGGAGCTCCCTCCATAGTCATAGAGTTATAGAGCACTGCAACAGAGGAAGAGTCCATCTAGTCCGTACCAAACTATTATTCTGCCTAGTCCTGTCCCATCCATGTACTTATACTAATTTCTTTTAAGTGTTGAAATCAAACCAGCATCCACCACTTCCACTGGCAGCTTGTTCCACCCTCTGAATGAAGAAATTCCCTTTCAGGTTCCCCTCAGATATTTCACCTTTCACCCTTAACCTGTGGCCTCTAGATCTAGTTTCATGCAACCTCAATGGAAAGCCTGCTTACATTTACACCATCAGCATCTTTTATACCTCTATCAAATCTCCCTCATTCCGGTATACTCCAGAGCACAAAGTCCTAATCTATTCACTCTTACCCTGAATCTCAGGTCCTAGAGTCGTTGTAAAATTTCCATCTACTCTTTCAATTTTTAGACCTCAACAATGTCATGCACATCTTCAACATAACTCTTGTACTCAGTATTTTGATTTATGGCCAGTGTGCCAAAAGCTCTCTTTACAAACCTATCTACCTGTGACACCACTTTCAAAGAATTATGGTTCTGTATTCCCAGATCCCTCTTTCAGGGATCTATGAACTTGGACCCCAAGATGCCTCTATTCCTCCACACTTAAAAATCCTGTGAATAACCCTGTACTCTGCCTTCAAATTCTACTTTCCAAAGTGCATCGCTTCACTTTTCCACACTGAATTACATCTGCAACTAGAGCCCAGCCTAACAATGTATCCTTGTAATTACTTCAATACCACCAACCTTTGTGTCATCTGCACACTTACTACCCTGCCCTTCCATTTCCTCACGTCAGATCCTTTGAAAAGGGGTGATTGTGTTGTGCGCACATTTTGGGTGTTGCCATTATGATAGAGGAGTGGGGCACGGAGTGGAGGGATACGTTCTGTGTGCAGAGAGACAAATTCAGAGAGATTGGCATGGACACAGTAAGCCAAAGGGACTGATATGGAGCTGCACTATGTAATTTCTGTGCTCTCACAACCCGTTGAGGACCAGTGACTGCAAAAGTACGTAGGGTTTCCAATGCCTGGGTTGTGTTATGGAGCTCCTGTAGAGTGGGAGGGGTTCTGTTGCAAGAGGACACTGTGGTTCTGCAATGAGATCCTGAATATGTAACAGGACAGCAAAGACCATTCAGCCCACAATATTATTCCATACTCATTAAACTAGTAATTAAATGCCTTCTGTCTAAAAAATGTCCATATCCTTCCATTCTCTGAACATCTACTTAACAGTGTCCTAGTAACAATGCAGATGATACCACCGTAGCAGGCCACAACTCAAATAACGATGAGTCAAGAGTATAGGATGTCACTAGGTGCTCTATCTACATGGTGTCATCACGGTAACATTTCCCTCAATGTCAGCAGAAAAGCTGGTCATTGACTTCAGAAAGTCGGGTGCTGTTTAGATCAATGGTGCTAAGGTTGATCAATGGTTGACAGCTCTAACCTTCTTGGAGTGAACGTCACCAATAGCCTGTCCTGGTCCAGTCACACAGAAACAAGAATCACAAGGAAGTTCACCAGCGCCTCTACCGCTTCAGGATCTTAGAAGAGTAAACACAGTGCAGGCCCTTCAGCCCACAATGTTCATACTGACCCTTTAACCTAGTCCAAGCTCAATCGAACCCTTCCCTCCTGCATAGCTCTCCAATTTTTCATTCATACATGTGCCTATCAAAGTCACTGAAATGTCTCATCAATCTGCCTCTACCACCACTATAGTTTTCACCACACACCCTAAAGTTACGGCCCCTCATATTAGCCATTTCCACCTTGGGAAAAAGCATTCCTGGCTGTTCACTTGATCTCTGCCTCTTATCTTGCACACCTCTATCAAATAACTTTTCACTCCAAAGAGAAAAGCCCTAGCTCACTCAACTTATCTTCGTAAGACATGCATTCTATGTCAGTCAGCATCCTGGTTAATCTCTCTAAAGCTTCCATATTCTTCCTATAACAAAGCGATGACAACTGAACACAGTTGATGGCCTGCTGAGTTCCTCCAGCATTTTGTATGCTACAATATTCTAAGTGTAGTGTAACCAGGGTTACATAGAGCTGCAACATAACTCATGGCCCTTCAATTCAATCCCTGACTAATGGAGACAACACACCACATGCCTTCTTAACCCACAGCACATGGACCCCGAGATCACACTGTTAAGAATCCTGCCAGTGACATTGTGCCTTAAAACTTAAAACCTCACACTCTTCCAGATTGAACTCCATCTGCCACTTTGTCAAAGTCCCATTGTAACCTACGACACCCTTCTACACTATCCAAAACTGCACCAAGCTCCGTGTCATCTGCAAACATACTAAACCACCCTCCAATTCCTCATCCAAATCATTTAAAAAAAAATCACAAAGAGTGGTAGTCCGCTCTCCACCAAAATACCTTCTGTGGGCAAGCCAATTCTGAATCCATGCAGCCTTATTTCCCTGGGAATCCCAACCCTCCTGACTTTCTGAATGAACCTACCATGGGGAAACATCAAACGCCTTAATAAAATCCATATACATCACAGACACTGCTCTGTTTCTGCCTCTTAAGAATTCAATCAGACTAGCAAGGCACGACCTGCCCTCACAAAATCATGCTGACTATCCCTAATCAGACTATGCTCACCAAACACTTTCAAATCCTGTCTAAATTATTCTCTACAATACTTCGCCCACCACCAAAGTAGGGCTCACTTGTCTGTAATTGCCAGTTATCCACCCTCCAATTCTCTGGCACTACTCCAATGGACAATGAGGATGCAAAGATCATCACCAGAGGTGCCGGAGTCTCATCCCTTGCTTTTGTAGTGACTTGGGGTACGTCCCGTCTGGCCCCTGGGACTTATCATAATGTTTTTCAAAAGTTCCAGCACACCCTTTCTTAATGTCCACATGTTCCAGCATATCAGCTTGTTCTACGTTGTCCTCATATTCATCAAGGTCCCTCTCACGAGTAAATAATGAAGCAAAGTATTTATTAAAGACTTCCCCTACCTCTTCCGACTCAAGGCATATTTACTCTAATATCCCTGATCAGTCATACTTTCGATCTACTCACCCTCCTAGATGTGCATGAAAAACAGAATGCTTTAAAACCAGAAGACATAGAAGCAGAATTAGGCCATTCAGCCTATCAAGTCTGCTGTGCCATTTCATCATGGCTGATACATTTTCCCTCTCAACCCAAATCTCCTGCCTTCTCCCCACAACCTTTCACATCCCAACTAATCAAAAATCCACAAACCTTCACTCTAAATACACCCAATGACTTCGCCTCCACAATCACCTGTGGCACTGATGTCCACAAATTCACCACCCTTTGGCTAAAGAAATTCCTCCTCACCACTATTCTAAATGGACGTCCTTCTCATCTAAGGCTGTGCTCTCTGGTCATAGACTCCCCCACAAAAGGAAACATTTTCTCCACATCTACTATATCTAGGCCTTTCAACATCTGACAGGTTGTATTGTGATTCCCCCCTCATTCTTCTGAACTCTAGCAATTTCAGGCCCAGAGCCATTAAACACTCCTCGTATGAAAACCCTTTCATTCCTGAATCATTCTCATGAACCTCCTCTGAACCCTCTCCATCCTTTCTTAGATAAGGGGCCCAAAATTTCTCACAATACTCCAACCGAGGCCTCACCAGTGCCTTATAAAGCCTCTGCGTTACATCCTTACTTTTATATTCTAGTCCTCTCAAAATGAATGCTAACTTGCATTTGCCTTCCTCATCACCGACTCAATCTGCAAGTTACCCTTGAGGGAACCCTGCACAAGGACTCCCAGGCCCCTTCACAATCCTGATTTTTGAATTTTCTCCCCATTTATAGTCTACACTTTTACTCCTTTTACCAAAGTGCATGACAATACACATCCCAACACTAACTCCATCTGCCATTTTACTCATTCCTCCCAGTCTAAATCCTTCTGCAGCCTCCCTGCTTCATCAATATTACCTGCTCCTCTTCATATCATCTGCAAACTTAGCCACAAAGCCAATAACACTGTCATCCAAGTAACTGACATATAACATAAAAACAAGCCGTCGAAACACCAACCCTTGCAGAACACCACTAGTCACCAGCAGCCAATCAGAAAAGGCTCTCTTTAATTCAACTCTTTGTTTACTGCTAATTAGCCAATCCTCTACCCATGCTAGTATCTTTCCTGTACTATCGTGGGTTCTCTATCCTGTTAAGCAGCTTCATGTTCAGCACCTTGTCAAAGGCCTTCTGAAAATCCAAATACACAACATCCACCAATTCTTCTGTCTATCCTGCTTGCTATTTTCTCAAAGAAAGCCAAAAGATTTGTCAGGCAAGATTTTTCCTTAAAGAAACCATGCTGACATCAGCCCCCCAAGTATCCCAAAACCTCATTCTTAACAATCGACTTCAAAATCTTCCCAACCACTGAGGTCAGGCTAATTGGCCTATAATTTCCTTTCTTTTGCCTCCCTCCCTTCTTGAAGAGTGGAGTAACATTCGCAATTTTTTAGTCCTCTGGAATCATGCCAAAATCTAGTGATTCTTGAAAGGTCATTACTTATGCCTCTACAATATTTTCAACTACCTCCCAGATGTAGTCCATCTAGTCCAGATGACTTATCTACCTTAGAATTTTCAACTTCCCAAGCACCTTCTCCCTAGATATAGCAACTGCACTCACTTCTGCCCCTGATAGTCTCAAATTTCCAGCATACTGTTAGTGTCTTCCACTGTGAGGTGTTGTGTGCTGAACAAACCAGATGGAAATGGGGTCCAGAGCTAACCCTGCCCCCCCCCCCAGGAACTATGCTGCTAATGAGAGAGAGAGATGAAGAACAGAGGTAGAGACACCTGCTACAGATAAGAGAGAGAGACAAATGATTTAAGTATTAAGGCTTCTTCACTGATGGAAAGGTAAACAATCTTTTGGCTACAAGGACACTTCTTTGTCCATTAACATTCCTGAGGAGACAGCGGGAGTGGCCTAGTTTGATGGACATGGACATATTGAGTTGATGGATGGCTGATACCCCGTCAGTGGGGATAAAAGACGGGTCTGCGGAGACACCCACTGACACACCAGTGGACACTGAAAGAGTATTGTGCACCCACAGGAAGGTGGGGGCCTGGAGAATTGGTCCGGTGTACAGTGGATGAAGGCAGACCAGTGGGGACTTGTGTGTGTGTCCACCCTTGCCTGGGTGACGAGTCCATCCCTGAAGAACGGTCTAGCCTGGAATGGAAGGGTCATAATCGGTGACCCCAACGGTACAACGGAACAAGAAGACGACGGAAGGTTTGCCTGCTGCAGCTGCTCATCTCTTGCTCGTTCCCTCTTTCTCTCCAACAATTGCAACACAACAACTACCACAGCACGAACTGAACTGAACTTTATATTCTTCTATGACAATACATTTACCCTAGACTTTGATAGAGCTTGTTTTTTACTGTTGATTCTTATTCCTACACTTCTGTTTTTATTATTGCTAACCTGTTTTATATGTATATTTGCATTTTTTATTTTGTATTGCTTAGTTTACTAATAAACACCTCTAGTTACAGTACCACCAGACTCCAACGTATCCTTCCATTTCTGCTGGTCTGTTACAGGGTACGTAACAGAAGACTGATGCAAAATACTTAATGTTCATCCACCAATTTCATGAGTCCCATTACTACCACTCCAGTGTTATTTTCCAGCAGTCCAATATCTATACATATCCCGCTTTTACTTTTTATATATCGAACAAAACGTTTGGTATCCTAACAAATAAACTCTTCTTGGGCTTCCAGCTGGATATCGGCATCGACTATAACAAAAATTTCAATGACAAACTCTGCCACTTGTCAGGGATGATAATAATCCTAAAAGTCATCCCTGAAGAAGATGGCAGAGTTTCTAATCAACATCTCTACCTGGCTAGAAGCCAGAGAAGTTTATTAGTCCTATACTTCAGGAAAGCACTAGATTCTGTTTGGTATCATCTTTGGTATTATTGGCTAGTTTATCTTCATAATCATTTCCTTCCTTATTTTTTTTAAGTTTCTTTCTGTTGTTCTTTTTTTAAAAAAAGCTTCCCAATTGTCAAATTTCCCACTAATTTTTGCTCTATGATATGCCTTCTTTTGCTTTTATGTTGCTTTTGACTTGCCTTGTCAGCCACCATTGCTCATGCTACCTTTAAGTACTACCTCTTTGGGATGCATCTTTCCTGTCTCTCAGCTTGTTCCGAGAAAGTCCAAACATTGCTGCTCTGCCATCATCCTTGCTAATGTCCTCATCCAATCAACTTTGGACAGCTTCTCTTTCTCGTCTCTGTAATTCCCTTTATTCCACTACAATACTGATAACCTTCGTCCTCTCAAATTGCAGGGAGAATGCTATCATATTGTGATCACTGCCTCTTCAGGGGTTCTTTACCTCAAGCTCCATAACCAAATCCGATTCATTATGCAATATCTGAGAACAGCCTTTCCCCTACTGGCCTTGGAGGCTTCCTTAATCTTACTCGGTGGGGCTTTCTCATGCCATCTTCTAGCTCCATTCTTAAAGTTCCTCAAGTCGCTTCTTAAACCTGAAATATTGATTAGATGTTCCACCTCTCTTGTCAACTATAGTTCTCTCACCCCATCATCCTTTCCCTGCCTCAATGGGACAAAGCAATCCAAAACTCCATATGCAAGCACTCCTTAAACAACCTCCATATGTCTGTTTCCTCAAGTATATCCATTCCAGGTGTACGCTCCAAAGTCCTGCCTAGCAGCATAATTCACGCTCCCCAAATTATTTACCGTTACCACGTGCTCTTATCCCTAAAATAGGCTAAAGAAATTCAGCACATCTCAATCAACCCTCACAAATGCTTTACAGAAAGCATCCTATCCAAATGCATCATGGCTTGGTATGGGAACTGCTCTGTCCGTGACCTGTAGAAACAGTATAGAGTTGTGGACACAGCTTCTCCTCCATGAACTCTGCCTATACTGCTTGCTACCTCAGTAAAGCAGCAGCTGTCTACTCAATCTATGCCTCTCATACTCTATCTCAGGTCTCCCCTCAATTTCCATTGCTCTTGAGAAAACAACCTAAGTTTGGCCAACTTCTCATTTTAGCCTGTGGTCTCTAATCCAGGCAGTATCTAGGTGAACCTCTCCTGCACCCTCTCCAATGCCGTACACTATCCTGTATAGGGCAAACAGAACTGAATGCATACTTCACATGCAGCCTGACTAGAATTTCATAAAGATGCATCGCAACTTCCTGACTCTATTAGTCAACATGTTCACAAAAGATCAGAATGCTGGCTATTACAGCACCAGCAACTGAAATCCAATTCCACCGCTATCTGCAAGGAGTTTGTATGTTGTCTACATAAGCATATGGGTTTCCTCTGAGTGTTTCCTTTTCCTCCACATTCCAAAGATTTGTAGGTTAATTGGTGACATGGGTGTTATTGGACTCAGGGGCTCACTGGGATGGAAAAATAAGAAATATATAGATCTTAGGTTGGGTGAGAATAGAGTTTAATGTGGGAAAGTGTAAGGTATAACACTTTAGTAAGAGGATTCAAAAAGTGGATTGTTATCTCAATGGAGATTCTATAAGTGAGTGAAGCTCAGAGGGATCGAGGTGGTCACAAAATCTCAAAATATTAGCAGGCAGTTTCAACAAGTGGTGAAGATGGCAAACAACATTGTCCTTCACTGTGAAGGGGGTTGGAGTTTAAGAACACAGAGGGAATGTTCCATTTGCACAGGGTGTTGATTGGGACACATCTGGAAAACTGTGCATAGTTCTGGTTCCCTTACCTGGGGGTGGGGGCTGTCCTATCAAGAGGGGCTGAACAGGTTGCATCTGTGTTCCCTGGAGTTTAGAAGATTGAGAGGTAACATTACTCCAACACAGAAGACCCTGAGGAGGCTTGACAACAGTAGATGTGGAAACACTTCCACTTGAGGGGGTCATGAACAAAACTTAGGTGTGTAGAAATTCCATCTCTCTGAGGATGGTGAATCTCTGCAATTCCACGCCCCCAAATGGAGGTGGGGTCACACTGCTGGATATATTTATGGTGGGGGTGGATAAACTGGAGATGAGAGGTTGGACAGACTAGGGCTGTAGAGTGTTGGAGGCTGAAGGGAGATCTGATGGGAGTTTATAAAATACTGGGAGGTCTGGACATGAAAAAGATGTCTCCATCAGTGGCAGAGTCTGGCAACCGAGGTCATAGCCTAAGAATTTAGGGATGTCCCCCTATAACAGATGAGGTGAATATGTTGCCACAGAGGGCTGTTGAGGACAAGTCATTAGGTACATTTGGTCAGAGACTGATGGATTCTTGTTTATCAATGGGGATAAGGGTTACAGGGAGAATGGAGATGAGGAAAAAAAATTCAACCTTAATTAAATCCCAGAGCATTGTCAATGGGCCTAATGGTTTAATTGTGTTCCTATACTTCAAGGTCTAAAAAGATGGAAGACATCGACAGTGTGGTCATCTGGTATTATTTCCCTCCAGGTCTCAAATGTCTAATGTCAGAGGGCATCATTTAAGGTGAGAGGGGGCAAGTTCAAAGGAGATGTGCCGGACAAGTTTTATTTGCAGCGAGAGTATGGGTGTCTGCAAAGTGCTGCCAGATCTGGTGGTGGTGGCAGATATGGTAGAGGCGTTTAGAAAGCTCTTAGGACAGGCGCATGGATCTGCAGGGATTGGGGGGATGTGAGTTGTCTGCAGGCAGAATGGATTTAGTCCAATTCAACACGGTGTTCAGGATAGACATCATGGGCCTGTTCCCGTGCCTTGCTTTATACATATCTGAACGGTTGAGCGCTACAAAAGAGTCGAAGTCAGTATTTATCAATTAGGATCATATTGAACAGCAGGCCACAGGGGACTGAGTGACTGAGTGCTGGGACCAGTCCCTTTTCCTAGTCAGCACCTCCAAATTTCCCAGAAGAGCAGAGGTAGCTGTTACTGTCAGCTCCTGACCAATGAGGAGATTAATTTGGTGGGGGACAGGGGGTAAGTTCCATCAACAGTAATTGGTAGATTGGTTTACTATTGTCATATGTACAAAGATACGATGAAAAAATTTTTTTGCAATCTGCCTGTACAGATCAAATCATATCTCCTGAGGTAGTACAAGGGTAAACAAAAACAGAGTGCAGAATAAAGTATTACTCTCATGGAGACAATGGGATGGACAGATTGAAGTGCATTTTTAATGCTAGAAGTGTTGTGTGTAAGGATGATGAACTTAAGAGCATGGATCAATGCAAGGAACTACAATGGTGTGGCCATTACCAATACCTGGTTGGGAAGTAAACAGGGCTGGTTGCTTCACGTTCCTGGGTTTTGATATTTTAGAAAAGATAGAGGTAAAGGGGTGAGAGAGGAGATGTGCAATTAATCAGGTATTCAGAAGAGGGATCATACACTCTCCATACTCAAAAATAAGAAAGGTGCAATCACTCTGATGGGATTATACCCCACTGCACCCAATAGCCACCAGGAACAGATATGCAGGCAGGTTAAGGAAGGATGCCGAAAGAATAGGGTGATTATAGTGAGTGACTTAACTTCCTCCTTAATGCAAAAGGTTTAGATGTGTGGAGGGTGTCTGAAGGTCAACTGCACAGAGTACAGGACAGAAGTGTTCCAGTATGAAGGAAGGACAAGGTGACAAGGTAAGGGAACCTTAGATGTCAAGGGAGGTGGCAAGTTTAGCCAAGAAGAGAAAGGAAACATACGTAACATTTAGGAAGTGAAGATCAGAGAGCTCTTGAAGATTATAAAGAAGCCAGAAAAGTGCTATCTTTGTGTCCACTCTAGCCACAGACAAGGTCCTGGATGACTGAAGAGTAACTGATGTTCCATTTATGGAATATGGATAATCCTGGAATCCATAGTCTTGCATGTCTCACATCAGTGGTAGAGGAAGTTACTGGAGGGGATTTTTATGGATAGGATTTATAAGCAGTTGGAAAACCATGGGCTAATAGGGACAGACATGCCATCCAAGTCACGTCTCACTAACTTGATTGAGTCTTTTGATGAGGCGACCAGGGTGACTGATGAAGGTCAAGCTGTAGATATTAGTGGATTTTAGTAAGGCAATGGAGAGTTCATCCAGAAATTAAGATGACTTAATTAATGGTGACTTAGCCATTCGGATTCAGAATTAGCTAGCCCATAGAAGGTGAAGGAAAACGCTCAGCGGGACCAGTTCCGGCTGAAAATCTGTGATTATTGGTGTTCTGCAGGGATCTATAATGGGAACTCTGCTATGTGAGTTAGTATGTTGGCAGATGATATGAAGATTGGTGGAGTCGTGGATAGAAAGACTGGCAAACAATACAGCACAATCTGGATCAGTTGCAGATATGGGCAGCGAAATGGCAGATGGATGTGGAAACCATAGAAAAGGTACAGAGGAGATTTACAAGGATGCTGCCTGGATTGGGGAGCATGCCTTATAAAAATAGGTTGAGTGAACTCGGCAGTTTCTCCTTGGAGCGACGGAGGATGAGGGGTGACCTGATAGAGGTATATATGATGATGAGAGGCTTTTTCCCAGGGCTGAAATGGATAGCACAAGACGGCACTGTTTTAAGGTGCTTGGAAGTAGGTACAGAGGAGATATCAGGGGTGAGATAGTTGGTGTTGATGGTTTTTTTAAAAAAAATTTATATACACACACACGTGTGTGAGTGAGTGAGTGGTGAATGCGTGGAATGGGCTGCTGGCAATGGTGGTGGAGGTGAAAACGATAGGGTCTTTTAAGAGACTTCTAGATAGGTACATGGAGCTTAGAAAAATAGAGGGCTATGGGTAACCTTAAGTAATTTCTAAGGTAAGGACATGTTCGGCACAGCCTTGTGGGCCAAAGGGCCTGTATTGTGCTGTAGGTTTTCTATGTTTCTATGTAATTTAATCAGGGCAAGTGTTCAGTGTTGCACTTTGGGAGGTCAAATGTAAAGAGACAGTACATTGTTAATGAAAAGACCCTTAACAGAGTCGACGTATTGCATGATCTTGGAGTCCAGGATCCTGTTGTACATCAGCAAATCCTTGCAGCATCTGGTGACCGTCGTCTTTGTCTCAGAGACCGATATCAGAACATAATGGGTGAACCCTCGCAAGGGGTCTGGCCCCAATGGTGTATCTGGCAGGGCACTGAAAACCTGTGTCAACCAACCAGTGGGAGTGCTCAAGGCCATTTACAATCGCTCACTGTTACTATCGGAGGCTCCCACATGCTTCAAAAAGGGCATTAATCACACCAGTGTCCAAGAAGAGAACGGTGAGCTACTTCAATGACCAGTGGCTAATTGCAATCACATCTACAGTGATGAAGTATTTTGAGAATTAACTCCTGCCTGAGAAAGGACCTGAACCCACTGCAATTTGCCTACCACCACAATATGTCTATAGCAGATGCAACCTCACTGGCTCTTCACTCAGCCTTGGACCACCTGGACAACAGCAATACTTATGTCAGGCTGCTGTTTATTGATTATAGCTCAGTGTTCAATAGCATCATACCTGCAGCACTAATCAACAAGTTTCCAAATCTGGGCCACTGTACCTCATTCTGCAACTGGATCCTTGACTTCCTCATCAGGAGACCCCAGTCACTGTGGATTAGAAATAACGTCTCCTCTCTGACGATCAACACCGACACTCCTCACCATCATGCTTAGCACCACTCTGTACATCCACGAATGTGTACCTAGGCACCACTTAAGCACCATCTATAAATTTGCCAATGACACAACTGTTGTTGGCAGAATCTCAGAGTGTGACGAGAAGGTATATAGGAGTGGGATACATCAGTTGGTTGAGAGGTGTCACAACAAGAAGCTTGCACCCAACATCAGTAAGACCAAGGAATTGACTGAGGACCAGGAAGAGGAAGTGAAGGGAACACACACCAGTCCTCACTGAGGGACCAGCAGTGGAAAGGGTAAGCAGCTTCAATTTCCTGTGTGTCAACACTTCTGAGGATCTATCCCGGTCCTAACATAATAAACAAAGAAGGCATGTCAGCAGCTATACTTCATTAAGATAAGATTTTGAGGACCTTTGCTATGTCAGCAAAGACTCCAGCAAATTTCTACAGATGTACTGTGAAGAGCATTCTGACTGGCCCCATCACCACCTGGTACCAAGGTGCCAATGCACACTATCAGTAAAAGCTGAAGGGTTGGGAACTCAGTCAGTTCCATCATGGGCACTAGCATCCCCATCAAGGACATCTTCAAAAAGTGATGCATCAAAAAGGTGGCATTCATCATTAAGTACCCCTATCACCAAGGACATGCCCATTTCTCATTGCTAACATCAGGGAGGTACAGGAGCCTGAAGACACACACTCAATGTTTTAGTAGCAGCTTCCTCCTCATCCCTCAGATTTCTGAATGGACAATGAGCCAACTTATGAATACTACCTCACTATTTTTGTTCTCCTTTTTTCCCCATTACTTATTTAATTGTTGCACACTCAGTCCCTCTCCCAGTGACACACTCACTCCCTCTCCCAGTGACACACTCAGTGGCCACTTTATTAGATACCTCCTGGCATTCAAGGTTTGATATGCTGTGCATCCAGAGATGCTCTTCTACACAGCATTGTTGTAACTTGTGGTTGGTTATTTGAGTTACTGTCACCTTGAACCAGTCTGGCCATTCTCCTCTGACCTCTCATTAGCAAGCCCATGTTTGCCAACAAACCCCCAGTCACTGGATTTTTCTTTTCTGTTTTTTTTTGCACCATTCTCTGTAAACACTGTTGTGCGTGAAAGTCCCAGGAGATCAACAGTTTCTGAGATACTCAAATCCGGCCAGTCACTCCGCAGTCAAAGGTACTGAGATCACATTTCTTCCCCATTCTGATATTTGGTCTGAACAACTGAACTTCTTGACAGGTCTGCATGCTTTCATGCACTGAGTTGCTGCCACATGATTATCTGATTAATAAGCAGGTATATATGTGTACCTAATAAAGTGCTCACTGAGTGTATATCTCTTACTGCAATTTATAGCTTTATACTCTACTGAAGCTGCAAAACAACAAATATGTCAGTGATATGAAACCTGATTCTGATTCCAAGACAACAGCTCTCTCAAAGTAGCTACACCGGTAGAATGAGTGGGAGAGAAGAGATATGCACAGGCTTGCTTATAATAGTCATGGCACAGAATTCAGAAGTTGGGAAGCTACACGCATTGCAGTTTTATAAAACTCTGGTCAGGCCACATCTGGAGTGTGCATTCAATTCTGGTTCTTCTCCCCCCACCCCCACCCCCATTACGGGAAGGGCATGGGAGCAGAAGACATTTCCTGGATGTTGCTGGATTAGAGAGCATGTGCTGTAAGGAGAGGTTGGACAGTCTTGGGTTGTTTCTCTGGAGTGATAGAGGCTAAGCGGACACATGATAGAGGTTTATAAGATTATGAGAGGCAGAGATAGAGTAGGTAGCCAGTATCTTTTGCCCCCAGTGTCGAAATGTCTAATACCTAAGGGCAAACATTTAAGGAGAGGGGCAAGTTCAAAAGAAATGGAAGGGAGATTTTTTACCCCCACACAAGCAATGGGTGCCTGGAATGTGCTGCCAGGGGTGGTGGTGGAGGCAAATATGATAGAGGTGTTTAGGAAGAGCTTAGATAGGAAAATGGATGCACAAGGAATGGAGGAATATGGACACTGTAGGCAGAAGGAATTAGCTTAACCAGGATTTAAATGCTGTTAACTAGCTTAGCCCAGCATTGTTCCTGTGCTGTACTTTTCTGTGTTCTATGTTCAACACAGAGAAACTGTACTGTAGGTAGACATGGTACAAGGGGCATGACAAGGTAGATTTGGAGGTCAAGAGTGTCTTATCATACCAGGGAATCATTCAATTGTTTTGCAGCGCCGTCGTTCCAACGTGCTTCAAGGCCGCCACCATTGTCCCCATGCCAAAGAAGTCTTCAGTGTCCTGCCTCAGTGACTACTGTCCTGTTGCACTCACATCCATCGTCATGAAGTGTTTCAAGAGGCTCGTCATGAGGCACATCAAGAATGTTGGAATGCTGTTCACAGGCTTCAGTTCAGCATTCAACACAATCATTCCTCAGAAACTGCTTGGAAAGCTGAGCCTACTGGGCCTGAACACCTCCCTCTGCAACTGGATCCTAGACTTCCTGACTGGGAGACCTCAGTCAGTTCGGATCGGAGGTAGCATCTCCAACACCATCACACTGAGCACGGGGGCCCCCAGGGGCTGTGTGCTCAGTCCACTGCTGTTCTCTCTGCTCACCCACGTCTGTGCTGCAACACACAGCTCGAACCACATCATCAAGTTCGCCGATGACACGACCACGGTGGGGCTCATCAGCAAGAACGACGAGTCAGCTTACAGAGAGGAGATGCAGCGGCTAATGGACTGGTGCAGAGCCAACAACCTGTCTCTGAATGTGAACAAAAGAGATGGTTGTTGACTTCAGGAGGGCACGGAGCAACCACTCTCCGCTGAACATCGACGGCTCCTTGGTAGAGATCGTTAAGAGCACCAAGTTTCTTGATGTTCACCTTGTGGAGAATCTCACCTGGTCCCTCAACACCAGCTCCATAGCAAAGAAAGCCCAGCAGCGTCTCTACTTTCTGCGAAGGCTGAGGGAAGTCCATCTCTCACCCCCTATCCTCATCACATTCTACAGAGGTTGGATTGAGAGCATCCTGAGCAGCTGCATCACTGTCTGGTTCGAAAATTGCTCCATCTCGGATCGCAAGACCCTGCAGCGGATAGTGAGGTCAGCTGAGAAGATCATCGGGGATTCTCTTCCTGCCATCACGGACATTTACACTACACGCTGCATCCGCAAGGCAAACAGCATTCTGAAGGACCCCATGCACCCTTCATACAATCTCTTCTCCCTCCTGCCATCTGGGAAAAGGCACTGAAGCATTCGGGCTCTCATGACCAGACTATGTAACAGTTTCTTCCCCCAAGCCATCAGACTCCTCAATACCCAGAGCCTGGACTGACACCAACTTACTGCCCTCTACTGTGCCTTATGTCTTGTTTATTATTTATTGTAATGCCTGCACTGTTTTATGCAGTCCTGGGTAAGTCTGTAGTCTAGTGCAGTTTTTTTTCCTGTGTTGTTTTTATGTAGTTCAGTGTAGTTTTTGTAGTTTCATGTAGCACCATGGTCGTGAGAAACATTGTCGTTTTTATTGTGTAATGTACCAGCAATTATGGTCGAAATGAAAATAAAAAGTGACTTGACTTGACTTAACAATAGGAGAGAGAAGCTGAGCCCAATAGGAAGTACCTTCAGGATTTTGTAACTTCTGTATGACGGAAGGGGGAAGAGGAGAGTATCTCTGGGGTGGGTGGGATCTTTACACTGGCTTCTTTATTTTGGGAGCAGGGAATGGAGACAGAGTCCGTGGAAGGGAGGCCGGTTTCTGTGATGTGTTCAGCTGTATCCACAACTTTGTGGTTTCTTGTGATCATGGGCAGAGCAGTTGCTGTGCCAGGCCATGATACACCTGGGTAGGATGCTTTCTATAATGCACTGATAAAAATTGGTGGGGGTCAAAGTGAGCTTACCAAATTTCTTTCACTTCCTGAGGAAGTATAGGGGGTGCAATTGGTAGAAGACATTTTCCACAAGGCAAGATATGGCTCTGTACATCTGTCTACAACTTCCTTATCAGAAGACCACGGTCAGTGCGTATCAGTAGTAACATCTCCTCGCTGATAATCAACACAGACGTACCTCAATGATGAGAACTTAGCCCACTGCTCTACCATTTCTACACCCACAAGATGGCAGCTCAAATGCCATCTATGAATTTGCCAATGACACAACTGCCATTGGTAGTATCTCACTCAGATGGCGATGAATAAGTGTATGGGTGGGAGACAGGTCAGTTGCTGGAGTGGTGTCACAGCAACCTTGCAACCCAGCAACTATGTTTTGTAAGGAGATTGAGGAGCTTCGGTACGTCACCAAAAACTTATGTAAAGTTCTACAGATGTTCTGTGGAGAGCATCTGACTGATCACATCACATCCTGAATCCGAATCCCTGAATTAATAGCAATTTGTTGTTTTGCAGAAACGGCGTATTGCAATACATAATCAAAAATATACATATACATATTATTTTTAAAAATACATACATACACACACACAAATTAAGTAAGTAGTGCAAAAAGAGCAGTAATGTGAGGTAATGTTCCTGGGCTCATTGTCAAATCAGAAATCTGATGGCAGAGGGGAAGAAGTTGCTCCTGAAATGTTGAGTGTATGTTTTCAGGCTCCTGTGCCTCCTCCTTGATGGTAACAATGCAATAAGGGCATGTCCTGGGTGATGGGGGTACTTCATGATAGATGAAGGTGTCCTCCATGCTGGGGAGGCTAGTACCCATGATGGAGTGGCTCCTCCATATCAGACAGTGATGCAACCAGCTTGAATGCTCTCCCACAGCACATCTGTAGAAATCTGCAAGTCTTTGGTTACCTCCCACGCCTCAAACTCCTTATGAAATACAGCTGATGTAATGCCTTCTTTGTAATTACATCAGTATTTTGGGTTCAGCAGTGGACCTCAGCGACGTTGACACCCAGGAACTTGAAACCTCTCACCCTTTCCACTTCTGATTCCTCAATGGGAACTGCTGTGTGGTCCCCTGGACTTGGTGAAGTCCACAATCAATTCCTTGGACATACTGATACTGAATGCAAGGTTGTTGCTGCAACACCATTCAACCAACTGGTCAAACTCACTCCCATATGCCTAGTCACCATCTAAAATTCTGCCAACAATAGTTTTGTCAGCAAATTCATGGATGGCATTTGAGCTGTGTCTAGCCACACAATCATGGGTGTAGAGAGAGTAGAGCAGTGGGCTAAGCACATATCCTTGAGGTGCACCAGTGTTAATTGTAAATGAAGAGGAGATGTTATTTCTGATCTGCACAGACTGTGGTCTCCCAGTGAGCATGTCAAGGATGCAGTTGCAGAGGGAGGTGCAGAGGCCCAGGTTTGAGGCCTGTTAACCGAGGGTAGGATTGCGTTGAATGCTGAGTTGTAATCAATGAACAGCAGCCTGATGTAGGTATTACTATTGGCGTGGAGACTCAACTGCACGGATTGAAAGAGGTTCCAGAGGGTTGCAGACTCAGCCAGATCCATTGCCGGCACAACCCTGCCCACCAGTGAGGCCATCTTCAAAAGACAGTGCATCAAGAAGCCAGAATCCATCAAGGACCTTCACCATCTGGGACATCCCATCTTCAACTACCTTCAGGGTGGAGCCTGAAGTCCCACACTCCTTCAGGGACATCTTTCTGAACAGTCCATGAGCTCCTGAACACTATCTCAGATTTCCTTTTTATTTGTATTTTATAGTAAATTTATGCCTTTGCAATGTACTGTAGGTGCAAAACAAATCTCACATCATACAAGTCGGTGATAATAAATCAGATTCTGCGGGGGGGGTGGATGGCTTTGGAAAGGGGGAGTTGTTTAAGGGAATAGAGCGAAGCAGACAGAAAGGGACAAGCTGCCAATGTATTGTTTCAGAGAAATTTGTATTATTACGTGGAAGAGAGAGGCTTTGAGGGACATGATCTGGGTGTGTAGATGGGTCTAGGCAGGAGAGCAGATCGTATGGACTAGATGGAATGAAGGGCATATTACTGTAATCTAGTACTGAATGACTATGACTTCCTCTGGCAATGAATTCCAGATATCAACCACTTTCTGTGTGAAATAACACCCCTCAGATTCCCCCTTAAATCTTCTCCCTCGTTCCTTAATTTGTGACTGGGATTTAAAAAGGATTCTAGCTATGCTCTCAACATCTTATGTCATTTACTTCACCATTCTGCTTTCAGTGCTCCAGGGAGAACAGTCCCAGACTCTTCCTCAGTCTCTCCCAGTACCTATACCACTCCAAATCCAGGGGGAATCTCACCAGACCAGCGCAACCATAACTCCAGGATTGTTTGCACCAGAAGTCTTTCAGTGTCAACAACCCTGCCACTTGCACAATCCCTGCAAAGCTTCAGGCATAGAACACTTACCGCTTCTCAGTGGGAGCTTTGTAGTTCTTGTTTGTGTAAATCTCCTCCAGGCTGAACTCCTTCTTATTTAACCTGAAACAAAATCATAATAGTCATAAACACCAGAAATTCTGCAGATGCTAGAAATCCAAAGCAACATACACAAAATGTTGGAAGAAGTCAGGCCAGGCAGCATCTATGGAAATGAATAAACAGTTGACGTTTCAGGCCGAGAACCTTCTTCAGGACTGGAGAGGAAGGGGGAAGACACCAAAATAAAAAAGGTAGGGTGAGGGAAAGGAGGATAGCTGGAAGGTGATAGGTGAAGCCAATTGGGTCGGAAAGATAAAGGGCTGGAGAGGAAGGAATCTGATTGGAGAGGACAGTGGACCTGGGGGGAGAAAGAAGAGGTAAGATGCCAGGGTGGAGAATAAAAGGAGAGGGAGAAAAAGATTTTTTTTTTTAAACCAGAAGGATAAATCAATATTCATGCCGTAAGGCTGGAGGCTACCAGACTGAATACCAGGTTTTGCTCCTGCACCCTGAGGTAGGCCTCATCGCGGGACAAGGCCATGGACCAACATGTCAGAATGGGAATAGGGATTAAAATACAGATCTCCCCCAGAGGGAGGATAGCTTTGCCACGTTACCTTGCTGGTTTTGGCAGTCCCATAGGCGTCAGGTTTGTCTGCGTCTTCACCGGTGCCTTCCTGATGCGGAACCTCGACACCTTTCCCACACGAGTCTGTCCATTGATTTCTGAGGTCTGGGGAAGAAATGCAGACTGGGTCAGACTGAGCATGAGGCCGGGCAGGAATGTAGGGGTTACAGGAGGGAAATGAGAATGGGGTACAGAGAGGGTGAGAGACATGGGGGCTAGAGAGGGAGATGTGAAGAACAGAGATGGGAAAAGGTGTAGGGGAGGGAGAGGAGGGATGTGATTACAGGGATATAGGGGTGTAGAGAAGGAGGAGGGGATGTGATTACAGGGGCAGGGAGATGGGGAGTAGTAGAGGGGAGACAGAAGAACAGGGTAGGGAGGGATGTAGGGAGGGAGGAAATTACAATACAAAAGGGAGCAGGAGAGTAGAATAGGGCAAGGAAAAGAGGAGGGAGGTTAGGAGGAGTGGGGGAATGTGGGTCGGAAGGGACTACGGAGTCAGATCCTCCCTTCCCCCTCACCTCGGTGCTGTGCTCGGGGGTCTCTGCCTCACGGGGTTCGGGCAGGACTGTGTCCAGCTTGCGTTTCCTAGGAGTGCAGCCAGGCTCCTGCACGGACACCTGCTCCTGGGTCTCAGATGCCCGTGCTGGTGAACTCTTGGACTGTGGAGGCAGCTCCCGGTCACTGGACTGGCCTGGACAGGCCGGGCTGTGTTCAGATACAGGGGGAAAACAGGGTCACAGCAAGGTCATGGAGGATGAAACAGAGCAACTCACACCCTCCTCCCCTCTCCTACCAACTCCCTCTCGTTTTCATTTGCCTCTCCCTGGCCCCACACTCCTCCTTCCCAACCCTCCATGACCTTCTCTTACAGCCCACACCTACTCATTCCTCAACATTCTTCTATCCAATCTTACCCTCCTACCCTCCAGCTCCGCCCCCCCTCTCATTTCCTACCTCTTCCAAATATCCCCTCTACCTCCTCATAACTTCTACCTCTCCTCCTCATCATTCTTCCACTCTCTCGCCGACCTCTTCTTCCTTCCCTTCTCCCACCAACTTCCTCCCCATTCCTCTGCCATCCCCACTACCCACCATTCCACCCCACCTTCCCCTCTTCCTATTTTGGACTTCCCCCCCCCCCCCCCCCCCCCCATCCCATTCACATCCCTTGTGTCCCATTCCCCGTTCTCTCCCAGGACCCCTTTCCCCTCCTCTCCCTACCCATCAACAATGCATCCTCCATCTTTTACCCTCTACCCCCAATCCATCTCTCACCACCCTCCCATCTCACCACTCCCCCTTCTCCCCTCAACCTTCCTCATTCCCCAATCACATCCTTGCTCCCCTCTTGCCACCCTCCCCTGCCATTCACACCATTTCACCTGTCCCTACTTCCCCACCTCCCTCCAATCCACACTCCCTCGCCGCCCCCCAATCCTCCTCCAGACCTCCTCCCCCCCCCCCCCCCAATTACCTGTACTCCAGGACAGGGCCCCTCCATACGTCCGCCTCCTCTGTTTGTTCTCTGCTGGCCGTATGTGCAGGGGCCAAGACCCTCCTCTCGGGCCGGCCGCCACTGCTCCCGGCTCCTGCTGTACCCCACGAACTGGGGAACACCTCCTTGCGCAGGCAGAGAAGGGCCGGAGGGGTCGTCAGCTCCCGGCTGGGGTCCGCACCCCCCAGTGTGTGGCGCCTGTGCCGGGGGTTGGCAGAGGGGGGCAAGGGTGGGGCTGGGAGGATGGGGTGGTGGGGCCAGCAGGAGGGGGAGGGAGAGGCTGGGATCTCGGGGCAGGACAGACTGCGGCAGAGGCGGGTGGCAGGTCTTTCCTCTCTCCTTGGCGGAGGAGGAGGGGGAGGGGGTGCAGGCGAGGGTGGAGGCGGCTCGGCCTCGGAGGGAGCTGTCGCCGCCGTGGAGCCCCCGCGCCAGGGCAGATGGCTGCGAAGGGGCGAGAGGAAGATCTCGGCGAAGCCCTCCAGCTTGGAGCGGACGGTGCTGAGGATGGGGGAGAGCTCCCAGCGGCTGCAGGGTGGGGGCAGAGGGGAGCCGGGGGCTTCTGAGGGCTGCTCTGGGGATTCCAAGGGTGTCCAGGGCTGTGTAGCACCTGTGGGAGGGGGAATAGCAAGAGTTAGTTCCCATCCCCAATCACACATCGCAAACATGGGGACACCAGCATTTATCACGCACCCCTTGTCACTCACTTGAGAAGGTGGGGACCATGCCAGAATTTATATGTCCCTACATTCCCCTCAAGGTGGGGGACTTGCCTGATTTATCATCCATGCCCAGTTACTCTTAGCAAGGTGAAAATCTGGCAGTTCATATCACCCATCCCTGATCTCCCCTCATGAGTGAGTGAGTGTGCGAGTGTGCGGTTAGTGAGCCTCTCCTCCTTGAACCATGGCCTCCCTTCTGTGCCAGGGCTTCCATGGCAACAGGCTCTGGTGAAGGGCCAAATTACAAAAGAATTTAATTTCAAATTTTATAGATGCTTAGCATTAACATTTTTCAGACTTATTACAAATATTACAAGAAGTTTTCAGTGTAGAGACATAGAAAGAGCTTTTCAGAGACCCCACATATCTACAACAATTGTTGGACACAGCCAAAACTTGTGGCTAAGCAAAGTAATGTGATGTTTGCATTCATTTCAAGAGGACTAGAATATAAAAGCAAGGATGTAATGCTGAGGCTTTATAAGGCATTGGTCAGATTGCACTTGGGAGTATTGAGAGTGGTTTTGGACCCCCTATCTGAGAAAAGGTGTGCTGGTGTTGGAAAGGGTCCAGAGGAGGTTCACAAGAATGATTTCAGGAATGAAAGAGTCAACGTATGAGGAGCGTTTGATGGCTCTGGGCCTGTTTGCACTGGAGTTTGGAAGAAAGAGGGGGTATCTCATTGAAACCTATCGAATATTGAAAGGTATGGCTAGAGAGGAAGTGGAGAAGATGTTCTCTCTAATGGGTGAGTCTACAATCATAGGGCACAGCCTCAGACTAGAGGAATGTCTATTTAGAACAGAGATGAGGAGGAATTTTTTTTAACCAAAGGGTAGTGTATCTGTGGAATTCATTTCCACGGACCGATGTGGAAGCCAAGTCATTGAGTATATTTAAAGCAGACATTGATGGGTTCTTCATTATTCAGGGCGTCAAAGATTACTGGGAGAGGGCAGGGGAAAGGGGTTGAGAGGGACAATAAATCAGCCATGATGGAATGTTGGAGCAGAATAGATGGGCCAAATGGTCTACTTCTGCTCCTATGCCCTATAGTCTAACTTGTGTGGGTCATTTCCACATTAAGGTGATGAAAAGCATAAAAGTTTGGGATTTATTTTGCTCAAGCCACAGGCCAAATGGAGTATTTGTGCACAGTCTATTCACCCCACTATAGGAAGGGTGGAGGGGGGGGGGGGGCTTTGGAGTGGATGCAGAAGAGGTTCATTGGGATGCTGTCTGCATTAGAGGGCACATACTACAAGGAGAGGTTGGACACACTTGCACTGCTTTCTCTGGAGCGGCAGACTGAGGAGAGACTTGATAGAGGCGTACATTAAATAGACAGCTGGTATCTTATTCCTAAAGAATGAAATGTCAGGTACTACAGGGCATGTTTTTAAGTGAGGAGAAATTAAGTACAAACACCATCATGCTGCTTTGATTTGGAGGACTTTAGTTACAAGGGGAGATTGGAAAGGTTAGGTTCATTTTCCCTGGAACAAAGAAGGCTGACAAGTGATCGGTTTGTTTTTGTCACGTGTTCCCAAGGTTCAGTGTGAAACCGAAGTTTGCGTGCCATCTATACAGATAATTTCAAAACAGATCAAGGTAGTATAACAGAGCAGAGGTTCTCCCCACCCTCTGCACGCTGAACAAACTCGAGTTGCTTCCTCTGGAGTGGTGGGGCCTGAAGAAGACCCGATGGAGGTTTGTAAGATTACGAATGGTATCCATTTCCCACAGGTTTGAAATGTCTAATACCAGAAGGCAAGCATTCAAGGTGAGCGCAGGCAAGCTCAAAGGACAAGCTCACTTTATTTATTCATTTATTTGCTTACACAGAGAGCAGTGGGTGCCTGGAACATGCTGCCAGTGGAGGTGGCAGAAATTATTCTGCCTGGTTCGGAAATTGCACCATCTTGGATTGCAAGACCCTGCAGTGGATAGTGAGGTCAGCTGAGAAGATCATCGGGGTCTCTCTTCCCGCCATCACGGACATTTACACTACACGCTGCATCCGCAAAGGAAACAGCATTATGAAGGACCCCATGCACCCCTCATACAATCTCTTCTCCCTCCTGCCATCTGGGAAAAGTCTCCGAAGCATTCGGGCTCTCACATCCAGACTATGTAACAGTTTCTTCCCCCAAGCTATCAGACTCCTCAATACCCGAAGCCTGGACTGACACCTTGCCCTATTGTCCTGTTCATTATTTATTGTAATGCCTGCACTGTTTTTGTGAACTTTATGTAGTCCTGTGTAGGTCTGTAGTCTAGTGTAGCTTTCTCTGTGTTGTGTTTTTTTTTTAAAACGTAGTTCAGTCTAGTTTTTGTACTGTGTCATGTAACACCATGGTCCTGAAAAACGTTGTCTCATTTTTACTATGTACTGTAACAACAGTTATGGTCAAAATGACAATAAAAGTGACTTGACTTGATAGAGGTGTTTGAGAGCCCATCAGATAGGCACATGGATGTGCAGGCAATTGAGGGAAATGGATAGTGTATGCATCAGGCAACTAGCTTAATTAGTTTGGCACAACATTAGTGGGAGGGGTGTCACCCCAATTCACCCTCTCTTATCCCTTCTGTTGGTGGACAGTGGGTGATGGGACTTCAGCTTACTCCAACTGGGGAGGGGAGTCGAGGGTCCAGCGTGAAGCAGAGAGAGGCTGAACAGCTACTGTACCTCCTCTCTCCCACTTCCATTTCTCTGACGAGTACATTGCTTTTGCTGGATGACCTGATTCCTACTCTGAAACCTTTAAATCTCCCCCCCCCCCACCCCACAGGTCTCTGGGTGGGGGGGCCAGGAATTTTGTCTTGTACAGAGGGAATGCAGGGGTTGTCCTGTTCAAAGTTCCTACTGTGCCCCCATTGACTAAGATGCGCAGTAAGAAGCACCCACCGGAAACGGCAGCGATCCGGATGCAGCTGAGCACATCACGAGAACTGGCCTACCCTCCATGGACTGTCCACACTTCCTGCTGCCTCAGAAAAGCAGCCAGCAAAATCAAATAGCCCATCTTCTCTTCTCACTTCCACGGGCAGGAAATACAAGAGCCTGAAAGGACAGGTTCAACCCTGCTGTTGTAAGACTACCGAATGCTAATGTGAACTCTTAACCTCAATTTATCTCACCACAACCTTTGCACCTTGTTGTCTACCTACAGTGCATTTTCTCTGTAAACCTAACTCTCAATTCCACTTCATTTTACCTCATGCTGCTCTATGTACAAATGAATGAAATGATCTACATCGAATGGAAGCTTTTCACCAATGCACACAAAATATGCAGGGGAAAGGGGGAAATATTTGGCATTTCAACCTGTTTTTCCAGTGGTGGGGGGGGGGGGGGGAGAGAGAAAAGACACAGGCAGCTGCAGGGATAGATATCAGCATTGCTGTCAGACATACCTGAGCGACTGTGGTGAGGACTCTCCCTCGGGGTGACCGGTGGGGTATCTGCCTTGGAGCCTGGACGGAGGAGCTGAGTAGGGGTCTCCAGGAGTGTGGTGAGCCTGTGGCCAGCAGGGAGGAAAAGGGAAAGGAGAGATTCATCAGGCTTGGGGACGAAGGGAAGCAAGTCCACGTGGGACCAAGGACAGGCGCGTCCCTGCAAGATCTCAGGGACACCCAGGTCACTGGATATAGTGAAGCTGGGTAAAGGCTTCGATATCACCGCACCCCATCAACCCTCCCCACTGTACCCATCATGCTGCCCACTCCCCATCCCTCCATCCTCCAAAATTGACCCCACCCTCTCAACTGCTCCCCACTCCTTCCCTCACCCTCATGCGCTGCTCCCTGCACCACCCCCATTACTTACCTCCCGTTGGAAGGTGATGACCCTACGTTGTTTCTGGAGTTGTGGCAGGACCCCTGTAGAGAGAAATGGGCATGGTGAAGGGAGGGAAAGAGAATTGGGGAGGGGAAAATGGGTGTGGGGGGGGTAGAAGGCATCAACACCACATGCCACAATGATGAATGGCAAAAGGCTCAATCATACACACACCCCACCCCAACTTACTGAGAAATATCCTGGACTCCCTCATCCCCACACATCACCGTTGCTGCCCCACTACCTCCATCCATCTCCCTTCCCAGTCCCTCCATGACCTAGTTTTAAAACAGTTATGGAGAAGGCCATCAATGTTAAAAGGTCAAGGTCCTGAACTGGGGTAGAGCAAATTTTAGAGCCATTCGGTAGGATCTTGCAGTGATTGGGTGAGATTGCTTGCCAGGAAAAGAGCATCTGCCAAGAGGAAGGCTTTTATAAGTGTGATGTTAAGAGTTCAAGGCCTTTCAGGGTGAAGAGCAAAGGCTGGTGGGCTTCAGCAACCCGACAAGAGATTGGAACTGGTAATGGTTTATTATGGTCACGCACACAGAGAAACACTGAAAAGCTTGCCTTTTACATTGTTCATACAGCTCATTTCATTGCTCAGTAAACTGAGATAGTACAAGGAAACACAGAATAAAATGTAAAAGCTACAGAGAAAATACAGGACAGGTTTTCAGTAAGGTGAAAGGTCATAACAAGATAGATTGTGACGCTAAGAGTCCAACCGTATCGTACTAGGGAACCGTTCAATGGTCTTAGCTATTGTCCCATTGTTCTGTCTTTGAACCCATGAAGACATGATTTTATAAAAAAGTTTGGGAACCCTTGCTCTAGGACCTCATCCCTTTTCCTGCCTAAATTGATGGTACTAATATGTACCACAACTTCTGGCTGTTTACCCTCCTGCTTTAGAATGCTGAGTACCTGATGTGAGATAAACCTGGCACTTGCCAGGCAACATACCGTATAATCTCCTGTCTGCTCCTCTATTTTGCCCACTGGTAAGAGGGAGAAGAGAGAATGTACAGAGTGAATGGGGCTGACTGCTTTACTGAGTCACTGGGAAGTGTAGACAGAGTCCATGGACCGGAGGCTGATTTCCATGACATGTTGAGCTGCATCCACAGCTCTCTGCCCTTCCTTTCAGTCATGTGTGGAACAATTGCTATACTAAGCCACGATTGCATCCAGGTAGAATGTATTCAACAATGCAACAATAAAAATTGGTGGGAGGCAAAGGGGACATGCCCAATTTCTTTAGCCTCCTGAGGAAGTAGACCGAAGGTTTGAGATGTGTCTATTTCAACGCAAGGAGTGTTGTGAACAAAGCGGACGAGCTTAGAGCGTGGATCAGTACTTGGAGATATGATGTGGTGGCCATCACAGAGATTTGGATGGCTCAGCGGCAGGAAGGGTTACTTCAAGTGCCGGGTTTTAGATGTTTCAGAAAGGACAGGGAGGGAGGCAAACGAGATCAGGGCGCGGCACTCTTGATCAGAGATAAGTGTCACAGCTGCAGAAAAGGTGGACGTCATGGAGGGCTTGTCTATGGAGTCTCTGTGGGTGGAGGTTAGGAACAGGAAGGGTTCAATAAATTTACTGGATGTTTTTTATAGGCCGCCCAATAGTAACAGGGGTATCGAGGAGCAGGTAAGGAAACAGATCCTGGAAGGGTGTAATAACAGAGTTTTTAATTTCCCAAATATAGATTGACATCTCCCTAGAGCAAGGGGTTTAGATAGGGTGGAGTTTGTTAGGTGTGTTCAGGAATATTTCTTGACACAATATGTAGATAAGCCTACAAGAGGAGAGGCTATACTTGATTTGGTATTGGTATCGGGGGGAAGGCATTGACATGGATAGAAAACTGGTTGGCAGATAGAAAGCAAAGGGTAGCGGTGAATGGGTGTTTCTCGGAATGGCAGGTGGTGACTAGTGGGGTGCCACAGGGCTCGGTATTGGGACCACAGCTGTTTACAATGTACGTCAACAATTTGGATGAAGGCATTGAAAATAACACCAGCAAATTTGCTGATGATACTAAGCTGGGTGGCAGGGTGACATGTGATGAGGATGTTAGGAGAATTCAGGGTGACTTGGATAGGCTGGGTGAGTGGGCAGATACTTGGCAGATGACGTTTAATGTGAATAAGTGTGAGGTTATCCACTTTGGGAGTAAGAACAGGAAGGCAGATTATTATCTGAACGGTATAGAGTTGGGTAAGGGAGTAATACAAAGAGATCTCGGAGTCCTTGTTCATCAGTCACTGAAGGTGAATGAGCAAGTACACCAGGCAGTGAAGAAGGCTAATGGAATGTTGGCCTTTATTACAAAGGGAATTGAGTACAAGAGCAAGGAAATCCTCTAGCATTTGTACAGAGCCCTGGTGAGACCACACCTGGAGTATTGTGTACAGTTTTGGTCTCCAGGGTTAAGGAAGGACATCCTGGCTCTAGAGGAAGTGCAGCGTAGATTCACAAGGTTAATTCTTGGGATGTCTGGACTGTCTTATGCAGAGAAGTTAGAGAGACTGGGCTTGTACACGCTGGAATTAACGAGATTGAGGGGGGATCTGATTGAAACATATAAGATTATTAAGGGATTGGACAAGATAGAGGCAGGAAATATGTTCCAGATGCTGGGAGAATCCAGTACCAGAGGGCATGGTTTGAGAATAAGGGGTAGGTCATTTAGGACAGAGTTAAGGAAAAACTTCTTCTCCCAGAGAGTTGTGGGGGTCTGGAATGCACTGCCTCGGAAGGTTGTGGAGGTCAATTCTCTGGATGCTTTCAAGAAGGATCTAGATAGTTATCTTATGGATAGGGGAATCAAGGGATATGGGGACAAGGCAGGAACCGGGTATTGATAGGAATTGATCAGCCATGATCTCAAAATGGCGGTGCAGGCTCAAAGGGCCGAATGGTCTACTTCTGCACCTATTGTCTATTGAAATGAACCAATCTAGGTGTCAGATCTCTCAGTGGGAGAACATTTTGGAGATAGTGATCATAATTCTATCTCCTTTACCATAGCATTGGTGAGGGATAGGAACAGACAAGTTAGAAAAGCTTTTCATTGGAGTGGAATTATGAGGCTATCAGGCAGGAAATTGGAAGCTTAAATTGGAAACAGATGTTCTCAAGGAAAAGTATGGAAGAAATGCGGCAAACGTTCAGGGAATATTTGCGTGAAGTTCTGTATAGGTATGTTCCAATGAGACAGGGAAGTTATGGTAGGGTGCTGGAACTGTGGTATACAAAGGCTGTAATAAATCTCATCAAGAAAAAAAAAGCTTACAAAAGGTTCAGAGAGCTAGGTAATGTTAGAGATCTAGAAAATTATAAAGCTAATAGGAAGGAGCTTAAGAAGGAAATTAGGAGAGCGAGAAGGGGCCATGAGAAGGCCTTGGCAGGCAGTATTAAAGAAACCCCAAGGCATTCTACAAGTATGTGAAGAGCAGGAGGATAAGACATGAAAGAATAGGACCTATCAAGTGTGACAGTGGGAAAGTGTGTATGGAACCAGAGGAAATAGCAGAGGTACCGTAGATTCCGGACTACAGAGCGCACCTGATTAAAAGCCGCTGGCTCTAATTTTAGAAATAAAATCAATTTTTTAATTGTAAAGGCCGCACCGGATTTTCGGCCGCAGGTGTCCCACGTTGTAATATGAGATATTTACACAGAAAGATATTACACGTGAGGATTTTTTAACTTTTAATTAAATCCATATGGTAACAAAAACAAATACATATTGCAAATGCTTTTTTTCGAACTGTGCCCGTAACGCGGCTACTTTTAAATATACGTTGCGTATACTTCTTTACTGAACAACATTCCAATATCTCCTAACGACTGGTAAAAAATATATATACTGCAGCCTACCAGGAAAAGTTATTGATCGCCTTTAACTTAAAAGCAGCGTTCGCTCAGATCCAAAGCCACTCGCGTAATGCGCTCCCTCCCTCCGTCCCGTTTCATCGCAAACGGCATTTTCCCCACAAGACGCGGCGAAACCGGGTGTGACGTCATAGCATCCCGCGATGTAGTACAGAAAACAAATATAGTTAAAACTCTTCTAACTTTAACTAGAAAATGAATTATTAAGTGAAAATATTATAAACTAAGTAACTGCCATAAAGGCAGCACAATGCTTTTCTTCGAGTGTTTTCCATGTTGATGAGGGTGAGTACAAATGACTGATTTACAATAATTTAATTGTGAAAGTGCGCTTGATTTATCGTACAATTTCATTGGACCTCTGTGAACTACTCATCAATTTTATTGGTCTACTGTTATGAGGCAAAATGTTTACGAGGCGGCATGAAAAAAATCATGTATTAGCCGCTCCATTTTAAAGGCCGCAAAGTTCAAAGCTGTTCAAAATGTGGGAAAAAAGTAGCGGCTTAAAATCCGGAATCTACGGTACTTAATGAATACTTTACTTCAGTATTCACTATGGAAAAGGATCTTGGTGATAATAATGACAACTTGCAGCAGATTGAAAAGCTTAAGCATGTAGATATTAAGAAAGAGGATGTGCTGGAGCTTCTGGAAAGCATCAAGTTGGATAAGTCTCCAGGACCTGATGAGATGTACCCCCAGGATACAGTGGGAGGCAAGGGAGAAGATTGCTGAGCCTCTGGCAATGATCTTTGCATCATCAATGAGGACGGGAGAGGTTCTGGAGGATTGGAGGGTTGCGAATGTTGTTCCTCTATTCAAGAAAGGGAGCAGAGATAGACCAGGAAATTATAGACCAGTGAGTCTTACCTCAGTGGTTGGTAAGTTGATGGAGAAGATCCTGAGAGGCAGGTTTTATGAACATTTGGAGAGGTATAATATGATTAGGCTTTGTCAAAGGCAGGTGATGCCTTACGAGACTGATTGAATTTTTTTTTGGAGGATGTGACAAAACATATTGATGAAGGAAGAGCAGTAGATGTAGTGTATATGGATTTCAGCAGGGCATTTGATAAGGAACCCCACACAAGGCTTATGAGAAAGTAAGGAGGCATGGGATCCAAGGGGACATTGCTTTGTGGATCCAGAACTGACTTGCCCACAGAAGGCAAAGAGTGGTTGTAGATGGGTCGTATTCTGCATGGAGGTTGGTCACCAGTGGAGTGCCTCAGGGATCTGGTCTGAGACCCTTACTCTTCTTGATTTTTATAAATGACCTGGACGAGGAAGTGGAAGGATGGGTTAGTAAGTTTGCTGATGACGTTAAGATTGGAGGTGTTGTGGATAGTGTGGAGGCCCGTCAGAGGTTACAGCGGGACATTGATAGGATGCAAAACTGGGCTAAGTGGCAGATGGAGTTCAACCCAGATAAGTGTGAAGTGGTTCATTTTGGTAAGTCAAATATGATGGCAGAATATAGTATTAATGGTAAGACTCTTGACAATGTGGAGGATCAGAGGGATCTTGGGGTCTGAGTCCATAGGACACTCAAAGCAGCTGCGCAGGTTGATTCAGTGGTTAGGAAGGCATACGGTGTATTGGCCTTCATCAATTGTGGAATTGAATTTAGGACCCGAGAGGTAATGTTGCAGCTATATAGGACTCCAGTCAAACCCCACTTGGAGTACTATGCTCAGTTTTGGTCTCCTCCCTACAGGAATGACGTGGAAGCCGTAGAAAGGGTGCAGAGGAAATTTACAAGGATGTTGCCTGGATTGGGGAACATGTCTTATGATGATAGGTTGAGTGAACTCAGCCTTTTCTCCTTCGAGCAATGGAGGATGAGAGGTGATCTGATAGAGGTGTATAAGATGTTGAGAGGCGTTGATCGTGTGGATAGTCAGAGGCTTTTTCCCAGGGCTGAAATTGTTGCCACAAGAGGACACAGGTTTAAGGTGCTGGGGAGTAGGTCGAAAGGAGATGGCAGGGTAAATTTGACAGACAGACATACTTTATTGATCCCAAGGGAAATTGGGTTTTGTTACAGCCGCACCAACCAAGAATAGTGTAGAAATATAGCAATATAAACCATAAATAATTAAATAATAAGTTAATCATGCCAAGTGGAAATAAGTCCAAGACCAGCCTATTGGCTCAGGGTATCTGACACTCTGAGGGAGGAGTTGTAAAGTTTGATGGCCACAGGCAGGAATGACTTCCTATGACGCTCAGTGTTACATCTCGGTGGAATGAGATTTGAGTGGCGAGTGTGTGGAATGGGCTGCTGGAAAAGGTGGTGGAGGCGGATACGATAGAGTCTTTTAAGAGACTTTTGGATAGGTACATGGAGCTTAGAAAAAGAGGACTACAGGTTTCCCCCGCAATCCGAAGGTAGAGCGTTCCTATGAAACTGTTTGTAAACCGAAATGTCGTAAAGCGAAGAAGCAATTACCATTAATTTATATGAGAAAAATTTTTGAGTGTTCCCAGACCCAAAAAATAACCTACCAAATAGCACCTAAAAAAACCTAAAATAACACTAACATATAGTAAAAGCAAGAATATGATAAATATACAGCCTATATAAAATAGAAATATTGTACGTATGGTATAGTTTCACTTATCTAATTCCGGAAGACAACAAGCCAAAATCGATTTGCAGAAAAAAAAATTCGGCACGTACGTGCACGCCTACACACATACACGCATACGTACACATATACATACACGCATGCACAAACAACTACCCGCACAAGGCTTCACGGTCAGTGTAGTCTTTCTTGGGGTAAATACACGTATAAAGCGGGCGTCTTTTTTACGTAAAAATGAAAATCCTCTTCGGTTAGCGAAAACAGGTACTAATGTAGGTTTTTCGAAACAGCCAGCTGTCATAAAGTGAACATTTGAAAATCGGGGGACACCTGTCTAGGTAAGCCAAGTAATTTCTAGGGTAGGGACATGTTCGGCACAACCTTGTGGGCCGAAAGGCCTGTATTATGCTGTAGGTTTTCTATGTTTCTAAGTAGAGATGTCAGTGAGCTTTGGCGGCAATGCAGTGTACCTTGACAGTGCTCAGTGTGGTTGTTCCCCACAGCGAGTACACTGTTTTTGAATACTGTTTGTGGTGGGGAGAAGACGACCTACCACAGGAAAGTGACTGAGGTCTCTGGCACTGAGTCTGGCTCTGTGGTTTACAGAGGGAAGGGGAGTTTAACAGTGATAGGCGATTCCATGGTCAAAGATGCCAGGGACATCTCACGTCAGGTACACAGCATTCTAAAGCAGGAGGGTAAACAGCCAGAAATTGTGGTACATATTGGTACCAACGATTTCAACAGGAAAATGGATGAGGTCCAAGAGCAAGGGTCACAGCCTTTTTCATGCCATGGACCCCTGACATTATCCATAGACCCCAGCTTGGGAATCCCTGAATACAAGGAGTCAGGTAGAAAACTGAATTAAGGTTGCATCAGATTGTTGCATGTGCCATACATCAGTGTTAGGATGATTTGACAGATAACTGCATAGCCAAGAAATCAGTGCAGAGGGCAAGTTTTCAGATTTCTGTAAGATTAGAACCCCTCTGAGGGAAGGACAACCTGTATAAAAAGGACAGGATACACCTGAACCCAAAGAGGATCAATATCCTTGGGGGCACACTTACTGTTGGTATACAAGTAGATGTAATGTGTAGAAAGACTGAGAGGAAGGAGAGGCAATGATTTGTGTTTAAAGTAAATAGAAGGCTCAAATGGAAAGGATAGTACAGAAGAGGTTAGAATAGTCTCCAGAGTAACTAAATACTAGAAGTTTAGAAAGGGATAAGAATTTAGCTTCTAGTAACACGGGAAAAATTGAAAAAGGTGCTACATAAGGAGTTACATTTCAATACATGCAGCATACTGAATAAAACAGATGATCCTGCGGAGTAGCTACAGATTTGCAGGTATGATGTTGTAGGTTTCCCTGTGTTGTGGCTGAAAGAGTTGAGAGCTTAACATCCAAGGATACATATTGTATTGAAAGAACAGGCAGGTAGGCAGAGAGCAAGAAATGAAATCAAATCCTTAGAAAGAGGTGACATAGGATCGGAAGATGTAGAAGCCTTGTGGATGGAGTTAAGAAACTTCAAGGGTAAAACTACCCCCATGAGAGTTCCATACAGGTCTCTCATACAGTAGCCAGAATGTGGAGTACAAAGCACAATGGGAGACAGAAAAGGCATGTAAAGAGGCAAAAGTTATGATGGTCATGGGGGATTTCCATATGCAAGTAGATTGGAAAAATCAGGTTGGTGTAGGATCTCAAGAGAGGGAATTTGCAGAATGACTATAAGATGCTTTTTAGAGCAGCTTATGGTAAAGCCCATTCGGAAAAGGCAATTGTGGATTTGGTGGTGTACGATGAACCAGATCTGATTGAGGAGCTTAAGGTAAAGGAACCCTCAGGAAGCAGTATCATAATATGATATAATTCACCCTGCAGTTTGGCAGGGAGAAGTTAAAATCAGATGCAATGGAGTAAAGAGAACTATAAGAGGCATTAGAGAAAAGCTGACCAAAGTTGATTAGAAGGGAACACTAACAAGGATGACGAAAGAACAGTAATGGCTGGAGTTTCTGAGCAATTCAGAAGACCCACCAAAGATGTATCCCGACAGAGTATTCTAAAGGGAGGGTGAAGCACCATAGCTGACAAATGAAGTTCAAGATGCCATATAAGCAAAAGAGAGGTATCTAATACTGCAAATATTAGTGGAAAGCTAGATGATTGGGAAGCTTTTAAAACCAGCAAAAGGCAAGAAAAAAAGCAATGACAAAAAAGATGAAATATGAAGTCAAGCTAGCCAGTAACAAAGAGGACACCAAAAGTTTTTTCAAATATATAAGTAAAAGAGACAAGAATGGATATCACTGCTAGAAAATGACATTACAGAGGTAGTAATGGGGGACAAAGAAATGACGGATGAATCTAATAAGCATTTTGCGTCAGTGTTCGCTATGGAAAAAACACCAACAGTATGCCAGAAATTTAAGTGTCAGGGGCAGAAAGGAGTGTAGCTGCTATTACTAAGGAGAAGGTGCTTGGGAAGCCAAAAGATCTGAAGGTAGATAAGTCACCTGGACCAGATGGACTACAGCCCAGCATCCTGAAGGAAAAAGCTGAAGAGAATATGGAGGCATTTATAGCAAGAATTGCTAGATTCTGGAATGGTTCCAGAAGACTGGAAAAATACAAATGTCACTCCATTCTCCAAGGGAATCAAAAGACAGGAAACTACAGACCAGTTAACCTAATTTCAGTGGTGGGCAAGATGTTGAAGCCCATTATTTAGGATGAGGTTTTGGGATACTTAGAGGCACATGATAAAATAAGTCAAAGTCAGCATGGTTTCCTTAAGGAGAAATCTTGCCTGACAAATCTGTTGGAATTATTTGAGCAAATAACAAGCAGAATAGACAAGGAGAATCAATGGATATGACAAGATGCCATACATGAGGCTGATAAATAGGCTGACCATGGTATTACAGGAAAGATACTGGCAGGATGGAAGATTGGCCAACTGACTGGAGGCAAAGAGTGGGAATAAAGGAAGCTTTTTCTAGTTGGCTGCCAGTGGCTTGAGGTGCTCCACAAGAGTCGGTGTTGGAATTGCTTCTTTTCACGTTATATGTCAATGATTTGGATGATTGGATCGATGGCTTAATGGTCAAGTTTGCAGATGATATGAAGATAGGGGGAGGGGGGAGAGGAGGCAGGTAGTGTTGAGGAAGCCGGGAGGCTGGAGGAGAATGGGCAAGAGGTGGCAGATGGAATACAGTGTAGTTAAGTGTATGGTCATGCATTTTGATATTAATAAAGGGAAAAATTATTTTCTGAATGGGGTGAAATCAGATGTGTAAAGGGACTTGGGAATCCTTGCGCAGGATTCCCTAGAGGTCAGCTTGCAGGTTGAGTCGATAGTAAGGAAGGCAAATGCAGTGTTGGCATTCATTTCGAGAGGATGACAATTAAAAAAAGCAAGGATGAGACTTTGTAAGAAATCGATTAGAATGCACGGAGTATTGAGAGCTGTTTTGAGCCCCTTATCTAAGAAAGGATGTGTTGGCATTGAAGGGTGTCCAGAGAGGTTTCATGAGAATGATTTTGGGAATGAAAGGGTTAACATGGGGAGCTGTTTGACAGCTCTGGGCCTGTATTCACCGGAGTTTAGAATAATGGGGGGGGGGGGAACCATACTGAAACCTATACGATATTAAAAGGTCAAGATGGTGTGGGTGTGGAAAGAATGTTCTATACTGGGGAAGTCTAGGACCAGAGGGCACAGACTCAGAATAGAAGGACTTCCCTGTAGAACAGATGAGGAGGAATTTCTTCAACCATAGGGATGTGAATCAGTAGAATTCATTGCCACAGACGACTGTAATGGCCAAGTCACTGCATATATTTAGAGCACAGATTGATAGATTCTTGATTAATCAGGCTGTTCAAGATTAGGGGGAGGAGGTTGAGAGGGATAATAAGTGGTGGAGTGGACTCAACAGGCCAATGTCTAATGGTCTTTCTTGGCCATGCTGTCTATACGATTACCAGTTCAGGTTGTTGGTGTTGACTGAGCTGAGGGAAGCACACACTGCACACAAGCAACTAGAACTGGAGAATCTCTTCAGTGACAATAAGGGTGCACTCAAGATATAAGGTAGGAGGGAAAAGATTAGAATATGAGAAGGATCTGGCAGGCAAGGTGAGGTAAAATCCTCAAGAAAATCTAAAGATATATTAAGAGTAAAAGGATAGCTGGGTAGAGAACAGGTCCCCTTAAAGACCTGTATAGCTGTCTTTGCGTGGAGCTGGATGAGATAAAAATACATTTAATGAATAGCTCTCTTCTGTGTTTACTGGAGAGAAGACAGTGAAGACTGAGGAAACAGGGAAAATGAGCAGTGTTGTCTTAAGACCACATACAACCTGTCTCTTAATGTGAACAAAACAAAAGAGATGGTTGTTGACTTCAGGAGGGCACAGAGCGACCACTCCCCACTGAACATTGACGGCTCCTCGGTAGAGATTGTAAACAGCACCAAATTTCTTGGTGTTCACCTGACGGAGAATCTCACCTGGTCCCTCAACACCAGCTCCATAGCAAAGAAAGCCCAGCAGCGTCTCTACTTTCTGCGAAGGCTGAGGAAAGTCCATCTCCCACCCCCCATCCTCATCACATTCTACAGGGGTTGTATTGAGAGCATCTTGAGCAGCTGCATCACTGCCTGGTTCGGAAATTGCACCATCTCGGATCGCAAGACCCTACAGCGGATAGTGAGGTCAGCTGAGAAGATCATCGGGGTCTCTCTTCTTGCCATCACGGACATTTACACTACACGCTGCATCCGCAAAGGAAACAGCATTATGAAGGACCCCATGCACCCCTCATACAATCTCTTCTCCCTCCTGCCGTCTGGGAAAAGGCTCCGAAGCATTCGGGCTCTTACGACCAGACTATATAACAGTTTCTTCCCCCAAGCTATCACACTCAATACCCGAAGCCTGGACTGACACCTTGCCCTATTGTCCTGTTTATGATTTATTGTAAAGCCTGCACTGTTTTTGAGCATTTTATGTAGTCCAGTGTAGCTTTCTCTGTGTTGTTTTTTTTTTAAACATAGTTCAGTCTAGTTTTTGTACTGTGTCATGTAACACCATGGTCCTGAAAAACGTTGTCTCATTTTTACTATGCACTGTACAAGCAGTTATGGTCGAAATGACAATAAAAGTGACTTGACTTGATACAAATTAAGGAAGAGGTGATATTAAAGTACATTAAGGAGGATAGATCCTCAAGGCTTGACCTGGTACATTTTCAGATCTTGTAGATAGCTAGAGAAGAAATGGCAGGGGCCTTTGCAGAGGTTTTTGAATCAGCGATGACCACAGGTGAGGTTCCGGAAAACTGGAATGGCAAATGTGGTGACATTGTTTAAAAAGGTAAGCAAAATAAGCCAGGAAACCGCTGGCTACCCAGTCTGACATTCTTTTTTGGCCAGTTCCTGGAGGGGATCCTGAGAGAGACAAGATCTACCACCATTTGGAGAGATATGGTCTGATTCAGGACAGTCAGCACAGCTTTCATATATGACCAATCCTTTGGAGTACCTCAAGGAGGTAAAGAAGAAGGTAGTAAGAGTAGGACTGTGGATGTTGTCTATATGGGCTTTAACAAGGTTTTGACAAGATGCCTCACGGCAGGCTAGTCTGAAGGGTTAGATCTCACACAATCCGGGAAGTCAGCAGATTGGATTCACCGGTAGCAAGCAAAGGGTGACAGTCAAAGGTTGCTCCTTGGATTGAAGGTCTGTGGTCTACTGTGTGCCACAAGGGTCAGATGTATTATTTGTAACTTATATGATTAATTTGGATGTGAACATACAAGAAAAGTTAGTTTGAGGATGAAACTCTGATGTTGTAGATCTGTAGAATAATAACAGGGAAATCAGGATCAGCTGCATATGTGGGCAAATGGCTTCCAATTCAGATAAAGGTGAGGCATTGCATTTTTTGGAGATCAAACTAGGGTAGCACTTTTCTAGTGAATGTAGGGCATTGGGGAGTGTGATGGAACAAAAACAAACACCAATTGCAAGTTCATCATTCACTGAAAGCAGCATCTTAATGTAGACAGGGAGGTGAAGGCAGCTTTTAGTAAATGGCCTTCTTCATCAGGGCATAGAATACAGGATTGGAAAATTATGCCACAGTTATACAAGACCTCGCTTGAAGTATTGCACACTGTTTTGGTCATGCTGCTATGGGAAAGATGTTATTAAGCTCAGAAAGAGTACAGAAAAGATCAATCAGGATGCTGCCTGGACTCAGGGCCCTAATTTAGAAGGAGAGGTTGCACTGTCAGAACTTTATTCACCAGAAGATAGGGGATTGAGAGATGACCAGAAGCATGAGGGGGCACAGACAGGATAGAATGAAAGCAGTCTTCTTCACCAGGGAAGGAGACTAAAAACACAAAAGGCACAGATTAGAGGCGTGAGATTCAAAAAGGACATAGGGGCAGCTTCTTTGTGCACAGGGTGGACAAGCTCCTGGAAAGACTGGCTGAGGTGGACACTTTTAAAAGCCATTCCCAAAACCCACTCGGACAGGAGAGTGCAGTTGTTAAATGCAGGCAGATAAAGCAAACTTGCCGGGCAATGCAGTTAGCACGGAAGAATTGGACTGAAACGCCTATTTCAGTGTCTTGTATCCCCTTTATACGCTGTCTCCTACTCCACTGTTCCTGCTTTCCCCTTTCTCAGAGTCTCTGCCTCTCTCATACATCCACCCACATGAGAACCCCTCAGTTCTAGTGAACGCTGAGGTGGGGATAACGCTCACCTTCCAGCCAAAGGTCCGGGTGGGTGTCTCAGCGGTGGCTGCCTCCTCACTGCGGCTCCGACAGTCTTGCAGCATGATGGAGAGGACACGACCAGCACGTCGCTCCAGGGGGGAGGTTGTGATGAAGGGCCGATGGGATGAGGAACTGGAGGGCGAGGGTCGCAGGCGGGCGCAGACAGTGGGAAAAGGGGTGGGCGGCCACTGCTGCGAGTCCACCAATGCCTGAGAGGAAGCATGGCCTGGGCTGAGGGAGAAAGTGAGAGGCAATGAGAAAATATTAAAGACAACAAGCAACAGAGCGAGACTGCGAGCAGAGTGGGCAGGAGGCACGCGGAGGTGGGAGAGGACATCCCGAAGGAAGCCGAAGCTCTCAGCATTCATACCTGTAGGGTCTGCAACACCTCCTCTTGGAGCGTTCCAGTTGTCCAGTGCCCCTGTGGATTCGGGGACGTCGGAGGGTGATGTGCTGACTCAAGTGAGATCCTGGCTCCCCCTCCATCCTTCTGACGAGTGGCCGTAGGTGAGTTCAGGCACTTGTAGTGGCAACCTCCGTTCCCGGCATACTGGGCAGGCTGGGGGTGGGGATGATGTCAGGGGGAGGGACAGGGAGGTGGTGATGGGTGGGGGAGAACAGTGGAAACATTGGGGAGAAGCCGTGAGCTATTCAGCCCATTTCTACCATTCCACTCATATTTCAACCAGAGACCGACTGTCAGACACCTCTCAGGATTCCAGCTCATTTAAATGCTCCGGCATTTAAATTCCTGACATCCCAACAGAGGGCAGGTGTGTGAAACACCTCCTCCCACCCCCTTCATCACTGCCTTGCTTTCATACCCCACCACACTCTCCCCAAACTACACCCCCATCTGCCTCATCCACCATCCATTTTCATTCCCGTACACCTCCCTATCCGCACTGCTCTCTCCCATCCCACTTCCTCTACCCCTCCCATTCACCCCTCCGCTCAATCACCTTTCCCCTTCCACAGTCCCTCTACCCTGCTGTTCCCCATCTCTCAAACCATCTGTCCTCCATTCCATCCCACTCCCCTTTGTCTTCCTGGCATACTGCTCAGCACCCCTCCTCCTTCCACCTCTCCCATCCCACATACCCATCTCCTTTCCACCCTATCCTCTCCCCATGCCGTCATCTCCTTCCATCACCTCCACACCATTCTTCTCCCCACCTCTTCTCCCTCCCCACTTCCTAACCCCTCTCCCACTACTCCCATCTTCCCCATCCCCCTCCCAACCCCTCCTCCCTCCCACGTCCCCTTATCCTCCTCCTCCCTATCCCCCTACTCTCTCCCATATCCCCATCCTCCTCATCCCTCCCATCCCCATACACACTCCCTCTCCATACCCCTTCCTCTTCTTCCTCCTCCTCCCCTTCAACCCCTCCCCCACTCCCATCTCCGACCCCTCCCTACATTCGCTCTCCCTCTTTTCCCTTCACCGTTCCTCTGCAGCCCGCTCCATCCCCTGTACCTCCACCCTTCCACACTATGCCCCCTCCCCATCCATCCACTCTCCTCACCGTCCGTCTGCCGCTGCCCTTTGTTTGTCCTTCCCTTCACCCCATCTCCTCAACCCCACCTACCATACTCCGTTCCCCCTCCCCTCCTTGTTTCTCACCCTCCAGCGGCCTGGAACCACATCCGACCTCCTCTCCCCTTTGACCCGTCGTCCCGCCCTTCGCACCGCAATGACTGTTGCCCGGTAGACCGTATTCTTCCTATTGGCTAGTTCCAAACAGTCACCGCACTGTGATTGGCTGATTCTAGGCAGCTTCCGCTGACACGCATCAGCGGGAGCTAGGTTTCGTCGTATTCATTGGTGGAGTTTAGATCCGCCATCTGATTGGAAAGACTCGGCGACATTCTCTCTCTATTGGCCGATGTGGTCGTGTCACTGAATGGACAGATCGGAGAGCTCACGCTCTACTATTGGGCGGCGCTACCGGATGGGTAAGCCAATCAGCATCAACCGGCTATACAAATGCCTAGGCAGGTCACCTGTGGTCCAAGGGGTGATTTAAGTTGCGTGGTCCGGCAGTGAAGGCGGGGGGATGGCCTGCTGTGTTCTACCAGTATTTTGTGTGTGTTGTGGTCCGTCCATTAAAAGTTGGTTTACTGTCGCTGCCCAATGGATGGGGGTTATGGTGAGTTTGTCAAGATGCGTAGTAGTTGCCTGTCACTGACCAATGGGAAAGTAATAGAGGCAAAGCTAAACGTTTTTGACTACGACAATGCGGTGGGAGGGAGCGTAACGCAACTGACCAATAGGAAAGGCGATTGATATGTCAATCTTGACTTGGTGACGTGTCACCATGGAGGCGGAATTATATTTGGCGACAAATATAGGAGGTGGTACTGGAGGGACGGGAATTCAGATGTTGACCAATGAGGATGTAGAGATTCATCTGACAGCCAATGGAGAGGGTGGTAGTTCAGGCCCCGCCCTTTCAAGGCGGGGACTGAATGAACTGACCAATAAGGAGGAGGGTGTTGGAGGGTATGTGGCTGCAGGAAGCGGAGACGGATCCTGGGCAGTGAAGGGTGAGTGAGTTGATGGCGCCAGGTTTTCGTGGTTACATCCAATGGAAAGACTTTTCATCCATTCAGACCATTTCATTACACAGTGCCTTGTGGTAGGAGAGGCAAAACTATAGAAGAGTGCAGAATGGTGTTACAGTCATAGAAAAAGTGCAGAGCAAGCAGGTCAAGAGTTTGTCTAATGGGCCAATAGTCCCATAATGTCACTCCACACTCCAAGAAAGTAGAGAGACAGAAGCCAGTTAGTCTGACCTCAGTGAATAGAAAGATATTGAAGATGATTGTTAAGGATGTCGTTTTGGGCTGCTTGGAGGCACATGATAAAATTTGCTGTAGTCAGTGTGGTTTCTTCAATGGAAAATCTTGCCAGACAGATCTGTTGAAATTCTTTGAAGAAACAACAAGCTGGAGTTGGTGGACGTTGTGTACTTGGATTTTCATAAAGCCTTTGATGTGGTGCCACATATGAGGCTGCTTAACAAGTTAAGCTCTCAAGGAAAGATACTAGCATGGATAGAGCATTGGTTGATTGGCAGGAGACAAAGAGAGCCTTTTCTGATTGGCTGCCAGTGACTAGTGGTTCCACAGGGGTCTGTGTTGGGACCACTTATTTTTACGTGACATGTCAATAATTTGGATGATGGATTTGTGACTGTGTTTGCAGACAATATGACAATAGGCAGAGGGTGGTTTGTTTTGAGGAGAGGGGCTACAGAGGACTAGACAGATTAGGAAAATGGCAGATGGAAAATAGTGTCTGGAAGTAGATGGTCATAAACTTTAGTAGAAGAAATAATACGAAGTGCAAAGGGACTTGAGAGTCCTTGTGCATGATTCTGTAAGGGTTAATTTGCACGTTGAGTCTGCGATGTTTGCATTCATTTTGAGAGGACTAGAATATAAAAGCAAGGATGTAATGTTGAGACTTTATAAGGCACTGGTGAGGCTTCACTTGAAGTATTGTGAGCAGTTTTGGCTCCTTATCTAAGACAGGATGTACTGATATTGGAAAGAGTTCAAAGGAAATTCTCAAGAATGATCCCAGGATTGAAAGGCTTGTCATTTGTGAAGCATTTGATGACTCTGGGGCCTCTACACACTGGAATTTAGAAGAATTACCTCATTGAAACCTAGTGAATGTTAAAAGGCTCCAAAAGAGTGGATGTGGAGAGGATGTTTCCTATAGTGGGGGAGTCTAAGACCAGAGGACATAGCCTCAAAGTAGATTGTGATGTAAGGACTCCATCCGGTCATACAAGAGGCCCGTTCAAGAACCTGTCGCCATCCTTCGAAACAGTTGCTTTGACAAGAGTCATATCTATGGACTGTTACGTTGCTTGCTCCCTTCTCAACTCGTAACTCACTACAATTTGGGGTAGAGGCTCAACTGGCAACTTGTCTTTCAAATGTGCAGCACACCCAGCAACCTGACTGGTTAGTGTGCAACGTATATCATAACTAAGATGAAGGATCAGCAGTGTTAGCTTCATGAGCTAGTTCTGTACATAGGCGGAAAGACGATCCAAATCATATAACACCCAGTCACAAGCTGTGATGATCAAAAGTTCACTTAATCAGTCTTTTGAAATCTTGCACATACAATAGTGTGATTTTAATCCATAGTCTTCTCAGCCTTTGACGCATCACACTGTAATTGTTACTCGTTCATCAAGTGAATTTGGAAAGTATTACTAGCCTGATCACACTGGGTGTATCATCTGGCCATAAGAATTTGCTGCTGCTGTTACCCTGGTGGCGGAGTCAGCTTGTTTCTTGTCTGTAGCTAATTATTCCCATTAGTATAAGCCACACATCTTATAGCAACAATTTCAGTAGACAATTAAAAAGCAGGGGAAAAAAAACATTTTATAGTTAATTCATTGTGTTCTATTGGAATTTCTGAAGAGATGGGAAGCCCGCCTTGTGTCCACTGGCTCGTACTACTCCGCAGTAATGAGAGTCGGTGTGAATCATTCTGGTAGCAGGTAATTGTTCAGGCAAAATGTTTGGCTGCTCGAGCAGACCAGGAGGAGGGTAGTTCAGCTGCCCCAGCTCTTGTTTGAGGTGCACACACAGCACATCCACTAAATTTCTTTCCCAGTATCACATCGGGAGGAAAATCTGTCAACAAAGAAGGATGATGCGTGGGCTTCCTACAGGTGGTATTTTACAATGGTCAGAATGATCATTTAAAGTAAACCAGGTAGTCTATAGTACTAGTTGCAGTGGGGGTGGAAGCTTTTATCAGAACTGCCTTGGCGCTCAAGGTATCATCAATCCCAATGGCCAGGCTGTCCACAAACTGAAATATATCCCTTGCGGACAACCCTATCCTTTACGTCCACCGACTGTCCCATTTCCATGAGGTTGCAACTTATTTACAATAATAGTTAATACGACGGGCATCCCTGCTTCTAGAGTTAATATTTTTTAAATATATTATGCACACACTCTACAAAGTCAGTAACATCATTGTCTTTTGTATGACAATATATCAAGTTATTCTGTGAGGGCATCAGTTTCTTAGAACTTCTACTAGGTCAGTTCAGGTCTCTTTAAATCAATCTATCACTCGTACTTTCTGCACTCCTCCACCTCCCGTTTCCCGTAATGCTATTGGGAGCCTCCAGCTGTGGCAGGGCACTGGCTAATGCCAGCCTCATGAGTACTGAGGCTTTGTTGTAACCATGCCTATGGGAAGAAGCCAAAGTAGAAACTATTATCCTTTGTCTGTTCTTTCTTTGTATTTTCATTCTTTAACTTTTCAAAGTTCAAAGTAAAATTTATGATCAGAGTACATACAAGTCACCACATATGACCCTGAGATTCTTTTACTGCAGGCATAACTAACAAAACAGTAACTGTAAACTGCAGGAGCTGCTAACTGTGAACAAATGGGACTGGCGTCCTGTCGCACTCACCTCAATTGTAAGCAAATGCTTTGCGAGGCTGGTGAAAGACTACATCTGCAGTATGCTACTGCCAAAACTGAACCCCCTATAATTCGCCTACTGAAGGAACCGGTCTACCCATGATGCCATAGCCACAGCACTACACACAGTCCTCACCTGGAGGAGAGGGATGCATATGTTGGAATGCTGTTCCTGGACCACAGTTCAGCATTCCACACCATAATTCCCTCCAGGCATGACAGGAAGCTTAGAGACCTCGGTCTGCACCCCGCCTGGATCCTGGACTGAGTATAAAAGGCAGCAATTCCAGGCAGTTTGTTTGGAGCTTTAACCAGCAACTAATTGGTGTTTGGGATTGATTAGGAAGAACAAATTAAAAGAAGGCAGGAGCAATCGTTGGAGTGGACAGATTTTGAGGCTTTAGCTCTTTGAGGCTTCAATCAGAGAAGGCAAAACAGAGAAGCTCCAGGTAGAGGTTTTTTCCCCTCCCTTCTTTCCGTTTGCTCAGTTAGGACAGGAGAGATGTCAGCCAGGATATTTGAATGTTCCTCTTGCAGGATGTGGGAAGGCAGGGAGACCTCCTGTGTCCCTGACGGCTACAACTGCGAGAAGTGCATCCAGCTGCAGCTTCTAACAATCCGCGTTAAGGAGTTGGAGCTGGAAATGGATAAAGTCCGGATCGTTCGGGAGGCTGAAGGGATGATGGGCAGGGCATATAGAGAGTTAGTTACACCCAAGGTGCAGGTCACTGGAAACTGGGTGACAGTCAGGAAGGGGAAAGGGGTTAAAGAGCCAGTGCAGACTACCCCTGTGGGCATTCCTCCTCAACAACACTTTAGGTAGTGTTCGGGGTGATGTAGCAAAGTCACAGCGGTAGGGTCTTGCTCTGTGACTCGGAAGGTAAAGGGGAAGAGGAGAGCAGTGGTGATAGAGGATTTGTCATTTAGGGGAACATAAAGGAGATTCTGTGGGCGAGGACAAGTTTCCCAGATGGTATGTTGCCTCCCGGGTGGGAAGGTCCACGACATCTCAGATCAGGTCTCAAGTGGAGGGTGACCATCCAGAGGTCATGGTCCAAGTAGGTACCAATGACATGGGTAGAACAAGTGACAAGGTTCTATATAGGGAGTTAGGTGCTAAGTTAAAGGGCAGGACCTCCATTGTTGTGATCTCAGGATCACTACCTGTGCCACTTGCTAATGAGGCCAGTACGAGGAAGATTATACAGTTTAATATGTAGCTAAGGAGTTTGTGTAGGAGGGAGGGCATAATAGTTTTGGATCACTTAGCTCTCTTCCATGGAAGGTGAGACCTGAACTGGAGAGGCACTAATTTCTAGTGGGAAGGTTTGTTAATGCTGCACGGTGGGGTTTAAACTAGTGTTTCAGGGGGACGGGAACCAGAGTGCCAGAACAGTTAGTGGAGAGGTGGTGGAGACAGATGTTGGTAAGGCCTCAGACAAAGTCAGGAATCAAAAGGTTGAGCCTGGTGGAACTGGCGCCCTGAGCTGCTTCTATTTCGATGCCAGAAGTATCGTAGGAAAGGTGGATGAGCTCTGGGCATGGATCAACACCAGGAATTATGACATTGTAACCGTTAGTGAGACGGTTGCAGGAGGGGCAGGACTGGCAGCTCAGTATTCCGGGCTTCTGGTGTCTTAGATGTGACAGAGTAGGAAGGTGGTGGTACCAGCCAGGGAAGATGCCATGACAGTGCTCTGTTAGGGCAGGCTGGAGAACACGTCTAGTGAGGCGTTTAGGATGGAACTGAGAATTAAGAAACTGGATTTGCTATTAGGGAATGAGACAGGGCAGGTGACAGAAGTTTGTGTAGGGGAACAATTTGCATCTAGTGACCGCAATGCAATTTGTTTCAAAGTAAATATGCAAAAAGATAGGTCAGGTGCTTGGGTTGAGATTCTAAGTTGGAGAAAGGCCAATGTTGATGGTAACAGAGATGATCTGGCAGGTGTGGGTTGGGACAGGCAAAGGTGTATTTGGTAAGTGGGAGTACAATGTATGTATGTGCTTGTCAGAATAAAAAGGTAAAGGTGACAAGTGGAGGGAGCCTCGATTTTCAAGAGATATTGAGGCTCTGGCTAAGAGAAAATAGGAGGTACAGGCAGGTAGGAACAAATGAGGTGCTTATGGAGTACGAGTAATGTGAGAGAATATTTAAGGATGGCTAAAAGAAGGTATGAAGCTACCCTAGCAGATAAATGGTGAATCCTAAGGGATTCTACAGATATGTTAAGAACAAAAGGATTGCAAAGGATAAAATTGGCCCTTTAGAAGACCAGAATGGTAATACAAGCACGGAGCCAAAACAGATGCGGGAGATCTTAAATTTTTTTTTTTTACTCGGGAGATGGACAGAGAGTCTATAGAACTGAGGTAAAATGGTATCAACTTCATGGACTCTGCACAGATTGCAACGGACGAGGTGTTTGCTATCCTGAGGCAAATCCGGGTGGATAAATCCCCAAGGCTTGACAAGGCGTCCCCTTTGACCCTACAGGAGGCGAGTACAGAAATTGCAGGGGATAGCAAAGATATTTAAATCATACTTAGTGACAGGAGAAGTACCAGAGGATTGGAGGAAGTCCAGTGTTGTTCCACTGTTTTTTTTAAAAGAAAGGCTGTAAACATAAACCAGGAAATTATAGGCCGGTGATTCTGACATCAGTTGTGGGAAAGACATTGGAAGGTAATTGACAGGACAAGATGCATAAGCATTTGGGCAGACATGGAGACTGATTAAGGATAGTCAGCTTGGCTTTGTGAGTGGTAGATCATGTCTAACCAATCTTATAGAGTTTTTCGAGGAAGTTACCAGGAAAGTGGATGAAGGCAAGGCAGTGGATGTTATCTACATGGACTTTAGTAAGGAATTTGACAAGGTTCCACATGGGAGGTTGGTCATGAGGTTTCAATCGCTCGACATTCAGAATGAGGTAGTAAATTGGATTAGACATTGTGGGAGAAGCTATAGAGTAGTAATAGATGGTTGTTTCTCTGACTGGAGGCCAGTGACTAGTGGAGTGCCACAGTTATCAGTGCTGGGCCCATTGTTGTTTGACATCTGTATCAATGATCTGGATGATAATGTGGTTAACTGGATTAGTGAATTTGCAGATGACACCAAGATTGGGTTGTCGTGGGCAGTGAGGAAGGCTATGATGGCTTGCAGAGGGATCTGGGGCCCCTGGAAAAATGGGCAGAAAAATGCCAAATGGAATTTAATGCAGACAAGCGGGAGATTTTGCATTTTGGTAGGATCAGCAGGGGTAGATCAGGTAGGGCCCTGAGCAGTGTGGTAGAACAAAGGGATCTAGTAATACAGGTCCATCATTTGTTGAAAGTGGCGTCACATGTAGACAGGGTCATAAAGAAAGCTCTTGCCACATTGGCATTCATAAATCAATGAGTACTGGAGATAGGATGTTATGTTGAAGTCGTATAAGATGCTAGTGAGGCCTAATTTGGAGTACGTGTGCAGTTTTGGTCACCTACCTATGGGAAAGGTGTAAACAAGGTTGAAAGAGTACAGAGAAAATTTGCAGGGATGTTACTAAACCTGAGATATAAGTGAAGATTGAATAGGTTAGGACTGTATTCCTTAGAATGTAGAAGATTGAGAGGAGATTTGATTGAGGTAAACAAAATTATGAGGGGTACAGATAGGGTAAGTGCAAGCAGGCTGTTTCCACTGAGGTTGGGTGGTATGACAACCAGAGGTCATGGGTTAAGGGTGAAAGGTGAAAAGTTTAAAGGGAACACAAAGGGTAACTTTTTCATTCAGAGGGTCCTGCGAGTATTGGACGAGCTGCCAACACAAGTGGTGCATGCAAGCTTGATCTCAACGTTTAAGAGAAGTTTGGAAAGGTACATGGTTGGTAGGGGTATGGAAGGCTGTGGTCTTGGTGCAGGCTGATGGGAGTAGACAGCTTAAATGGTTTCGGCAAGGTATAGATGGGCCGATGGGCCTGTTTCTCTGCTGTACTTCTCTAAGACTATTATGTTAAACCGTACAAATGATAACAGACTTCAAAACAGGAAGTGGCACTGATAATGTTAACCTCCTATCTCTCTCTCCTCATGAACTAACTGCTGAGTATCTCTAGCATTCATTTTGATTGTGTTTACAGTTAGATGGATTCCTGTGCACTTCAAGTTGTGCTGAAGTAGCTAAATTTTAATGTTTTCCATAATTGATTGTCAAGTTAATAATCTCTCCAGACCAATGGCAAACACAGGGTCACATTCTTTATACCTCCCAGTGGCTACTTTCAGAATCAGGGATCTAAATCTTGGAACAAGACACTAACCAAGAAATGGATGTGCCAAGTGGAATCAACAAAAAGTGGAGGAAATTTCCAAAGATCAAAGCAAAAAATTCCAGTGTTCAAAGCAAAAAGTGTTGGGGTTTTCAAGTGGGTTCAAGAGTCTGACAGTGATAGGGAAAAACCTAGAGCTGTTGGTCTTCAGGAGATCCAGAGAGTCCTATTGCTGAGATAGGGTTAGTTCAAAAACGGAATGGTTGACGAGGAATCACTGTTCCTGAAACTGGTAGAATGGGATGGGACTTCAAGCTTCTCTACCTCCTGCCCAAGAAGATGGCACGGCCTGGATGGTGAGGATCTTTGATTATGGATGTTGCCTTTTTGGGCCAGCATGTCCTGCAGATACTGCTGATGATGTGGAGGAATGTACCTGTGATGTATTGGGCTCTTGCGTGCTGTTCCAAGCAAGCTCATCACCAAACAGCAGACCCTGGGATTTCATGCATCCTTCCACCAATGATACCTTAACATTCTGACCAACAGACCGGTATCGACACCTCCACCATGAACATTCTAAACTCTGGGGCTCTACAAGGCTCCGTCCTCAGCCCCCTACTCTACTCTCTGTATACTCATGATTGCCTGGCCAGATTCTGCTCCATCTACAAGCTTACAAATGATAGCACTGTAGTGGGCCGCATTTCAAATAACGATGAGTCGGAGTACAGTCGGCCCTCCTTATCCGCGAATTCCGCATGCGTGAATTCAACCAACTGCGAATCATGGGAACCCGGAAGTGCTCTTCCAGCACTTGTTGTTCGAGCATGTACAGACTTTTTTTCTGGTTATTATTCCCTAAACAATGCAGTATAACAACTATTTTACATAGCATTTACATTGTATTAGGTATTATAAGTAATCCAGAGATGATTTAAAGTATACGGGAGGATGTGCGTGGGTTATCGTGGATCGGGATTGAAAAAAATCGGAAGTTCTCTTACTCAGTAAGTCGGAACAGGTACATCCGGTATTATTTAGCGTCAGTTAGTCAAACGTTTGCCTTAGTATATAGTATATATTTTACCTTTCTATTCATATAAAACACTTAAGAACCGTTTCAGCGCCGGGCTCGGGAACTTCTTCCCAAGTTCGATCCAATGACAGATCGCTCCCGATTGCACTTTCCACCGTGCCGGGTTGATGTGAGGATCAAAAACCCAAAACCCAATAATTAAACCACTGCGTTGCTTAGTAATAATTGTAGCTTTCATCGGGGCAGGGCCTTTCTCACTTTATCCATTAAAATTGTTTTGATCGTTGACCGACTGTAGCCTAACGCTTTTCCAATGACTGATGGCGTTTCACCTCTTTCCAATCGCTTTATTATTTCCACTTTATTTTCAATCGCGATCGAGATTATTTTCGAGAACAGAAATACTGCAGATTTAGATCTCTGCCGCTGGGTCCTAATGTCCACCGCACTGAGACAGGTTGAACAAGGGACTTAACCATCCGCGAAATTTGGTATCCACGAGGGGCCCCGGAACCAATCCCTCACTGATGAGGAGGGCCGACTGTACAAGAAGGAGGTAGAGAGGTTATTGAGATTGTGTCTTGACAACAACCTTTCCCTCAATGTCAGTAAAACAAGAGTTGATCATTGACCAGGAAGGGGCCAATGCACGTGCTCCTGTATACATAAATGGTGTTGAGGTTGAGAGTTTCAAGTTCCTCCCTGTCCTGGTCCAACCAAGTTGATGTCATGGCCAAGAAATCTCACCAACACCTGTAGGCTGAAGAGATTCAGAATGTCCCATTGACTCCTACCATTTTTTATCAATGCACCATAGAAAGCATTTTGTCTGGATGCACGATGGCTTGGTATAACAACTGCTCTGTGTGCGACCAAAGGAAACTACAAAGAGCCGTGGACGCAACTCAGCACATTGCAGGAACCAGCCTCCCCTCCATGGAGTCTGTTTATACGTCTCGCTGCCTCAGTAAAACAGCCAGCGTAATCGAAGACTCCACTCACCCCAGATGTTCTTTGTCCTCCCTATGCCCGTTGGGCAGAAGATACAAAAGCTTGAAAGCTTTCCAGGTTCAAGGACAGCTTCTGTCCCAATAATATCATACTCTCGCACGGGCCTTTGATAGAATAAGATGGACTCTTAGCCTCACAATCTACCTCGCAATGGTCTTGTACTTTATCATTTATCTGCACCTCACTTTTATACTTCATTCTGCACTGTTAGTTTTTTTACTTTATTGTAGCTCAAGGCTCTGTGTAATGATCTGACATGTATAAACAGTATGCAGAACAAGTTTTTCCACTGTGTCTCAGAACGTGTGAAAATCATAAACCAGAAACTAAACACCAAAAAAAAATGTAGCGGCAGGCAGTGCTGAGACGCTGGGGTGGGGTGATGATTCCTGCCATGTGCTGAGCTGTTTCTACAGCTCTGTTTAACTCTGTTTTCTTGCGGCCAGGTGCAGAGCAGTTGCTGTACGAAGCCATAATGCATTTGGACAGGATGCTTTCGATGGGGCATCAGTAGACATTGAGGGTCAAAGGGGGCATCCAAAGGAAGCAGAGGCATTGGTGGACTTTCTTGGCCATATGTCAATGTGATTGGACGGGGCCTGATTATTCATGATGTTCACAGCTCAGCTTGAAGCTGCCAACTTTCACAACTTCAGCACCACTGACGTACACAGGAGTGTGTACAACCTCCCACCCTTCCCTCAACCTTCCTGAAGTCAACGACCAGCTCTTCTGCTGACATTGAGGGAAGTGGTGTTGTCATGATACCATGTCACTGGGCTCTCTACCTCCTTCCTGAACTCTGACTCATTGTTATCTTCAATATGGTCCACTACAGTGGTTTCATCTGCTATACAACCTTGTGTGTGTAGGGAGTAGTGTCAAGGGCAGAGGATGTAGTCTTGTGGGGTAATAATCATGGAGCAAAGGGAGAGGGATTGAGGCCTGAAGGGAGAGAGGAATGAAAGGGAGGAGTTTTGGGAGTGTGTCCCGGCAGATCTTCTCTATTCCACTCCCTTGCTCCCCTTCTCTGCCCACTTTTCCTTGCCCTTCCACTTCCCTCCCCTCGACCATGTTAATCCTTTCCTTCCCCGTTCATGACCATTAATCTCTCCCTCCCTCACTCTCCGTGACCATTTACTTTTCCCCCTCCTCATTCCCTTTCTCCCTCATTCTCCCCTCTCCCCATTCCTTCTACTCCTCTGCCTATTTCCTCCCTCACTCTCTTCATGACCATTGACCCTTCCATTGCTGGCGAGTTAACCCCTTCCTCTGTTAACTCCCCCTCCCCAATTAACTCCCCCAGTGAATGTTAACCCTTTCCTTTGTGTGTTATCCTCTCCACCTCTGTGACCATTAACCCCTTCCTCTCCCCTGTGAATATTAAATCCTTCCCCTTTGAAATAACCCCTCTTCTACTGTATGTTAACTCCTCTGTCTATTAACCCCCCATCTGACATTAGTTGACACCTCCCCGCTGTGACCATGAACCCCCCTCCCCCTCTGATTGAGTTAACCCCTCTTTCTCTGTGACCACTAACCCCTCCCCATGACTGAGTTAAGCCCTCTCCCTCTGTGAGTGCTAACCACTTGCTTTCAATCCCCCAGACCACACCATTCCTGGGATGGACAGCGCCATTTTCTGCAGCGAGAAGTATGGTGGAGGTGGGGCCCGCCACTATATCCGCGACCTGGAAGGGAGGTTGCTGAGAAAGCAGGAGAAAACGGGCCGAGTGGCCAACTCCTTGGCAAGAGGGATCTCGGTGAGTGGTGGGAAAGGAGGGCGCTGCCCGACACCAACGGATGGGGGTGATTAGGGATGAGCAACAAATGCTGGCAAATTACCCATCTTCTCGAGGGGATGATGAAGGATGTGTGATAAATGCTGACAAGTCCCCCACCTCAGGGGGTGAGTAGGGATGGGCAGTAATTACTGGCAAGTCCCCCACCTCAGGGGGTGAGTAGGGATGGGCAGTAATTACTGGCAAGTCCCCCACCTCAGGGGGTGAGTAGGGATGTGGGCGATAATTACTGGCAAGTCCCCCACCTCAGGGGGTGAGTAGGGATGAACAGTAATTACTGGCAAGTCCCCCACCTCAGGGGGTGAGTAGGGATGTGGGCGATAATTACTGGCAAGTCCCCCACCTCAGGGGGTGAGTAGGGATGAACAGTAATTACTGGCAAGTCCCCCACCTCAGGGGGTGAGTAGGGATGTGGGCAATAATTACTGGCAAGTCCCCCACCTCAGGGGGTGAGTAGGGATGGGCAATAATTACTGGCAAGTCCCCCACCTCAGGGGGTGAGTAGGGATGTGGGCAATAATTACTGGCAAGTCCCCCACCTCAGGGGGTGAGTAGGGATGGGCAGTAATTACTGGCAAGTCCCCCACCTCAGGGGGTGAGTAGGGATGAACAGTAATTACTGGCAAGTCCCCCACCTCAGGGGGTGAGTAGGGATGGGCGATAATTACTGGCAAGTCCCCCACCTCAGGGGGTGAGTAGGGATGGGCAATAATTACTGGCAAGTCCCCCACCTCAGGGGGTGAGTAGGGATGAACAGTAATTACTGGCAAGTCCCCCACCTCAGGGGGTGAGTAGGGATGGGCAGTAATTACTGGCAAGTCCCCCACCTCAGGGGGTGAGTAGGGATGGGCACTAATTACTGGCAAGTCCCCCACCTCAGGGGGTGAGTAGGGATGGGCACTAATTACTGGCAAGTCCCCCACCTCAGAGGGTGAGTCGGGATGGGCAGTAATTACTGGCAAGTCCCCCACCTCAGGGGGTGAGTAGGGATGGGCACTAATTACTGGCAAGTCCCCCACCTCAGAGGGTGAGTCGGGATGGGCAGTAATTACTGGCAAGTCCCCCACCTCAGGGGGTGAGTAGGGATGGGCACTAATTACTGGCAAGTCCCCCACCTCAGGGGGTGAGTAGGGATGGGCAGTAATTACTGGCAAGTCCCCCACCTCAGGGGGTGAGTAGGGATGGGCAGTAATTACTGGCAAGTCCCCCACCTCAGGGGGTGAGTAGGGATGGGCAGTAATTACTGGCAAGTCCCCCACCTCAGGGGGTGAGTAGGGATGGGCAGTAATTACTGGCAAGTCCCCCACCTCAGGGGGTGAGTAGGGATGTGGGCAATAATTACTGGCAAGTCCCCCACCTCAGGGGGTGAGTAGGGATGGGCAGTAATTACTGGCAAGTCCCCCACCTCAGGGGGTGAGTAGGGATGTGGGCAATAATTACTGGCAAGTCCCCCACCTCAGGGGGTGAGTAGGGATGGGCAGTAATTACTGGCAAGTCCCCCACCTCAGGGGGTGAGTAGGGATGGGCAGTAATTACTGGCAAGTCCCCCACCTCAGAGGGTGAGTCGGGATGGGCAGTAATTACTGGCAAGTCCCCCACCTCAGGGGGTGAGTAGGGATGGGCAGTAATTACTGGCAAGTCCCCCACCTCAGGGGGTGAGTAGGGATGGGCAGTAATTACTGGCAAGTCCCCCACCTCAGGGGGTGAGTAGGGATGGGCAATAATTACTGGCAAGTCCCCCACCTCAGGGGGTGAGTAGGGATGTGGGCAGTAATTACTGGCAAGTCCCCCACCTCAGGGGGTGAGTAGGGATGGGCAGTAATTACTGGCAAGTCCCCCACCTCAGAGGGTGAGTAGGGATGGTCAGTAATTACTGGCAAGTCCCCCACCTCAGGGGGTGAGTAGGGATGGGCAATAATTACTGGCAAGTCCCCCACCTCAGGGGGTGAGTAGGGATGGGCAGTAATTACTGGCAAGTCCCCCACCTCAGAGGGTGAGTAGGGATGGTCAGTAATTACTGGCAAGTCCCCCACCTCAGAGGGTGAGTAGGGATGGGCAGTAATTACTGGCAAGTCCCCCACCTCAGGGGGTGAGTAGGGATGGGCAATAATTACTGGCAAGTCCCCCACCTCAGGGGGTGAGTAGGGATGTGGGCAGTAATTACTGGCAAGTCCCCCACCTCAGGGGGTGAGTAGGGATGGGCAGTAATTACTGGCAAGTCCCCCACCTCAGAGGGTGAGTCGGGATGGGCAGTAATTACTGGCAAGTCCCCCACCTCAGGGGGTGAGTAGGGATGGGCAGTAATTACTGGCAAGTCCCCCACCTCAGGGGGTGAGTAGGGATGGTCAGTAATTACTGGCAAGTCCCCCACCTTGGGGTGAGTAGGGATGGGCAGTAATTACTGGCAAATCCCCCACCTCAGGGGGTGAGTAGGGATGGGCAGTAATTACTGACGTCCCCCACCTCAGGGGGTGAGTAGGGATGGGCAGTAATTACTGGCAAGTCCCCCACCTCAGGGGGTGAGTAGGGATGGGCAGTAATTACTGGCAAGTCCCCCACCTCAGGGGGTGAGTAGGGATGGGCAGTAATTACTGACGTCCCCCACCTCAGGGGGTGAGTAGGGATGGGCAGTAATTACTGGCAAGTCCCCCACCTCAGGGGGTGAGTAGGGATGGGCAGTAATTACTGGCAAGTCCCCCACCTCAGGGGGTGAGTAGGGATGGGCAGTAATTACTGGCAAGTCCCCCACCTCAGGGGGTGAGTAGGGATGGGCAGTAATTACTGGCAAGTCCCCCACCTCAGGGGGTGAGTAGGGATGGGCAGTAATTACTGACGTCCCCCACCTCAGGGGGTGAGTAGGGATGGGCAGTAATTACTGGCAAGTCCCCCACCTCAGGGGGTGAGTAGGGATGGGCAGTAATTACTGGCAAGTCCCCCACCTCAGGGGGTGAGTAGGGATGGGCAGTAATTACTGGCAAGTCCCCCACCTCAGGGGGTGAGTAGGGATGGGCAGTAATTACTGGCAAGTCCCCCACCTCAGGGGGTGAGTAGGGATGGGCAGTAATTACTGGCAAGTCCCCCACCTCAGGGGGTGAGTAGGGATGGGCGATAATTACTGGCAAGTCCCCCACCTCAGGGGGTGAGTAGGGATGGGCGATAATTACTGGCAAGTCCCCCACCTCAGGGGGTGAGTAGGGATGAACAGTAATTACTGGCAAGTCCCCCACCTCAGAGGGTGAGTCGGGATGGGCGATAATTACTGGCAAGTCCCCCACCTCAGGGGGTGAGTAGGGATGGGCGATAATTACTGGCAAGTCCCCCACCTCAGGGGGTGAGTAGGGATGAACAGTAATTACTGGCAAGTCCCCCACCTCAGGGGGTGAGTAGGGATGGGCAATAATTACTGGCAAGTCCCCCACCTCAGGGGGTGAGTAGGGATGGGCAGTAATTACTGGCAAGTCCCCCACCTCAGGGGGTGAGTAGGGATGGGCAATAATTACTGGCAAGTCCCCCACCTCAGGGGGTGAGTAGGGATGGGCAATAATTACTGGCAAGTCCCCCACCTCAGGGGGTGAGTAGGGATGAACAGTAATTACTGGCAAGTCCCCCACCTCAGGGGGTGAGTAGGGATGGGCAGTAATTACTGGCAAGTCCCCCACCTCAGGGGGTGAGTAGGGATGGGCAGTAATTACTGGCAAGTCCCCCACCTCAGGGGGTGAGTAGGGATGGGCAGTAATTACTGGCAAGTCCCCCACCTCAGGGGGGTGAGTAGGGATGAACAGTAATTACTGGCAAGTCCCCCACCTCAGGGGGTGAGTAGGGATGGGCAATAATTACTGGCAAGTCCCCCACCTCAGGGGGTGAGTAGGGATGAACAGTAATTACTGGCAAGTCCCCCACCTCAGGGGGTGAGTAGGGATGAACAGTAATTACTGGCAAGTCCCCCACCTCAGGGGGTGAGTAGGGATGGGCAATAATTACTGGCAAGTCCCCCACCTCAGGGGGTGAGTAGGGATGAACAGTAATTACTGGCAAGTCCCCCACCTCAGGGGGTGAGTAGGGATGGGCAATAATTACTGGCAAGTCCCCCACCTCAGGGGGTGAGTAGGGATGGGCAGTAATTACTGGCAAGTCCCCCACCTCAGGGGGTGAGTAGGGATGAACAGTAATTACTGGCAAGTCCCCCACCTCAGGGGGTGAGTAGGGATGAACAGTAATTACATCTCAGGGGGTGAGTAGGGATGGGCAGTAATTACTGACGTCCCCCACCTCAGGGGGTGAGTAGGGATGGGCAATAATTACTGGCAAGTCCCCCACCTCAGGGGGTGAGTAGGGATGGGCAATAATTACTGGCAAGTCCCCCACCTCAGGGGGTGAGTAGGGATGAACAGTAATTACTGGCAAGTCCCCCACCTCAGGGGGTGAGTAGGGATGGGCAATAATTACTGGCAAGTCCCCCACCTCAGGGGGTGAGTAGGGATGGGCAGTAATTACTGGCAAGTCCCCCTCAGGGGGTGAGTAGGGATGGGCAATAATTACTGGCAAGTCCCCCACCTCAGGGGGTGAGTAGGGATGGGCAATAATTACTGGCAAGTCCCCCACCTCAGGGGGTGAGTAGGGATGGGCAGTAATTACTGGCAAGTCCCCCACCTCAGGGGGTGAGTAGGGATGTGGGCAGTAATTACTGGCAAGTCCCCCACCTCAGGGGGTGAGTAGGGATGGGCAATAATTACTGGCAAGTCCCCCACCTCAGGGGGTGAGTAGGGATGGGCAATAATTACTGGCAAGTCCCCCACCTCAGGGGGTGAGTAGGGATGGGCAGTAATTACTGGCAAGTCCCCCACCTCAGGGGGTGAGTAGGGATGTGGGCAGTAATTACTGGCAAGTCCCCCACCTCAGGGGGTGAGTAGGGATGTGGGCAGTAATTACTGGCAAGTCCCCCACCTCAGGGGGTGAGTAGGGATGGTCAGTAATTACTGGCAAGTCCCCCACCTCAGGGGGTGAGTAGGGATGTGGGCAGTAATTACTGGCAAGTCCCCCACCTCAGGGGGTGAGTAGGGATGGGCAGTAATTACTGACGTCCCCCACCTCAGGGGGTGAGTAGGGATGGGCAATAATTACTGGCAAGTCCCCCACCTCAGGGGGTGAGTAGGGATGGGCAGTAATTACTGGCAAGTCCCCCACCTCAGGGGGTGAGTAGGGATGTGGGCAGTAATTACTGGCAAGTCCCCCACCTCAGGGGGTGAGTAGGGATGGGCAGTAATTACTGGCAAGTCCCCCACCTCAGGGGGTGAGTAGGGATGGGCAATAATTACTGGCAAGTCCCCCACCTCAGGGGGTGAGTAGGGATGGGCAGTAATTACTGGCAAGTCCCCCACCTCAGGGGGTGAGTAGGGATGGGCAATAATTACTGGCAAGTCCCCCACCTCAGGGGGTGAGTAGGGATGGGCAATAATTACTGGCAAGTCCCCCACCTCAGGGGGTGAGTAGGGATGAACAGTAATTACTGGCAAGTCCCCCACCTCAGGGGGTGAGTAGGGATGGGCAATAATTACTGGCAAGTCCCCCACCTCAGAGGGTGAGTAGGGATGAACAGTAATTACTGGCAAGTCCCCCACCTCAGGGGGTGAGTAGGGATGGGCAATAATTACTGGCAAGTCCCCCACCTCAGAGGGTGAGTAGGGATGAACAGTAATTACTGGCAAGTCCCCCACCTCAGGGGGTGAGTAGGGATGGTCAGTAATTACTGGCAAGTCCCCCACCTCAGGGGGGTGAGTAGGGATGGGCAATAATTACTGGCAAGTCCCCCACCTCAGGGGGTGAGTAGGGATGGGCAGTAATTACTGGCAAGTCCCCCACCTCAGGGGGTGAGTAGGGATGGGCAGTAATTACTGGCAAGTCCCCCACCTCAGGGGGTGAGTAGGGATGGTCAGTAATTACTGGCAAGTCCCCCACCTCAGGGGGTGAGTAGGGATGGGCAATAATTACTGGCAAGTCCCCCACCTCAGGGGGTGAGTAGGGATGGGCAGTAATTACTGGCAAGTCCCCCACCTCAGGGGGTGAGTAGGGATGGGCAGTAATTACTGGCAAGTCCCCCACCTCAGGGGGTGAGTCGGGATGGGCAGTAATTACTGGCAAGTCCCCCACCTCAGGGGGTGAGTAGGGATGGTCAGTAATTACTGGCAAGTCCCCCACCTCAGGGGGTGAGTAGGGATGGGCAGTAATTACTGGCAAGTCCCCCACCTCAGGGGGTGAGTAGGGATGGGCAGTAATTACTGGCAAGTCCCCCACCTCAGATGGTGAGTCGGGATGGTCAGTAATTACTGGCAAGTCCCCCACCTCAGGGGGTGAGTAGGGATGGGCAATAATTACTGGCAAGTCCCCCACCTCAGGGGGTGAGTAGGGATGGGCAGTAATTACTGGCAAGTCCCCCACCTCAGGGGGTGAGTAGGGATGGGCAGTAATTACTGGCAAGTCCCCCACCTCAGGGGGGTGAGTAGGGATGAACAGTAATTACTGGCAAGTCCCCCACCTCAGAGGGTGAGTAGGGATGGGCAATAATTACTGGCAAGTCCCCCACCTCAGGGGGTGAGTAGGGATGGGCAGTAATTACTGGCAAGTCCCCCACCTCAGGGGGTGAGTAGGGATGGGCAGTAATTACTGGCAAGTCCCCCACCTCAGGGGGTGAGTAGGGATGGGCAATAATTACTGCAAGTCCCCCACCTCAGGGGGTGAGTAGGGATGGGCAGTAATTACTGGCAAGTCCCCCACCTCAGAGGGTGAGTCGGGATGGGCAGTAATTACTGGCAAGTCCCCCACCTCAGGGGGTGAGTAGGGATGGGCAGTAATTACTGGCAAGTCCCCCACCTCAGTGGGTGAGTAGGGATGGGCAGTAATTACTGGCAAGTCCCCCACCTCAGGGGGTGAGTAGGGATGGGCAGTAATTACTGGCGTCCCCCAACTCAGTGGGTGAGTAGGGATGGGCAGTAATTACTGGCAAGTCCCCCCACCTCAGGGGGTGAGTAGGGATGGGCAGTAATTACTGACGTCCCCAACTCAGGGGGTGAGTAGGGATGGGCAGTAATTACTGGCAAGTCCCCACCTCAGGGGGTGAGTAGGGATGGGCAGTAATTACTGGCAAGTCCCCCACCTCAGGGGGGTGAGTAGGGATGGGCAGTAATTACTGGCAAGTCCCCCACCTCAGGGGGGTGAGTAGGGATGGGCAATAATTACTAGCAAGTCCCCCACCTCAGGGGGTGAGTAGGGATGGGCAATAATTACTGGCAAGTCCCCCACCTCGGGGGGTGAGTAGGGATGGGCAGTAATTACTGGCAAGTCCCCCACCTTGGGGTGAGTAGGGATGGGCAGTAATTACTGGCAAGTCCCCCACCTTGGGGTGAGTAGGGATGGGCAGTAATTACTGGCAAGTCCCCCACCTCGGGGTGAGTAGGGATGTGGGCGATAATTACTGGCAAGTCCCCCACCTCAGGGGGTGAGTAGGGATGTGGGCGATAATTACTGGCAAGTCCCCCACCTTGGGGTGAGTAGGGATGGGCAGTAATTACTGGCAAGTCCCCCACCTCAGGGGGTGAGTAGGGGATGGGCAATAATTACTGGCAAGTCCCCCACCTCAGGGGGTGAGTAGGGATGTGGGCGATAATTACTGGCAAGTCCCCCACCTCAGGGGGTGAGTAGGGATGGGCAGTAATTACTGGCAAGTCCCCCACCTCAGGGGGTGAGTAGGGATGGGCAATAATTACTGGCAAGTCCCCCACCTCAGGGGGTGAGTAGGGATGGGCAGTAATTACTGGCAAGTCCCCCACCTCAGGGGGTGAGTAGGGATGGGCAGTAATTACTGGCAAGTCCCCCACCTCAGGGGGTGAGTAGGGATGGGCAATAATTACTGGCAAGTCCCCCACCTCAGGGGGTGAGTAGGGATGAACAGTAATTACTGGCAAGTCCCCCACCTCAGGGGGTGAGTAGGGAATGGGCAATAATTACTGGCAAGTCTCCCCCCTCAGGGGGTGCGTAGGGATGGTCAGTAATTACTGGCAAGTCCCCCACCTCAGGGGGTGAGTAGGGATGGGCAGTAATTACTGGCAAGTCCCCCACCTCAGGGGGTGAGTAGGGATGTGGGCAGTAATTACTGGCGTCCCCCACCTCAGGGGGTGAGTAGGGATGTGGGGCAGTAATTACTGGCAAGTCCCCCACCTCAGGGGGTGAGTAGGGATGGGCAGTAATTACTGGCAAGTCCCCCACCTCAGGGGGTGAGTAGGGGATGGGCAATAATTACTGGCAAGTCCCCCACCTCAGAGGGGTGAGTCGGGATGGGCAGTAATTACTGGCAAGTCCCCCACCTCAGGGGGTGAGTAGGGATGGGCAGTAATTACTGGCAAGTCCCCCCACCTCAGGGGGGTGAGTAGGGATGGGCAGTAATTACTGGCAAGTCCCCCACCTCAGGGGGTGAGTAGGGATGGTCAGTAATTACTGGCAAGTCCCCCACCTCAGGGGGTGAGTAGGGATGGGCGATAATTACTGGCAAGTCCCCCACCTCAGGGGGTGAGTAGGGATGGTCAGTAATTACTGGCAAGTCCCCCACCTCAGGGGGTGAGTAGGGATGGGCAGTAATTACTGGCAAGTCCCCCACCCTCAGGGGGTGAGTAGGGATGGGCAGTAATTACTGGCAAGTCCCCCACCTCAGGGGGTGAGTAGGGATGGTCAGTAATTACTGGCAAGTCCCCCACCTCAGGGGGTGAGTAGGGATGGTCAGTAATTACTGGCAAGTCCCCCACCTCAGGGGGTGAGTAGGGATGGTCAGTAATTACTGGCAAGTCCCCCGACCTCAGGGGGTGAGTAGGGATGGTCAGTAATTACTGGCAAGTCCCCCACCTCAGGGGGTGAGTAGGGATGGTCAGTAATTACTGGCAAGTCCCCCACCTCAGGGGGTGAGTAGGATGGTCAGTAATTACTGGCAAGTCCCCCACCTCAGGGGGTGAGTAGGGATGGTCAGTAATTACTGGCAAGTCCCCCCACCTCAGGGGGTGAGTAGGGATGGTCAGTAATTACTGGCAAGTCCCCCACCTCAGGGGGTGAGTAGGGATGGTCAGTAATTACTGGCAAGTCCCCCACCTCAGGGGGTGAGTAGGGATGGGCGATAATTACTGGCAAGTCCCCCACCTCAGGGGGTGAGTAGGGATGGTCAGTAATTACTGGCAAGTCCCCCACCTCAGGGGGTGAGTAGGGATGGGCAGTAATTACTGGCAAGTCCCCCACCTCAGGGGGTGAGTAGGGATGGGCAGTAATTACTGGCAAGTCCCCCACCTCAGAGGGTGAGTCGGGATGGGCAGTAATTACTGGCAAGTCCCCCACCTCAGGGGGTGAGTAGGGATGTGGGCAATAATTACTGGCAAGTCCCCCACCTCAGGGGGTGAGTAGGGATGGGCAGTAATTACTGGCAAGTCCCCCCACCTCAGGGGGTGAGTAGGGATGGGCAGTAATTACTGGCAAGTCCCCCACCTCAGAGGGTGAGTCGGGATGGGCAGTAATTACTGGCAAGTCCCCCACCACAGGGGGTGAGTAGGGATGGGCAGTAATTACTGGCAAGTCCCCCACCTCAGGGGGGTGAGTAGGGATGGGCAGTAATTACTGGCAAGTCCCCACCTCAGGGGGTGAGTAGGGATGGGCAGTAATTACTGGCAAGTCCCCCACCTCAGGGGGTGAGTAGGGATGGGCAGTAATTACTGGCAAGTCCCCCACCTCAGGGGGTGAGTAGGGATGGGCAATAATTACTGGCAAGTCCCCCACCTCAGGGGGTGAGTAGGGATGGGCAATAATTACTGGCAAGTCCCCCACATCAGGGGGGTGAGTAGGGATGGGCAGTAATTACTGGCAAGTCCCCCACCTCAGGGGGTGAGTCGGGATGGGCAGTAATTACTGGCAAGTCCCCCACCTCAGGGGGTGAGTAGGGATGGGCAATAATTACTGGCAAGTCCCCCACCTCAGGGGGTGAGTAGGGATGGGCAGTAATTACTGGCAAGTCCCCCACCTCAGGGGGTGAGTAGGGATGGGCAGTAATTACTGGCAAGTCCCCCACCTCAGGGGGTGAGTAGGGATGGGCAGTAATTACTGGCAAGTCCCCCACCTCAGGGGGTGAGTAGGGATGGGCAGTAATTACTGGCAAGTCCCCCACCTCAGGGGGTGAGTAGGGATGAACAGTAATTACTGGCAAGTCCCCCACCTCAGGGGGTGAGTAGGGATGGGCAGTAATTACTGGCAAGTCCCCCACCTCAGGGGGTGAGTAGGGATGGGCAGTAATTACTGGCAAGTCCCCACCTCAGGGGGTGAGTAGGGATGGGCAGTAATTACTGGCAAGTCCCCCACCTCAGGGGGTGAGTAGGGATGGGCAATAATTACTGGCAAGTCCCCCACCTCAGGGGGTGAGTAGGGATGGGCAGTAATTACTGGCAAGTCCCCCACCTCAGGGGGTGAGTAGGGATGGGCAGTAATTACTGGCAAGTCCCCCACCTCAGGGGGTGAGTAGGGATGGGCAGTAATTACTGGCAAGTCCCCCACCTCAGGGGGTGAGTAGGAATGAACAGTAATTACTGGCAAGTCCCCCACCTCAGGGGGTGAGTAGGGATGGGCAGTAATTACTGGCAAGTCCCCCACCTCAGAGGGTGAGTCGGGATGGGCAGTAATTACTGGCAAGTCCCCCACTTCTTGGGGTGAGTAGGGATGTGGGCAGTAATTACTGGCAAGTCCCCCACCTCAGGGGGTGAGTAGGGATGGGCAGTAATTACTGACGTCCCCCACCTCAGGGGGTGAGTAGGGATGGGCAGTAATTACTGGCAAGTCCCCCACCTCAGGGGGTGAGTAGGGATGGGCGATAATTACTGGCAAGTCCCCCACCTCAGGGGGTGAGTAGGGATGGGCAGTAATTACTGGCAAGTCCCCCACCTCAGGGGGTGAGTAGGGATGGGCAGTAATTACTGGCAAGTCCCCCACCTCAGGGGGTGAGTAGGGATGGGCAGTAATTACTGACGTCCCCCACCTCAGGGGGTGAGTAGGGGATGGGCAGTAATTACTGGCAAGTCCCCCACCTCAGGGGGTGAGTAGGGATGGGCAGTAATTACTGACGTCCCCCACCTCAGGGGGTGAGTAGGGATGGGCAGTAATTACTGGCAAGTCCCCCACCTCAGGGGGTGAGTAGGGATGGGCAGTAATTACTGACGTCCCCCACCTCAGGGGGTGAGTAGGGATGGGCAGTAATTACTGGCAAGTCCCCCACCTCAGAGGGTGAGTAGGGATGGGCAGTAATTACTGACGTCCCCCACCTCAGGGGGGTGAGTAGGGGATGGGCAGTAATTACTGGCAAGTCCCCCACCTCAGAGGGTGAGTAGGGATGGGCAGTAATTACTGACGTCCCCCACCTCAGGGGGTGAGTAGGGATGGCAGTAATTACTGGCAAGTCCCCCACCTCAGGGGGTGAGTAGGGATGGGCAATAATTACTGGCAAGTCCCCCACCTCAGGGGGTGAGTAGGGATGGGCAGTAATTACTGGCAAGTCCCCCACCTCAGGGGGTGAGTAGGGATGGGCAGTAATTACTGGCAAGTCCCCCACATCAGGGGGTGAGTAGGGGATGGGCAGTAATTACTGGCAAGTCCCCCACCTCAGGGGGTGAGTAGGGATGGCAGTAATTACTGGCAAGTCCCCCACCTCAGGGGGTGAGTAGGGATGGGCAATAATTACTGGCAAGTCCCCACCTCAGGGGGTGATTAGGGATGGGCAGTAATTACTGGCAAGGTCCCCCACCTCAGGGGGTGAGTAGGGATGGGCAGTAATTACTGGCAAGTCCCCCACCTCAGGGGGTGAGTAGGGATGGGCAGTAATTACTGGCAAGTCCCCCACCTCAGGGGGTGAGTAGGGATGGGCAGTAATTACTGGCAAGTCCCCCACCTCAGAGGGTGAGTCGGGATGGGCAGTAATTACTGGCAAGTCCCCCACTTCTTGGGGTGAGTAGGGATGGGCAGTAATTACTGGCAAGTCCCCCACCTCAGGGGTGAGTAGGGATGGGCAGTAATTACTGGCAAGTCCCCCACCTCAGGGGGTGAGTAGGGATGGGCAGTAATTACTGACGTCCCCCACCTCAGGGGGTGAGTAGGGATGGGCAGTAATTACTGGCAAGTCCCCCACCTCAGGGGGTGAGTAGGGATGGGCAGTAATTACTGACGTCCCCCACCTCAGTGGGTGAGTAGGGATGGGCCAGTAATTACTGGCAAGTCCCCCACCTCAGGGGGTGAGTAGGGATGGGCAGTAATTACTGACGTCCCCCACCTCAGGGGGTGAGTAGGGGATGGGCAGTAATTACTGGCAAGTCCCCCACCTCAGGGGGTGAGTAGGGATGGGCAGTAATTACTGGCAAGTCCCCCACCTCAGGGGGTGAGTAGGGATGGGCAATAATTACTGGCAAGTCCCCCACCTCAGGGGGGTGAGTAGGGATGGGCAATAATTACTGGCAAGTCCCCCACCTCAGGGGGTGAGTAGGGATGGGCAATAATTACTGGCAAGTCCCCCACCTCAGGGGGTGAGTAGGGATGGGCAGTAATTACTGGCAAGTCCCCCACCTCAGGGGGTGAGTAGGGATGGGCAGTAATTACTGACGTCCCCCACCTCAGGGGGTGAGTAGGGATGGGCAGTAATTACTGGCAAGTCCCCCACTTCAGGGGGTGAGTAGGGATGGGCAGTAATTACTGACGTCCCCCACCTCAGTGGGTGAGTAGGGATGGGCAGTAATTACTGGCAAGTCCCCCACCTCAGGGGGTGAGTAGGGATGGGCAGTAATTACTGACGTCCCCCACCTCAGGGGGTGAGTAGGGATGGGCAGTAATTACTGGCAAGTCCCCCACCTCAGGGGGTGAGTAGGGATGGACAGTAATTACTGGCAAGTCCCCCACCTCAGGGGGTGAGTAGGGATGGGCAGTAATTACTGACGTCCCCCACCTCAGGGGGTGAGTAGGGATGGGCAGTAATTACTGGCAAGTCCCCCACCTCAGGGGGTGAGTAGGGATGGGCAGTAATTACTGGCAAGTCCCCCACCTCAGGGGGTGAGTAGGGGATGAACAGTAATTACTGGCAAGTCCCCCACCTCAGTGGGTGAGTAGGGATGGGCAATAATTACTGGCAAGTCCCCCACCTCAGGGGGTGAGTAGGGATGGGCAGTAATTACTGGCAAGTCCCCACCTCAGTGGGTGAGTAGGGATGGGCAATAATTACTGGCAAGTCCCCCACCTCAGGGGGTGAGTAGGGATGGGCAGTAATTACTGGCAAGTCCCCCACCTCAGGGGGTGAGTAGGGATGAACAGTAATTACTGGCAAGTCCCCCACCTCAGTGGGTGAGTAGGGATGGGCAATAATTACTGGCAAGTCCCCCACCTCAGGGGGGTGAGTAGGGATGGTCAGTAATTACTGGCAAGTCCCCACCTCAGGGGGTGAGTAGGGATGGGCAATAATTACTGGCAAGTCCCCCACCTCAGGGGGTGAGTAGGGATGGGCAGTAATTACTGGCAAGTCCCCCACCTCAGGGGGTGAGTAGGGATGGGCAATAATTACTGGCAAGTCCCCCACCTCAGGGGGTGAGTAGGGATGGGCAGTAATTACTGGCAAGTCCCCCACCTCAGGGGGTGAGTAGGGATGGGCAATAATTACTGGCAAGTCCCCCACCTCAGGGGGTGAGTAGGGATGGGCAATAATTACTGGCAAGTCCCCCACCTCAGGGGGTGAGTAGGGATGGGCAATAATTACTGGCAAGTCCCCCACCTCAGGGGGGTGAGTAGGGATGAACAGTAATTACTGGCAAGTCCCCCACCTCAGGGGGTGAGTAGGGATGGGCAATAATTACTGGCAAGTCCCCCACCTCAGGGGGTGAGTAGGGATGTGGGCAATAATTACTGGCAAGTCCCCCACCTCAGGGGGTGAGTAGGGATGGGCAGTAATTACTGGCAAGTCCCCCACCTCAGGGGGTGAGTAGGGATGGGCGATAATTACTGGCAAGTCCCCCACCTCAGGGGGTGAGTAGGGATGGGCAGTAATTACTGCAAGTCCCCCACCTCAGGGGGTGAGTAGGGATGGGCAATAATTACTGGCAAGTCCCCCACCTCAGGGGGTGAGTAGGGATGAACAGTAATTACTGGCAAGTCCCCCACCTCAGGGGGTGAGTAGGGATGGGCAATAATTACTGGCAAGTCCCCCACCTCAGGGGTGAGTAGGGATGTGGCAATAATTACTGGCAAGTCCCCCACCTCAGGGGGTGAGTTAGGGATGGGCAGTAATTACTGGCAAGTCCCCCACCTCAGGGGGTGAGTAGGGATGGGCGATAATTACTGGCAAGTCCCCCACCTCAGGGGGTGAGTAGGGATGGGCAGTAATTACTGGCAAGTCCCCCACCTCAGGGGGTGAGTAGGGATGGGCAGTAATTACTGGCAAGTCCCCCACCTCAGGGGGTGAGTAGGGATGGGCAGTAATTACTGGCAAGTCCCCCACCTCAGGGGGTGAGTAGGGATGGGCAGTAATTACTGGCAAGTCCCCCACCTCAGGGGGTGAGTAGGGATGGGCAGTAATTACTGGCAAGTCCCCCACCACAGGGGGTGAGTAGGGATGGGCAATAATTACTGCAAGTCCCCCACCTCAGGGGGTGAGTAGGGATGAACAGTAATTACTGGCAAGTCCCCCACCTCAGGGGGTGAGTAGGGATGGGCAGTAATTACTGGCAAGTCCCCCACCTCAGGGGGTGAGTAGGGATGGGCAGTAATTACTGGCAAGTCCCCCACCTCAGGGGGTGAGTAGGGATGGGCAGTAATTACTGGCAAGTCCCCCACCTCAGGGGGTGAGTAGGGATGGGCAGTAATTACTGGCAAGTCCCCCACCTCAGGGGGTGAGTAGGGATGGGCAGTAATTACTGGCAAGTCCCCCACCTCAGGGGGTGAGTAGGGATGGGCAGTAATTACTGGCAAGTCCCCCACCTCAGGGGGTGAGTAGGGATGAACAGTAATTACTGGCAAGTCCCCCACCTCAGGGGGGAGAGTAGGGATGAACAGTAATTACTGGCAAGTCCCCCACCTCAGGGGGTGAGTAGGGATGGGCAGTAATTACTGGCAAGTCCCCCACCTCAGGGGGTGAGTAGGGATGGGCAGTAATTACTGACGTCCCCCACCTCAGGGGGTGAGTCGGGATGGGCAGTAATTACTGGCAAGTCCCCACCTCAGGGGGTGAGTAGGGATGGGCAGTAATTACTGGCAAGTCCCCCACCTCAGGGGGTGAGTAGGGATGGGCAGTAATTACTGGCAAGTCCCCCACCTCAGGGGGTGAGTAGGGATGTGGGCAATAATTACTGGCAAGTCCCCCACCTCAGGGGGTGAGTAGGGATGGGCAGTAATTACTGGCAAGTCCCCCACCTCAGGGGGTGAGTAGGGATGAACAGTAATTACTGGCAAGTCCCCCACCTCAGGGGGTGAGTAGGGATGGCAGTAATTACTGGCAAGTCCCCCACCTCAGGGGGTGAGTAGGGATGTGGGCAGTAATTACTGGCAAGTCCCCCACCTCAGGGGGTGAGTAGGGATGGGCAATAATTACTGGCAAGTCCCCCACCTCAGGGGGTGAGTAGGGATGTGGGCAGTAATTACTGGCAAGTCCCCCACCTCAGGGGGTGAGTAGGGATGGGCAATAATTACTGGCAAGTCCCCCACCTCAGGGGGTGAGTAGGGATGGGCAGTAATTACTGGCAAGTCCCCACCTCAGGGGGTGAGTAGGGATGAACAGTAATTACTGGCAAGTCCCCCACCTCAGTGGGTGAGTAGGGATGGGCAATAATTACTGGCAAGTCCCCCACCACAGGGGGTGAGTAGGGATGGGCAATAATTACTGGCAAGTCCCCCACCTCAGGGGGTGAGTAGGGATGGGCAGTAATTACTGGCAAGTCCCCCACCTCAGGGGGTGAGTAGGGATGTGGGCAGTAATTACTGGCAAGTCCCCCACCTCAGGGGTGAGTAGGGATGTGGGCAGTAATTACTGGCAAGTCCCCCACCTCAGGGGGTGAGTAGGGATGTGGGCAGTAATTACTGGCAAGTCCCCCACCTCAGGGGGTGAGTAGGGATGGCAGTAATTACTGGCAAGTCCCCCACCTCAGGGGGTGAGTAGGGATGGGCAGTAATTACTGGCAAGTCCCCCACCTCAGGGGGTGAGTAGGGATGAACAGTAATTACTGGCAAGTCCCCCACCTCAGGGGGTGAGTAGGGATGTGGGCAGTAATTACTGGCAAGTCCCCCACCTCAGGGGGTGAGTAGGGATGGGCGATAATTACTGGCAAGTCCCCCACCTCGGGGTGAGTAGGGATGGGCAGTAATTACTGGCAAGTCCCCCACCTCAGGGGGTGAGTAGGGATGGGCAATAATTACTGGCAAGTCCCCCACCTCAGGGGGTGAGTAGGGATGTGGGCAGTAATTACTGGCAAGTCCCCCACCTCAGGGGGTGAGTAGGGATGGGCGATAATTACTGGCAAGTCCCCCACCTCGGGGTGAGTAGGGATGGGCAGTAATTACTGGCAAGTCCCCCACCTCGGGGTGAGTAGGGATGGGCGATAATTACTGGCAAGTCCCCCACCTCGGGGTGAGTAGGGATGGGCAGTAATTACTGGCAAGTCCCCCACCTCAGGGGGTGAGTAGGGATGGACAATAATTACTGGCAAGTCCCCCACCTCAGGGGGTGAGTAGGGATGTGGGCAGTAATTACTGGCAAGTCCCCCACCTTGGGGTGAGTAGGGATGGGCAATAATTACTGGCAAGTCCCCCACCTCAGGGGGGTGAGTAGGGATGTGGGCAGTAATTACTGGCAAGTCCCCCACCTCAGGGGGTGAGTAGGGATGGGCAGTAATTACTGGCAAGTCCCCCACCTCAGGGGGTGAGTAGGGATGGGCAGTAATTACTGGCAAGTCCCCCACCTCAGGGGGTGAGTAGGGATGGGCAGTAATTACTGGCAAGTCCCCCACCTCAGGGGGTGAGTAGGGATGTGGGCAGTAATTACTGGCAAGTCCCCACCTCGGGGTGAGTAGGGATGGGCAATAATTACTGGCAAGTCCCCCACCTCAGGGGGTGAGTAGGGATGGACAGTAATTACTGGCAAGCTTCTCTTCCCCCAACACAACATCCTCCAGGGATGTTATTTAATTTTTCAGCCCTTTCTAGCACAGCCTGAAATCTCTTTCTCTGAGCTCTGTGACCGAGCCTCCGGGGAAGAAAATTCCAATGATTCTAATGCGCCAGAGGAGGAAATTTTTTCCCACCTCCATATAGAAGTTAAAGTCTCTCCCGAGCCTTATAGGCTCATCAGGCCAGTGCTTGCCAGTTTCTGTGGCGTGAAGTGACTGAGAGTACGAGACTCACCCCCCCCCCTCCCCATTTTCAGCTGGGTGGACTGGAGCAATGTGTGGTTTAGTGCCTTGCTCAAGGACACAACACATGCCTCGGCTGGGGCTCGAACTCACGACCTTCAGATCACTAGTCCAATGCCTTAACCATGTAGAATAATTGGTTCTTTATTCAAAGATTGTGATGACCCACCCGATCCAAACTCTGTCACTTCCATCAGTCTCAAATTCCACAACCTATACTGCCCCATCTCTCCCTGAAGAGTAGCTTCCAACCCTAAATACACAGAGTCTGTAATCTCTTCTGCCGATGATGTGGTGGCTTTGAGTTGGAATATTCAGTTACCTTCCCTTTCACATTTCTCTTTCAGTCTGTCTTCCTTCCACAAGGATACCCAGAGAGTGTCAGTGCAGATTACTTGTCTTACCAGGTCTGGGACACCTTACAGGTAAGTGCGAAACCAGGGCTCCCATGGGGAGAGGGGGATGATCTGTCCAACAAGCATTCTCAGAGAAGGCGGTGTGTCTGGTACCTGGTCCCGACAGGGTGGAGAGGGTAGTATGTTTGATGCCCAGTCCCAGAGGAGTGTAGAAGATAATGTGTCCAATGCCCAGTCTCAGAGGGGTGAGGGGGTGGGGAGAAGACAGTTTGCCTTGGATTTGTTGATGTGAGCTCTGCCCCACGTGGGTGGCTTCGACGATTCCAGCTTTTTGCAGATGCCGATTGCTAAGAGGACGTGGGGACAGACGTGAGGATCCGTGTCCTTTGTCATCCCCAGCAGCTGCGAAACAGGAACAGGGGCTGTTTCCAGGGACGTACATCAAAACGGATATCAACTGCTGCTGGAAGGTCATCGACTCAATGAAGGTCGCCCTTTGATCTGCCAAAAATGTGTTCTTCTTCCAGCACAGTGAGATGTCTGTTGGGGAATGCTGTAGAAAGTCATGGTACAGGATAAAGAACACAGGAAACAGATGCAGGAGTCGGCCACCTGACCCATCAAGCCTGCTCCACCATTTAGTAAAATCTCGGCTGAACAGGCCGTGAACTCAACTTCACACTTGCCCAGCTATGCACAAATCTACATATCTTACTGTGTTTGAAGTATATTTTAATGAAGTAGCCTCTACTGCTTCGCTGGGCAAAGAGTTCCACTAATTCAGTCCTCTCTGGGAAAAGGAGTTCCCCTTCCCCTCCATCCTCAATCTATTCCCCTGAATCTTGAAGCTGCTGGAAATAACTTTCTGGCATCTATCTTATCTATTCCTTTCATAATGTTATATACGTCTGTGACACCCACTCGCCTTTTTCTGAATTCCAGTGGGTAAAGTCCCGGACGACTCAGTCTCTCCTTGGGTTAGCCCCGTCATCTCCAGAATCAACCTGGTAAACCTCCTCTGCTGGGCCTTCAAAGCCATGTATCCTTCCTCGAGTATGGAGACCAGGACTGTACGCAGTACTCTGGGTGCAGCCTCACCAGTACTTTGTACAGCTGCATCATAACCTCCCTGCTCTTAAATTTCCCTCCTCGTAGCACTAAAGGTCAGCAGTCCATTTGCCTCCTGGATAACTTGTTGCACGTGCAACTGACCTTCTGCAATTCATGCACAAGCGCTCCCAAGTCCCTCTGTACAACAGCAAGCTGCAATCTTTCACCATTTAAGTATTTGTTTATTTATTAGGAGATACCCTGTTGAAAAGGCTGTATCGGCCCTTCAAGCTGCCCCGTCTGGCAACCCTCGATTTAACCCTCACCTAATCACGAGAGAATTTGCATAACCAATAAACCTACTAACCGGTATGTCTTGGAACTGTGGGAGGACACTGAAGGACCCAGAGAAAACCCATGCATTCCATGGGGAGGACAAATAGACTCCTTAGAGAGGTTGAACTTCGGGATTGAACTCTGAACTCCGACACCCCTAGTTGTAATAGAGTCACACTACCCACTATGCCACTGTGGCATCATCTGATCTTCTATTTACCCTTCCAGGGTGGATGAGCTCAGGTTGTATTCCACCTTGCAGATCCTTGCCCACTCACTTAACCCATCCATATCTCTCTGTGGCTCCTATAGTTCCTTCCACTACCGCGCATGAAAGTTGGGTGAGAAGCCCTTCAAACAAGGAAAGAGCTCTCCCCCTAAGGAGCCATGTGAGGGCAATGTACACAGAGTTATAAGTGGTGTACGTGCAGGCTTTTCCCTTGAGCATGGGTGAGACTAGAAAGAGAGATCACAGGTTTAGGGTGAAAAGGAAACCTGAGGGGGAACTTCTTCATTCAGACGATGGTGTGAGTGTGTGGGACAAGTTGCCAGCGGATGTGGGGAATGTGGGTTCAGTTGCAACATTTAGGAGTAGTTTGGACGGGTCATCAACGCAAGCAATTCTGCAGATGCTGGCAATCTGGAGCAACGCAGAATCAATGATCAGCAAGTCAAAATTCTGACTTCTGCCTCCTTCATTTCCAGTACTGGTTCACTTCCACACAGAAGGGTCTTGGCCCGATGTGAGCTGTTTATTCCACTCTATAGATGCTGGCTGACCTGCTGATTTCCTTCAGTATTTTGTGTGTGTTGGACAGGTACATGGATGGGAGGGGTATAGAAGGATCAGGTCTGGCTGTATGTTGATAAGACTAGGTAGAAAAATAGTTTGGTACAAATGAGAAGGACTGGAAGTACTTTAGTGCTCTATGACTTTACAGCTGCTATGTTTGTATCTTTTTTTTCTTTCTTCAAGGTTTACACTATGTAATGTACAGACTAAGAGTGTAAAGGATTTTTTTGTTTTGCACTGTTTCTTCTATTCGTATATATTTTTCTGTCATGGTCTCAAATTTGAAATTAAGAAAACACCTCCCCCTTCCCCCTCCTCAGGCATTCGCCAGCACTCTCACAGGGACCCTGGCCACACAGGCGGTGTTGAGGGGTGTGGGTGTCGGGGACAGCTCTGCCACGGTTGCTGCTGCTTCCCTCACCTGGATGCTGAAAGGTAAGGGGCTTGGCAGTACGGGAAATCTGTACACTGACCGTGTCTCTCAGTCTCTCTCCCTCAGGGACATCTGTACACTAACCGGGTCTCAGTCTCACTCTCAGGGGGTGATCTGTACGCTGACCTGTGTCTCTCAGTCCCTCTCCCTCAGGGGAAATCTGTACACTGACTGGTGTCTTTTGTCGTGGTTTTTCGTGCCTCACAAATGACCAGGAGACGCAGAAGATTCTTCAAGAAGGGTTAAACTTTAATTTGCAAATCAAAGCTGAGACAGTCATTGAGCTAGTCACTGACTGCCCACCGATCCCCGGACACAGCATTTTTTATAGCAATCTCCTGGTCCAGTTGCTATAGTTGCATATCACACGTACTATCTTGTCCCTATTGTTTCTACCCATTGACTTAATCAAGTTCTAATCTACATCTCTTTAGCTGCCTCTCATTAACATACTATTGTCTTCTACATTCTTAAGATATATGCATAGCAAATAGCAAGCTCTTTCTGTAGCTACCTCTCATTAACACACCATTGTCATCTTAAGACTGCAGTCTCCTACCAAATCGGGTACATGCAAAGCAAATAGCAAACTCAGAACTGAGCAATGTTCTAATCTACATTTCTTTAGCTCTTTAGCTACCTCTACATTCCTAAGATTTCATTCTACTAAATTGAGTACATGCATAGCAAATAGCAAGCTCAGAACTGACTTCATAGTTTTGGTAAATTTATACTTTTTCTCCAATATATTCCCCTTTGAGACCCAGAGGGGTCTCACACTCACACAGAGAAAGAAGACTAAGAGTCTGCGCACAAAAGCCCCAATAAACTCAAGCACTTATTTCCAAATCTCAGGTTAAACTAAAATTTTCTGCGCCAAGACCTCAAAGTATTCTCTCCCTGTTACCTTGGGCTGCTGAGCCAAAAACCTGTCCCTTTGTACCTGAGACAGGGAAAAAGACTCATCAGCCCTTACAATCTACTCCCACATTGTCGTTTTGCTCTTGTTCATCCTGCAGGTGTTGTAGGCTGTAACGATACATTTTCGGTGTTTCTTTCTCCACTAAGCTTGCTTCAGTAATTGCCACGAGCATTGGATATTGTTTGGTTGCAGCACGCACTACAAAAGATTTGAGACAAGGAAGAAAACAGCACAGCACAATAATATAATACTGAGTTATTGCTATTTTAGTCATCCATGCTCCTCATCCTCCGAGTCTACTTTCTAACCGATCAAAGAACTGATGTCTGAACCCTGCATTCTGTTTGACCTCCGTCCGCAGATTCTTTAACTTATTCATTGCTCTGGTGAAAGACCCTTCTGGGCTAGTATTGTTCGGTATGAAAGTGCAGCATTGTTCTCCAAACATTACACACACACCCCCTTTCTCTGCCAAAAGCCAATCCAGTACCTGTCTGTTTTGCCACGCCACCCTGCTAGTTGCATCTAGCTGTTGCCTTAAGGCCTCCAGTGCATCATCGGTGTAGTTGATGAACCTCTGTTGATTGTAGTATATATAGTTTATCCATTCAACATTTTTGCTTACCCCTATCACAGGTATGATAGCTTTCCAGCCTGCATCTCATGCGGTGTCAGGCATGTTATTCGGTTAGTTTGCATGTGGTAACTCATCAATGCTAACGGTAAAGCATCGACCCAATTAAGTTTAGTGTCTGCACAAATTTTGTTTAGTTTGACTTTCAGGGTTCCATTAATTCTCTCTACCATGCCCTGCGACTGAGGGTGGTATACACATCCAAATCTCTGCTTTATCCTCAGCACTTGTAGTACCAGTTTGACCACTTTCTGGATAAAAGCTGAACCATTGTCTGAGCTAACTTCTGTAGGTATTCCAAACCTTGGGATCACTTCATTTGTCAGAAATTTTACCACTGTCTTTATCATGTCTACATAATCGATCACTAAATGTTTAAATGGTCCTTCAGGTACAGGAATGTGACCTATTGGGGTTGTAATTCCCTTCCTAACATTATTTTGTGTGCATACCTCGCACTGTGACAAAACAAGGTCCACTGAAGCCTGTAAATAAGGTGATCAAAAACCATCCTTTATTTTCCTTATCACTTCCCCCCTTGCACAATGGTCCATCCCATGCGCTTCTGAAATCAGAATCGTCAGTAGAGGGGTGGGTGCTACCAACAAACCGTCTTCCGTGCTCCACAAGCCTTCCGGGTTCTGCTTGGCCCCCCCTTCATCTCCACATTGTCTGTTCTGCCAAAGTTGCCTTACCTTGTATTTCAATTAGGTCCTCCACGTCAGGTTCTGGAGTTAGGCTTACCTGGGGGGCAATGACAGCTGATGTACATCCAGACGCTTTTCTGGCTGCCTCGTCCGCAGCTTGATTTCCCTTTGTTATTACATCCTTTCCCTTTTTATATGCCTGGCATTTTACTATAGCCAATGCTTTAGGTTTCATTATGGCTTTTATTAAGTCTAGAATTTGCTGACAATGTTGTATGGGATCTCCATTACCTTTTTTAAAACCTCTCTGCTTCCACACTGCCCCGAACAAATCATATGCTGAATCAGTATAGATGTCTACTTTCTCACCTTCCATCATTTCACATACAGAGCTGTCAGGACTTTGATTTCTGCTAGTTGGGCGGAACACGGTTGGGGACAGGACTCCATCCTAATAATCTTATAGCTCGACTGATCCCGCCGCACTACTGAGAACCCTGCATGATTTCCATCATAATCCCTATAACAAGAGCCATCTACGAACAGAACCTTTTTATTTATCTCCTCCAGTGGTTCTGACCGTAAATCAGCTCTCAATTTGGCAAATGCCATCGTCTTCCCTACACAATCATGGGGTTCTCCTTCATAGTCTAAAGGGACAAAATCGGCTATATTACTGGTAGTGCATCTCTGTATAGTTATGTCAGGAAATGTCAATAGCATCTGATACGCTGCTATCCTGGCTGGGGCCGCACAAATTTCCCTCTTTCTAGTAATTCTGCTACTTTGTGGTGTGTGTAAAGAATCGCAGGATAGCCCAGGGTTAGCGATGATGCCTTTTCATATGCATAGTACAGCACCGCCAATCCCTGATAACAGGGTGGGTACCCCTGAGCCACCTCATCTAGTCTCGTACTGTAGTATGCTATCGGCTGCTTTGCTTTTCCTGTGCCTGTCTCTTGTGTTAGAACCGCTGTGACATAACCCTCCTGTCGATTGGATACATACAAATAAAAAACCTTCTCGTAGTCAGGCAAAGCTAATGCTGGTGCTGACTGCAATTCCTGCTTAATAGTATTGAAAGCTATCTCTGCTTCTCCATTCCACTGTAAGCCGTTCTTCAAATTTGTATGTCCTGTTTCTTTCATTATCTTTCTTAAAGGTGCCACAATCTCAGCATATTCTCCTATCCAATCTGAGCTGTACCCTGCCATTCCCAAAAACGTCATCATTTGCCCTACAGTCTGGGGTTTGGGAGCCTTAGTTATTGCCTCAATCTGATCTGGTGCTATCGCCTTCACTCCCTTGGATATTACCCTGCCTAAGTATTCCACTTGCTGCGTGCAGAATTGCAGTTACTCTTTGGATACTTTATGTCCTCCGCGTGCTAGCTTCTCTAACAGAGTTATAGTGTCCTGCTTACACTGTTCCTCGCTGTGGGAGCAAATCAACAGGTCATCCACATACTGTAACAATGTACTTTCCAATGGTATGCCCTCTAGGTCTGCCTTCAATACCTGATTAAAAATGTGTGGTGAATGTTTAAATCCTTGCAGCATTCTGGTATAGGTATACTGAGCACCTCTGTAAGTAAATGCAAACAAATACTGACACTGGTCGGCTAGAGGAATGCTGAAGAAAGCCGAACACAAATCACTGAAAAGTAACTTGCTTCTGGTGGAACATTAGTCAAAAGCATCTGTGGGTTGGGGACTACCGCTGGCCAGTCCTCTACCATATCGTTTACCGCTCGCAAATCACGCATTAATCTCCACTTAGATTTATCTGCTTTTAAGACCAGCAACAACGGGGTATTGCATGGACTGTTTGTTCTTTTAAGCACTCCTATTTCAAGCAACCCCTGCACTGTCGACGTTATTCCCTCTTCTGCTTCTGGTCTTAGTGGGTATTGTGGTCTCCTGGGTGGAATTGCTCCTTTTCTCAGACTAGCTGTTTTTATTTTCCCTACGTCCGTGTCATGCTGTGACCACAGAATAGACGGCAACTCATCTAACCTTTTATCTTTCTGCTGGCCTCTTTCCTTTCCCAGCAAGGGCATGTGTGGTTGGGGAGTTATTTCGACCTCTCTCACTGTCCCTACCGTATCTACACTTACCATTATTTTAATACAATTGTTGTCTTCTGATATCCACACCTCTGGCGTAATTTTCCTCCACACTATTACGGTTTCAGCACTCTTAACTAAAGGTCCTAAGTCTTTAGACTGATATCCCTTATTTATCAACAATGTTACGTGGGGCACAGCCTCCGGTATCCTGTACCATTTTTCTAAAAAGGTGTTCCACTTAACTTGTAAAGCTGCCCCTTGCTTTCCAATTATCACAGCCTCCCCCTTCCAGGTGCTGCTGGGTACATGCCTCTAGGTGCCATTTCTCCTCTAACTCCCTGTTCTGAGTCTCATCAAAAATCACTCTACAGTGTAGCTCAGATTTGGGCATTACAGCCCTGGGTAATATAGCCTGCACGCCCTTTTTCCATTTTTCCCAGGTTTCCTGAATCTGATCTGCGATGTCTCCTATCCAAAAGACATTAGCCTTCTTGTCTTCTCGCACTATCAATTGAGCCCCTGTTCTTTTCACACTCAGCCCATTTCTGGTGCATTCTAATTTTAATTCCAGTTTCAACAAGGCATCTCTGCCTAACAAATTAATCGGAGTTCCTTTAAATACTAGCACCGGCAAAACAATTTCTTTATTTCCCATTCTCAACCGCACTGGAGCCGTGCACTGTGTTAACTGTGTTTTCCCCGAGAACCCTACCGTCTTAATAAACTTTCCTGACATGGGAAGGTGAAGGGCATACTGTGGCTGTACGCAAGTGTACGTGGCTCCAGTATCTATCATCATTGGTGTCAGTTGCCCTTCTAACATAACCTGAACAATGGGTTCCTTATCTGCCTCCCTTGTTATCATAGCTCCTCTGTCCCCCTCCTTGGGACTTCCAGTCCTGTCTGGGCTGTTTGAATTTTAGTCTGTTCCTGATAGGGCATTTGTGGGAATGCTCCCTCAAAGTCAATTATTGGCATAGGGTTTTCCAGCCCTTGTCTTACAGTATGATCGGTCCCTCCATATAGCAGTGCTTTGTCCAGTTCGATGGCTGTACGCGAACCGGTGGTTGTTGGCAGCATCTTTTTTTCTCTTTTTCCTTCTTTTTGAGTTCTTCGAGCTGCATTTGTATCAACTTTCTTTGCACCTCTTCCTGCTGCTCAGCCAACCTTTATTTGTCTTTCCGGTATTTCTCAACCGCATGGACTACGTGGTCTCTAAATTCTTGTGGGGTCTTTGACGTTAGCGCAACCACCTCCTCCATTTTGGATTTTACTTGTGGCGGCATTGCATCCAAAATGCTATGTCGGAACAGTGAGGTCATAAATAAGCTATTCTCCACCTCTTGCTCAGTCTCCAGTCTCCACCTTTTCAACTGGTTTTCTATGTAGGCTGCTGGGTTTTCAGTGTCTCCCAGTGGATCCCCTTTTAAGGCTTTGGGGTCCACTTTGGGTGGATAAAGCTTTCTGAGGGCCTGCCATACCCTCTGCCTCACTCTGTCAAACCCATCTCCATCAGTTCTTGGGTCGTTCGAGTTTACTTTGCCAGCCATTTCCATTAGTTTGTTAAATTTGGAGGTTCCCATCAACCTTATCAACAGTGCCTTCAAATCTCCCATAGCCAATAATCGTCCCGCTGTTTCTTCTTCAAAGGTTCTAATCCATTTCCCTGCTCTTTCATGTAAATTGGGCAGAGTGTTTTTCAGCCCTTCTAGGTTCTGGGATCCCCAAGGGATGTACTGCACTTGTCCTGATCCTTTAACTAACGATGGCATCATTCTTCCCCTCCTTCCCACCTGCCCTGGCTTTCCTCCTCACCTGACTCCCCATCTGTCTCAGGGTATGTCTTTACTGCCTCCCACACAAATGTCTACGGGGTCCTCTTCTTCCCTCGGTCTCCCTGTGAAGTCCTTTCTTTTTGTCTTGATTCAATACTTGGTTGGCCCCTGGAGTATTTTTCGCATCTCTCCTGGCAATCCCCTTTCAGTAACTTATCTAGCTCTCTCTCTACTTCCGCAAGTCGCTCCCCTACTGCCTCCTTCTCCTCTTCTGGGTTTCTGCCTCCTACCTTTTCCCCACAAATTCTCACATCCTCTCTCTCTCTCTCTCCACTTAACTCTTGCTCCTCCAATGAGCCACTCTCTTTTCTAGTCTGTTTATTTCTATGGTATAACCGATACTCCTCATACTCCTTTTCCTCTCTCAAGTATTTCATCCATTCAATCTCTTCTTCCATTTCTCTCTGTACCTGTTCTATCTTTATCCTTTCTGCCTGTATCTCCTTCCATATCGCCGCTTTTTCCTTCTCGTATTGTTTTTTTTCTCCTCCTCATTATCCTAAACCTGTACTTCTCCCTGCATGTTTACTGTTCCTTTCAGCAGGGGGCACTGCTTAGGGGTTCCTTCCTCATTATAGGGAGGGGGTTTTTCTGTTTCTTTCGCATCCGGGTACGGAGACGAAGCCAGCTTCTCACCGTACCCTTCTCTCTCTCTAACAGACTGTTTCTCCAGCCCCTTAGTGTTTTCCTCGCTTGTAATCAATATTCTACCTGTCCTCCTCAGCCTTTCTCCCTCCGTTCTGAAGAGTTTTAGCACTTCCATTTCTCATTCTCTTTTTTGCTCTCTTTTCTTAGATTTATCTTTTGATTTGTAATTTTTAATTAGTCCTTCCATTTCTTCGCACAAACTTACATCAAACGTTCCTTCTCTTGGCCACTTTGTGACCAGGTTTTTGGTTCTTTTTTCCCATTTTTCTGAAGTTTTTGTGATCTCATTTTTAATTAACGGGAATTTTTTGCTCAGAATCTCTACTGCTGTTCCTTTACCTATCATGTTATTCTCTCTTTTAAGGTATTTCAGAGATTCACAGTTTGTTTACTGGATAATATTATTTACTCTAATTCTACACCTAGTCCTAGTCTAACACCACGTGGACTTTTTCTTCCCTAAACTTACTCTAATTCTACGCCTAGTCTAACACCTCGCCCGTTCAGACCCTTATCTCTTAAGGCGGTATCCACGAGGATTTTCTACTCTAATTCTATTCTACTTTCCCTGCCCATTCAGCCCTTCATTTCATACGAAGCGGTACCCACAGGGATTTACCAGCACCACGTGGACTTTTTCTTAACGTCTTATTAACTTATTTGTACTTACCCTCACTGCAGTGTTCTTGAGCAATCCTCTGAGCCTCCTCTGTTAACCCCCAATTCTGCCAGATTCTTTGGACCGGAGAGACCCTTCAGCAGTGGTTCCACACTCCTGAGACTCCAAGACCTCCCCAAAGCCAACAGAATTCTTAGTCCAAATTGTCGCAAAAAGCACTTTCCTTTTGTTTGGGTGCACCCTTAATTCTGTTAGCCTTGTGGGGTCCCTAGAGGACTGGGAAGCGTTCCCAAACTGCCGTTTCCCTTCCGCGGGTCTCTATCCGGTCCTGCTGCGGTCGCCAATTTTGTCGTGGTTTTTCGTGCCTCACAAATGACCAGGAGACGCAAAAGATTCTTCAAGAAGGGTTACACTTTAATTTGCAAATCAAAGCTGAGACAGTCATTGAGCTAGTCACTGACTGCCCACCGATCCCCGGACACAGCATTTTTTATAGCAATCTCCTGGTCCAGTTGCTATAGTTGCATATCACACGTACTATCTTGTCCCTATTGTTTCTACCCATTGACTTAATCATGTTCTAATCTACATCTCTTTAGCTGCCTCTCATTAACATACTATTGTCTTCTACATTCTTAAGATATATGCATAGCAAATAGCAAGCTCTTTCTGTAGCTACCTCTCATTAACACACCATTGTCATCTTAAGACTGCAGTCTCCTACCAAATCGGGTACATGCAAAGCAAATAGCAAACTCAGAACTGAGCAATGTTCTAATCTACATTTCTTTAGCTCTTTAGCTACCTCTACATTCCTAAGATTTCATTCTACTAAATTGAGTACATGCATAGCAAATAGCAAGCTCAGAACTGACTTCATAGTTTTGGTAAATTTATACTTTTATACTCCAATACTTTCAGTCTCTCTCCCTCAGGGAGATCTGTATACTGACCAGTGTCTCTCAGTCCCTCTCCCTCAGGGAGATCTGTACACTGACCAGTGACTCTCAGTCTCTCTCCCTCAGGGGGAAACCTGTAGACTGACTGATGTCTCTCAGTCAGTCACACTCAGGGGAGATCTGTACACTGACCAGTGTCTCTCAGTCTCTCTCTCCCTCAGGGGAAATCTGTACACTGACCAGTGTCTCTCAGTCCCTCTCCCTCAGGGAAATCTGTACACTGACCAGTGTATCTCAGTTCCTCTCCCTCAGGGGGAGATCTGTAGACTGACTGATGTCTCTCAGTCAGTCACACTCAGGGGAGATCTGTACACTGACCGGTGTCTCTCAGTCTCTCTCTCCCTCAGGGGAAATCTGTACACTGACCAGTGTCTCTCAGTCCCTCTCCCTCAGGGAAATCTGTACACTGACCAGTGTATCTCAGTTCCTCTCCCTCAGGGGGAGATCTGTAGACTGACTGATGTCTCTCAGTCAGTCACACTCAGGGGAGATCTGTACACTGACCAGTGTCTCTCAGTCTCTCTCACTTGGAGAGATCTGTATACTGACCATTGTCTCTCAGTCCCTCTCTCACAGGAAATCTGTACACTGACTGGTGTCTTCTGGTCTCTCTCCCTCGGGGAAATCTGTACACTCTCAGTCATAAGAATCACACAGTACGCAAGCAATGACAGCCAAGTTGACCATCATAGTGGGTCCCATTCACCCGCGATTGGCCCATATGCCTCTAAATCTTTCCTATCCATGTACCTGTCCAAGTGTCTTTTAAATGTTGTTATTGTACCTGCCTCCACCACTTCCTCTGTATTTGTTCCATATACAGAACAGCTTCTGTGTGGAAAAAGTTGCCTCTCACGTTCCTATTAAACCCCTCCCCTTTCACTTTAAACCCGTGTCATCTAGTTTTTGGTTCCCCAACTCATTGAAAGAGTCTGTGTGCACATTCACCCTGTCTATGTGTCTTGTGTTTTTATACACTTCTATAAGATCACCCCTTGTTGGCACCAGTGGACAACGCGACCAAGGGCGATCTTCCAGAAGGTTCACCAAACTACTTTTTTCACTTGTTTTATGTCTTTTTCTTTTGAATGTGGTTCTACTGGTGTTGGAGCTTGTGATCGACATTTTGGTGGTCTGTTTTTTGGGTCGATTGAACAATCTGGCTCTTTGCTGACTCGGGTGTTTCAAGTGAAGCAGGCAGCCAAGAGGTCAAAAAGCCCAGAGTCTGCGCGTGAGCCCGTGGTCGACTCCGTATCTCACCAATTAAAGTGACTAGGAAGATTGAAATCATTGGGGAGAGTGCAGAAGGCGGGGCGCTGTCTACCAGCCTCTCGCTTGCTTCTGCCAGAGGAAGGTCCCTGCATTTGGATGATCCCTCTCTCCCTCAAGTTTGTCAGAGGATGCGACCGCAGCCCTGGGCCTTGAACAAGGTGTAATCAACTCAGTTTGTGGGTTACTCTATGTTCACGTTATGGTGTGTTTCTGATTTCTGGTCACTCTTTTTTCTTTGTTTTTGTTTTGGGTGATTCTTGAATCAGGGCAGCCCACAGATAATGAACCTGAGCTGAATTGAATATATCCGCACTCTTTCAATTTTGTGTTCTTTGTTTTTTTTTTGCTGCTATTTAGGCGATTATTTGACGGGGTGGGAGGTGTTGATATTTATTCTTTGAATGGGTTTCATGGGTTTCTTTGTTTCATGGCTGCTTGTGGGAAAGACTAATCTCAGGGCTGTATACTGCATACATACTTTGATGATGAATGTACTTCAAAAGGTACATTTAATGTCAGAGAAATGTATACAATCTACATCCTGAAATTCTTTTTCTTCACGGACATCCACAAAAACAGAGCAAAGCCCCAAAGAATGAATGACAGATTAAAATTGTTAGAACCCCAAAAGCCCCCCAGCTCCCCCTTCCCATGCACAAGCAGCAGCAAAGCAAGGACCCCCCTCCACGGAGCACTCGAGTGTGCAGCAAAGCATCAGTAAAGTCACAGACTTGCAGAACACCAAAAATTACTCGTTCACCCAGTAATTTGACATATCACAGGTTCTCTTTCTCCCTCATAAGGGGGAAAAAGAGGTTTCACAGCAAGAAGGGAGACATAACAGAGAACTTTCTGGTTTACGATTTTAAAAGTCTGTTGCGTCATTTTCTCCGAGCTCTGCGCCAAGAGAGTCAGCACCTAAAAGCCCAGCTCTCTGGACACACAACCCCCGGCAGCTAAACCGCTGCTCCCGATATTCCGTGTTCACCTGCAACGCTTCAGTCGGGGCACTGGCCTAGAATCAGCACGTCTCCAGAGCCATGAAAATCTAGAACCCTGAAGGCACGCTTGCCCTCCAGGCTATGTCATTGGGATATCAAAAAGCAGCGAGTCGTGAGGCCCTGAGAGTGGGTCCCGTTCCCTCACAGAACCAAAGTCAGAGTTTAGCTCCTGGTCAGGGTCTTCAAAAGAACCTTGAAAAGGAGGGAAAAGAGATATCAAAGATAGAAAGAGAGATGTTTCCAAAGATATAAGCAAAGGAGTGGCTGTTTAGCTCCATCTTCGCTCCGCCTCTTCGAATCAAGTTCTAGACTGCTGAACCTCTCCCTGTAACTCAGTCCCTCGAATCCCTGCAAAACCTTCCTGGCAGTTTTCCCAGCTTTATACAAAGGTGGATAAAATCGTAGTGGGGCGGCATGGGTGGGGTGAGTTCACGCTGTCTTTTTCCTGGTGTTGGGAAACCAAGAACCAAAGGGCAGAGGTTTAAGCTGAGAAAGATTTAAATGGGCAGCCTCTTCACCCGAGGGTTGTCCGTACTTGGAAGGAGTTGCCAGAGGAAGTTGTTGAGACAGGTGCATTAACACCGTTTAAAAGATACTTGGACCGGTGACAGGTAGGAAAGGTTGGGGGGGGTTATGGCCAAAATGAGAAGATGGGACATCTTGCTCAAATTGGGCCAAAGGACCTGTTTATATGGTCCATAACTCCAAAACCTCTGTCACCCACATCTCTGACCTTCCTGTGTGCTCATTCTTCCAGACGGCACCGGAATGATCGGCCGGATCCTCTTTGCTTGGTTGAAGGGGTAAGTGTTGCTGCTGTAGCCGTTCCCACCATCCCCAACCTCGAACCCCTCTCCTACCCCTGCCACCATCGAGCGTGGGGCACCCAGACATTTGGAGAAATGGGAGGCAGCTGCTTTATCCCCACACCACAACTCCTCTGCCTCCCTGTCAGATCTCCTTCCCCTCCTTGCCTCTTTCCGCATGATCTCTGTTTCCCAACTCTTCCAAAAAACAGCAATTCGACCATTCCTGGACACGCTCAGCTCCTCTGAGCTGCTCCCAGTTTTCCGTATCTCTTTAAACCTTGCCCATCTGCGTACTTGGCTAAGTGCATTTTTGATTGCATTTCCTCTGGCAGCTCGTTCCATATCCCCACCACACACTGTGTGGCAAATCTTGCCCTTTTAAACCTTTCCCCTCTCACCTTAAACCTGTGCCCTCTCGTGTTAAACTCCCCTCCCTTGAAGGAAGAACGGCCATGACCACCCACTTTATCTACACAGTTCAGGGTTTTATAAACCTCTGTCAGGTCACCCTTTAGCCTCCTTCACTCCAGAATAAAAACAGAAACAGCCCTGTCCTGTCTCTTCAAGCCTTCCAGTCCTGGGAACATCCTGGTGAATCTTCCTTGTTTCCTCTGCAGCTTAATCCCACCCTTCCTATAGCTGGGTGACCTGAACTCCAAGTGTGGCCTCACCAGCATCCCACCTTTCATACTCAGTTACGCGTCCGATGAAGGCCAATGTGCTAAGTATTTCCTTCACCACCCTGTCTACATGTGTCTCCACTTTTTGGGAAATTAGTACCTGTATCCCTGGGTCTCTCTGTTCTACAACACACCCCAAAGAATTTGCTGTACAGGTCCTGACTTGGTTTAGCTCCTCAGAATGACCCACTTTGCAAATTGTCTCAATTTCCAATTCAATCTCACACGGTCTTTGCCTTCCTTTATCCCAAAATAGAACTCCTCCCTATCACACACTCCTGAGGTCATTTGCAGAGTGGAGCTCGCTCTTCACTGTCCCATCACACACACTCATGGTCAGACACAGACACTTGCACGTTTTCCCCTCCCAGCGGGAGAGAGATCCCCTTAGCACCCCACCTCCAGCTCTGCCCTCAGAATCCGATGGATCCTGACAAGATTACTCTTCACCTCGGTTCTAAACAGTCTGCTTCCATCAATGCAGACCTTCCCCCCCCCCCCCCCCCCCCCGCCCCAACCTCAGGAATCAACTGCAGAACATCCTCTAATTTTCCCCCCTCCACAGGGTACTCTCACTCACCCTGCCACCTGAATACGGGTCCAGAACCGTGATCCAGTGCGGTCAGGTGGTGGGTACAACATTGCCTGACCCTGTCTTTGTTTCCGCAGGACACAACTGGACCAGGACGCAAAGCAGTGGAGGTGAGTTTCTCAAACCTTGGACACAAGATCCTTGGCAACTCAACTCATGTCCGACCCGACAGTGTGTGACAGGATGGTGCAGAGGGAGGCTTATTCTATGTCTTGCTTGGGAGTGCGTGATGTGACCATGAGGAGGCAGATTCATTCTGTCTGACCCTGGAAGTATGTGATGGGACGGTATAGTGGGAGCTTCACTCTGTCTGACCCTGGGAGTATGTGATGGGACGGTATAGTGGGAGCTTCACTCTGTCTGACCCTGGGAGTATGTGACGGGATGGTATAGTGGGAGCTTCACTCTGTCTGACCCTGGGAGTATGTGACGGGACGATATAGTGGGAGCTTCACTCTGTCTGACCCTGGGAGTATGTGACAGGACGGTATAGTGGGAGCCTCACTCTGTCTGACCCTGGGAGTATGTGACGGGACGGTATAGTGGGAGCTTCACTCTGTCTGACCCTGGGAGTATGTGACGGGACGGTATAGTGGGAGCCTCACTCTGTGTCTGACCCTGGGAGTATGTGACAGGACGGTATAGTGGGAGCTTCACTCTGTCTGACCCTGGGAGTATGTGACGGGACGGTATAGTGGGAGCTTCACTCTGTGTCTGACCCTGGGAGTATGTGACGGGACGGTATAGTGGGAGCTTCACTCTGTCTGACCCTGGGAGTATGTGACGGGACGGTATAGTGGGAGCTTCACTCTGTGTCTGACCCTGGGAGTATGTGACGGGACGGTATAGTGGGAGCCTCACTCTGTCTGACCCTGGGAGTATGTGACGGGACGGTATAGTGGGAGCTTCACTCTGTGTCTGACCCTGGGAGTATGTGACGGGACGGTATAGTGGGAGCTTCACTCTGTGTCTGACCCTGGGAGTATGTGACGGGACGGTATAGTGGGAGCTTCACTCTGTGTCTGACCCTGGGAGTGTGTGACGGGACGGTATAGTGGGAGCCTCACTCTGTCTGACCCTGGGAGTATGTGACGGGACGGTATAGTGGGAGCTTCACTCTGTGTCTGACCCTGGGAGTATGTGACGGGACGGTATAGTGGGAGCCTCACTCTGTGTCTGACCCTGGGAGTATGTGACGGGACGGTATAGTGGGAGCCTCACTCTGTGTCTGACCCTGGGAGTATGTGACGGGACGGTATAGTGGGAGCCTCACTCTGTGTCTGACCCTGGGAGTATGTGACGGGACGGTATAGTGGGAGCCTCACTCTGTGTCTGTCCCTGGGAGTATGTGACGGGACGGTATAGTGGGAGCCTCACTCTGTGTCTGACCCTGGGAGTATGTGACAGGATGGTGTGGAGAGCATCACTGTGTCTGACCCTGATTGCGTGTGATGGGACAGTGCGGACAGAGCTTCCCCCTGTGTTTGACCCCTGGGAATGTGTGATGCTGGGGCGGTGTTGAGGGAGCTTCACTCTGTTTTTGACCCCCAGGAGTGTGTGATGGGATGGTGTGGAGGGAGCTTCACTCTGTGTCTGACCTGTCACTCCCTTCCCTTCTCCAGGTTGTTTGCCGACCTCCTTAATGACCTGGCCATTTTCATTGAGATCCTCGCTCCAGCCTTTCCGACGATTTTCACTCTCATCATCTGCATATCCTGCTTGTTGAAGGTGGGTCACTGGGGGCAGGGCCAGTGAAGGTTTGTCACTGGGAAAGAACTGTTTTGCCACCACCCCAATCCCTCCCACCACCCTGTCCTGTCCTCTCCCGGTTCATGCTCTCTCTCTCTCTCGCTTTCTCCACAGTCGGTGGTGGGAGTGGCTGGAGGTGCGACCAGGGCTGCACTGACAGTTCACCAGGCCCGGAGAGACAACATGGCTGATGTGTCCGCCAAAGACGGCAGTCAGGTGAGGGGGGTGGTGAGGGGGAGGGAGGGGAGGAGAGGCGGAAGGCAGGGGGCTGAGAGGATGGGAAGATGGTGGAGAAGGCTGTGAGGGTAAGGGGTGGGGGAAGGAAGAGGGTCAAGGGACAGGAGAGAGGAAGCAGAGAGGTCAGGACAAAAGAGAGAATGGGGAAAGGAAGAAGGACGGACAACAAGGGGTTTGGGGAGGGGAGGTGCATGGCAAGGGTGGTGAGGAGTGGCAGGGTTGGGTTAGTGATAGGGGGCGATGTGGGGAGAGTGATGGGCAGTGAGAGGGATGGGCCGGGTGGGAGAGGGGCGTCAGCCACTGACCCTCTGTCCTGTGTGTTGCCCCTGCAGGAGACCCTGGTGAACCTGGCTGGACTTTCCACCGGCGCGCTCCTGGCTCCACTCACTGCTGACAACCTTCTGTACGCGAGCAGAGGCCCCCAATCCTGGACCTTTGGCCATTCGCCCGTCGCAACCCTCGACCCCAGTCCCAAACCCCAACCAGCACCAAACTGACCTGTGACCCCAAGCTGACTTCAGTCTCAACCCCCATATCCTGTACAGCTGACCGCAAACTGACGCCCAGTGATGGGCTGACTCCTAACCCTGATCCCTAACACCAAGCACTGTCCCTGATTTCAGGCCAGCCTGAAAACCAAGCTGACCCTAATCCCAACCCCAGACCCTGACTACCCGACCCTCAAAACTGACACCTGCCTACGATCCCTAGCCGACCCCTAACCCAGATCACGAACCTTGACCCTCCCAACCCTGGTGCTGACCCATGAACACAAAGCTGTCCTCAATCCCAACCTCAAACTCTGACCCTTGACCCCAACAGGCATCTTGACCTCCCCAACCCCAGGCCTGACCCCTGAACCCAAGCTGACCTCAATCCCAAGCCAAAACCCTGACCTCAATCTAACCCCAAACCCTGCACGGCTGAGCCCAGTTCCAACCCCCTGATTACAAACACTGATCTGTAACTGAACCCAAATTCTGACTCCTAACCTCAAACACTGACCCATGACTGCAAGCTGATCTCCAGTCCTGACCTGGACCACAAACCCCAGTCTTTAACTCTGGCCTGTGACTGACCCCAGCCCTGAACTGTGACCCTGGAATTAACCTGAGTGCAGCCTGAACGTACCTGGGGAATGGGAGTGATGGGCTGTCCCAGATGGCACATCAGTAGGGAGGGCGTATGGGAAGTGTGGGTGGAAAGGGGGAGATAGAGAGAGAGAGGGCAGAGGGAAGGTGGAGTGGGGAGGGACAGACAGAGGGGTGGCTGAGATAATGAAGGGAAAGCAGGTGTAGAGGGGGAAGAGGAGAAGCTCAAGGGGGAGAGTGGAGGAAGGGGTGAAAAAAGGGAGAGTGATGAAATTGGAAAGGGTGTGAATCTTGGACATAGGATCTTCTTCACCTCCTCCCACAGCCTGACCCACCTGCTCTTCGCTCTATTCACTACCCTCCATCTATTCGCCAACTACCGCGCCGTCCGGGCTGTGGTGATGGAGACCTTGAACAATGCTCGTCTCCGGCTGCTGCTCGACACTTTCCTGAGGGAGGGGGTTGTCCCTCTGCCTGCCTCCATCAATCCCCAGGAGCCCCTCCTACCAGGTCAGTCCAACGCGGGGATGGAGGTGGGGGGAACCTCAATCAGAGGGGTTAATCATTCATCCTCTGCCACGTTACCTCTTCCCATCTATAGTTGAGGAATGTAATGGGAACCTCCTTCACTTCACTGGGTAGAGTAAGTTAGTCCATGCACTCCACATCCGCCCCATTACCTCTTCCCACCTACATATCAGGAATGTACACTCAGTGGCCACTTTATTAGGTATACTATACACCTCATTAATTCAAATTTCTGATCAGCCAATCTTGTGGCAGCAACTTGAAGCATGAGAGCATGCAGGTATGGTCAAGAGGTTCAGTTGATATTAAGACCAAACATCAGAGTGGGAGAAGAAATGCGATCTAAGTGACTTTGACTATGGAATGATTGTTGGTGCCAGACAGAGTGGTTTAAGTCTCTCAGAAACTGCTGATCTCCTGGAATCTTCACGCTCAACGGTCTCTTGAGTTTGCAGAGAATGCGAGAAACAGAAAGCGTCCTGTGAGCGGCAGTTCTATGGGTGGAAAAGCCTTGTTAATGAGGGTGTTCAGAGGAGAATGGTCAGACTGGTTCAAAGTGACTGGAAGGAGACAATAAGTCAAATAACCATGTGTTACAATAGTGGTGTACAGAAGAATATCTCTGAGCACAGAACACAACAAGCTTTGAAGTAGATGGGCTACAGCAGAAGACCACGAACATGACCCTGGTGGCCACTTTATTAGGTACCAAAGGTATCTAACACAGTGGTCACTAAGTCTACAAACGTTTGTATATCCAAAATGTATATTGTGAACATAAATTATGTTGTTCATGTATATTTCCTCAGCTACTGTCTCCCGAACAATTAACCTCCCTCCTCTGTTCCAGCCTTCTGGCGTAGAGGGACTGTACGACTGGGAGCTCCACTACACACCATCTGCCAGAGGTAGGTACACACTATCAACTCGCCCACCTACCTGTAATGTGCGAGTGCGTGAGGCCTCCATCAGTCAGGGTCAACCATGGATGTTGCATACTAGCTGTCGAGATATGAAAGCCAGGGCGGTATGATAGAGCAAGCTGCTGCCCAGGTAGCAGCTCCCCCTCTCCTCACACCTGATGAATTCAGAAGAACTGCAGAGACCGATACAGTTTGGTATCAGCAGCGTCGCAGGAGATGCCAGTCAGCTTTGAACTCCAATGTAGGACTGCCCTAGGGCCTCCTGCTCCGTTTTTTCCCTCTGGGTTTACTCCAGAAGCCTTCTCCGTGAGTGGGTATAGACGTAAAGCAGCAGATGTTTGAGATCAGAGTATTCCTTCTGGATGAGCTGCCAACCACGGCTGACAAACTCCATCTGCTCAAAGTGGCTGGTTTTATGGTGCCCGTAACCCGCCTTGGCCCCTTCTCCTGTCAGTAGAAACAGCTCCGCCAGGCTTATTAGCTAAGCCACATGTGAAGGTCTGGAGCTGGACTTGCTTTTCAGAGGCAATTTGAGCCACATGCCATTGGGAGCATTTAATAGGCAGTGGGAGCTTGTCCCCATTACCACCCCTGACTACAACAACCTTAAGGAACCAAAAGGCTACTTATAATACCCACTTCACCCTGGATTAGATCCCAGCCTGTAACCCACTCCTGGAGATCTGTTATTCAATATATAAACCCACAGAATCCCTGGACTAGATCTCAGTCTGTAACCACGCCCAGGGTTTTGTTGTTCTGTATATAATCCTGGAAACCTCTGGATTAGATCCCAGACTGTAAATCAGTCCTGGAAATCTGTAATTGTAAACATAAACCCTGACCGCCCTGTCTCTATCAGTATCTGACCTGTAATGGCTCTTCCACTCTCTTGTACTCAGTGTTGCTGAACATCAACGGGCTATAAAAAACAACAGAAAGAATTATTTACTGGGAATACATCGAGACACGGGTGAGTCAGTATTATTAATTGTGAGACCTGATGTTGGGGGGGTGGGGCATCCAATTCCACAGGTGGGGGAGAGGAAGGCATGTCCTGTTACCCAGTCCCAGGAGGAGGGGAAAGGATGACGTGACATTGAAGTAGGGGAGAGGACAGTGTGTCTGATGCCCTATCCCGTTACGCAGGTGGGGTGGGGGGAGAGAGAGAGAGAGAGAATGGCGGGTCCAACTTCCTGTCCTGGAGGGTGGGGGGCAGAATTGAAGATTGTACGTCCAGAGCCCCATCACAGAATGGCCGGGGGTCAAGGGTTAGGGGAAGAAAGGACAAGATGTCTGAGGCCCTGTCCCGGGAGAAGTGGGACAGGATGGTGTCCCGGGAGTGGGGGTGGAAGGAGTAGATGGGAGATAGAATGGCATGTGTATAGCACCTCGGGCTGACACGGGACTGTCTTCACAGGTGAGGTGAATGTATGCTTGAGGGAGGGAGCTGGGAGTGTGGACATTATCCAGGCTGCTATCCACGCCGAGCTCCTTCTCCTGCTGCTTCACCGGGACCTGACGGGCTTCCAAGTGGAGCATCGGAAATTAGCGGAACTCCAAGCAGCGATCCGCACTGGTACGTACCTATAGTGTCATCTGTCTCAGGAACCTCACTAGCCCCATCCACGGCGACGAGACACTGCACCACACTGCTCCCCAAGTGACTGGCAGTCCCTCTCCCCTCTCTAATGACCCTTCTCTCTTCCTCTCTGCAGCTCAGGATGATCGGCTGTGGGACGTGGTCTCGGCTACCCACCTCCTGGTTGAGCAGCTGTTTCCGACGCTGGTGTCAGGGGCCCAGAGCTCAGGCTGGCTGACAGAGCGGCACCAGCTGGGGCCCGACGAGTGGCGAGCCCGCTGGGGTCCCGGGGACAAGAAGGAGCAGTGACCAGACCAGGCAGGGCAAGCGGAGGGCAGGGAATCACCCCAACCCCACGTGATACCCAGCATTTGCCTGTCCAGACACTACCCCATCCCTGACTCTTCCACCCATCCTTGGAACCCCCTCCCCATATCCTTTCCCCATCATCTCCCCCTCTATCCACTGAATCTCCTCCCACAGTTCAGAAACACTCTGCCCCATCACTGACTCTCTTTCCCCTCCACTCCCTTCACCCCTACTTCTGGCACCCACCAGATCCCCACCATGGACATTCACCCCAATCACAAACTCTGCCAGCTCTCCCACAGACCCTGTCCTCAATCATCAACTCTTCTCCTCCTACCCACTGAATCCCTCCCACAGTCCACAATCACTCTGCCCCATCACTGACTCTTTCCCCACCCCCTCCCTCCATCCCCCCCAGCACCTACCAGATCCCCTCCATGCACATTCACCCCAATCACAAACTCTCCTAGCCCACTGAAGCCCCTCCCACAGTCCATGAACACTCTGTCCCATCATCAGCTCTCTTCCCCTCCCACCCACTGAATCTCATCTCAGCAGTCCACGAATACTCTTTTCTCCCCCATTGCCAACTGTCCCCCAACCTACTGAATCCCCTCCCGTTCTCCGAATACTCTTTTCTCCACCTCGCCAACTATCCTCCCCCTCCCCATCTACTGAATCCCCTCCCATTCTTCAATCATTGAAATATTTATCTAACTCCACCCCCAGTCAGGCTCCAGCTCAAGGAGAGAATTCTACAAATTCATCATCCTTTATGAGGATGTTCTACACATTCCAGTTTCAACAACTGGCTCCTTTATAATCAGAATTGGATTTGTCATCATTGTCGTCTATGATGTGAAATCTGTTGTTCTGAGGCAGCAGTATTGTGCAAGGACAAAATGACTGTAAATTAATAAATGAATAATGCAAAAGGAAAGAAGTGTTCAAACGGTTCTTGGACCACTCAGAAATCTGATGGCAGAGGAAAAGAAACTGTTTCTGAAACCCCACCCTGAGGATAGTAATGAGAAGAGGGCATGTCGCAGATGGTGAGGGATCTTAATTATGGATGTCACCTTCTTGAGGCATTGCCTCCCGAAGATGTCCTCGATAGTGGGGAGGGCTGCCAATGACTCCAATCCTCTGCAGTGTCTGCTGATCCTGCATATTAAGGCCTCCATATCAGACAGAAGGCTCTGCAACATGTGTCTGCAGAAATTTGCCACGGCCTCTGGTTACGTATTGAATCTCCTCGTACACCTCATGAAGTAGAGCCGCTGGCGTGCCTTCTCCATGATTCCATCAACATGTTGGGTCCGGGATTTTGTGCTGTTCCTCTCCGCACCTTGTGGGACATTGGGCGGCAGCCTTACCCTGTCTTTAGCATTTATCTGTTTTTTTTTTTATGAGGCCGAATTGCTAGCTCGATGGTCAAACCAGCACAGATGGAAAGCGTGCAAGGAGCCGGCCGGATTAGAAACCAGGACCACTCGCCTCGAAGCTGCTCACCCTTCCTACTGCTGATCCCTCGATAAGGACTGGAGTGCGTTTTCCTGACTTCCTCTTCCAGAAGTCCACAATCAATTCCTTAGTCTTACTGCCATTGACTGCAAAGGCTGTTGAGGCGACACCACTCAACCAGCTGACCTATCTCATGCCCGTGTGCCTCCTCGTTCCATCTGAAATTCTGCCAGCATCAGCGGCGTCATAGCAAACGTATAGCGGTCGTTTGAGCTGCACAGTGTAGAGAAAGTAGAGCATTGGCCTAAGCACATATCCTTGAGATGCGTCAGTTGATTGTCAGCGTTATTATTGCTGATCATGAAATTTGTTGTCTTGCAGCAGCAGTACAGTGCAAGAGATGAAATGTACTAAAAATACGTAACAAATACAGTACTGTGAAAAAGTCTCGAGTGAATATATAGAGACAAGCAGCCACTGAAAACCACCCCTCCATCTTCTTGGAGCAGTTTCCCAAATCGGGGCCATCATGTACATCAATTGTTATGACGTTCCTGTTTCTCCCCCACCAATTTCAGCTGGTTGATATCGTACCAGCCACTTTTATCTGGAGAAGTCAGTACTTTGTACACCGATGGACTTGCTCTGCAAACCTTGGAATCAAAAATGAGTTGTGTTAGTGTATTTTAACCATCACTCTTTGTCCTGGGCAATTCTATGGGACTGACTTTTGAGTCCATGTAGGCTTTACTCTGTTGCTTCTTTCCTATTTAATGGGCTGCCACATAACTGGCCTCTTTCTCCAACTCCAACTGTTGTACCCACTTTTCTGACACATCTAACAGGTTCTGACAAATCTAATCCTAACAACTCCTTCAATCCTCTCCTGTCCCTTCCTGTCAAAGGGGTGTAACCCGTTGATGATGCCACCATCAGTACACAAGGTTAAACTATCTTCCACCATCACCCACCTTCTTTATAGGGCCCCTGTCCCCTCCTTATTCAGTCCTGACGAAGGGTTTCGGCCTGAAATGTTGACTGCTCATTTCAATGGATGCTGCCTGACCTGCTGAGTTCATCCAGCTTGTTTGTACATGTTGATTTGACTATAGAATCTGCAGTGTACTTTGTGAAAACTATCTGTCCTGTTGTTGCACCATTTTGGCAATCATTTTTTTGGTGTTCAAATAATCTTTTCCACAATTCGACTAGACTGTGATCTACAAGGTATGTGAACTCTCTTCTTGATCCCTAAACGTGCCGTGATACCGTGTCTTATCTGGGCCTTGAAATGTGTGCCTTGATCCGATTCAATACTCTGGGGTAATCCCCAGCGTATCAATATCTTTTCCAATAAGCTGTGTTTGTCTTAGCCGGGAAAGCTTCCACCCACTTTGTAAAAGTATCCATTACTACAAGAATAGTAACCTCCTGGGGTGGGCGGTAGGGGGACCAACATAATCTATCCGCCAATTAGTCCAAGGCTCTTCCACTGGTCCGGTGCGAAGGAGGGCTCCTTTCTTTTCATTTCTATCAGGATTATGTTGTGCACAGATCAAGCAATTCTTCACATAGTGTTGCACATCATCCTTCATCTTAGGCCACCAGCCCACTTCCTTGATCTTTTCCAGGGTGCTTTCGGCTCCCTGGTATCCTCATTGATCATGGTACCAATGGATCATCTGATTTCGTCCTCCATCCAGAGACACAAACTTTCCTTCATAAATGACAACTCCATCTTTGACAAACACTCCATTGTGCTCTTTGTATATTTCAGACCCTGATCCTTCTATTTTTAAAAATTCTTTATCTTTCTTCTACTCCTCTGTTAAATTCATAACCTTAATCTGTTGTCCCTTCTGCCTTCCAATCTCACCAATCAGTGGCTGCCATTTTTGCCCAATTAAAGTACCTTGCTTTGCCAATTCGTCAGCCTTTCTGTTACCCTCAGGAAAAAATTTAGAGCGAGCTTCACCTTAATGAATGTTTTCTTTTCCCTTTGCCTCCTCAAATATATATTGTAATAAAGCAACAGGCGGGTGTGGCTTCCTATCAGCTGAAACAAGCCCTCCGGCTTCCCACGGAGGCAAATGTTTCTGTAAGGCTGTTACAGGCGTACTTACTATCAGAGTGTATGACTGACCGAAGCGGAAAACGTTCTGGGTGGCTAACCACATATGCTACAGCTGCCTGTTCTGCTGCCTGTGCACTCATGGTTTTGGGTAGCTTTAAAGTTATACTATACATTTCCTGGCCATGTTCATCCTGTATATGTATGCCCAGTTCTCCTCTCATCCATCTGTACTGATGAGGAACAATCTACAAATGCGTAAAAATAGTGCTTTTTTTTCTTTCTCCTTTGTCTCTTCGTTCTCAGACATTATTTTATCTGATCTACTTCCATCCCCTCCTTTTTGTTTGGATACAAACGGTCCCTTAGGATAATTTGCTATCATAACTGGACACTCATATTCACCTCCTTGGTACACCAGGTTATCGGCTAACATTGAGGTAGTATTTACTCGCTTTACACTAATATTTCTCCCTTGCAACAGCAATGCCTATCTAGCAATTCTGTTTTGGCTTACTAAACCATCCTTACATCCAGTAGTGTTCTGTCAGTACTGCAAGTAGATTATGTCCCACTACGTAGGTGGAATGTTGTACCTCCCAGTGTTTTTCACATGCAGTTCTACTGGTGAGAGAATACGCTACTAGTCTTAACCTCCCATGCATCTCCTGTAACAGCACTGCTGAGAGGGTGCTATCAGTTGAGGCCACCTTCAACGAGAATGGCTCATTCGGATATGGATATTTTAGTAGCCGACACTTTTTAGGCTTTGCCTCCAGTCCCAATGCAAGTAACAATTGCAGCAGTTCTGTCCATAGCTGATAATGTTCCTAATTGGTTTCAGTCTACAGAAGTAGATCATCCACATATTGCACCAAGCACAGGCTTTGAGAACTGTTTTAACCCATCCCCAAAGCACTTTTGAAATGTTGATGAGAGTTTATAGAACCCCTGAGGTGAGGCAGTACAGGTGTACTGCTGTCCCAGAAAAGTAAATGCAAGCTTGTAATGACACTCTTTCTAGTACAATAGGACAAAATCCATTTTTTAATTCTAAACCTGTGAACCATTGTGCTCTTTCATTCTGTTTGACCATTGCTTCCAGACTAGTTGCTGCAGTTACTTTATTCAGTTAATGGAGTTACTTCATTCAGTCCTTGATAGTCTATTGTCAATCTCCAATAACCACCTGCTTTCCTTGCTGGTCAAATGGGGGAGATGTTAGTGGAGGGTTCTTGCCTCACTATCCCTTCTTGTACCAAATTCCGTATTACCTTACCTACATCTTTCTCTGCTTGTCTTGGAAACCCATATTGCTTTCGTGGTTTGGGGTCTGGACATATACTGCCACCCATCTTTCCGCATTCATGCTTGTACCTTGCAAATTTCCCCGAGCTCTGTGCAATAATTTGCTGCACCTTCTGATCATTGCTCATCTCCTCTGGTTTGATCCACGTTTCACCCATTGTGCATATTCTATCCTGATATTCTCCTACCGGGATCTGCATGTGCTGTATATTATTCATGCCAGTTGGAATCTGCCAAACCATACAATTAACTGGGTCAATACAAAGCCCCACTTCAGCATTGTAATCATTCCCCAGTGTATGTTGCTGTTTGCTGGATAATTCTACCAACACTATTGAATGTCTCCTATTCTGACTTCCAACTTGCATGTCCCACTTGTGCATGCCCTGTGAATCCACTTAAGATAATTTTACCATCTCCCAATTTATGTTATTTGCATTAGTGGTGTTGATGGTGGTTCAGGATCCTCCAGTGTCCCATAAAAGGTAACAGGGCGGCCTCTGACCCTACCACTCACTCAAGGTCTTCCGGTTTCATACCACCGTGTGTCTCACACACCTGTTGGTGAGGCCTCACACTGTCATTGAAGCCCAGGGTACAATTCCCTGGATTGCAGTATCTCCATGTTATTTTGTGGGGGGGGGGGGTCTCACTCTCTCAGGTTTGGATATTCTCTCAATGTTGTCCCTCTAGACCACAGTTACAGCATTTAAATCACCTTCAGTTCTCCCTGTTCCTGGCACCGTTCTATTTCCTCCGCTCTTCTTTGCCACTTGGTACTGTGGTGGGGAGACCCTTGGGGTGGGTCTTCTACCTTAATTTCTCCAGGAAGTTGCCTGCCTTTTAATAAACAGCACTTTCCCATTAGAGGGTTTAGTTGGCCTTTGTATCTCCTTTTCCCACTCTACTCACTTTCCTCAGTATGTGTGGGATCAATGGAATCAAACATTTCCAATGGCTTTTTATATTCATCTATTTGAGGGCTCTGCTCCTAAATAGTCTCAATCCAATGCTGTTCCATTTACTCCTTGGAACACATCCATAAACAGGATGCAAACACATTGTTCACCTCTTCCCCTGGTATCGTTTTGCTAGCATGTTTACTCTGTTAACACTGATAATAGTCAATATTGCATTCTTTAATTCCTCACTAGTTCCTCCACCATGTCACTATATATATCACAAAATACAGGAGCAGAACAAGGCAATTTGGCCCATTGAGTCTGCTCTGGCATTCCATCATGGCTGATCCAGTTCTCTCTCAACCCAGTCTCCTGCCTTCTCTTCGTATGCCTTCTTGCGCTGACCAATCAAAACTCTATCAACCTCCACCTTAAATATACCCAATGACGGCCTCCACAGCCAGTTGTGGCAAAGCATTCCACAGATTCACCACACTCTGGCTGAAGAAATTCCTCCTCATCTCCATTCTAAAATAATGCCCCTCCGTGTCCTCTGGTCTTAGACTCTCCCACTATAGGGAACATCTTCTCCACAAAGAAAAGACGCAGCCTGTTATTCAGTACAACGTCATCTCTTGGCAAAGCTGAGTGGTATACAAACATTATAATCAAATTCCCTTCCTCAGAGTAATCTAGGCCATGTATTACTCTCTGATTATCAGTTGATTGGAAAACCTCTCGAGGATAGTGTCTGAACACATTTCCGGAATCCTTGGCAATATCTCTAAGCTGCTGTACCCTGAACAGTGTTGTGTGTGTTATATTTCTGATTTTGATTTCTTGCCCTGAGCAGTGGGTAGATCCGGCTTCTGTTTGTAGTGTGTTGGTGGGGATACCTTGGGGAGATGGTGCTTCGTCATTATCATATCTGTATCTAGCTGCTTCATCGGCTAAATCACTCCAAAGGATATCTCCATATTCACCTTCCTCCCATCTTTCAGATATTATTCCTCTCTGTGCCGGAGTTGGTCCTGCAGCATTTATATCTGCTTTAAACGCTTTGCATGACCCCAGTGTTACCCTTCCTTTCCTGTGCTGATGTCTTAATCACATTCATTGCCGTCTTTAACTTGCCACATTGTTTCCTTAATCCTTCCTCTTCATTCTTTGCTAGTTCAGCAGCTTCCTCTTGTTAACTTTTTTTCATTAACCAATTCCTCACACTTCAGCTGAAACTGGCTCATACATATCAGTCCATACCTCTCTGACCCTACAAGTCAGTAATCCTTTCTCTCAAAGTTTTTCCTCCTTTTGGAGCCTTTTGTTTTCTTCTAATTTCTCTCTCTCTCTTTGCTTCTGCTTTATACCGATTGTCTAGGATTTCCTGTTATAATCACTCACTCAGCTTCTGCTTTATGCTGACGTTCATTTTCTGTTTCTAATCTGTGCCATTCTGCCTTAGCATTCTGTCGAGAGTCTATCGACTCCTCAATTAAGCTGTCATCTGCTACTGCTTTTTCTTGTAATCGTTTAAACTTCTTGACCAACAGCTTCTCTTAGGCGATTCTCAGCCTTCACAAATTCTTCATCTTGCGGCCACTTCCCCAACACGTATTTCTGGAGGAAACCCCTCCAATCAAAGCAATCCAATTCCTTTGGAGTTGCAGAATTCCCCTATTTATATATATATATATATATATATATATATATATATTTATCCTAGGTTAGTTTTCTACTCAGTACCATATCTCTCTGTATCTCACCCATGTGGTTTGATTCAAGTCTCCTACTGACTCAGCAAAGAGTTTTATCCTTGAGCACCCACCCAGGGATGCTAACTCTGTTATAAGGATCTACCCCTTAGTAATAATGATCAGGGAGGCACAGAATCTGTACTCACCAATAAGTAACCTTTATTGTTTCAACTAAAAAGCACATAGATTCACAAACTACTTGTGTGCACACCCACTAGGATACCCTGACCCTTCATGAACAATGAAGAAAAAAGGTATCACTCGGGGGAAAGGAGACTAGGCGTTACTCGTGGTCCAGATCTCCACATGTCCGTGGGGTCCTCCACATCCGTGAAGGTCGGTCTCTGCTTGTTGGCGAGTTATTGCCCCACCTATTTGAAACTCCTGATTCTTATAGTATTTCTCATCAGTTCAACTGATGCATCTCCATCCCATTGGCTCAAGGTCACCTGACCTACCTGAGTAGCCTTCTTACTAGCTCTGGTCCAAGGGTACAACCAGCATCGTTCTATGGTTTCTGCCCCCGGCCTCGTGCCTTTGTTCCTTTCAACTCTGGGTTCAAACCAGTTAAACTAGGTGACCCAAACACTGCGTCTCACCAGATGACAGATTGCTTCCCCGGCAAGCCTGTCACCTTATGTAATAAATAGCTACTCGTCTGAGAATGGTCTCAGGTTTAGCCAGCCATTAGCTGAAACTCCTTGTATCCGTTTTCAATTGCTCTGATTAGAGTATCCCAGAGCAAGAATCAATTAAAATGGGGGGGGGGGGGGGGGGCTGCAAGGATAATCTCACAAAAATGGCCACCTCCATCACCTTCAAATTCCTGGCAAGAACAAGTAATTGGCTTGTCTATTTCCACTATTCTTCATTCATCCAAATGCACTGATTTGTAAACTGTAGGTGTTTCTAGCCAATAGGAGGGAGATGAGGGATTGCTACATTCTCTGTTTTGCAGAGACATGGATACGCTAGATGTGGTGATCTGGCCCAAAGACTTCTTGATCCACTGGATGGATGAATTGCCAGTCTGGAAAAGGCAAGAGGCAGGGCTCTGTATTTCATAATAACAAGAAATATACATAAAAAAAGACAGAATGCATTCAGAGTCTTCTCCATCCACCAAGAGAACCACAATCTGCTGAGGGCTAGATTAGTGACATTCAGGTCTGGTGACCAAGGAAAGTCCAGGTACAACCTTCTGAAAACCATCTCACATGTGAGATGACAACTTCAGACCAAACTTGAATCACAGAAGGGTGCTTGACATCTTTTGCAGAGCTTGAATGCTAGCATCTCATACAAAGTAAATTCGAGCCACTCACGTGATAACAAGGTTTCGCTTCTACATGGGCTCAATGCCTTTATGCTTTCTGACTGACAGAACACAGAGGTACCTTCACAAACTCCCACAGCCTCCAATGACCCTGTGATATCAGTCGCTGAGACTGAATTGAGAGCATCCTTCAGGAGGGTGAACCCATGGAAAGATCTGGCCCAAACGAGGTACCTGGTTGAGTACAGAAGACCTATGCTGATCAACTGGTTGGACTGTTTGCTGATATCGTTTAACCATTTGTTTCAGCAGTCTAGGATACCCACCTGCTTCAATAATACCAATATCCAAGAAGAGCGTAGTAACCTGCCTTAATGTCTATTGTCCAGTAGCACTTGCATCCACTGTGATGAAGTGCTTTGCGAGGTTGGTGATGAAATATATCAACTCCTGTCACAACCATGGATTCGGCAGCACAACAGACATAGCAATTGCGCACATAAATATTCACGTGCCAGCTAATCATTTCATTGTGATGGTATTTAACTCCATTCTTTTTGTTGCAGCAGTTGTCAAGACTTGGACACAGCACAGCAACACTTCTTTGCCTGCTTGCATTCGTCCTTGCCTGAGAAATTGGACTGTTGAGTCAACTAGTGGTATTTGTTTCATATTTAGTTATTCCTTTCAGCCGCAGTGTTGGCTTCATTTTCCATTTGAGAGTTTTAGTTAACAGCCCTGTATGGATTCGCATTCATTCTTCTCTTTTCCCTCTAACACTGTTTGCATTAAAATCTGTGAACTATTGACCCACTTCAGTGCCTCTCACTCCGCACTTTGGCCATATCCGAGCATAGTGACAACTCCTGACTGAGGAGCAACTGGATCACTCCAATTTGTCCACCATCACAACAGATCCACAGCAATGCCATTTCATTGGCTCTTCGATGTTAGTTTATTATCAAACTACATATCTGTCACCATATACAGCCTGAGATTCCTTTTTCAGTGGGAATTCACTGTAAATACAAGAAACACAATAGAGTCGAAGAAAAACCATCCCCAATAGGACAAACAACCAATATGCAAAAGACAACAAACTGGGCAAACACAAAAAGAGAAAATAAATAGATAAGCAATTAATAGCAAGAAAACTAGTAATTTATTGAGACACAGTGTGAAATAAGCCCTTCCAGCCTTTTGAGCCACAATGCCCAGCAATCCCCGGATTAGATCCATGGGCCAATTTGCAATGGCCAATTCACCTACAAACTGGTACATCTTTAGAATCTGGAAGGAAACTGTAGCAGCTGGAGAAAACCCACATGGTTGCACGGAGAACGTACAAACTCCTTACAGGCAGTGGTGGGAATTGATCACGGGTCACTGGTACTGTACTGCTCTAACCACTGTGCAACCACACCACTGCATTGACGAGTCCTTGAAAGAGAGAACCAGTCATGGGAACAATTCAGTGAGGGGGGCGAGTTCAATTTTTCCCTCTGGTTCAAGAGCCTGATGGTCGAGGGGTAATAACTGTTCCTGAACCCGGTGGTGTTGGCCTGCACCTTCTTCCTGATATCAGGAGCGGGAAGAGAACATGCCCTAGCTGGTGGGGGGTCCTCAATGCTGGATTCTGCTTTCTTGCAACAGCATTCCCTATAGAATTCCACATTAGCCATGAAGGACTGAGTTTCCATACCAACCTTTGATGCAATTACACATCTATCACGTTTGTCAAAGTTTTAGATGAAATGTCCAATTTTCACAAACTCTTAAGGAAGTAGAGGCATTGCAGGCTTTCTAAATAATGACACTTATGAGCTAGATCTCCTACAGATCCTCAGAAATTATAACACCGAGATTATGAAGTTGTTGACGCTCTCCACCTGTGATGTAGACTGGCTCATGGATCTTCAGTTTCCTTCTCCTGAAATCAGTAATCAGCTCCTTGGTTCTGCTGACATTGAGTGAGAGTGTTGTTGCAGGAACACTCAGCTGGATTTTTAATCTCCCAACTATATGCTGATTCATCACCACCTTTGATTTGGCCAACGACATCCGCAAACTTAAATATGGCATTGGAGCTTGGCTTAGCTTTACAGTGGTGAGTATAAAGTGAGTAGAGTAGGGGACTAAACACACAGCCTTGTGGTGCAGCTGTGCTGATGAAGATTATCGCTAATGTGAACTGACTGGCATCTGCAAGTAAATAAAATTGAGGATACAGTTCCATGAGGAGGTATTGAGGCCTAGATCTTGAAACTTATTGATTAGTTTTGAAGGGATGATAATATTAAATGCAAAGCTACAGTCAATGAAGAGCATCCTGATATATACATCTTCGCTGTCCAGACGCTCCAATGTTGAGTGAAGAGCTAATGAAATGGCACCTGCTGTCAACCTATTGTGCCAGTGGGCAAATTAGAGCAGATCCAAGCTGTTTCTTAGGCAAGAGTTGATGCTGTGTATTTCATCATCAGCCTTTCAAAGCACTTCATCAAAGTGGATGTAGGTGCTACTGGATGATAGAATAACAGGTTACTATGTTCTTCTCAGGTACCAACATAATTGAAGCTGGCACAAAGCAGGTAGGTACTTTAGACTGCCAAAGTGAGAGGTTAAAGATATCAGTAAACACTCCAGCTAGTTCATCAGCATAAGTCTTTAGTACTTGGCCAGGTTTGCTGTCTGAAAGATGCTCTCACATCACTCTCAGACTGAAATTACAGGGTCACCGGGCACTGTAGGAGTTTGTGAAGATGCCTGCTTTGTTTACCAGTCTAAGCAAGCAAAGACGGCATTGAGCTCATGTGGGAGCAAGACCTTCTTGTCACCTGTGTTGCTTGGTTTCACCTTGTAGGATATGATAGCATTCAAGCCCTACCACAGCTGTCAGGCATTCTTCAGTTTGGTCCAGAATTTCCCCTTTGCATATGAAGAAACATAGAAAACCTACAGCACAATACAGGCCCTTCGGCCCCCAAGTCCACAGACATGAAGCAATCCCATAGCCGCTCCTCTGCTTCTTGTGACCACTTCTCTGTTGTCCTTGCTTTTGCAGCTGTGCTCTTTATCCTCTCCCAGTCTTCAGGAGGAAGATGGCCAAGAGATCAGATTTCCCGAAATGTGGTCTAGGCAGGTAACGGTAGCATAGCAGAGGTAGAGTATGTTGGTGCCCTTAGTGCCACGGGTGATTTTGATTGATAATTGGTCAGCGATTTCTTCAAACAAGCCTGATTGAAGTCCTTGACAACGATTTGAAAGACGTCGGGGTGAGGTGCTTCTTGTTTGCTGATGGCAGCATTCAGTACCTTGAGTGCCCGCTTAACATTGACCTTTGATGGTATGGGTCACAGAGGAGAACTCTCTTGTTAAGTAGAACAATCAGCACATAATCCTTAGATGTTCCATGTTAAGAGAACAAGAGCACAGCAAGATCACTACATCTCAGCACCAAAAAGAGTTTATCATGAAACACAGATTCCCCACCTTTTGCCTCTTCCAAATCAGCAGTCGGTCCATCCATGTGTATTAAGAAGCCCTCGGGTCTTACCGACATATCCGGCATGTCTGAAGTGAGCCATGCCTCTGAGAAACATAGATGGTGGCAATTCCTCATTTCCCTCCAATACAGTAATCTTGCTCTTAGGTCCTCCATCTTGTTCTCCAGCGACTGTACATTTTCTAACTCAGCCCTGGAACATCTGGATAGTGAAGATGCCTATATCAGAATGATCTTCATGGGATAAAGCTCAACATTCAACACTATCATCCCCTCAAAACTAAATCAGCTCCATGAACTTATCCTCAATTCCTCCTTTATGCAACTGGATCTTCAATGTCCTCACTTGCAGACCGCAGTCAGTTCAGATTGGCAACATCTCCTCAACAATCACCATTAGCACAGGTGAACCTCAAACCTCTGTGCTTAGTCCACTGCCCACTTTCTAGTTATGACTGTGAAGCTAAGCACAGCTCTGATGCCAGATTTAAGTTTGCTGATGCCACCACTGTTGTTAGCCAAATCAAAGGTGGTGATAAATCAGCATATAGGAGGGAGATTGAAAATTTGGCTGAATGATGCCACAATGACAAACTCTCACTCAACATCAGCAAAACCAAAGAGATGATTACCAGGAGGAGGAACCAGTCTTCATTAGGTGATCCATGGTGGAGAGGCTGAGTAACATTAAATTACTTTCCTCTCCACCAATGAACCCCTGACGAGCACAGGATAGGGTCAGTAACTTTAATTTCCTCAGCGTTATCATTTAAAAGGATCTGGCCTGAGTCCAGCACATAAATCTCTTTAGAAAGATGGCACAGCAATATCTCTACTTTCTTTAAAGATTGCGAAGATTAGGCATGTCCTCTAAAACTTTGACCAGCTTCAATAATGCATGCTGGACAGTATCCTGACTGGTTGCGTCATGGCCTATTATGAAACACCACTGTCCTTGAATGAGAAGCCTACTAAAGTTAGTGGGCACAGGTAAAGCCCTCCCTATCACTGAGCACATCTACAAGGGACACTGCTGCAGGAAAGCACCATCCATCATCAACGACCCCACTATCCAGGTCTTCTCGCTGCTGCCATCAGGAAGGAGGACAGGAGCCTTCAGGTTCAGGAACAGTTATTACCCCTCAACCATCAGGCTCCTGAACCAGTGTAGATAACCTCATTTACCACAAGATCCCAATGGTTTCAACAACCTATGGATTCATTTTCAAGGACACAACAATTCCTGTTCTCAATATTATTCATCACTATTGTATATTTTTAACATCCCACTGCTACGGGCGGAAGTTCCCACTTGCTTCAAAAAGGTAACAATTATACCAGTGCCTAAGAAGAATAATGTGAGCTGCCTTAATGACTATCACCCAGTAGCATTCACATCAACAGTGATGAAATGCTTTGAGAGGTTGGTCATAGCTGGACTGAACTCCTGCCTCAACAGGAGTTGACCCATTGCAATTGCAATATTGTGCCTATCACCACAATAGGTCAATGGCAGATGCAATCTCAATGGCTCTTCACACGGTTTTAGACCATTTGGATGACACAAACACCTACATCAGGATACTGTTCATCGACCATAGCTCAGCATTCAATACCATCATTCCCACAATCCTGATTGAGAAGTTGCAGAATATGGTCCTCTGTAACTCCCTCTGCAACTAATTCCTTGACTTCCTAACCAGACCACAATCTGCGGATTAGTGATAACATATCCTCCTCGCCGACGAACAACATTGGCGCAACTCAGGGGTGTGTGCTTAGTCCACTGCTCTACTCTCTATGTACACATGACTGTGTGGGTAGGCATAGCTCAAATACCATCTACAAATTTGCTGATGATACAACCATTGTTGGTAGAATCTCAGGTGGTGATGAGAGGGCGTACAGGAGTGAGATATGCCAATTAATGGAGTGGTGCCACAGCAACAACCTGGCACTCAATGTCAGTAAGACGAAAGAACTGATTGTGGACTTCAGGAAGGGTAAGACAAAGAAACACATACCAATCCTCATAGAGGGATCAGAAGTGGACAGAGTGAGCAGCTTCAAGCTCCTCAGTGTCAAGATCTCTGAGGATTTAACCTGGTGCCAACATATCAATGTAGTTATAAAGAAGGCAAGACAGCGGTTATACTTTATTAGAAGTTCGAAGCAATTTGGCATGTCAACAAATACACTCAAAAACTTCCATAGTTATATAGTGTAGAGCATTCTTATAGGCTGCATCACCATCTGGTATGGAGAGGCCACTGCATAGGACCAAAAGAAACTGCAGAAGGTTGTAAATCTAATCAGCTCCATCTTGGGTACTAGCCTACAAAGCACCCAAGACATCTTTAGGGAGTGGTGTCTCAGAAAGGCAGTGTCCATTATTAAGGACCTTCAATACCCTGGGCATGCCCTTTTTTCACTGTTACCATCAGGTAGGAGGTCCAGAAGCCTGAAGCAATTCAGGAACAGCTTTTTCCCCTCTGCCATCCGATTTCTAAATGGACATTGAATCTTTGGACACTACCTTACTTTTTTTAATATACAGTATTTCTGTTTTTGCATGTTTTTAAAAATTTGTTCAATTTAACTAATTGATTTATATATTTTTTAAAAATTTATTTGTTATTTTTTTCTGTTAGATTATGTATTGCATTGAACTGCTGCTGCTAAGTTAACAAGTTTCACATCACATGCCACTGATAATAAACCTGTTTCTGATTCTATATTATTACTATTTTGTTTTTGTATTTGCACAATTTGTTGTCTTTTGTATATTAATTGCTTGCCTGTCTTTGTGTGTAGTCTTTTCATTGATTCTTTGTATTTTAAAGATTCAAACGATTGTATAATCAAAGAATGTATAAATTATACAACCTTGAGATTTGTTTGCTCCACAAAGCAAGAAACCGGAAAGAATCCAATTAAACAAAAAAAAAGGCCAACACCCGATGTGCAAAAGGAAGGAGAACTAAAACACAAATCATGCAAACAATTGAAGCGAATAAGAATATTCTGAAACAAACCGAGTCCTCCAATCTGATCCATGGAGCAGCCCCGAGTAGACCCAAAGTCCCACTTATCAGTTCATCATATTAGCAGGCACGGAGCACAGCAGCTGGGGAAGTATTCATAGCAACAGCGCCACAGAAAGAGGAGTGACCATCACGGATAGCGAGTGAATTGGCTCTCTTTTCCAGTGGGCACTTATTGTGAGTGGCCTCTAAAAAATAAATCTGAGGGTAATCTAGACACTAGAATACTACAGCACAGTACAGGCCATTCGGCCTGTGATGTTGTGCCGACCCATATATTCCTTAAAAACAAGTACTAAACCCACACTACCCCGTAACCCTCTATTTTACTTTCATCCATGTGCCTGTCCAAGAGGCTCTTAAATACCCCTAATGTTTTAGCCTCCATTACCATCCCTGCCATGTCATTCCAGGCACCCATAACCCTCTGTGTAAAACTTACCCCTGATGTCTCCCCTTAACTTTGTACATATGCCCTCCGGTCTTTGCTATTCGTGCCCTGGGAAACAGGTACTGACTATCCAGCCTACCTATGCCTCTCATAACCTTGTAGACCTCTATCAAGTCCCCTCTCATCCTTCTGCACTCCAAAGAGAAGAGTCCCAGCTCTGCTAACCTTGCCTCTTAAGACTTGTTTTCCAATCCAGGGAACATCCTGGTAAGTCTCCTCTGCACCCTCTCCACAGCTTCCGCATCCTTCCTATAATGAGGTGACCAGAACTGAACACAGTACTCTAAGTGTGGTCTCACCAGAGATATGTAGAGTTGCAACATGACCTCTCTACTCTTGAACTCAATCCTCCTATTAATCTATCAAGACATACACAGTATGTACAGCGTATTCCCATTAATTGGACCATGATTAATTGGAACAGCCACTATTTTGGAGAACTTTTACAGAACAAACACTAATCGAGAAAATTGCTGAGATTCCCTTTCTCTATTTCGGATACTATGATGATTAATGGGGCAGTAGACTGTTGATCAACAGGTTCTAACTAACGCCAGCCACATGTACATTAAACACAACACCATACTTAGAGCATTAAATTCCATGTGTTTGTGTTCAAAGAACAATTTTTTGTGATAATTAACAAGAAATAAGCAGTGAGACAACTCCAAACTGCTCAGCTTGTTGACTTCATTAACTTTGCCTCCAATTTTCACCCTGCCCTCAAATTTACCTGGTCCATTTCCGACACCTCCCTCCTCTTTCTTGATCTTTCTGTCTCTATCTCTGGAGACGGCTTATCTACTGATATCCACTATAAGACTCTCACAGCTACCTGGACTGTTCCTCTTCCCACCCTGTCTCTTGCAAAAATGCTATCCCCTTCTCAAAATTCCTCTGTCTCCGCTGCATCTGCTCTCAGGATGAGGCTTTTCATTCCAGGACGAAGGAGATGTCTTCCTTTTTTAAACAAAGGGGCTTCCCTTCTTCCACCATCAACTCTGCTCTCAAACGCATCTCTCCCATTTCCCGCACATCTGCCCTCATCCCATCCGCCCGCCACCCCACTCAGGATAGGGTTCCCCTTGTCCTTACCTACCACCCCACCAGCCTCCGGATCCAACGTATAATTCTCTGTAACTTCCGCCACCTCCAACGGGATCCCACTACCAAGCACGTCTTTGCATTCCCCCCTTTCTGCTTTCCGCAGGGATCGCTCCCTACGCAACTCCCTTGTCCACTCATCCCCCCCATCCCTTCCCACCGATCTCCCTCCTGGCACTTATCCTTGTAAATGGAACAAGTGCCACACCTGCCCTTACACTTCCCCCCTCACCACCATTCAGGGCCCCAGACAGTCCATCCAGGTGAGGCAACACTTCACCTGTGAGCCGGCTGGTGTGGTATACTGCGTCCGGTGCTCCCGGTAGGGCCTTTTATATATTGGTGAGACCCGACGCAAACTGGGAGACCATTTCGCTGAACACCTACGCTCTGTCTGCCAGAGAAAGCAGGATCTCCCAGTGGCCACACATTTTAATTCCACGTCCCATTCCCATACTGATATGTCTATCCATGGCCTCCTCTACTGTCAAAATGAAGCCACACTCAGGTTGGAGGAACAACAGCTTTGGGTAGCCTCCAACCTGATGGCATGAACATTGACTTCTCTAACTTCCGTTAATGCCCCTCATCCCCTTCTTACCCCATCCCTGATTTGTTTTTTTCTCTCTCTCTGCCCATCACTCTGTCTGTTCTCCATCTCCCTCTGGTGCTTCCCCCCCCCTTTCTTTCTCCCTAGGCCTCCTGTCCCATGTTCCTTTCCCTTCTCCAGCTCTGTATCACTTTCACCAATCACCTTTCCAGCTCTTAGCTTCATCCCACCCCCTCCAGTCTTTTCCTATCATTTTGCCCTCCCTCTCTTACCTTCAAATCTCTTAGTATCTTTCCTTTTAGTTAGTCCCAACGAAGGGTCTCAGCCCGAAACGTCGACAGCGCCTCTCCCTATAGATGCTGCCTGGCCTGCTGTGTTCCACCAGCATTTTGTGTTTGTTGTTTGAATTTCAAGCATCTGCAGATTTCTTCGTATTTGCTCCAAACTGTTTTGATCACTGCTATTTCAATCATTCAGGTTTAGGGATGCTAGAAATAGCCAGTGAAAATGAAACAATTTCACTACTTCAACAAGTTAGGACCATTGAAGAATTTGAAGGTATCAGCACTCATCTTGAATGCTACAATGAAAATGAAGAGTTGGAGGGTGGAATTGTTGACTGCATTATATGAAGGTAATCCATTATCTACACTAGGTACTATTGTTAGTGTTCTAATTTGTTTTGTATTTCATTGAAATACATAATTTGATACTCACGTTTGTCATTTTTATACCTTTTTAACTACTTCCATGATACTTCGGCTAATGGGGGCAGAACTTAATTGGCCCAAAAAGCAATGGTCTCGATCTCTCAATTAACCGGAATTCACTGTACTTTGATGATAAATTACTTTGAGCATTACCTGCTCCACCCCCACCCGATCTGGACGTCAAAAGCGTAACGGGACCGTCCTCACTGATGCTGACAGAGCGGCGGCTCTCCTCGCGCATGCGCTCTGCCGAGGCGCTGTCTACACACTCACCAGTGCGCAGGCGTACTACCGTCTCCCCGCCCCACTGCCGGCTCTCCTTCCCTCCGGCAGCGAATGCTCTGGTTGCTGGCGGGCAACGGGTTTCTCAGCCTCCGAGATCCGAATTTTATCCCCGCGTTTCCAGGACCTCCGGTGTACCTATCTCTGTCTGGGGACCCAAATCCCCTTCCACGACGTTAAATGAGGAGTTAGCTTTAAAACTACAACTCCCAGCTTGCGCGGAGATTTTTTTTTCAACGTCACTACCGGCAGTTGGGCCGGAACGGAAGTCGTAAGGAGAAAGACGGCATCCGCGTGGAGTGAGGAGTGTAATGGACACTCCGTCTCCTCAGAACGATATAGAGACCCTACCACCCCTGGGTGGTGGGTCCTTGTGTCCCCAAGCCGGAGGTCCTCCGGGCGGAGCTGCCCAGTGTCCCCAGAGCAGAGGTGCTCCGGGCGAAGAGCCTCAGTGCTGTAAGTGTGGAGGTCCCCTGGGTGAAGTAGACCGGCCCCTGGGGGTGACTGCCCATGCCGAACCCGGACACCATATCTCTCGCCGCCGCCGGGCCCAGCGCCCCTTCGATTTTAGCCGGCATGGACGCCGGCACGTAGCGCTACGGCTGGCCTACCTGGGCTGGGACTACCAGGGCTTCGCCAGCCAGGAGAACACCAGCAACACGGTGGAGGCTAAGCTGTTTGAGGCGCTGACCAAGACCCGGCTGGTGGAGAGCAGACAGACGGCCAACTACCATCGTAGCGGCCGCACCGACAAGGGAGTCAGCGCCTTTGGACAGGTGGGGGAGGGTGCAGTTGGACCCTGGCGGGGCAACCGATTGGCATCTGGGGTGGACCGCATCGACCCCTTCCCCTTCGCCCCCTCTCCCTCCCCACTACCCTCTCCCTCTTCCTCCGATGTTGAACTTCAACGTCTGTCCGACCACCTTTGGGAGATCAAATATAAAGGGACAACACACAGTTAATCACAATCACGTTTATTATCATAGACATATGTCGAATTATCTTGTCTTACAGCAGCAGTGCAAAGAAAAATGTTTTAAATTACTATAAGTTACAAAAATAAATAAATAGTGCCTTACATCAAGGCAGTGTTCATGGACTGTTCAGAAATCTGATGCCTGAGGGAAAGAATCTGTTCCTAAAAAGTTCTTCATGATCCTATTCCCCCTCCCTACTGAGACAGGGCACATACCAATGATGAGGTGGATGCTGTCTCCTTGAGACACCGTTTTGAAAATGCACTTGATTGTGGGAAGAGTTTTGCCTGAGCTGGAGGTGTCCCAGTCGGCAAGCCTCCATAGCTCCTTTTGATCCTAATCCTTCTCTCCATACCAGGTGGTGATTCAAACTTCTAATGAAGTAGAGCCGCTGTTGTGCTGCCTTCATGATTATATTAATGTGTGGGCCCAGGATAGATCCTCTGAGGTTTAGTCACCCAGGAGCTTGAAGCTACTCACCCTTCCCACGGTTAACTCCTCAATGAGGACTGATCTGTGTTCTCCCGACCACCCCTTCCTGAATTCCACAATCAATGGCACCAATGTATGGAGGGATCTTGGGTTTCGGTCTGAATCAGGTTTATTATCACTGGCATGTGACGTGAAATTTGTTAACTTAGCAGCAGCAGCAGTTCAATGCAATACATAATCTAGTAGAGAAAATAATAATAAATAAGTAAATCAATTATGTATATTGGATAGATTTTTTAAAAGTGTAAAGAAACAGAAATACTGTATATTTTAAAAAGTGAGGTAGTGTCCAAGGGTTCAATGTCCATTTAGTAATTGGATGGCAGAGGGGAAGAAGCTGTTCCTGAATCACTGAGTATGTGCCTTTTGGCTTCTGTACCTCCTACCTGATGGTAACAGTGAGAAAAGGGCATGCCCTGGGTGCTGGAGGTCCTTAATAATGGATGCTGCCCTGAGACTGGCTGCACACAGTATGAAAGGATGGTAAAGAAGGCTTATGGCATGGTTGCGTTCATCAGTCAGGGTGCTGGGTGTAAAAGTCAAGTTATATTGTAGTTGTATAAAACTTCAGTCAGATTGTATTTAGAGTGTTGTATTCAGTTCCAGTCACCCCATTACAGGATGGATCTGGAGGTTTTGGAGGGGGTGCAGAAGAGTTTCACCAGGTCTCTGCCTTGATTATGAGCTATAATGAGAGGTTGGACAAACTCGATTGTTGTCTTTGACCAGGATTATGTTTATTCTTACTGACACGTCATGAAATTTTTGTTACGGCAGCAGTACAATGTGAAACAAAAATTACTATACGTTACAGTATAACTAATAAGTTTAACTCGTTAATATTATAAAGTTTTGAAGATATCCTTGCTGGTAGGGAGCTTGTGGATCTGACTGAATCTTTAACCCTCTGCAATATCTTTCGATGCCGTGTATCAGAGTCTCCGTACCAGGCAGTGATGCAACTGGTCAGAGTGCTCTCCACCTAACGTTTGCAGAGATGTGCTTGTCTTTGGTGACAGACCACTTCTCTCAAACTCCTAATGAAGTAGAGCTGCTGGAGTGGGGGATCCTGCGAGGAGAGCTGACAGAGACTTAGCAGATTAAGAGAGGCACAGATTTAGTAAATAGCGGTATCTATCCCCCCCACCCCAGGCTGAAATGTCTAATAGTCGAGAGCATGCATTTAAGTTCAAAGGAGATGTGTGCGGCAGGTTTTTTTTTACACAGAGTGGTGGGTGCCTGGAATGTACTGCCAGGGCTGCTGGTGGAGGAGGCAGATACAGCAGTAGAGGTGTTTAAGAGGCTTTTAGATTGGCAAGGGGGTGTGTTGGGAATAGAGGGTTGCCTCTGTGGGCAGAAGTGATGAAAAGTCATTACCTTAATTAATATGGCACAACATCATGGGCCAAAGGGTCTGCTCCTGTGGTGTACTGTCTGTTTTGTATTTTACAGATCAGATGGTCTGTGGGTTTGGAGGTTATCTTTGAGGGGTTTTTGCTATTCTCTGTATGTTTGTTGCCCTCATCCTTGCTGGGAGAGGTACTCGGTTTTGTAGCTGAGGGGCCACCTGGAGATGCTTCACTGTGTCCTGCAAAGAGAGAGATTGAAATGAATGGAGAGAGGGGCAGTTGAACAGATTGAAAGGGGGGTGACAGATGGAGTGGGTGCAAGACACAGGTGAACAGAGAGAGAAGGAAACGTACATGGAGATGGAGGGTGAGAGACAGCAGAGAGAGAACCTTGTACAGGTATATACACACACATAGAGAAGTATGGACATGCAGCCACGGAGAGAGGGAGAACAGGAGAAGGGATGGAGAGTGGGAGAGAAGTGAACAGTAACAGAGAGATGCTCAGATGGACACGCACACACGGACAAGTTCGGACACCTACACACATTCTGAGTGGAGGAGATCAGTATTGAATGTCGATTTCCAGGGGCTCTGCAAAGGATTTCATTTCCCTTCTGGTGGGCTATCTGAGGGAGTGGCCTCTAGAATTAAGGGAGCATGAAGTTTCAGATGTCCAGAGCTTGAAGTTCAGGAGGATAAATGTTGAACCTTCTGCTCCAAGGGTTTCAGCCCACGTGTGACACAATTTGCTCCAGCTGTAGGCATCTATCGTATCTCAGCGGGTAGAGACAGCAACACTCGGTCCCCAAGACCTGGCTTCAAACCTGAACTCTGCCTTTACGTGTGTCTCTGTGTCAATACTTTAGGAGCATGTTCTTCCCTTCTACCATCAGATTTCTGAGCAGCTGAATGTGACTTCACTATCCTCCATCTATTCACTTTTTGGAACTTATAGTTTTTATGTATTGCATTGTATGACTTATGTGAATGAGAGTAAACGTGATTTAGATTCTCTCTGCCCCCATGTCTCTCACTCTCTTTCTCGCTCAGTGTCCATATGTATCCCTCGTGTGTGTGTGTCCGTCCATCCATCCGTGTCCCTCTATCTGTTCACTTGAGGAGCTCTGAGATCCATCCACATAGCAACATTGCAGGATAAGGGAGGGTGGTGTGAGGGATGGTGAGGAATGGGTGGCGATGTGCGGAAGGGAGATGTATGGTTGGAGTAAAAGAGTGGAGGATTGGTATACAGAAGGGGATCTGAGGGTCCTACTTCAGTGTGGTGTGACCTTAACACTGTTATATCTCTTTCTCTTGTTTTCTCTCCCCGTTTTTCACTCTTCACCCCCCACCCCCTCAGGTGATCTCCCTGGACCTTCGCTCACAGACGCTGTCTCCGGACGGGACGGAGCTAGTGCCAGGTGCCAGGGAGGGGGCAGAGGGGGAGCTGCCCTACACCCGGCTGCTGAATCGAGTGCTACCGGGGGACATACGGGCACTAGCCTGGGCACCGGTGCCCTCAGACTTCAGTGCCCGTTTCAGCTGCCTACACCGTACCTACCACTACCTGTTCCCGTTGGCCGGACTGCGACTGGATGCCATGCAGGAGGCGGGTCGCCGACTGGAGGGCACCCACGACTTCCGTAACCTGTGCCGGCCAGATGTGGCGGGAGGCGTGCTGGAGTACCAACGCACAGTAATGCGAGTGAGAGTGCTGGGGGCCGGGCCTGGCCTTGGCTGCCTGGAGGTGCGGGCGCGTGCCTTTCTCTACCACCAAGTGCGCTGCATTGCTGCCGTGCTGCTGCTGGTGGGCCGTGGCCTGGAGGAGCCCGATGTCATCGACCAGCTGCTCGACGTCCATAGCCACCCCCGAAAGCCTCAGTACAGGTGAGCCCTCTGGCCTGCTGACCTCCAACTCCTGGCCTGTGACCTCTCTGCGCCCTCTAACCCCTAGGCTCCAACTTCACAGGCATTCTGATGCAAAACCACCAATCCCTGATTTATGATCTCTCCAGCCTGCCAACTTCTGACTCCTAAGCTCTGACTCTCAACCTCCCCAGTCCACCCTTGACCCTGGCCTTCCTGGAAGCCTGATCTCTCACTTCAGGTATTGACTCCTGACCCTCAACCACCTCAGGTTTCTGACCTCTGACCCCTGGTCTTCAACCTCCCCAGCCCTCTGACCCCGGCCCATCCCCCAAGGCATTCTGACTCACATCGGTGCATGCTTTACCCTTGTACACTGTTACTCCTCTGTTACTCTTACCTGCCAATCCTGGAGCGTGTCCTATTCACCCTCTGTTTCTTGGCCGGTCCTGGGACCCCCAACTCCCATTCCTCTTGCTTTTAACAGTGGGGATTTGGCATGTGTTCACTGATGTTACCCTCTCCACCCCTCTCTGCAGTATGGCTGTGGACTATCCCCTCATTCTCTACGACTGTGCTTATGAAAACGTGAAGTGGATCTTCGATCCAGAGGTACACGCCTTCAATGTGCGGCATCTCCAGGCTCTGTGGGCAAGTCACACCATCAAAACTCGGATCCTGCACACCATGCTGAGCGGACTGGGGCAGCCGCCCATTCCCCCGGAACCAGGTGGGGGGAAGGTGTGCGTGTTTGTTCTCCCCTCCCATATTTATGAGACGGGAAGGGGTACGTGTGTGTGAGAGACTGGGAGCAGTCTGTGAGCAAAAGAGGGGGTAAGCGTGAAAGGAGGGATGAGAATGAATGGGGGAGGATGTGGGTGTGTGTGGGGGAAAGTGAGTATGTGTGGGAGGAAGAGAGGAGGAGTGCATGTGGGAGAGGGGGAGAGAGTTTGTGTGTGGGGAGGGAGAGGGTGAGTTTGTGGGTGGAGGAGTGGGGTGCATGTGTGGGGGGGTGAAGAGATTGGGAAAGGGGAGTGTTTTAGTCTGTTTAAATGGGCACGTGGATGTTCTGGAACAGGACATATCTGAACAATGTGCAGGGAAAAGGGATTTGTTGTTAATTACTAGTTAATTGGTTTGGTAAAACTTCGGTAAGTGTGGTTGAGTATCAGGAAAAGTCAAGGGTATAAAACAATGGTAGGCCACGCACGCTTGGATATATGTACAGTTGTGATCAGTCTGTTATAGGAGGAGTGTGGGTTGGTTGCAGAAAAGTTTCAGCAGGGTGCTGTCTGGATTTGAAGGCCTGTTGCTGCAAGGACACGTTGGACAACCTTGGGTTATTTTGGGCGGAGCAGTTGAGACTGAGAGGGGAGTTCCGATAGAGGTTTATAAGATTATCAGAGGCACAGATAGAGTGACAGCTGGTATAATTTCCCCAGGGTGGAAACATCTAATGCCAGAGAGAATGATTCTAAAATGAGAGGGGGGAGTTCAAAGAAGGTGAAGAGGCAATTTTTATTTTACATGAGGAGCAGTGTGGAGTGTGCTGCCAGGGTGGTGATGGAGGCAGATATGATAGAGCCCTTTGATGTGCGAGGAACGGGGGCCGTGGGCGTAGTGCAGGGAACAGAGGGGCACGGGCAGTGTGCGGGCAGAAGAGTTTAGTAGGTCATTCACTGATGAATAAGAAGTTCAGGAGGTAGCTGCACGAACAGGCAGGGAACGGAGGAAAATGGATCACGTGAGGGAGATGGGATCAGTTTGATTGACATGGTGGTTGGTGAAGACCTTGAAGTTCAGGAGGATAAATGTTGCTCCTGTACTCCAGGTTTGCAACACGAGGTCCTAGTTCTTGACATGATGGCAGGTGTACCCAGTGCCTTGTGTATTAGTCTGTCCTCTGGTGCAGGGCAAAGGGTCGGTCCCCACCACCCTACAGGATTTGCACTTTGGTAGGTCAAACCATGGTAAGATTTGCACATAGAGCAATAGGGCACTAAGGAGGGGTAGAACAAAAGGATCTGGGAATTCAGGATGAAGAGGTCAATACTCCCCAATGCCATTAGGCTTTACAATTCTACCGCCAGGACTTAAGAACTTTTTAAAAGCTATTATTAATGCTTTTTGAGATAGTGATTTAGATGCATATCATATTTTTTACTGAGTTAAGTATTGTATGTAATTAGTTTTGCTACAACAAGTGTATGGGACATTGGAAAAAAGTTGAATTTCCCCATGGGGATGAATAAAGTATCTATCTATCTATCTAATTCAACAGGTAAATGCGGTTGTAAGGAGAAATTTTGGTACATTGGCTTTTCAAAATCAGGGCATTAAATACAGGAGTTGTGTTGTTCTGTTGAAGTTGTCCAAGACACTGGTTGGGGCAAATTAGAGGTATTGTGTAGTTCTGGTCACCTACTTGAAAGATATCAATAAACTTGAAAGCATACAGAGGGAATTTACAAGGATGTTGCTGGAAGACCTGAGGTATGGGGAAAGGTTGAATTGGTTAGGACTTTATTCCATGGAGTGTAGTAGAATGAGAGGAAATCTTATAGGGCAATACAAAATATTGAGGGGTATAGACAGGTGAATGAATGCAGACTTTTTCCCCTTCAGGTGGCATGAGACTAGAACTAGAGGTCTTAGGTTTATGGTGAAAGGTGAAATATTTAGGCGGAACTTGAGGGCAATTTTCTTCACTCAGTTGGTGGTACAAGTGTTGAAAAAGAGTTGCCAGTTGAAGTGGTAGATGAGGGTTCAATTGCAACATGTAAAGAAGCTTGGATAGTTATGTGGATGAGAGGAGTATGGAGGGATATGGTCTGGATGCAGATAAATGGGAGTGGGCAGAAGAACCGGCTGGCACAGAGTAGATGGGCTGAAGGGCCTGCTTCATGTTGTAGTGCTCTGTGACTCTATGACCTTGTAGGAGATGCTGGAACTAGAGGGGCAGTGAGACCCTAGCGCTTTCCACTAGCTGGAAGGGCAGTGTGAACTTTGGGAGCACCAGACACTGGGGGAAGGGAGCTGTAGGGAGCGAGCGGGAGGGGCAGCGAATTGGGCACCGAGGATAACTGCCATTCCTTTGCTTATGCTCCTGCAGAGCCAGAGGCCGAGGAGGAAGAGGAGAGCACTCTGACTACCTGGGCCCGGACCCAACCACCTGTCACCAACCTCTCTGATGTGCTGCTAGATGGAGTGAAGCCCAGGATCTACAAGCGGCTGATGGAGCGGCCGACTTGCGAGGAGCTCGACTCCCGGATCAGGCACTATGCCAAAAAGGGCCGTATCCAGCTGCCTGAAAGGATGAGGGAAGCAGAGGATTGCCAGGAGCTGGTAAAGCAGCAGGGCTCTGCTGAGCGCCAAGAGCTGAAGGGAAAACAGGACTCTGTAAAGCACCAAGACCTGAAGGAAAAGCAGCAGGACTCAGTGGAGATTCCCGAGGTGGAAGGATAGCAGGACAATATGGAGACGCTGTAGCCACAGTAGCACAGGGACCATAAACTGTAGAGTGCCTGGGTGTACAAGAAATTATAGATGTGGCAGGACTCTTGAGAGTCCCCAAGAACAAGAAGGGTGGTAGGACCCTGTTGTGGCCCATGAACTGGAGGGGCTGCAGGATCCTCTGCAGCTGATGGACCCAGAGGGACAGCAGGACCCAGGGGAGAAGCAGGGGCACAGGCAGAGGCAGGGGAGGTGTTGGTTAGCAGTATCTCAGGGACCCGGGATGAGGAACAACACTGGAGATGTATGGGGAGAGTTAGTTGGAAACCCATCCAGGGAGAGGGTCAAGGAGCAATGGGAGGGTTGGAAAAGAGGGGCTGGGGTCATAAAGGCAGAGCACCTAATACATTAGATGAATTCTGATACATCCCTCACTCTAACTGTGAATCTCCTCTGTGTGCTCTCCATTACCCTTTATTCCTCGATCTTGCAATTACTTCTGTTCCTATGTTCACAATGCTCCAATCACCATCCTGCTTAGGGGCTGGGGGGAGCAGGGAATTTCAGAGACTCAACAACCTCAGAAGGAACTTCTGCATATCTCAGTTTTTTAAGCTACCGACACCTTTACTTTGTCGCTTTATTCCCTTGATCGTGACTCTCCCACAAGTTACAGTAGAGACTTTTAAGGGACTATTAGTAGGGTACTTTATTGTCGCCAAACAATTGATACTAGAGCGTACAATCATCACAGCGATATTTGATTCTGCGCTTCATGCTCCCTGGAGTACAAATCGATAATAAATACAGGTGCCCCCCCCCCCCTTTTTACAAAGGTAGAGCATTCCTGTGAATCCTTTCTTAAGCCGAAATGGCGTAAAGCAAAGAACCATTCATTTATATGGGAAAAATTTTCATAAAAGCGAAAATCATCTTTGTAATGCGAAAACAGATTACTAATGTAGGTCTTTTGTAAAAGCCAAGTGGCGTAAAGCAGGGGCCACCTATAATAAAAATTTAAATTATAAATCATAAATTAAAAATAGAAATGGGAAAGTAAGGTAGTGTAGCGGTGTGCTACACGCAGCGCTAAAATAACGACACGGAGTCGGTAAACTGCAGTCAAAGATAAAGTTTATTCCAACTTCACAGTCTTGCTTTAAAGCCTCCCTCCCCCGCCGGATGCCTCGAGAGGCACGTACTGACACCACCTCAGGCTTTCTCCCTTTGTTCCGGACCTAGCCTTTGTGCCTGCACGCTGGCTAATTGTCAGCTGGTTCGAGTGTGCTAGTAATTGGGTCGCCACAGTAGTGCAAAAAAAAACCCCGAGAGACAGGTCCAGATATTTGGAAGGTACGGCCCAGATCCGGGTCAGGATCCATTCAGCAGTTGGAAAGAAGCTGTTCCCAAAGCTGGCCGTACGAGTCTTTAAGCTCCTGAACCTTCTCCCAGAGGGAAGAGGGACAAAAAGTGTGTTGGCTGGGTAGGTTGTGTCCTTGATTATCCTGGCAGCACTGCTCTGACAGCATGTGATGTAAAGTGAGTCTAAGGACGGAAGATTGATTTGTGTGATGTGCTGGGCTTTGTTCATGATCTTCTGCAGCTTCTTCCGGTCTTGGACAGGACAACTTCCATACCAGAAGAATGCTTTCTACGGTGCATCTATAAAAATTATTGAGGCTTTTAGGGGACAGGCCAAATTTCTTCAGCTTTCTCAGGAAGTAAAGGCGCTGGTGGGCCTTCTTGGCAGTGGACTCTGCTTGTTTATACCAAGTCAGGTCATTTGTGATATTCACCCCGAGGAACTTAAAGCTTTTGACCTGCTCCACCTGCACACCACCGATGTAGATGGGGTCGTGCGGTCCGCTACTCCTTCTGAAGTCAACAACCAATTCCTTCATTTTGCTGATGTTGAGGGATAGGTTATTGTCTTCGCACAATACCACCAGGTTCTTAATTTCCTCTTTGTACTCAAACTCATCATTACCCGAGATATGGCCTACAATTGTGGTGTCATCAGCAAACATATATTGAGTTCGATGGAAACTTGGCTACACAATCGTGGATATACAGTGAGTACAGCAGGGGGCTGAGTACACAGCCTTGTGGGGCACCGGTGCTCAGAGTGATTGTAGAGGAGAGCTTGTCCCCTATTTTTACAGCCAGGGTCCTGTCTGTGAGGAAGTTGAAGATCCAGCTGCAGATCTGAGTGCTAAGACCCAGGTTCCAGAGCTTAGGAATCAGTTTATTTGGAATGATGGTATTAAAGGCAGAGCTGTAGTCAATGAAAAGGAGCCTTACATATGCATCTTTATTCTCCAGGTGTTCCAAGGAGGAATGTAGTGCCAGAGAGATGGCATCTGCAGTTGACCTGTTGCTCCGATAGGCGAATTGCAAAGCGTCAAGGTTGACCGGTAGATGTGCGCCATAACCAATTGCTCGAAGCACTTCACAGCAATTGATGTCAGAGCCACAGGTCGATAGTCATTCAGGCATACATAGATGAAAGAAAATTCAAAGTCCAAAGTAAATTTATTATCAAAGTATGTATCCCGTATACTACCTTGAGATTCATTTTCTTACAGCCGTTCATAGAAATAGAAAAAATCAAAGAAATGTATTAGAATCAATGAAGAACTACACACAAAGATCGACAAACAATCGATGCTCAAAAAAATACAAACTGCAATAAAAACAAAATGGTTGATTGATTAATGCCGAGAACATGAGTGGTAGAGTCCTGGAAGCAGAGTTCATAGGTTGTGGAATCATTTCAGTGTTAGGTGTGTGAAGGTGTCCACGCCAGTTTGGGAGCCTGACGGTTGAAGCATAATAACTGTTACTGAACCTGGTGGTGTAGGACCTGCGGCTCCTGTACCTCCTCCCCAATGGCAAGGAGAGCAGCGAGAAGAGAGCATGGCCTGCGTGGTGGGGTTCCCCGATGATGGATACTGATGTCTTCCGGATGTGCTCAATGGTAGGAAGGACTTCATAGTATGTAGGTCTGGGAGTGCATTGAAGGGTCGAGGCAGAATGGGTCAGCGCGGACTACATGGCTGAAGGGCTTATGGTACTCTAAAGTTTTATGACTCTAGAACATAGAATGTACAGCACACAGTGGGCTATTTGGCCTACAATGTAATACCAACCTTTTAACGTACACCATGGTCTATCTAACCTTCCCATACAGTTGATAACCCTTCATGTTTCATTCATCTATGCACCTATCTAAGAGTGCCTTTAATGTCTCTAATATGTCTGCCTCTACTGCCATGCCTGACTGTATGTACTATGCACACTTTCCAGCATTCACTTTAAACAGACGTCCTCTGACATTGGCCATTGCCATGCTGAGGGAAAAAAGCACCGGCTGTCCACTTTATGCCTCTCATAATCTTGTACAGCTCTACCAGTTTGTCTCTTATCCTCCTTTGCTCCACAGAGCAAAGTCCCAACTGGCTGAACCTTTCTACATAAGACGTCTGCAGAAGTTTGGTGACATGCCAAATCCCCGTAGGCTTATCAGAAAGTAGAGGTTTTGGTGAGCCTTTATCTTGATTGAATCTGGCTGTTGGGCACAGTTTGAGAGACTAGATATTTCTACCTGTGTCCCCGACGTTCATAACTTCAATCCACACATATTTCACATCACAGTCTGTTGCCTCTATATTACAATTTAACTTTCTGACACCTTTCACCGCTCCACCTCCTTCCTCCTCTGTTGTGTTCTTTCACAGGCTTTTAATTTGGAGTATTGAGTTATTGTGCAGATAACAAAAAAATGTTGGTATTGGTTTATTATTGTCACATGTACCAAGATACAGTTAAAAGCTTGTCTTGCCAACCGTTCATGCAGAACAAATCACTGAACAGAATGTAGAATAAAGTTATCAGCTGCAGAGAAAGTGCAGTGCAAGTAAACAATAGGGTGCAAGGTCAAAGCGAAGTAGACTGCAATAGGATTTTATCTTATTGTACAAGAGGTCCATTCAATAGTCTGATAACAGAGGTAGAAGCCGTCCTTGAGCCTGGTGGTATGTGCTTTCAGACTTTTATAACCTGTCTGTGGGAGAAGAGAGACTGACTGGGGTGGGGGGGTGTGTAATCAATTGTGCTGACTGCTTTAGTCAGACAGCGAGAAGAATAGACAATGGAGGAAGGATGTTTTCTGTGAAGTGCTGTGCCCACAACTCTGGTTTCTTGCATTCTCGGTTATCACTTGTTACAATTTACATTAATCAGTGTTCAGTTTGGATAAGTAAAGTCATCTATGCAATCTCCATCAGCATAGGTGCACCACGAGGGTGTGCTCCACTCGCTTTATACTTGACTGAGGCTATGCACAGTTCGAATCAGTCAGGTTTAATATCACTGGCACATGTCATGAAATTTGTTCACTTTGTGGCAGCAGTGCAAGGTATTGCTTGATAACAGAGAGAACTGAATTACAGTTAACACACACACAAAAATATATATCATAGTTTTAAAGAAGTAGTGCAAAAACAAGGAAGGAAAAGAAAGAGATAGTGTTCATGGGTTCAAAGTTCTTTCAGAAATTGGATCGCAGAGGGGAAGAACCTTCCTGAATCGCTGAGTGTGTGCCTTCAGGTTTCTGTACCTCACTCTTGATGGTATTAATGAAAAGAGGGCATGTCCTGAGTGATGAGGGTCCTAAATGGACACTGCCTTGCTAAGGCACCACTCCTTGAAAACGTCCCCAATAGTACAGAGGTTCGTGCCCATCATAGTGTCCAATGCCATATTTGAGTTTGCTGACATCACCACCATGATTGGCTGAACCAAAAATGGCGACAAATCAGCATATAGGAGGGAGAGAGAAAATGTGCTGAGTGGTGCCACCATAACAATCTCACTGAATATCAGCAAGACCAAGGAGCTGATTATCAACTTCAAAAGGAAACTGGAGGTCCACTTTGGTAGATCAGAGGGGAGAGGGGCAGGAACTCAAATTCTTCAGCGCTATTGTTTCAGAGGATCTGTTCTGGGCCCAGCCAGTATGAAGAAAACACGGCAGCTGCCGTACTTCCTTGTGAAGATTAGACATGGCATCTAAAACTTTGACAAACTTCTATAGATATATGGCCCAGTTGCATCACAGCCTGCTATGGAGACAGCAATGCCCTTGAACGGAAAGTAGTGAATATGGCCCAGCCCAGTTCATCACGGGTAAAACCCTTCCCACTACATGAAGTGTTGATGAAGGAAAGTAACATCTATCATCAAGGACCCCAAACACACAGGTCATTCTCTCCACACTGCTGCCATTAGGAAGAAGCTGCAGGAGCCTTGGGACTTGCACCATCATGTTCAGGAACAGTTATCATCCCACAACCATAAGGCTCTTGATAACTTCCCTCGCCACATCACTGAACTGTTCCCACAATGAATGGACTCAACTTTCAAGGACTCTTCATCTCATGTTCTTATTGAATTCCTCTGTATTTGCACAGTTTGTACCCTTTTGCTCATTTGTTGTTGTCTTTCATTGATTCTATTGTTTCTTGGATTTATTGTGTGTGATTGCACGGTTGCATATGTTGACATATATGTACAGTGCCAATAAAAAGTATTCACCACCCCCCACCACCACCATCCTTGGGAGTTTTCATGTTTTATTGTTTTACAACAGTGGATTTAATTTGGCTTTTTTGACACTGATCAACAGAAAAAGACACTTCTCTACAGATCTTTACAATTAATTACAAATATAAAACAAAGTAATTTAATGCACAAGTATTTATCCCCTTCAAGTCAGTTTTCATTAGATGCACTGTTGGCAACAATTCCAGCCTTGAGTCTATGTTGATGGGTCTATCAGCTTTGCACATTTGGACACTAATTTTTCCCCATTCTCCTTTACAAAGCCACTCAAGCTATGTCATATTGCGTGGGGATTGTGAGTGATCAACTTTTTTCAAGTCCAGCCACAAATTCTCAGTTGAATTGAGGTATGGTCTCTGACTTAGTCGCTCTTGGACGTTAACTTTGTTGTTTTTATGCCATTCCTGTGTAGCTTTGATTTTATGCTTGGGGGTCATTGTCTTGCTGGAAAACAAATCACCCAAGTTGCAGTTCTCTTGTAGACTACATCAAGTTTTCCTCCAGGATTTCCTGTATTTTGCTGTATTCATTTTACCCTCTATCTTAACAGGCCTTCCAGGGCCTGCTGGAATAAAGCATCCCAACAATGTGATGCAGCCATCACCAGGCTTCACAGTAGGGATGATGTGCGGTATTTGGTTTACACCAAACATTAGACATTAGAACTTTTTCCAGCTTACTTCATAGTCTCCCACATGCCTTCTGGAAACTCTAGCCGAGATTTCATGTGAGTTTTTTCAACAGTGGCTTTCTCTTTGCCACTCTTCAATAAAGTTCTAACTGGTGAAACACCCAGGCAACAGTTGTATGGGCAGTATCTCTCATCTCAGTCATTGAAGCTTATAACTCCTTCAGAGTTGTCTGTTTCTTGCAAGGTCACTCGGTTTTTGAGGACAGCCTGCTTTTGGCAGATGTATGGCTGTTCCATATTCTTTCCATTTCTTGATGATTGGCCAAACTTTATTCCAAGGGATATTCAGTGACTTGAAAATTTTCTTATATCCATCTCCTGACTTGTGCTTTTCAATAACCTTTTCATGGAGTTGCTTGTCTTCATGGTGTAGTTTTTGCCAGGATACTGACTCACCAGTAACTGGACCTTCCAGATACAGTTACTACAATCAGTTGAAACACATTGACTGCACACAGATCTCCATTTAATGAATTATGTGACTTCTGAAACCAATTGGCTGCTGCACCACTGACTATTTGGTGTGTCATATTAAAGGGGAGTGAATATGCAATAAATTATTTTGATCATTATATTTGTAATTAATTTAGATCACTTTATAGAGATCTGTTTTGACTGACACGAAAGTCTTTTCCTGATGATCAGTATCAAAAAAAGAAATTAAATCCACTGTGATTCAATGTTGTAAAACTAAAACAAGAAAATTCACGGGGGGGGGGGTGGAGGAATACTTTTCATAGGCACTCTGATAATAAATTTACTTTGTGCTTTGTAATGAACCAGGATGGAACAAAAGGTAAGGCCTCCCAAGTTTTCTCATGATGCAAGAATTTTACAGATACATTTTGGTAAGGACAGTGTCATTGTACACTGGTATACAACATTACCTGGAGCTGAATGCAACCCGGACCGTGGTGACCAATGCTGCCCTGGAGGCACTACCTGGCTTGTGTGTCATGAAAGAGCTTGATGCATTGCTATCTACTGAAGAGCTCTGCAAAGCCATTGACTTGTCTCATCAGTAGAAAACCCCAAGGGAAAGATGGAATTCCCCCCACTCAGTCTATAAAACGGGAACCCTGCCTTGCTGCATCATCTACATAAGCGTCTGTGTCTTTGCTGGGAGAAAGGCCACATCCCTGAAGACATGCAATATGCCAACATTGTCACACTTTACAAAAACAAGGACAACCATAGTGCTTATAACAATTACCATGGACTATCTCTCCTTAGTATTGTGCGGAAATGTCCATCCATGTCGTTTTGGCACAACTTCAGAGCCTTGCATCTGGAGTCTCAGTGAGGGTTCAGAGCAGGCAAGTCTACAGTGGACATGATCTCACTGCTCCAGCTGTGGAAGTGCTGAGGGTGACAGAAGCAATTGTACACAGCCTTCATTGATCTGATTGAGGCATTTGACCTCATCAGCAGAACCGGTCTCTTCAAACTCGTACTAAAGTATGGCTCCCCACCCCACCCCAACAAGATTGCATAGCATAAAACCATCCTTCCATAAGGACATGCACAACACTACCTGCTTCAATGTAGCAACTTTTGATGCCTTTCCAGTGAGCAGCGGAGTGAAACAAGGTTGCCCTGGCACTGACACTCCTTGGAATCTTCTTCACTATGCTTTCACAGACTACACTGAAGGCATCTACCTTTGCGCAAGAACTGATGGCATGCTGTTTGCAGATGATGCAGTATTGATGCCACACACAAGAGGGACTCCCAACAACTGATTAACCACTTTGCCCATGCCTACAAGGAGTTTGGGTTAACCATTGTCTGAAGAAGACAAACGTCATGGTCCTGGGTGTAGAATCTCCTTCAAACTTCACCACTGATGGTTGCTCTTGATGTAGTCGACTCCTTCACCTATCAATGGGTCAACCATTACCAGTTCCCTGTCTCTCAAAGCAGAGGTGAACAGCAGGTTTGCCAAAACTGCAGCTGCCGTGGCCAGACTGAGCAACAGAGTGTGGAACAACAGACAGCTGACAAAGAAGACCAAGCTGCATGTGTGCTCAACACATTCCTCTATGCCAGTGAGGTTTGGACACCATGCATCAACCAGGAGAAAAGGCCAAACTCATTTAACGTGCTTCAGGCACATTTGGCAGGACAGAATCACTTGTAGAAATTTTCAATTGGTCACATACCAAATCCCTTCAAACTCCTACTGAAATTTAAATGCTACCATGCTTTCTTCCTGATTACATCCATGTGCTGGGCCCTGGAGAGATCCTCAGAGGTGTTGATGCAAGAATTTAAAGTGGCGCACCCTTTCCACTGCTGATGCCTAAATAAGGGCAGGTGTGGGTTCTTAAGATTTATCCTTCCTGAGGTGTTCCCAATCCTATATTGGAGCGCTCTGCTCCCCACAATCTCATTCTTCAGAAGACTGGGACCCAGAGGAGTTTTCATGAAACTTAATTCCCCTCCCTCTCTCCCTAAACTACCACCATGGACTGGTTTCCCTCCCCCTAACGTCATAGCCCTATGCCCTGAGACAGGGAACCTATAGATACAAGCTGAACCCATGTGCAGTGTGAGCTCTAGGAGATGGGAAGAAATCTAGTGAACAGTGAAGGGGGTATGGGGGACAGGTGAGGGGTCTGGGGAACTGTGGGTGGTGGTCTAGTGCCTTGGGGCAAGGTCCAAGGGGTCAGAGGTACCAAGGGTACTGAGTCTGGGTGACAGGATCATAGGAAAAGTGGCTCATCAGGAGGGGGAAGTGTGGAGAACCGGGGATAGGAGTGGTGGACAAGATCTGGTGAATGGGAAGAGGGATCTGGTAGGCCGATGTCAGGGTTTGGTGACGTGGAACAGGATCCAAGGTTGTGCACTTCTTCTTTTTCTTTTATTGCTTTTTACTGGTATATGGCAGACCAATCAAAAAGATGTATTAATGCCACCTACTGAATTGGAGTGTTTTTAAAATTTATTTATATACACCCAGCCCTATTGAGTTAAATTGTATTGAGTAACCCAACAAGTTCTAAGAATTTAAGAAGGGTAAAGTTGGAAAGTCCAATATTTATAGGGACTTGATAGTTAGGGGGTCAGAAAGGAGATTCTGTGGCCACAAAAGAGACTCCAGGATGGTCTGTTGCATCTCCAGTACTTGGGCCCAGGATGTATACATTTTGTATACAAATTATACAAAATGTATACATTTTGGGATGTAATGTTAAAATTGTACAAGGCATTGGTAAGGCCAAATTTGGAATATTGTGTACAGTTCTGGTCACCGAATTATAGGAAAGATATCAATAAATTAGAGAGAGTGCAGAGACGATTTACTAGGATGTTACCTGGGTTTCAGCACTTAAGTTACAGAGAAAGGTTGAACAAGTTAGGTCTCTATTCATTGGAGCGTAGAAGGTTGAGGGGAGATTTGATCGAGGTATTTAAAATTTTGAGAGGGATAGATAGAGTTGACGTGAATAGGCTGTTTCCATTGAGAGTAGGGGAGATTCAAACGAGAGGACATGATTTGAGAATTAGGGGGCAAAAGTTTAAGGGAAACACGAGGGGGTATTTCTTTACTCAGAGAGTGATAGCTGTGTAGGATGAGCTTCCTGTAGAAGTAGTAGAGGCCAGTTCAGTTGTGTCATTTAAGGTAAAATTGGATAGGTATATGGACAGGAAAGGAGTGGAGGGTTATGGGCTGAGTGCGGGTAGGTGGGACTAGGTGAGATTAAGAGTTCGGCACGGACTAGGAGGGCCGGAATGGCCTGTTTCCGTGCTGTGATTGTTATATGGTTATATGGTATCAGAATAGCTCAAGGGGAAGCAGAAACAGCCAGAGGCCATAGTGCATATTGGCACCAATGACATAGAGAGGTACACCACAGAAACAGGTCCTTCAGCCCATCTAGTCCATGTTGAAACCATTTAAACTGCCTACTCCCATCGATTTGCACTGGGACCATAGCCCTAAATACTCCTACCATCCATGTCCCTATCCAAACTTCTCTTAAACATTGAAATCGAGCTTACATGCACCACTTGTACTGGCAACTCATTCCACACTCTCATGATCCTCTGAGTGAAGAAGTTTCCCCTTATATTCCCCTTAAACTTTGTATCTTTCACCCTTAATCCATGACCTCTGGTTGTAGTCCCACCCAACCTCAGTGGGGGGAAAAGCCTGCTTTCATTAACCCTATCGATTCCCTTCATGATTATATATACCTCTATCAAATCTCCTCGCAATCTTCTGTGTTTTAAGGAATACAGCCCTAACCTCAATCTTTCCTTATAACTCAGGTCCTCCAGATCTGGCAACATCCTTGTAAATTTTCTCTGTGCTCTTTCATCCTTGTTTACATCTTTCCTGTAGGTAGATGACCAAAACTGCACACAGTACTCCAAAATAGGCCTCACCAATGTCTTGTAAAACTTTAACTTAACATCCCATCACCTGAGTTCAATATATTGATTTATGAAGATCAATGTGCCAAAAGCTTTCTTTACACCCCTATCCATCTGTGACCTCTTTCAATGCATAATGTACCTGTGTTCCCAGATCTCTTTGTTCTACCACACTCCTCAGTGTCCTACCATTCACAGTCTAAGTCCTACTGAAATGCAAAACCTCGCAGTTGTCTGCCTTAAATTTAATCTTCCATTTTTCAGTCCATTTTCCCAGCTGATGCAGATCCCTCTTCAAGTTATGATAGCCTTCCTCACAGTCCACTACACCACCTATCTTGGTGTCAACTGCAAATTTGCTGATATAGTTGATCACATTATCATCCAGGTCAGTGATATAGATGACAAACAACAAAGGACCCAGCACTGATCCCTGAAGAACACCACTTCACAGAGCTCCAGCCAGAGAAGCAACCATCTACTACCACTCTCTGGCATTTCCCACAAAGCCAATGTCTAATCCAATTTACTACCTCATCTTGAATACTGAGCATCTGAACCTTTTTAACCAACCTCCCATGCAGGACCTTGTCAAATGCCTTGTCCATGTGGACAACATCCACTGCCTTGCCCTCATCCATTTTCCTGATGACTTTCCCACAGATGTCAGACTCACTGGCCTATAGTTTCCGGGTTTATGTTTAGAACCTTTTTTGGACAGCAGACGACACTGGCCATCATTCAGTCCTCTAGTACCTCTCTTGTCGCTAAGGATGATTAAAATATCTCTGCTAGAACCCCAGTAACATCTGCACTTGCCTCCTGGAAGGTCCGAGGGAACGCCTTGTCAAGCCCTGGAGATGTATCCACCCTGATTTGCCTCAGGATAGCAAATGCCTCATCCTCCGTAATCTGTACAGATTCCATGAATTGATGCTGCTTTGCCTCACTTCTATCGACTTTGTATCCATCTCTTGAGTAAATACAAATGCAAAAAAAAAATCAAGATCTCCATCATTTGTTTTGGGTTCACACTTAGATTACCGTTCTGGTCTTCCAGAGGACCAATTTTGTCCCTTGCAATCCTTTTGCTCATTATACCCATAGAATCTCCTTCATGTTCTCTGCTAGAGAAACTTCATGCCTTCTTTTAGCCCTCCTGATTTATTTCTTAATTTGATCTCTTGCATTTCTTATACTCCATTAGCACCTCATTTGTTCCTACTATGCTCCTCTTTTTCCTCTCTTAACCAGGACCTTGATATCTCTTGAAAATCAAGGTTCCTGTTACATACCCTGAGGGTATCTTGTGACTGTCTTATGACTATGATATAATTGAGTATCTGGTGAGCATGATGTAATGGTCTTGTGATGGTGGGGTGATGTAATTTTCTGCCAGTGTGAGGTCACATGATGACAGGTTCCAACAGATATAAAACAGGAAAGCCTGCTGTGACGCAGGAGTTTTTGTGTTGAGTCATCGTTTAATTCATCAGTTACTCTGTTATGCTGCGTATTTGGTCTCTTGACGCAGTTTCATTTTAAAGTGGAGTTTTACTTTCTATTGTAAGGTACAGAATCATTGTGCCGGCAGTTTTGCCAGTTTGTTTGATGTATTTTTGATTTAATTTTAAAGTCTAAGTATTGGAGAGTGAAGACCTTACTGAAGTACGGGAACCCGAAGGATCGAGTAAAGTTGTTGTCGTCAGCAGTTTACTACAGGATCAACATTATTGGATCTTTGTTCAGGAAATAGTGACCTGCATCTGAGATAACCTCTACCTGTAAGAGTAGAAAGGGTTGTGCAGTGTTCATTTGCCGAGAAAAAGGTCAGTTCCTTTAAGCCGTTTTTATTTCCTTCATCGTGAATCCTTCGAACAAGGCTTATTTTGGCTGGGATCAGCAGTAACGTCATGTCGCCGAGGAATTTGTTAGTTCAGGAAAGTCTCTCCTAATTGACTGTATAAATCATTTGGACTTTCGTATTTACCACGTTTAAGACTGTGTTCACATTTATCACTTTAAGACTGTGTTCCAGAGTTGCTGTATAGCAGTTAACTTCTGGTTAAGTTAGTCGTTTGTTTACTTTTCATTTTTATTGAGCAGAGTTTAATAAATGTTAATTTGTTTGTAAAACCCCGACTCAATTTTATATTCATTGTGGCCAGATACATATCCTAACAGTTCCTCACACTTGTTATCTTTACCTTTTATTCTGATAAACTTAAAAGTTTATTATCAGAGTATATAGATGTCATCACATATAACCCTGAGATTCTTTTTCTGTGGGCATACTTAGTAAATCTATAGAACAGTACTAAAACAAAATGTAAATGTGGGTATAAATACATAGCAATAAATAAAGAACATGAAATAACGATATAAGACAGTCCCTAAATGAATGTAGCTATCCCTTTTGTTCAAGAGCCTGATGGTTGAGGGGTTGTAATTGTTCTTGAACCGAGTGGTGCGAGTCCTCAGTCCTGTACCTTGTACCTAATGGCAATAGTGAGAAAAGAGCGTGGCCTGGGTGGTGAGGATCTTTGAGGATGGATGCTGTTTTATCTACAGTAACGTTTCATGTAGATGTGCTCAATGTTTGGAAGGGTTTTGCCTGTGATGCACTAGGCCAAATCCACTACCTTTTGTAGGATTTTCCACTCAAAGGTATTGGTGTTCCCATAACAGCTATAATGCAGCCAGTCAACACATTTTCCCACCACATATCTATAAAAGTTTGCCAGGGTTTTTAATGACATGCCAAACCTCCGCAGACTCCTGAGGAAGTAGAGGCGCTTCCTCTACTGAAGATAGGAACATACAAGTTTTGTACTCTCAAAGTTTCAATTTTGTTGGCCTCCCATTTACAAAGTACACCTTTGCCAGGAAACAGTCTGTCCCAATCCACACTTGCCAGATCATTTCTGATACCATCAAAATTGGCGTTTCTCCAATTTAGAGTCTTAACCCGTGGACCAGATCTAGCTTTTTGCACATTTACTTTGAACCTAATGGTGTGGTTACTGGGTGCAAATTGTTTCCTTGCACAAGCTTCTGTTACCTGCCCTGTCTCATTTCCTAATAGAAGATCAAGTATCGCACTCTCTCTCATTGGGACTTCTATGTACTGATGAAGAAAACCTTTCCTGAATACATTTGACAAACTCTATCCCATCTAGTTCTTTTACATTATGGGATTCCCAGTCAACATGTGTAAAGTTAAAATGACTTCTTATAACAATCTTATTCTTCCTGCAACAGTCTGCTATCTCTTTACAAATTTGTTCCTCTAAATTGCTCAGACTGTTTGGTGGTCTGTAATATAACCCCATTAACATGGTCATACCTTTCTTATTTCTCACTTCCACCCATGACATCTCACTGGTGAATTCTCCAGTCTGCTCTGATGGCATAACATTTTCCGTTGTTAATAATGCCATCCCTTCTCTAATCCTTCCCGCTCTGTCACATCTAAAACAATGGAATCCCATAATATTGAGCTGCCAGTCCTGCCTCTCCTGCAACCAAGTCTCACTAATGGCTACAATATCATAATTCCAGCTGTTGCTCCATGCCCTGAATTCATCTGTCTTTCCTACGATACTTCTTGCATTGAAATACATGCAGTTCAGAACATTAGTTCCACTAGGCTTAGCCTTTGGATTCCTGACTTTGTATGAGGTCTCCACAACCTCTCCACTAATTGTTTTGGTACTCCGTTTCCAATCCCCATGCAACTCTAGACTTAATCCCTTAGCCACGTTTAAAATGCATAATCTTCCTAGTTCTACTGTAGCATGTGGCACGGGTAGTAATCCTGAGATCACAACCCTGGAGGTCCTGCACTTTTACTTAGCTCCTAATTCCCTGAACTCCCTACACAGAACCTCATTCTCGTCCCGCCCATGTCATTACTATCTACATGGACTACGACCTTTGGCTGTTCACCCTCCCTCTTGAGAGAGCATGAAACTTGATCCGAGATGTCCTGAACCCCCTATCACCACTGTATGCCTGACCTCCCCCACCCCCTTCCCTTCTGAGTCACAGAGCCAGACTCAGTGCCAGAGACCTGACCGCTGTGATTTTCCTCTGCTAGGCCTTCTCTCCCCAACGGTATCCAAAGTGGCATACCTGTTGTTGACTGGGATCGCCACAGGGGTATTCTGCACTGGCTCCTTAACCCCTTTCCCTTCCTGACTGTCACCCTTCCTATGTTCTGCACCTTGGGTGTAACTAACTTTCTACTACCTATCACCCCTTCAATTGCCAAATAACCAAATAACAATAATGCCAATTGTTAGAGGCTGCAGCTGGATGCACTTCCTGCAGGTGTAGTTGTCAGGCACACTGGAGGTCACCATATCCCACAAGAGGAGAATTCAACTGTCCTGCCTGGCATCTCTACTGTCCTAACTGAGCAGATAGAAAGAAGGGGGGGGGGGAATAAAAAATTTTCTGAGAGTTTTTCTTTTTTGTCGTCTCTGACTGAAGCCTCTAAGAGCTAAAGACTGAAGATCACTACTCTCTGTCCACTCCAACAATGGCAGCTGCGCTTGTCCCTGCCTTCCTTTAATTTGTTCCTGCTAGTCAATCCCAAATGCTGATTGATCACTGGTCAGAGCTCCAAAAATATTCTCAAAGAGGAGCGGGAACAGCCAGAGGTCATGGTGCATATCGGAGCCAATGACATAGGCGTAAAGGGGAAGAGGTCCTAGGCAGTAAGTATATAAGGGTTAGGAAAGAGGCTGAAGAGAAGGACCTCCAAGGTTAAAATCTCTGGATTACTCCCTGTGCCATGGGCTAGTGCAGGTAGGAATGGGGTGTTAGCATGGCAGGGTTTCAAGTGCTTTGGATCATTGGAACATTTTGTGGGAAGGGGTGACCAGTATAAGAGGGACGGGTTGCACCTGATTTGGAGGGGAACCAATATCCTGCCGGAGAGGTTTGCTGAAGCGACTTGGAAGAGTTTAAACTAGTTTTGCTTGGGGCTGGGAACTGGAGCCCAGGTAAGTGAGGGAAGATTTGGACTGGAAGGTAGATGTCAGAGAAAATGCTGAAAAGCAAAATCAAAATAACAGGATAGTTTGAAGTGTGTCTATATTTTAATGCTTGGGGTATTATGGGTAAGGGTAATGAACTTAATGCATGGATCGGTACATGGAACTATGATGTTGTAGCCATTACAGAAACTTGGTTGAGAGAGAAGCAAGAATGGGTGATTAATGTACCAGGTGTTTGAAGTTTTACAAAAGATTGAGGAGGTGGTAAGGGGTGGAGTTGAACTCACGGACAATATCACAGCTGCACTCAGAGTAGACGTAATGGAGGGGGTTACACACTGAGCCCATTTGAGTAGAACTCAGGAAAAGGAAGAGTGCAATCACACTGATGGGATTGTACTACAGACCCACTCCAACAGCCACTGAGATATTGAGGAACAGATATGTATCAGATTAAGGAAACGTGTAAAAATAATAGGGTTGTTGTAATGGGGGCTTCCAACTCGCTTAATATAAGTGGGGTCTTTTTTCTTGCAAGGGATTTAGATGGAGCATAATTTGTTAAGTGTATCCAGGAAGGTTTCTTAAATCATTATGTAGACAGTTCAATGCGAGGAGTGGCTGTACTGGACCTGGTGTTGGATAATGAGCCTGACCAGGTGACTGCCTTTCAGTGGGTGAGTAGTTAGGGAACAGTGACCACAATTCCTTAACTTTCAGGATAGCTATAGATAAAGATAGGTATGGTCCTTGCGGGAGATTTTTTAACTGGAGTAAGGCAAATTACAAGGACATTAGGCAGGAACTAAGAGTTTATTGGGAATACCTTTTCTCTGGCAAATCCACATCAGATATGTGGAGGGTGTTTTAAGATCAATTGCACAGAGTACAGGAAAGATATGTTCCTGTTAGAAGGAAGGATGGGGATGGAAAGATAAGAGAACCTTCGATGTCCAGAAAAGTGATGAATTTAGTCAAAAAGGAAAAGTATGTAAAGTTTCAGAAGTTGTGACCAATGAAGCACATGAGTATAAAGGAGCCAGAAAAGAACTAAAAGGAACTAAAGCCAGGAGTGGCCATGAAAAATCCTCGGCAAGTAGGATTAAGGCATTCTATTGTTATGACCTCAGCCCCCTCCTTTGTGAGAATCACAAGAGAGAGAGAGAGAGAGCCTTACGGTTTGGAATGTGGGCTGGTCGCTCAACAAGACAAAAGCCTTGGACATAGCCATTGTCTTGGGAGATACCTTTGTGGAATAAGGAACTGGCCTACGTGCAGACCCTCAGGGCAAGGTGAGATGGGTGATGGGGGAAAGATTGCCTCGCCCCCCGACCCTGATGGAGATCGACAACCCTGCCAGACCAGATAAAAGGTGGGCTGCCGAGGCGGGGCCTCAGACGCACCAAGGAGACGCACCAGAAGACACGCTAGAAATCCTGCGACAGCGTTTTGATAGCGACAGCCGGTGGTGGGGTTCGTGTGCGTCTTTTCCTTGCCTGGGATTGGCGACCTCGCCACGGAAGAACGGCTTAGCTACAGGGGAGGCCACAGATGAGAGTCCATTCCCCAACGAGACTTCCGACGAACCAAACTCCTACAGGTTGGAAAACCTGTCGGGTAACTGTTTCATTCAATCTCTCTCTCTCTTTCTAACAAAAGTGCACCAACGCGACACCACAACAGACGGCAGCTGGTGGAACTGCAGTGGCCGCAAGAGACTTTCAGATATACAGCGAACAATATATACATTACTCCTAGACAATGATAGAGCTTATTTCTGATTGATCATTACTATACCTGTGCTTTAGATTGAGTTGTGACGATGTATATGATCTGAATGTTTTGTATTAACCATACGTTTGTGCCCCTTTATAAATAAAAACGTTTGAAAATAGTAGCACCAGGCTTCAGCGGACCTATCTATCTTTGCTGGTAAGTCACCCGGTTACTGGGGAACGTAACACTATACATACATCAAAAGCAAGAAGATAACTAGGGAGAAGGTGGGACCACTCAAGGATAATGGGGGGAACATTTGCTTGGATGTGAAGAATGTGAGTGAGGTACTTAAAGAGGACTTTGCTTCAGTATTTACCAAGGAAAAGGATATGGAGGACCATGAGATCAGTGCTGAGTGTATAAACACGTTAGGGAGTTTAGAGTTCAAGGAGGAGGTGTTGGATCTCTGAATGAGTATTAAGGTGAATGGGCCTGATGCAATTTCCACCAGGTTATTAAAGGAGGCAAGAGATGAGAATGCTGGTCCCTTGAGCAGTATCTTTGTAGGTACAGGCAAGGTCCCTGAGGGCTGGCCAGTGGCTAATGTTGTACCTCTGTTTAAGATGGGATCAAGGGAAAATCCTGGGAACTATAGACTAGTCAGTCTCAAGTCACTTGTAGGGAAATTGGTTGAGAAAATTCTTAGGGATAGGATATATGAGCATTTGGAAACCTGTAGCCTAATTAGGGAAAGCCAGCATGGCTTTCTGCATGGTAAAGATGTGTTTTACCAAATTGATTATGTTTTTTGACAAAGTGAGGAGAGAGAGAGAGATCGATGAAGTAGGCAGTAGATGTTGTCTTCATGGGTTTTTGAAAGGTGTTTGATAAAGTCCCTCATGGGAGGTTCATCCAGAAGATTAAGGTGCATGGGGACCATGGTGAATAGGCTGTTTGGATTCAGAATTGGCTTGTGCATTGAAGACAGAGGGGAGTGGTTGAAGGGATTTATTTGAGCTGGAGGTCGGTAATTAGTGGTGTTCCACAGGGATTTGTGCTGGGACCTCTGCTGTTTGTGATGTATATAAACCGGATGAAAATGTAAATGGGAGGGTTAGTAAATTTGTGAATGATAGCAAAATTGGTGGAAATGAGGATAGAGTAGAAAACTGGCAAAGAATACAGCGCAATATAGATCAGTCGCGGATCAGAATCAATCAGGTTTAGCAGTTCAATACAATACATAATCTAGCAGAGAGAAAAAAAATAAAATAAAACATAAAAGATAAACAAGTAAATCAATTACATATATTGAATAGATTATTTAAAAATGTGCAAAAATAGAAATACTGTATATTTTTTTAAAAAAGTGAGGTAGTGTCCAAAGCTTCAAGGTCCATTCAGGAATTGGATGGCAGAGGGTAAGAAGCTGTTCCTGAATCACTGAGTGTGTACCTTTATGCTTCTCTATCTCCTGCCTGATGGTAATAATGAGAAAAGGGCTTGTCCTGGGTGTTGGAGGTCTTTAATAATGGACACTGCCTTTCTGAGACACCACTTCCTAAAGAAGGCCTGGGTACTTTGTAGGCTAGTGCCCAAGATGGAGCTGACTAGATTTACAACCTTCTGCAGCTTCTTTCAGTCTTGTGCAGATATGGACTGAGGCATGGCAGATGGAGTTAGACCCAGATAAATGTGAGGTGTTGCACCTCAGTAGGGCAAATGCAAGGAAACAGTACACTGTTAAGGGCAAGATCCTTAACAGTGTTGCTGAGCAGAGAGACCTTCAGATCCAAGTTCAAAACTCCTTGAAAGTGGCCACAGAGGTCGATAAGGTGGTTAAGAAGGCTTATGGAATGCTTGCTTTTATTAGTCAAGGCAGTGAGTTCAAAAGTCAGGAGGTTGTGTTGCAACTTTGTAAGACTCTGGTGAGGCCACATCTGGAGTATTGCATTATGTTCTGGTCACCCCACTGTAGGAAGGATGTTGAGTCTTTGGAGAGGGTGCAGAAGAGGTTTACCAGGATGCTGCCTGTTTAGAGGGCATGTGCTATCATGGGAGGCTGGAGAAACTTGGCTTGTTTTCTCTTGAGTGTCATAGGCTGAGGGGAGATCAGATAGAGGTTTATGAGAGTTATAGATAGAGTGGATAGAGAGTATCTATCCAGAATAGTTGGGGGTGTGAGGGAGTGAGGACGTGAGGGGTAGTTTTTTCCTTGGGGAGTTAGAGATGCCTGGAATACCCAGCCTGGTAGAATGTTAGAGTCAAGTCACTTTTATTGTCATTTCGACCATAACTGCTATGTACAGTACATAGTAAAAATAAGACAACGCTTTTTCAGGACCATGGTGTTACATGACACAGTACAAAAACATTATAGGCAAATACATTTTAGGTTTCTAAGAGACATTTAGATAGGCACACGGATGTAAGGAAGCTGGAGGGATATGACATTGTGTAGGAGGGAGGGATTAGCGTTTGGGTGTTTTTGATTTGCTTTTTAGCTGGGTTGTGGGCCGAATGGCCCATTTCTATGCTGTACTATTCTATGTTCTCTCATGCTTCATGACTATACTCTGTCAAACTGACAATATCACTTCCCAGGGTCTGCTTTCTCTCCCACTAATATGCCTGACATTCCAATAACACGTGTTGGAATGTCTCTGGAAGTTGACACAATCTACTTTCACCTGAAGTATGTTTACCAAGTCTAATCAAAGTGGCATTTAAACCAGTATGGCCAAATCTTAAGTCAACTAATTGGTGCCAAGCTGTATCGGACCTTGCCCTTACCTTGGGCAACATCGGTGTAGTGGAGAGGGGAGACTTGCAGCATGGGCAACTGCCAGTCTTCCACACAACCTTGCCCAGGCCTGCCACCCTGGAGAGGACACTCCAGTGGACTTTTCAGGCACAGATCTATGGTCTTGTGAGACTAACAGTTGCCACCAACCCAACTAATTATAACTTCCTCCCTCCTCTCCTCTGAAGTGAAGTAACCTTTTCTAATGGTAAGACTCTTGGCAGTGTGGGGGATCAGAGGGATCTTTGGGTCCGAATCCATAGGACACTCAAAGCAGCTACGCAGGTTGACTCTGTGGTTAAGAAGGTATATGGTGTATTGGCCTTCATCAATCATGGAATTGAATTTAGGAGCTGAGAGGTAATGTTGCAGCTATATAGGACCCTGGTCAGACCTCACTTGGAGTACTGCGCTCATTTCTGGTCACTTCACTACAGGAAGGATGTGGAATCCATAGAAAGGGTGCAGAGGAGATTTACATGAATTGGGAAGCATGCCTTATGAAAATAGGTTGAGTGAACTCAGCCTTTTCTCCTTGGAATGATGGAGGATGAGAGATGACCTGATAGAGGTGTATAAGATGATAAGAGGCATTGATTGTGTGGATAGTCAGAGGTTTTTTCCCAGGGCTGAAATGGTTGCCACAAGAGGACACAGTTTTAAGGTGTTGGGGAGTAGGTACAGAGATGTCAAGGGGGTAATCTGCCAACACAGATGCCTTGTGCAGGAAGGCACAGAGGCGACTGTACTTCCTAAGAAGGTTGGCGTCATTCAATGTCTGTGGTGAGATGCTGAAGATGTTCTATAGGTCAGTTGTGGAGAGCGCCCTCTTCTTTGTGGTGGCGTGTTGGGGAGGAAGCATTAAGAAGAGGGACGCCTCACGTCTTAATAAGCTGGTAAGGAAGGCGGGCTCTGTCGTGGGCAAAGTACTGGAGAGTTTAACATCGGTAGCTGAGCGAAGGGCGCTGAGTAGGCTACGGTCAATTATGGATAACTCTGAACATCCTCTACATAGCACCATCCAGAGACAGAGAAGCAGTTTCAGCGACAGGTTACTATCGATGCAATGCTCCTCAGACAGGATGAAGAGGTCAATACTCCCCAATGCCATTAGGCTTTACAATTCTACCGCCAGGACTTAAGAACTTTTCAAAAGCTATTATTAATGCTTTTGAGATAGTGATTTAGATGCATACTGAGTTAAGTATTGTATGTAATTAGTTTTGCTACAACAAGTGTATGGGACATTGGAAAAAAGTTGGAATTTCCCCATGGGGATGAATAAAGTATCTATCTATCTATCTATCTATCTAAGAGTGGTGAATGCGTGGAATGGGCTGCCGGCAATGGTGGTGGAGGCGGATACGATAGGGTCTTTTAAGAGACTTTTTGATAGGTACATGGAGCTTAGAAAAATAGAGGACTAGTAATAATAAGCCTAGTAATTTCTAAGGTAAGGACATGTTTGTCATAACTTTGTGGGCTGAAGGGCCTGTATTGTGCTGTAGTTTTTCTATGTTTCTATGAATTCCAGATGTCTCCCCTTCAATTGTCTATCTCACAGTACATCCCAGATTGAGAGAACATGGTCTTTAATTAAAAGCTTTGCTTCCTCCTTAGCGGAATAGCAATATCACCATCACTGATTTTCATAAGATTGTTTACCCTGCCAAACGACTGCTTCACTTCTTTCCACCCCGACTAGAGCTGGGATCCACAAAAAGCAGTCATACACTCCTGAATAAGCAGCATAATAATATTTGTGTAACTTCCAACAAGACGTCTATACGACTATTGTACACATCCACCTTAGGACCAAACAGTTAGGCTGTACGTCTTCTATCCATTGCAATTCAAGAAGAATATTTCAATACTATCAACTGAAAATTTATTATATAAGGTTTTACTAATTGACACCTGAAGTTCTGGGACATAGCCTGCTGCACCGATGTTACGAGACCCTGGGGCTTTAGATCAGTAAGGGGGCGTACCCTAGGCGACAGGGATTGGATACCGGGGAAATGGGGCGTGGCCTAGTTCCGGACTTCCGGAAGCGCTCGCGTGGTGGTAGTTGGTAATGGCGCGGCGTCTCATGCGGTTACTGCCGCCAGTCAGTGCGGGTTTAGGGGACGTGCCCGTGTGCCGACGGGGGTTGGCGGTCGGGAGCACGGGTGCCGGCCGGCTGACGGCGGCGGAGCTCGCGGCCCGGGTACGGCGAGAAGCCGAGCGGGAGGCCCAGGTAACTGTACCGTGACGTCATGCGCGGGGAGTAAGGCTGACGTCGGTGCGATGGCAGCGTCAGATTGCGGTGACGTCACTGCTCGGGACAATGGCGTCAGGCACCCCGTCCACTTCCGTTGCCCCCTCCTCCACACGCCTCATTCCTCCCTCCCTTGCCACCCCTCAGTCCTTCCTATATTTAAACTCCCAAATCTCCCCTCCTGCCCCTGTGACTGCGCTGGTTGCCTCCCACGGTCCAAGGACGTACCGGTTAATTGTCCTATGATTAGGCTAGTGTTAAGTTGGTAGGCTGCTCAATGGGATGGAAGAGACTGTTCCATGCTGTGTCTCTACCTACATACCTTATATAGAAAATACACTTCTACATAGTACATGGATAGGAGAGGTTTGGGGTGAAGGGAGGGAGATTTCATAACAAGTATAGTTAATATCTGTCAGAGGAGCAGCCCCTGTATGAGGCATTTAATTGGTATTACTGATAAAGGGATACTGACCAAAAATGGTACCTGGAACTGGTGTCAATTGGGTCGGCACAGGTTGTTGGGCTGAAGGGGGCGGTTCCCGTGTGGTGCTTGTCTGTGACTCTGGTACTGTCCTTCTGACAGGGCAGGGAAGGACAGACGCTGCACTCCCAGCCGGTCCAAAAGCTGAGGCGTATGACCCGTTCTCTGCAGCAGGCCCATCCCAATGTATTGGCGAAGGTGCTGAAGAAGGGACTGATCTTCCAGAGCCCGGAGCTGGTGGTCGTCAACAAACCCTACGGGGTCCCGATGGAAGGTGGGTAACGGGTCCTGACACAAAGGGGGTGGGGATCCAAACACGCCTGTGTCCTGAGAATGGGAGGAGGGAGTGTGTGATGGTACGGTGTGGAGCGAGCTTCACTTTGTGTTTGACCCCAGGAGTGTGTGATAGGACAATGTGAGGGAGCTTTACGATGTGTCTGATCCCTGGAGTGTGTGATGGGGCAGTGATGGAGCTTTACCATGTAGGCACAATTTTAATCTAGTCCTCTCCTTACCTCTCCACCCCCTCCCCCATGTGAAGCTTGTCCCAGGGGGGCCCCAGTGTCCGTGATGTGCTGCCCGTCCTCTCGAAGATGCTGCACGGGATGCGTGCGGAGCCTCTGCACCTCTGCCACTGGCTGGACAAGGACACCAGCGGCGTCCTGCTTCTGGCCTATGACCAGTCCTCGGCCCTCGGGGTCCAGCAGCTGTTCCAGACTCAGCAGGTCACCAGGAAGTTCTGGTAGGTGTTCCTCATCACAATGCCTGTCCTGAGCAGGGGGGTTGTGTTTGTGTGTGTGGGTTGGTGCACGTATCTGCACAGCTGTGTCCATGTGCGTCATCGTGAGAGTGTGTGTATGTGTCTTAAGTGTTTGTACATGGGTGTCTGTGTGCATGTGAGACTGAGGATCTGAAAATGGGTATGTTCATCTCTGGAAGACATCAATGTGTGTTCTGATGTCTTCTCTCTCTTTTTTCGCTCTCTCTCACTCAGACTCACTCTCTCACACACGTCTGTGTCAGTGTTCACATAAGCCGTATGATATTCAAACTGACCTTTCGGCCCACGATGATGTGCAGAGCTCATTAAACTAGTAATTAAACACCAAACTCAACTAATCCTTTCAGCCCGCACAGTGTCCTTTTCTCTGTACATTTGTTTGCGTATCTTAAACACCTCTCTCGTAGCTGCTGCCACCACCACCCCAGGAGCATATTCTGGGCACCCTCTGCTCTCTGTGTAAAAGAAACCTATCCCCTCATACCTTAAATGGAATTCCTCTGGTATTCGAGATTTCAACCATGGGTAACAGATACTGGCTGTCTATCTATGCCTCTCATAAACTTAAACCTCTATCAGGTCTCCCCTCAACCTCCATCGCTTCAGAGAAAACAATCCAAGCTTGTCCAGCCTCTCCTCATGACCTCCAAAGCTTCTACTTCCTTCCTGTCATGGGGCAATTACAATTGTGTTAAATAATTGTGGAGGCCTGGGCAGTGTTGGGGAACATGGGTCCAGTTGCATGGTTCCAATGAAGGGTTGCAGCTCAAAACAGTGACTGTTTACTCCCATCCAGAGATGCTTCCTGACTGTGTGTGTATTGCTACAGTTACCTGGTTCCCTGAATGAAGAGAGACAGGGTGGTGAAGAAGGTGTTTGGCACACTGCCCTTCATTGGACAGGGCACTGAGTACAGGAGTTGGGATGTTCTGAAACAAGACATTGGTGAGTCTGCACCTGGAGTATTGTGTGCAGTCCTGGTTGCCCACTTGTCAGAAGGGTGGAATTAATCTGGAGCGGGTGCATTCACCAGGATTTTCTCTGGGCTAGAGAGTTTGTGTTATATAAGGAGAGACTGGACAGGGTTGGAACAGTTTTTCCTGGAGGGAAGGAGGCTGAGGGGTGTAGATAAGGTGGGAGTGTGTGATGGTACTGTTCATTCGGGTTGTGCCTGAGCGTGAGTGCGGGTCAGAGTGAGTTTATGTGGGAAACATCAATGTGTTCTCTCTCTCTCACTCTCTCACTCTCTCTCACTCTCTCTCTCTCTCTCTCTCTCTCTCTCTCTCTCTCTCTCTCTCTCTCTCTCTCTCTCCTCACTCTCTCTCACTCTCTCTCTCACTCTCTCTCTCACTCTCTCACTCTCACTCTCTCACTCTCTCACTCTCTCACTCTCTCTCTCTCTCACTCTCTCTCTCTCTCACTCTCTCTCTCTCTCACTCTCTCTCTCTCTCTCACTCTCTCTCTCTCTCACTCTCTCACTCTCTCACTCTCTCACTCTCTCACTCTCTCACTCTCTCTCTCACTCTCTCTCTCACCTGTCTCAGAGTACACACAGGACCAGTGTGGCACACAAACTGACCCTTCTGCACGCAATAATAATTCAATAAACTTCTGTATGATCTCCATGGTAGTGGAGCGCCGTGGTGCGTAGAGTCTAGCATGGTGCTGTGACAGCTTGGGGGTATCAGAGTTCGGAGTTCCATTTTGTCACCTTCTGTAAGGAATTTGCCCATCCTCCCTGTGAACATGTGGGTTTCCTTCAGGTGCTCCGGTTTCCTCCCACATTCCAAAAACATACCAGTCATGGTAAATTGTCTTGTGATTAGGGTAAAGTTACATAATTGTGTTGCTGGATGGTGCAGCCTGTTGGACCAGAAGGGCCTGTTTCGCACAGTACTTCTAAATAAAAAATGAAAAAATCTCCCCAGTGTCTGCCATTTCAGAGAAAACAATCTAAGTTTGTCCAAGCAACACACACAAAATGCTGGTGGAACGCAGCAGGTCAGGCAGCATCTCAAACCTCTCCTCATAGCACACACCCTTTGATCCAAGCAGTATCCAGGTGAAGTATAAACAGCCAGCATAATCTGAGATCCCAGCCAACCCTGTCATTTCTCTTTGATCCACCTTCAATTGAAAAGATACAAAAAGCCTGAAAGCACGTACCATCAAGCTCAAAGACAGCTTCTACCCTGCTGTTATAAGACCATTGAAACGGTCCCCTGGTATAAGACTGACTCTCAATCATTCCAGGCACTGAATGGTCTTTGTGTGGGTGTTGGGGGGGGGGGGGGGGGGGAGGAGATGCTCACACAACTTTGACCTTGCCCCCTCTCACCGTAAGTGCATGCCCTCTGAAACTAGGTATTTTGTCCCTGAGGAAGAAAGACACTAATAAGCTTATAAACTTCTATCAACATCTGCTGCTCCACAGAACCCAAGTTTGTCCAACCCTCCTTATAGCACATGCTCTCTAATCCAGGCAGCATCTTGGTGGTCATTTTCACCCTCTCCAAGGCCTCCACACCCTTCCTGTGGCTTATGCATGTGTGACCAGCAGTACTATAAATGTAGCCTATTATGAGCTTTATACAGCCACGACATAACTTTCCGACTCATGGACTGATTGCCTCAACTAGTAAAGCAGGTATACCACCTTCCTTCCCACCTTAGTGACTTGAGCGTCTGCTTTCAGGGAGTTGCATACTTTGAGCCCCAAGATCTCTCTGTAGGTCAACATTGTTCAGGGTCCTGCCATCCATTAAATGTGTACTGTCCCTTTGCACTTACCTGGATTAAACTCCTATGTTCACCTGAATCGGCAGCTGATCTGTATTATGTATGTTGTATCACGTGGCAGTCTTCTACACTGATGCAAGCTTCTGTGTTTTTGCTTGTGTGCACACCCATGTCTGTGTTTGCCTGTTCATTTATCAGATTGCCATTTCCCCCATTCTCCCTGAAAGTAGGTACTCTATGATCTTGTCCTTTCGTTATAACTCAGCTTCTCTCACATTTAGTTCTCCTGCATGATCTACATCCCAACCTCTGTTTGTTTATCCCATCAGCACACTATTCCTTGTGATCAAAACACTTACCTGATCAAAGTACCATCCTGGTTCTTTAATCTATCTCCACAACAGGCCCATTCTTTTGCCATCCCTTTCTAATTTGTCGGGGTCTTAAGTTGGCCCTTTTGCAGGTGTGAGGTGTTAGACCTTGAGAAACTAGTTTGGCAGGGAGATGGGAATCAGAATGTGAGTGCAGGGATTAAGGTAGAAGGACAAGGGCATGATGCTAAGAGTTCTGAGTTGATGAGGAAGGACAGGCAGGGGAAAGAACATTGTAGCCAGTTATAGGGGTTGAAATGTGTCAGTGCTAGGAGTATTAGGAACAAGGAGGATGAACTTAGAGCATGGATTAGTACGTGGAACTACGATGAAACTTGGTTATTGAAACTTGGTTGGAGGAAGGACAGGATTGGATGATGCAGGTCCCGGGGTTCAGTTGTTTTAAAAGGAATAGGATGAGAGGTAGAAAAGGGGGGGGGAGTGGCATTACTGGTCAGGGATAGTATCACAACCGTAGAAAGGGAGGACGCTGCAGAGGGAGTGTCCACGGAGTCGGTCTGGGTGGAAGTCAGAAATAGGAAGGGATCAATCTCTGTGCTGGGAGTAGTCTATAGGCCCCCAAATAGCCCTCGGGGATACCGAGAAGCAGATAAGCAGGCAGATTTTAGAATGGTGCAGGAAATACAGGGTAGTAGTTATGGGTGATCTCAATTTCCCTCATATTGACTGGCACCTCCTGAGTGCGAGTGGGATAGATGGGGCTGAATTTGTCAGGTGCGTTCAAGAAGGATTCCTGACACAGTATGTGGACTGGCCGACAAGAGGAGAGGCTATACTGGATCTAGTTCTGGGTAATGAACCTGGTCAGGTGACAGACCTCTTGGTGGGGGAGCATTTTGGTGAGAGTGACCACAACTCCCTTAGCTTTAGCATAGCTATGGAAAAGGGATAAAATCAGACGAAATGGTAAAGTGCTTAACTGGGGAAGGGCTAACTTTGAAGGGATGAGGCAGGAACTAGCGAGAGTAAATTGGAAACAGATGTTCAAAGGGAAAGCACAGAAGTAATGTGAGAGAAGTTTAGGGACCACTTGAGTTGCATTCAGGATAGGTTTGTCCCACTGAGGCAAGGAAAAAATGGTAGGAAAAGGGAACTGTGGCTGACGAAACGTGAGGCAACTCGTCAAGAGGAAGAAAGAAGCATATGTTAGATATAGGAAGTAGGAGGGGCTTATGTGAAATATAGGGTAGCCAGGAAGGAGCTAAAGAAAGGACTTAGGAGAGCTCGAAGGGGGCATGAGAAGGCCTTGGCATGTAGGATTATGGAGAACCCCAAGGCATGCTATGCATATGTGAAGAATAGGAGGATGACGAGAACGAAGGTGGGTCCGCTAAAGGATAAAGAGGGCAACATGTGCCTGGAAGTGGAGGAGGTTGGGGAGGTCCTAAATGAATACTTTGCTTCAGTATTCACAAGTGAAAAGGATCTTGATCAGGGTGAGGTTGAAGTAGAGCGGGCCTGTGTACTGGACAATGTGGAGATTAAGCAAGAAGTGCTGGATTTTCTTAAAAACATTAAAATTGATAAATCCCCAGGGCTGGATATGATACACCCCAGGTTGTTGTGGGAATTGAGAGAAGAGATCGCAGGAGCATTAGCTATGATCTTTGAATCCTCTTTGGCTGCAGGGGAAGTGCCGGAGGACTGGAGAATGGCAAATGTAGTTCCCTTGTTTAAAAAAGGTAATAGGGAGAAACCTGGGAACTATAGACCGGTGAGTCTTACGTCGGTGGTATGCAAACTACTGGAAAGGATTCTTAAGGATAGGATTTACGAGCATTTGGAGAAGTACAGTCTACTCATGGATAGTCAACATGGCTTTGTGAAGGGAAGATCGTGCCTCACGAGCCTCATTGAGTTTTTTGAAGAGGTATCAAAAGAAATTGATGAGGGTAGGGCAATGGATGTGGTCTACATGGACTTTAGCAAAGCATTTGACAAGGTCCCTCATGAGAGACTCATCCAGAAAGTCATGAGGCATGGGATAAGTGGAACCTTGGCTGTTTGGATAAAAAATTGGCTTAAAGGAAGAAAGCAGAGCGTAGTTGTGGGAGGAAAGTATTCTGCCTGGAGGTCGGTGACTAGTGCAGTGCCGCAGGGATCTGTCCTGGGACCCCTGCTATTTGTGATTTTTATAAATGACCTGGATGTAGAGGCGGAAGGATGGGTGAGTAAGTTTGCAGATGACACAAAGATTGGAGGAGTTGTGGATGGAGCTGTAGGTTGTCGAAGGTTACAAGAGGATATAGACAGGCTGCAGAGTTGAGCAGAAAAATGGCAGATGGAGTTCAATCTGGACAAGTGTGAGGTGATGCATTTTGGAAGGACAAACCAGAAGACTGAGTACAGGATTAATGGTCAGTTACTTAAGAGTGTGGATGAACAAAGGGACCTTGGGGTTCATTTCCATACATCCCTCAAGGTCGCTGCTCAGGTTGATAGGGTAGTTAAGAATGCCTATGGGATGCTAGGCTTCATTAACAGGGGGATTGAGTTCAAGAGTAGAGAGGTCATGTTGCAACTCTACAAATCTCTGGTGAGACCGCACTTGGAGTATTGTGTTCAGTTCTGGTCATCTCATTATAGGAAGGATGTGGAAACTATGGAGAGGGTGCAGAGGAGATTTACCAGGATGTTACCTGTTTTGGAGAATAAGTCATATGAAGCAAGGTTAGCAGAGCTGGGACTTTTCTCTTGGAGCGTAGAAGAATGAGAGGGGATTTGATAGAAGTCTACAAGATTATGAGAGGCATAGATAGGGTGGATAGTCAGTACCTGTTTCCCAGGGCACCAATAGCAAACACCAGAGGGCATATGTACAAAATTGAGGGAGGGAAGTTTAGGGGAGACATCAAGGGTAAGTTTTTTACACACAGGGTTGTGAGTGCCTGGAATGACTTGCCAGGGATGGTGGTGGAGGCTAAAACATTAGGGATATTTAAGAGCCTCTTGGATAGGCACATGGATGAAAGAAAAATGAAGAGTTATGGGGTAGTGTGGGTTTAGTACTTTTTTTTAAGGATTATGTGGGTCGGCACAACATGGAGGGCTGAAGGGCCTGTACTGTGCTGTAGTGTTCTATGGTTCTATGATGCTATCCAGAAGGTTCTTTGGAAGCTAAGAATGCCTTGCAAATCTTGTTATTACAGCTGTTTTATTAGATATTCATAACAAAGAAAAAGAGCAACAGAAAGGAATGTGTTGGCATTGGAAATGATCTAGGAGGTGTAGTTTGGGCTAGCTTGTTTTTTCGGCAAAGGAATTCTTGGTAAGCAGGAGGCTTTCAAAGTTGAAATATTGAGATTACAAAGTTTTGTTATTGTGTTTATAAAAGGCAAGGTGGAACATGTTTAGCGAATTGTGGGTTTTGAGAGATATTGAGACTTTGATTAAGAAAAAGAAAGGGGTGCATAACAAATATAGGCAGCAAGGAACAAATGAAGTGCTTGTGTACAAGAAGTGCAAGAGAACATGAGGAAAATCGGGAGGGCTAAAAGAATGCATGACGTTGGTCTGGCAAACAAGATAAAGGAGAATTCCAAGAACTACAAACAGATAGCAAAGGACAAAATTGGCCCACTGGAAGATCTGTGTGGTTATGCATGCATGGAACTGAAAGAGATTGGGAGATCTTATATGGATTTTTGCATCTGTTTCTTGGGAGACGGACACTGAGGCAAAACACTAGTGTATCTAGATGACAGAATCTGAATGTATCCAGCTTGCCATCTTGAGTCAAATTAGGGTGGATAGGTTCTTAGGGTCACCTTGACAGGCCTGGACTTATCTATCCTAATTTACCTCAAGACAGTGCAGAAAATAAGTAAGGATGTGCTGACATTGGAGAGGGTTCAGAGAGTTCATGAGAATGATTCTGGGAATGAAAGAGTTATATTCAAGATTCAAAAAACATTATTGTCATTCTAACCGTACATCAGCTCTGCAGGGCAGAATGAGACAGCGTTTCCCAGGAGCAGTGCAATCATAACATAACAAATGCAACACTAAATAATAAACACAACAACCACATGTCAGTTAAAAACAAGTTATAAGTGTCCAGTGCCAGTTAAAGTGTCCAATGCAGAGTCAGGTAGAGCAGCTATTTAGCAGTCTGACTGCCTGTGGGAGGAAGCTGTTTAGTAGCCTCGTGGTTTTTGTTTTGATGCTCCTGTAATGCTTACTTGATGGCAGAAGAACAAACAGTTCATGGAGAGGGTGTGAGGGGTCTTTAATGATGTACCGTGTCTTCTGGAGGCATTGACTCTGAAAGAGGTCTTGGACAGAAGGTAGGGCGACCCCAATAACCTTCTCTGCTCCCCTAACCACCCTCTGGAAGGCTTTTTTGTTGGCAGTACTGCAGCTGGAGTACTAGGTTGTGATGCAAAAGGTCAACACACTCTCAACCACGCCTCTGTAGAATGTAGTTAAGATGTTAGTGGGAGTGATGCTTATTTAAGCTTCCTCAAAAAGTGCAATCTCTGCTGGGCTCGTTTCACAATCCCAGTGGTGTTCCTTGACCAGGTGAGATTGTCCGAGATCTGCACCCCAAGGAACTTGATGTTTTCCACTCTCTCCACTGTGGAGCCGCTGATGCTGAGGGGTGTGTGCTCAGGCTGAGACCGTCTGAAATCGACGATCATCTCCTTGGTTTTGGTGACATTAAACATCAAGTTGTTGTCGCTGCACCAGCTCTCTAGGTGTTTAACCTCCCTCCTTGTACATTGTTTCATCATTTTTGCTGATGAGCCCCACCACTGTGGTATTTGAGCAGTGAGCAGTGGCTGGAGGTTCTGGCCTGTTCTCACTGGAATTTAGAAGAAGGAGGAGGGGGAACCTCATTGAAACCTATGAGTGGATGTGAAAAAGATATTTCCTTTGTTGGGTTGTATAGGATCAGAGGGCACAGCTTAGAATAGAGGGACGCCCATTTATAACAGAGATGAGGAATTGTTTTGGCCAGAGAGTGGTGAAACTGGGATTTCTTGCCACAAGTGGTTGTGGAGGTCATATCATTGGCTGTATTTAAGGTGTAGGTTTTCTGATTAGTCAGTATGAAAGGATATTGAGAGAAGGCAGGAGAATGGGGTTGAGAGGGAAATGGATCAGTCATGATGAAATGGCAGAGCAGACTTGAAGGGCCAAATGGCCTAATTCTGCTCCTGATGATCTAAAATAACAGTGAAAAAGCTTTTGTTAGCATCCTTGGCTGGAGAAGCAAGGAACTGGACCTGTTGAAATTTGTCTATCCCTCAATGAGGCTATAACGGATGCAATCTCACTGGCTCTCCACTTAGGCTTGGATCACCTGCACAGTAGCAATAACTACGTCAGGCAGTTGTTTATTGATTATAGCTCAGTGTTCAACACAATCATGTCCTCAGTTCTCATCAACATGCTCCAAAACCTGGGCCTCTGTACCCCCATCTGCAACTGGATCCTTGACTTCCTCCCAGGACGATCACAGTCAGTATGGATTGGTAATAACATTTCCTTCTGTCTAGCACTGGCACACCTCAAGGATGCGTGCTTAGCCCACTGCTCACTCTACACCCATGACCACGTGGCTGGGCACAGCTCAAACACCAGTTATAAATTTGCTGATGACACAGCTGTTGTTGGCAGAATTTCAGATGGTGACAAGGTGGTGTACAGGAGCGAGATCAGCTGGTTGAGTGGTGTTGCAACAACGACCTGGCAGTCAACGTTACTAAGTGGACTTCAGGGAATACACACTAATCCTCATCAAAGGATCAGCAGTGGAAAGGGTGAGCAGTTCAATTTCCCTGGTGACAAACCTGGGCCCGGCACGTTAAAGCAATTACTGTCTGATGCAGCTATATTTCATTAGGAGTTTGAGAAGACTTGGCATGTCACCAAAGTCTCTCAGCTTTCTGCAGATGTGGAGAGTATTCTAATCAACATCTGGTATGGAGGGGCCTCTACACAGGATCAGAAAAAGCTGTTGGAAGTTGTAACCTCAGCCAGCTTCATCATCGCCACTAGCCTCCCCGGCATCGAGGACACCTTCAAAAGGTAATTCCCCAAAAAGCCAGCATCCTTCACCCAGGCCAAGCCCTTTTTTCATTGCTACCATCAATGAAAAGGTACAGGAACTTGAAGGCACACTCAATGTTCCAGGAAGAGCTTCATCCCCTCTGCCATCAGATCTGTGAATGGACAATGAACCCATGTATGTGACATCACTTTTTGTTTGTTCTCTTTTTATGAACTACTGTACGTACGTTTGTGTGTGTATATATTTGTAATTTCTAGCTTTTAAAGTTATCGTGTATTGCATTGTACTGCTGCTGCAAAACTACAAATTTCATGACAGTGATATTAAACCTGATTCTGATTCTGGGATATATCTGGTGTCCTCTGTTCCCATGTTTGAAGAAAGAAGCTGTGCATAGGAAAGCTGGGTCTAAGTTTAACTTGTTAGGTACGTCCAGCTAGGTAACTGTACGATGTCTGCACACTGTCTCTGCCTTTACGCTATCCTTACCCTTGCCTTGCTGCAACTTCCACAGTTGGGGCCAGCTGTCGGTGGACCTGGATGAAAGTGTAGAAGGGTGGGTAAGTAGGTTTGCAGGCAACACAAAGATTGGTGGTGTTATGGACAGTGAAATTTGTTAAAGGACACAGTGGGATGTACATCAGTTATAGATGCAAGCAGATGGAGTTTAATCAGGTGAGTGTGAGGTGTTACACTTTGGGAGGTCAAACGTAAGGGGTCAGTACTGTTAATGGCAAAGACTTTGACATTGTTGATGTACAGAGCACTGTTGGGATCCAAGTCCACAGCTCCCTGACACTGGCCATGCAAGTAGAGCGAGTGGTAAAGGTGCTGTACGGCATGCTCGTTGTCATTAGTCGGTGCCTTGAGAACAAGAATCAGGAAGTTGCATCTGTGTAAAACTTTGGTCAGGCCACACCTGGAGTATTGCATTCAGTTCTGATCACCCCGTTACAGGATGGATGCCGGGACTTTGGAGAGGGTGCAGACGAGGTTCACCAAGATGCTGCCTGGATTACAGGGCATGCGCTATAACGAAAGGGTAGACAAACTTGGGTTATTTTCTCTGGAGCAGCAGTGGCTGAGGGGTAACCTCAGAGAAGTTTATAAGGTTAGGAGAGACAAAGAAATTTCTTCATTGCTGGTATCATATACCCCAGGGACAAAATGTCAGAAAGGAGAGGGAAGAAGTTCGGAGGAGATGTATGGAGGAGGGGGGAGTTTGTTTTTTAAACAGAGTGGTGGGTGCCTGAAATGTGCTTCCAGGGGTAGTAGTGGGGTTAGATATGATAGAGGTGTTTAAAGAGGCTCTCGCGAACATGGACGTACAGGGAATAGAGGGATATGCGCATTGTGTAGGCAGAAAAGATAGGGTGTCATTTGTTTAAGTAGTACAGCCCAGTATTGTGTCTGTTCCTGTACTGTACCTCTCCAAGTGTTGACCTGCTCCTCTCTCTCTCTCTGTCTCAGGGTGGTCACAGTGGGAGTCCCTGTGCCTTCGGAAGGAGTCATTGACATCCCCCTGGTGGAACGAGAGGCATCACGACCCAGGAAGCATTTCAAGGTCAGAGAATGGGAGCCCTAGGAGTGAGCACCCTCTTCTCCAGCACTTCGCCACTCCCCGGAAAATGTCTCATTATGCCCTGATCTCCAGGCGAGGCAGTTAGAGCACCAAGATACCCTCCAGCCCCTCGCCTGATGCTTCCACTGTCAGTCTTCTCCCCCACCCCTGGCATGCAGGCTTCCCTGTTTTTCTCCACAGTGCTCATCCCCCCCCACTATGGAAACACCCTCCCTGCACCCAGCCTTGTCCTCCGATGGGATCTTCTCTCCCTTCCTGGATCTCCAGGGTATGCAGTCCCAGTCTGTGCTTCGCCTTTCGCCCAGTACAACAGACCTGTGCACCTGCTGTGACACATTTTGGGAGATCAATCCAGCAAAACATTCATTCCGTGAACGGCAGGGCACGAGGGAGGGAGAGTTGAAATTGAGGGACCTCAGAGGGTAAGTGCAAAGTTAGTTGAAGGCGGCGACACAGGTTGACAGGGTGGTGAAGTATGCTGGGCCTTCAGCCAGAACACTCAGTTTAAAAGTTGGTATGTTATGTTGCAATTGTATAAGTGATCGGTGAGGCTACACTTGGAGTATTGTGTTCAGTTATGGCCAGTCCTGTTAGAGGAGAGACTTGCTTAGAGGCGTTTTCTGCACTGGGAGGCGTGCAGGAAAGGTTTATTAGGATGTTGCAAGGTGAAGAGGGCCCGAGTTATACGGAGAGGTTGGCCAGGCTAGGGCTTTGTGGAATGTGGGAGAACGAGGGGCAATGTTATAGAAATTTCCCATCGGGTTCAGCAGCTTTGGAAGGTAAGACTTGAGCTCTGACCCCTGGGACACCCTCCCCCAGCCACAGTAAGGTCAGTTTATTCCCATTCTCTGGTCCGTAAGCAGTTCCTGACCCGTGTTGACCTGTTGGAACCTCTGACTGCAGGAAGCCCTCACAGGAGGGTCTGCCCAGCCCGCTGATGTAACTGCCCCTGCCCCAGAGCACACTGCCACATTGCCTGTGACTGGCAAGCCTGGCCCTCGTGCTTACTCCATTTATTCTTGGTCTCCATCTCCTTTCCTCCCCTTTCTCTCAGCTCCTTTTCCCTACATTTCTCTGTCCCTCCCTCACCCTCCCCATCACTCCTTCTCCTGCCCCCTTCTCCCCACCTCACTCTCACTCCCCTGCCTCCCTCTCTGTCATCCCCAGTGAAACTTTCTCCCTCCCACTTTTCCTCTTCATTCTAACCTCCCTTCTACCCTGCCCCACTCTCCTCCCAGTCCCATCTTCCCGCATCTCACAATGAGCCCTCTCCCCCAACGCTGTCTCCTTCCCCATCTCCCATTCATCCTCTTTCTCTCTCCCCCCTGCATTCTACCTCTCCCTCTTTCTGCCATTCTTCCTCTCCCTATCTATACCTCTACCCCCTCGCTCATTCTCACTTCTAACTCTTCCCTTCCAACCCTCCCCCTCCCCTCTCCCTTTCCCACTCCTGTCTTCCCCCATTCCACGCTCCCAGCTTCAGGCACAGAATTAAGCTCCCTCTGCACCACCCCATCATCCTCTCCCAGGGTCAGACACAGAGTGACGTTCCTTCTGTCTGTCCCATAGATGGCCCTGGCTCCCCTCTTTCGAGTGGGTGATGCTGCAGGGAGTGTGGTGAGGGTGAGGCAGAACCGGTCGGCACACAGCGCAGTGACGCGCTACCGAGTGCTGGATACCTCCGGTCCCACAGCATTGGTGGAGGTTCAGCCAATCACAGGTGAGTTCTAGCAACACTAGTGGCAGGTCGTCATGCAGCGTTAATCAGTGGGGTGCTGTCTGTTGTATCTGTCACCTGAGGAGGGTGGCAGGAGAGGCAAAGAAGGCCGGGACAGGGCTTGGATATAATATTCCCAAAGGAAATGTCCTGTGAGGCTGTGGAGATCGGATTTGGGAATTAGAAGGGGTTCATTTGGCATGTTTGTCTTCATTGATCAGGGTGTAAAATTAACAAATTTCACAGCATGTGCCGATGATATTAAACCTGCTTCTGATTCTGCTTTAAAGGAGACTTCCAAGGTCAGTTACTTTACCTTCACACAAAGGTACCAGGGAGCTGCCTGGATTGGAGGGCATGAGCTTGAATACACATCGGTTCTTTTCTCTCGACGCTGAGGGAAGACCTGTTAGAGGCTTGTAAGATTTCGAGAGGAATAGAGTAGACAGCCTTTTTCCCTAATAGTCTAATAATGTCTAATAGTATGGAAAGTTTTAAGGAGATGTGTGGGGTAAGTGCTTTCAAACACAGATTGGTTTATAAAATTACAAGAGGCATGGAAAGGTTAAGAAATGTCAAATAAAAGAGGGTGTATGTTTAAGGCAAGAGAGGAGCTGCTTAAGGAAGATGTATGGGGCAAGTTTTTTCCCCAGTTTATAGAATTACGAGTGGCATAGATGGGTTAAGGAATGTCAGATACGAGAGGGCATATGTTTAAGAGAGGTGTGTGAGGTAAGCATATTTAACACAGAGGGGTGGGTTTCTGGGGCAGTGGTGGCGGAAGCAGGTATGACAGCATTCAAGAAGCATTTAGTTAGGTGCTCGACCAGTCAGGGAACAGAGAGATACGGACCATGCACAGGTCAGAGTTTAATTTGGCACCCTGGTCGGTGTGGACGATGTGTGCCGAAGGACCTGTTCCTCTGCTGAACTGCTCTGTGCTCACCTCAGTGTGAGCGAGAGCACGATCACACATGCAGTGAAATTGCGGGTAGTGTAGGAATAATGAGGTGTGAATATTAAGAAGGTTTAGCGGCTCTGTAATGAACTGGGGCTACATGGATGGGGCAGAAGCTGTTCAGTGTGTCCCAAACAATGCAAAGATAGTTGAACTAGAGCAGGAAAACTGGACTTTCCTCGGGAAATGAAGCAGGGCTGGTGGCTGAGGTGTTGGTGGAGGGGCACTTTGGGACCATGTAGTATGGAAGTCCCAATGCATAGGATTGCAAACGGCTGTAGGCTCAGGCAGCTCCATCATAGGCACAACCCACCCCATCATCTTGAATTCATCTTCGAGACACAATGCTTCAACATGAAGGGTGTTCGCCATCCAAAACGTTAAGAGTGGGTCTTCAGTAACAAGGAGAGGGCATTCTCCTTGTTACTGAAGACCCACTCTTAATGTTTTGAGAACAGCTTCTTCCCTTCAACCGTCAGATTTTAGGATGGTCCATTAATCTGTGAACACTACCTCACTATCCCAGTCCTATGGAAGGGACTTGGTCTGAAATGTTGACTTTTGTTAATTTCTCTTGATGCTGCCTGACCTGCTGTTCCTCCAGCACTCTGTGTCTGTTGCTCACTGTCTCACTATTCTTCTTTATCAATATTTATTTATTTATATTGCAACTTGGAGTTATATTTTGTCTTGCACCATACTGCTTTCCCCAAGCAGCAAATTTCATGATTCAAGTCAATAATAATAGATCCAATTTTGATTATCTTTAAAAATAACTTCGGAAAAATGAGAGTTCTAGCCTGAAAGTTAAAGTTCTCAATTAGGGCCAATTTTAAAAGATAGACGGGAACTTGCAAAGGTTGCTTGGGGAGAGACAGAATTGGACAGAGGGAGACTGGGATCAGTGTGTTCCACTTCCAAAGCCGGCAGGATTTTGATTGGTATGATTCAGGTGGGCTGAAGGGCCTCATTTCCTGCTGTAGCAGTCACTAGATCAATCACCCTCGTGGAACAGGAGAGGGGGAGCAGGGAGAGAAAATAATGTACGGCTTGGGGTGTGGGAAAGAGAGGGTGTTACAGAGATGGGTAGGGGTATAGGGGAGGGAGAGAGGGTCGTGGACAGGGAGTGGCGCAATGGAGGAATGGGATTATGGAGACAGGAGGGGCTCGGAAGGGATGGGGTCATGGAGACTAGGAGGGCCACATGGGAGGGATGGGGTCATGGAGATGGGGAGAGGCGCATAGGCGGGACCGGGTCATGGAGACGGAGGTGGGGATCACAGATTGGGTAGGGTGCAGGGGAAGGAGGCAGAGAGTCACGCGGAGGGAGTCGAGTAGGAAGTAAGAACCTCGGTGAGTCCTCCCCACGGTGGACTCCCCACACTGACCATCTCCTCTCTCTCTCTTTAGCGGTGAAGCACCAGGTGCGGGTGCACATGGCCCTGGGTCTCGGCTGCCCTGTCCTCGGTGACCACAAGTATTCCAAGTGGAGCAGCCTGGAGCCACAGGTATGTGTGGAGGGAGGGGCCAGAGAGAAGGGGTGAATGGCTCAGGGAGAGGGAGCATGGGGCCACAGGGGAGAGAAGGCACGGGATGGAGTGAGGTGGGAGGGGAAAAGAGGCAGGAGGGAAGGGGGAGGGAATGGGAGGTGTTAGAGGGCTGGGAGTCTTCCCCCTCTCACACCACACTAACTCATTCTCTCCTGTCTCCACACAGAAGCTACCTCGTTCAGTACTCACCCTCCTGGGCTTGACCCAACCGACGTCACGTCACCTGGGTCTGCACCTACACTGCCGGGAGATCACCCTCCCACCAACCTCCCCCTCCCTCCCCCCGACCCCCACCCTCCTCTCCACACTCCCACCCCATATCCTGCACTCCCTCCGCAAGCTCAGGCTCCATCTCCCCGCTACCAGCAAGGACGACCCACCAGTGAATGGCTGAGGGCAGGACAGCGCGGAGAGAAGTAGGACTCGCCTCAGGACTTGATTCCTCATTCCCCTCTTGTCCAGCTCCCTCTCCCACCTCTTCCCTCTCCCCCTCTCCCTACCCACTCCTCTTCTCCACCCAACCCTTTTTACCTTCCTCCTCACCCCTCCTGCCTTTTCTCCTCTCCTCTTTACAGACCCTGTCTCCCCCTTCCCCTGCTCCTCATCCTGCTCCCTTCCCCCACACCCTACCCCTCCTTCCTCAACCCCTCTTCTCACCTGATCTTTTCACTCTCCTAAATAAAACTGTGAACTTCACATACTTTGAAGGTTCAGGTTCTTTGGGTCTGGGGGAGAGTACGTTACCAGTGGCACTGGGTCATGCAGTACAGAAACAGGCCCTTTGGCCCATCTCATCACTGCCAGCCAAGGTGCCCTCCTGAGCTGATCCCATTTGTCCATGTTTGGCCCATATTGCTCTAAACCTTTTGTATTTATGTACCTGTTTGTGTCTCAATTGTAGTTGTTTCTCCCACTTCTGACAACTCCTTCTAACCTACCTCCATGTAGGCAGCCTATCCATAGAACATTACAGCACAGAAACAGGCCTTTTGGGCTGTCTTGGCTGTGCCGAACCATTTTTCTGCCTAGTCCCACTGACCTGCACCTGGGCCATATCCCTCCATACACCTCTCATCCATGTACCCGTCCCAAGTTTTTCTTAAATGTTAAAAGTGAGCCCGCATACACCACTTCATCTGGCAGCTCGTTCCACACTCCCACCACTCTCTGTGTGAAGAAGCCCCCCTCCATGTTCCCTTTAAACTTTTCCCCCTTCACCCTTAACCTCTGTTTTTTTTCTCCCCTGGCCTCAGTGGAAAAAGCCTGCTTGCTCTATCTATACCCATCTTAATTTTATACACCTCTATCAAATCACCCCTCAAATCACCTGTCCCTTTAAAATTTTCCCCAGTCATCTTAAACCTCTGCTCTCCAGTTTAAGACTTCTTGACCTCATAGGTAGCAAGATTGTATCACCTATCCTCTGCACCTCTCGTTTCATAAACCTGTGTCAGGTCACCTGTTAGCCTCAAACAAGAGAAAATCTGCAGATGCTGGAAATCCAAGCAACATATACAAAATGCTGGAGGAACTCAGCAGGCCAGGGAACATCTATGGAAAAGAGTACAGTCGACGTTTCAGCCGAGGCACTTCATCAGGAAGATGGTGCTTTCCACCCAGGTGTTAGGGTCCAGGGTGTTTCAGAGCGGCCCAACTGGGAGGATGAGCAGCCAGAGGTCGTGGTACATATTGGTGCCAGTTACATAGACAAAGAGGGTAAAGGTCTTGCCCAGTCTGTATAGAGAGATAGGGAAATGCCAGAGGAACAGAAGTTCTGCATAGGGCATTCAGGGAGTTAGGTGCTAAGTTACAGGGCAGGACCTCCAGAGTTGTGATCTCAGGATTGCTACCAGTGCCACGTGCTAGTGAGGCCAGAACTAGGAAAATTATACAGTTTAACATGTGGCTCAAGGGTTTGTAAAGGAAGGAGGGAATATTATTTTGTATCATTGGGCTCCCTTCCAGGGAAGGTGGGTCCTGTACAGAAGGAATAGTTTGCACCTAAACTGGAAGGGGACTAATACTGTAGCGGGAAGGTGTGCTAATGCTGCACGGTGGGGTTTAAACTAGAGTTTCAGGGGGATGGGAACCAGAGTGCCAGAACAGTTAGTGGAGAGGTGGTGGAGACAGATGTTGGTAAGACCTCAGACACAGTCAGGAATCAAAAGGTTGAGCATGGTGGAACTGGTGCCCTGAGCTGCTTGTATTTCGATGCCAGAAGTATTGTAGGAAAGGCGAATGAGCTCTGGGCATGGATCAAAATCTGAAATCATGACATTGCAGCCATTAGTGAGAATTGGTTGCAGGAGGGGCAGGACTGATGGCTCAATATTCCGGGGTTCCGTTGTCGTAGATGCGACAGGATGGGAGGGATTAAAGGAGGAGGAGTGGCATTACTGGTCAGGGTAAATGTCACGGCAGTGCTCCATTAGGGCAAACTGGTGAACTCATCTCGTGAGGTAATATGGGTGGAACTGAGAAACAGGAAAGGCATGACCACGTTAATGGGGCTAAATTACAGACTACCCTACAGTGCTGGGGATTTAGAGGAATAAATTTGTAAAGAGATCACAGATTGTTGCAAGAAACTGAAGATTATTGTAGTGGGTGATTTTTAACTTTCCATATATTGACTGGGAATCCCATACTGTAAAAGGCCAAGATAGGATAGAGTTTGTCAAATGTGTTCAGGAAAGTTCCCTTCATCAGCTTGTAGAAGTCCCACTAAGAGCATGCCATTCTGGATTAGCTGTTAGGGAATAAAACGGAGCAGGTGACAGAAGTTTGTGTAGGGGAATGTTTTACCACAATGCCATGAGTTTCAAAGTAAATGCAAAGGAAGATGGGTGTGGTCCGTGGGTTGAGATATTAAATTGGAGTAAGGGCAATTTTGATGGTACTAGAAATGATCTGGCAATTGTGGATTGGGAGACACTGTCTTCTGGCAAGTGGTAAGTGGGAGGCCTTCAAAAACACAATTTTGAGAGTACAAAGCTTGTATGTGCCTGTCAGAATAAAAGGTAAAGATAACAAGTGTAGGGAATTTTGGTTTTCAAGAGACACTGAGGCCCTGGTTAAGAGAAAAAAAAGCAACAAATGAGGTGCTTACGGAATGTAAGAAGTACAAGCGAACACTTAAAGAAATTGGGACTAAAGGAAGATATGAAGTTGCTCTCGCAGACAACGTGAAGGAAAACCCTAAGGAATTCTGCAGATATGTTAAGAGCAAAAGGATTGCAAAGGTCAAAATTTTGGTCCTCTGGAAGACCAGAAAAGTAATGCAAGCCCAGAGCCAAATCAGATGGCGGAGATCTTAAATAATTTTTTTACAGCTGTACTTACTCAAGAGATGGACACAGAGTCTATAAAAGTGAAGTAAAGCAGCAGCATCTTCACGGGCTCTGTACAGATTACGTTTGCTATCCTGAGGTAAATCAGGGTGGATAAGTCCTCAAGGCTTGACAAGGCATTTCCTCGAACCCTATGAGAGGCAAGTGCAGAAATTACCAGGATCCTGGCAGAGATATTTACAGTAAATCATCCTTAGCGACAGGAGAGGTACCAGAGGAAGAAATTATAGGCCTGTGATTCTGACATTAGTTGTTGAAAAGTATTCTAAGGGACTGGATATGTAAGTATTTGCATAGACATGGACTGATTAAGGATAGTCAGCATGGTAGGTCATGTCTAGCCAATTTTTCTAGGAAGTTACCAGGAAACTGGATAAAGGCAAGGCAGTGGACTTTACCAAGGCATTTGCCAAGGTCCCTTATGGGAGGTTCAGTCGCTCAGTATTCAAGATGAGGTAGTAAATTGGTTTAGACATTGGCTTTGTGGGAAAAGCCAGAGAGTGATAATACAGGGTTGCTTCTCTGACTGGAGGCCCTGTGTCTCGTGGTATGCCGCAAGGATAGGTGCTGAGTTGTTTGTCATCTATATCAAAGATCTGGATGATAATGTGGTCAATTGGATCGGCAGATTTGTAGATGACACCAAGATTGCGGTGTAGTGGAGTGCGAGGAAGACTGTCGTGGCTTGGAAAGGGATCTACATCAGCTGGAAAAATGGCAGATGGAATTTAATGTAGACGAGTGCAAAGTTTTGCACATTGGTAGAACCAAGCAGTGTAGGTCTTACTCATTGAACAATAGGGCGCTGAGTGTGACAGAACAAAGTTATCTGGGAATACAGGTACATGATTTATTGAAAATGGCATCACAGGTAGATAGGATTGTAAAGAAAGCTTTTGGCACGTTTAGTACAGGAGATAGGATGTTAGATTGAAGTTGTGTAAGAAATTGGTGAGGCCTAATTCGGAGCATTTCTGTGCAGTTTTAGTCACCTACCTACAGGAAAGATATTGACAAGGTTGAAAGAGTACAGAAAAAATCTACAAGGATGTTGCCAGGTCTGGAGCACCTGAGTTATAAGGAAAGACTGAATAGGCTAGAACTGTATTCTTTAGAATGTAGAAGATTGAGAGGAGATTTGATAGAGGTATACAAAGTTTCCACTGAGGTTGGGTGAGGTCATGGGGTTAAGGGTGAGGAAGGAGAAGTTTAAGGGGAACCTGAGGGGATACTGTTTCTCAGAGGGTCATGTGGAATGAGCTTCCAGCACAAGCAGTGTATGCAAACTAATCAAGTTTAAGAGAAGTTTGGATAGGTACATGGATAGTAGGGATATGGAGAGTTATGGTCCCAGTGCAGGTTGATGTCTAAATGTCTTCAGCATGGATTAGATGGGCCAAAGGGTTTGTTTCTCTGACTATTTGGAAATGATCCCTCATCCAGCAGATTACCTGGAGCATAATTGTGTCAACTTTAAAACGCTGATCAAGCCAAGCCAGTTTAGCTCACAGAATAGAGAACAATGTCACTTCATAAAATAGTAGCCTCCATCTCCTTGGTCATGGCAGAAACAAAGGCAATTGGTCTGTTTGCTTCCACTGTCCTTGATTCACTCGAATACACTGAATTGTAAACTGTAGTTCTTTCTAGCCAACCTCTCCCTCCTGTTGATCCAAAGATATTTATCTTAAGATCACTATCCTCCTCTATTCTGTTAACTACTCTTAGCACTGTCATGAACCCCCAGCATGTGTGTGATGCTTACATCATACAAAGATAAAGGTAGCATTTACTTGCTGAATTTATACACTCTGTATACAGACAATCATCTCTACACCATCCTCTTCTGTTCAACTTCAGCCTTCCACCTTTTAAGGTGATACACATTAAACAATACAATTACCAGGGTATATAAAATTGATATTACAGCAGCATGCAATATTGTCCTCAGCCATGGATATATTTGATCATTTGATCCCCAATTTCAAAAGTTATCCCAGAAGTCGGAGTCACTCAATATTTAATTTGCTTTATCAGTATGTCTTAATAACTTTTGTATGTTTAGTCCATTGATGGATTACCTCCTTTGCCTACTCCTCAACTTGTGTCCAGTCTGTAGTCAAATGAGGAATTGGTTGCAATTCAGTAACAACGTAGTCCCACAAATATCAACCCGTATCAGTGCGTTGGACTGAAAGGTTCTCCTTCATTACCTTAGCTACTGCCAGCTGAGGCAAAGTTCAACCTCCAGTAGTCAAAACTAAAGTCATGCTCCCAAATGCAACATTGTGACTTTCCAAAAGACATTCTTCCCATCCCTTGGTATAATTCGTTGTTGCTGTCACTTTGTCTGTTCCACCCTCCACTGCATATTGTAAGAAAAACTCATTATTTACAGGCAGAATAGACAATGAACAATTCTCATTAGTACTGAAACCACAATTCAGACATTTCTGTTGTGTCATCTCTGCTGGGTAAGTGGTTTTCCCCTTTGATGGCATCTTGATAAATCTATCCCTTTCCAAGTACCATTAATAACAATGGCATGTGTTGGTGGGTTACTTAAGGATAGCCAAGTATTCTCATGATATTTGCCCACATTGTGAATCCTTTTCAAATAGTAGGTTAAATTATTTCCATGTTGGGGAATATGAAATACTGCACCATCATAAAACCATCACAGGTACCCAGTACTCTCTTAGATAGTTTAAGACTTCTAATATGACACAAGGGTACCTTTTCTCCAACCCATTCTACGAGGAGTGATGATAAGTTTGTGGCCTAAGGTAGGAGTCAATTTTAGAAAACCTAGCACATTTATTTTTCAACATAGTCCCCTCCTACGTTTACACACTTAGTGTGGTGAACTACATATACCTGTCTGGACTGCTCCTGTGGCTCCTCCCACAGACCCCTGCTGACTGCTCCTGTGGCTCCTCCCACAGACCCCTGTATAAAGGCGATTGAGGCCTGAGCCCGGCCTCATTCTCCATGATGTAGTGTTGTTCATTCTTCCAGTCAATAAAAGCCGATATCTCGCTTCTTACGTCTCAGAGTGAGTTATTGATGGTGCATCACTTAGTCCAGCGGTCGTGGAGCACACGGATCCCTTTATAGAAGTGGTCCACAGCAGGGGTGATTGTTAAGTTCGTGGCCTAATGTAGCAGGCGATGAGTTATACAGCTCTCGTTACATGCACACGCAGTTCAACTCTTTGAGTTGATAAGTTCAACTCTGAGTTAATAAGTTATCTTCTGCCTTAGGCCACAAACATCAATCACCCCATGCTGTGGACCACGTCTGGAGGTCCAAGACGCTGACTTCTACAAAGAAGGGATCCATGTGCTCCACAACCACTGGACTAAGTGTGTAAATGTAGGAAAAATAAATGTGCTAGGTTTTCTTAAATTGACGCCTACATTAGGCCACGAACTTATCAATCACCCCTCCTATTACTCATCTGAAACCCAATTTGATACATGGTGTGCATCAAGCTGTAATAGATACATACCAATCATGGCGAGCAACCAACTAGCACATATAGAACAGATTTCAGGTTTATGTACTTCCTTAGGATAAGTGGTATATGCAGTTGTCCATCCTAGGACACTAATATACCTCCTTTGTCTTTTCCAGGGTGCTGTCGGCTCCCTCGTATCCCCATAGATCATGATACCAGTGGATCATCTGATTTTGTCGTCCCTCTAGGACCACAAACTTCCCTTCATATACACTAGGACTACTCCACCCTCAACACATACATCCGGCTCTTTGTATATTTCTGACCCTGCTCCTTCTGTTAGTTTTTAAACTCTTTATCTTTCTTCTACTGGCTGCGACTCCTATCCATTTAAAGCACTAACTCATCAGCCTTCCTATTCCCCTCGGGATAAATCTGAGTGGGCTTTCACCTTTATGGTTCCATATTCTTTCCCCTTGGGCTCTTTCAAATATATACCGCAACAGAGCAGCAGATGGGAGAGGCTTTCCTTCCGCTGAAACAAGCGCACTCGCTTCCCACAGAGGCAACTGCTCTGTCAGGCTATGACAAACGTACATTACATGCTATCAAAGTGTATGACGATTCTGGCAGCTTTCTAGGTGGCTAACCAGATATACTGCAGCTGCCTGAGCACTCATGGTGTTGGGTAATTTTATAGCTATAGTTAACCTTCCTTGGCCCTCTTCATCCTCGACATATATACCACACACAGCACTCCTCTCACCCATCTGTACGGATGATGAGCCTTCTTTGTTCTCGGGTATTGCTTTCCAATTTCTTTTCACTCCCGCCCCCCTTATTATTCAGATACAAATGGTCCCTTGGGATCGTTTGCTATCATATCCAGATGCCCATGGGGTTCTGCAATACAATAAAGATTAGCTGACTGACTAAGACATTTTAACTTGAACATCCAGTAGTAGCTAGAAAAATGCTGAATTGCTGTTTGGACCAGTCCAATATTTAAATTTAGCTTCCATTTGCACTTTACATAACAAAACACTGGTAGCTTCAAAACTATTTTCCAAGGGATCTCAAACTCATTATCAATATGTCAAAAGTCTTGAGCAACATCTATTATATTCTGTAGAAGAAAGCATTTTGTTAGTAAAAGCAGCTTTTAGGATTGCTTTTCAAATGTTCCAGTCTTCCCAAAATATTAATTTCAAATCTAACTATCCACTAATGAGCAATTTCCCCAAATGCCCATTTCCCTCAGAAATGTGGGCATCTCCTTTCTAGATTAGAGATGCACAAGTTTCATTCTCAACCCAGATTACTCCTGGCCAGTGTGGAATGTCAATTTTTCCATGGAAAATGAATAAAGAAACACAAAACAAAAATAGTCAGGACAAACAAAAATCAATGTTTGTACTGTTATTCCTTTAGAACCTTCCACAAGTAACTGCAAAACTTAATATACACCTTCTCTATACCAATGCAGTTCTGTGGGGATAAGGTTCTGTTTAATCCTTTTTGCTAATGCAGTGATGGCTTGGAGAAGGGAATTGGGAGGGGTAGGTCGGGGCAGGGAGGCAACCAAAGCATGATTGTACAATGGGTGCATCTCTTTTATAGATGTGAATTGTACATTTGTTAAACTTGTTATGTACTGCTCAAACCACCTTTGTACTATGCTTTCTTGATTTAAAAAAGCAGTAAAAATATTGCTGAGAAAAAATAAACAGTTAATTACCTCCAAGAAAAGCTTTCACACAATTTTCAAATAACCATGGAAGAGAAGAAAAAACTGCTGGGTGGAGGAGCCCCATTAATACAAGAAGACCAGGTATGACATACAAAGGGTTATTTCAAGAGTAAAGAAACAAAAGTTGGACACGACACTGGATGCAGGTCAACTCTGGCAGGGGCTTGCAGGACATTACTTCTTAGAAATGTTTCACTACCAGATGAGCTGAATGCCTTTTATGCCCGATTTGAAAGGCAGAATATAACTACAACTGTGAAGATCCCTGCTATACTCAGTAACCCTGTGATCTCTGTCTCAGAGGCTGACGTCAGGCTGTCTTTCAGGTGGGTGAACACTCACAAGGCAGCAGGCCCTGGTGGAGTACCTGGTAAGGCTCTAAAAACTTGTGCCAACCAACTGGCAGGTGTATTCAAAGACACTTTAAATCTCGCACTGATAAAGTTGATATAGTTCAGCATTTAACACTATCATACCCACAGTTCTGATTGATAAGCTACAGAACCTGGGCCTCTGTACCTCCTTCTGCAATTGGATCCTTGACTTCCTTTCTTTTCTTTTTTTTACAATATTTTTATCCAGAAGAAAAAATTTACAGAGTGCAACACATAGATACATCTCAACATAACTTGTATATATAATTCATATATTGTAATAAAATGGATCAAAATGTTATAGCATAACACATAAAGGAATACCACTCTGTAATCAAAAATTTAAAGATAGGTCATACATCATTTAAAGACTTCCTAACCAGAAGATCACAATTTGTGCAGATTAGTAATAACATCTCCTCTTTGCTGAAGATCAACACTGGCACCTTGGGGATGTGTGTTCAGCCCACTGCTCTACTCTTTATGCTCCCATGACTGTGTGCCATCTATACACTTGCTGATAATACAACTATTGTTGACAGAATCTCAGATAGAGACGAGAGGGTGTACAGGAATGAGATACAGCAGCTAGTCGTGAGTGGTGTTGCAGCAACAACCTTGCACTCAGCATCAGTACGACCAAGGAGCTGATTGTGGACTTCAGGAAGGATGCAGAGGGAACATGACCCAATCCTCATAAAGAGATCAGAAGAGGAGAGACTGAGCAGTTTCAAGTTCCTGTGTGTCAGTATCTCTGAGGATCTGATCTGGTCCAAATATACTGATGCAGCTATAAAGAAGGCAAGACAGCAGCTATATTTCATGAGGAGTGCGAGGAGATTTGGTTTGTCAAGGAGATGGTGGTGGACTTTAGGAGATCTAGGCCTCATATGGAGCCAGTGATCATTAATGGAGAATGTGTGGAGCAGGTTAAGACCTACAAGTATCTGGGAGTACAGTTAGACGAGAAGCTAGACTGGACTGCCAACACAGATGCCTTGTGCAGGAAGGCACAGAGTCGACTGTACTTCCTAAGAAGGTTGGCGTCATTCAATGTCTGTAGTGAGATGCTGAAGATGTTCTATAGGTCAGTTGTGGAGAGCGCCCTCTTCTTTGTGGTGGCGTGTTGGGGAGGAAGTATTAAGAAGAGGGACGCCTCACGTCTTAAGCTGGTAAGGAAGGCGGGCTCTGACGTGGGCAAAGTACTGGAGGGTTTAACATCGGTAGCTGAGCGAAGGGCGCTGAGTAGGCTACGGTCAATTATGGATAACTCTGAACATCCTCTACATAGCACCATCCAGAGACAGAGAAGCAGTTTCAGCGACAGGTTACTATCGATGCAATGCTCCTCAGACAGGATGAAGAGGTCAATACTCCCCAATGCCATTAGGCTTTACAATTCTACCGCCAGGACTTAAGAACTTTTTAAAAGCTATTATTAATGCTTTTTGAGATAGTGATTTAGATGCATATCATATTTTTTGCTGAGTTAGGTATTGTATGTAATTAGTTTTGCTACAACAAGTGTATGGGACATTGGAAAAAATGTTGAATTTCCCCATGGGGATGAATAAAGTATCTATCTATCTATCTATCTATCTAACTCTACAGATATGGGGAACATTCTGACAGGCTGCATCATTGTCTAGTATGGTGGTGGGGGTGGGGGGGAGGTGCTGCTACTGCACAGAATCAAAAGAAGCTACAGAAAGTTGTAAAATTAGTCAGCTCCATCATGGGTACTAGCCTCTGTAGTAATTTTCAAAGAATGATGCCTCAGAAAGATAGCGCCCATTATTAAGGACGCTCATCACCCAGGATATGCCCTCTTCTCATTGTTACCATCAGGAAGGAGGTACAGAAGCCTAAAGGCACACACTCAATGATCCAGGAATAGCTTCATCCCCTCTGCCATCTGATGCCTAAATGGGCATTGAACCCATGAACACTACCTCACTGTTTTCCCCGTTTATGCACTACTTTTAACTATTTAATATACAGATATATTCATTCTCCCCTCCCACCCTCTCACACACACGTTTTCTCTCTCTCTCTGAAACGCACTTTACACACTTGAAATATCCAAACCATTTACTTTCAATCATCTCAGAATATCTCTTATTCCTAAGGGTTAAACCGTTTCCAAAATATTCAGATACAAACCGACAAAACTGATGAAATGTGTTACTCTGCCTTTATTCATCATACACAAGTAAAGAACATTCTGACCCTCTATAACTCCAATCTGTGATTTTTGTTATGATTTAAATTACATGAACTGTTTGCTGTACAGCTCTGGGCATAAATGACCCACGTTACCACATCTGAAACAGTAGAATTGAGCGCCGTACTGCCCTTCTACAATCTCTCTGCTGGCTTCTGTCTTGACCAGCATTTCCCACATGATATTCTGTGCATTTTCTCGGAAGGGCCTCAGGAGTATTCCTAAAGTTAAAATACACCTCCCGCACATCCTTCTCCCAAGCTCTAATCATTTTCCTAAGGATCAAATAATTCCAACATCGTTCTAGATTTGACGGTGCTATGAGACACTAATGTTCTTAACCATCTATTTGTGGGTCGTTGATCCATACACCGCTTGAAACACCATCCACAGACGGGACGCAAATGTGACGTTTTCCTTTCCTCTGGTTAACAGCTACATAACGTGTTTATTGGGTCCCCGTTGTAATTATCCATAACAGCCAATTTCTTTCTTTAAGTCCTCATTTTGTTCCCCCAGCATACCGATATGCTTCTGGCAAAGCAGACTATTTGTTATGATGCAAGCACTTTATAATCAATCTAGTAATCTAGTCCATGTATTGCTTTCTGGTAACTAATTACCTGAAACAGTTCCCTAGGATTGTCCCCGGGCATATATGTCAGAATATCCTTAGCAATATGCATCATCTGCTGTACCCCAAATAGTGTAGTGTAAGTTATATTCTGGGGTTTGATTCCCTGCCCCGGCCCCTCCCTCTGCTAGTAACTAGAAGGGTTGCTTGAATTTCTAGCATCTTCAGATTTCCTCCTGTTTGCATCGGTAGCACGGGCTCTTTTTGATTGTACGTCGGCGGAAGGGGGCGGAGCTCCTCGCTATAACCATATTTGGATGCCTTATCTGCTAAATCTTGCCAATACATACCTCCATATTCAGCCCCTTCTCCTCTTTTATGTCCAAAGGTACATATCAGAATCAGAATCATGTTTATTATCATCAGGGTGTGTCGTGAAATTTGTTAACAGCAGCAGCAGCAGTTCAATGCATTGCATAATACAGAAGAAAAATAATAAATATGTAAATCAATTGCAGAATGCTTATATTGAATAGATTAAAGTGATCACATTGAGAAGGAAAAACTAAATTCCAATGTGTCGGTAATTCAGTGGAATAAAGGAAATTGCAATACCATGAGAGGAGAACTGGCCAAGGTTGACTGGAAAGGGACACTAGCAGGAAGGACAGCAGAGTAACAATGGCTGGAGTTTCTGTGAAAAATGAGGGAAGTGCAAGACAATATATTCCAAGGAAGAATAAATTTTTGAATGGAAAAAGGACACTACCTTGGCTGACAAGTAAAGTCGGAGCCAAAGTAAAAGCAAAAGAGAGGGCATACAAGGAAGCCAAAGCTGGTGGGAAGATAGAGGATTGGGAAGCTTTTAAAAACTTGCAGAAGGAAACTTTGAAGGTCATTAGGAAGGAAAAGATGAATTATGAAAGGAAGCTGGTGATTAATCTCAAAGGTATCAGTAGTTGTGAAGTTGTTGGAATCAATTGTTAGGAATGAGGTTATGGAATTCCTGGAGGCGCGTGACAAGATAGGCCAAAGCCAGCATGGTTTCCTGAAAGGAAAATCCTGTCAAACTAACCTACTGCAATTCTTTGAGGAAATTACAAGCAGAGATGCAGTAGATGTGGTGTCTTGGATTTTCAGAAGGCCGCACATGAGGCTGCTTAGCAAGATAAGATCCCATGGAATTACTGGGGAGTTACTAGCATGGGTGCAGCATTGTCTAATTGGCAGAAAACAGAGAGTGGGAATAAAGGGATCCTATTTGGCTGGCTGCCAGTTGCCAGTGGAGTTCTACAGGGGTCGGTACGATAAATGTCTATGATTTGGACTATGGGATTAATGGACGTGACTAAATCTGCCGATGATACAAAGATAGGTGGAGGAGCGGGTAGTGTTAAGGAAACAAAGATCCTGCAGAGAGACTTAGGTCGTTTAGGGGAATGGGCAAAAAAGTGGCAAATGATATACAATGTTGTAAAGTGTATGTTCATGCATTTGGTGGAAGAAATAAATGGACAAACTATTATTAAGATGGGGAGAAAATACAAAATGCAGAGATGCAAAGGGACTTGGAAGTCCTTGTGCAGGATGCTGTATCCAAAGAGCCGTGCCTGTCACGTGACAGCACTGCCCTCACCTGGTCGGAAGGCGCATCACATGCCAGTCAACATTTTGCCCCTCCCAACTAATCAATGCACACTTAACCATTGGCCACCTTAATTGGATTAACCCAACTAACACCAAGCCGTTAACCCTCCAGTGAATCACCTGGGCTGGACCCACCAGCCCGCCCCCCCCCCGACCTATAAAGGGTGCCACATGTGCTTAGCTCGCTCTTTTTGCCATCCTCGAGGGACCACCCTGCTTCACTCCAGGCTGATTACCGCTGGAGACACGTGGTGAGTGTTTATTGTTGTCCCTGTAGCAGAGAGCCATGCCTGTCCATAGTCAATGTATGGCCTGTATCGTAGTTACTTTTCCCTTGCTTGTATGTGTACCTGTACTCTGTCCCCACACCATTTTCCCGTGTATTGTACTGCCGACCCGACTTTTCCCCACACTCGTCTATTCTAAGCACGTTTGTGCCAATATTGTAGCCACTTGTGTTCCCAAGCTCTTCTCCCCTTGTAAATAAACTCATTATTAAAACTCTGTGTCCAGAGCCCTTGCCTTTGAGACGCAAAGAATCTGTCTCATTTTCATCACAACAGATGCCTAAGATTTAACCTCCAGTTTGAGTCGGTGGTGAAGAAGACAAATGCAATGTTGGCATTCATTTCAAGAGGATGAGAACATTAAAGCAAGAATGTAATGTTGAGACTTTATAAAGCACTGGTGGGCTGTATTCCCTAGAGTTCAGGAGAATGAGGGGGATCTCATAGAAACATTCTGAATGTTAAAAGGCTTGAATGGATTAGATATGGCAAAGATATTTCCCATGGTAGGGCGTCCAGGACAAGAGGGCATGACTTCAGGATTGAAAGATGTCCATTTAGAACAGAGATGCAGAGGAATTACTTTGGCCAGAGGGTGGTAAATCTGTGGAATTTGTTGCCACAAGTGGCTGTGGAGGCCAAGTCAATGAGTGAATTTAAGGCAGAGATAGATAGGTTTTTGATTAGCCAGGGCATCAAAGGGTATGGGGAGAAGGCGGGGGAGTGGGGAAGACTGGAATAATTAGATCAGCCCATGATTGAATGGCAGGGCAGACTCGATGGGCCGAATGGCCTACTTCTGCTCCTATATCTTACGCCTTGGGTTGATGCTGCTTTTCTGAGATACCGCTCTTTGAAGATGTCCTTGGTACTTTTTTAGGCTGGTACTCAAGATGGAGCCAACTAAACCCTCAGCAGCTTCTTTCGGTCCTGTGCAGTAGCACCCCCTCCCCCCATAGCAGACAGTGGTGCAGCCTGTCAGAATGCTCCCCATGGTACATCTATAGAAGTTTTTGAGTGTTTTTATTGACATATCAAATCTCTTCAAACTCCAGTCTTGCCTTCTTTATAGCTCCATCAATATGTTGGGACCAGGTTAGGTCCTCAGAAATCTTGACACCCAAGAACTTGAAAATGCTCACTCTTTCCCACTTCTGATCCCTCTATGAGGATTGATATGTGTTCCTTCATCTTACCCTTCCTGAACTCCACAATCAGCTCTTTCGTCTTACTGACGTTGAGTGCAAGGCTGTTGCTGCGACATCACTCCACTAATTGGCATATCTTGCTCCTGTACACACACTTGTCTCCATCTGACATTTTACCAACAATAGTTGTATCATCAGTATATTTATATATGGTATTTGAGCTATGCCTAGCCATACATTCATGGGTATATAGAGAGTAGAGCAGTGGGCTAAGCACACACCCGAGGTGCACCAGTGTCGATCATCAGCGAGGAGGAGATGTTATCACCAATCCGCACAGATTGTGGTCTTCCAGTTAGGAAGTCAAGGATCCAATTGCAGAGGGAAGTACAGAGGCCCAGGTTCTGTAAGTTCTCAATCAGGATTGTGGGGATGATGGTGTTAAATGCTGAGCTACAGTTGATGAACAGCATCCTGACACAAGTGTTTGTATTGTCCATGTAGTCTAAGGCTGTGTGGAGAGCCTTTGAGATTGCATCTGCCGTTGATCTATTGTGGCATTAGGCAAAATGTAATGGGTCCAGGTCCTTGCTGAGGTAGGTGTTCAGTCTAGTCATAACCAACCTCTCAAAGCAATTCATCACTGTAGATGTGAGAGCTACTGGGCGATAGTCATTAAGGCAGCTCATATTATTCTCAGGCACTGGTATAATCATTGCCTTTTTGAAGCAAGTGGACAATTATTATTCCCCTCTGTGTAGCATATTGATCCCGCAGCTTTTGATTCTGTTTTAAACACTTCGTATGATCGATTGTATTGTGTTTCTTCTCGGGTTATTTCTGTATCACCTACATAGCAGCTTTACAATCAGTGCACTGTTCCTTTAATTCCTCCAATTTGTTCTTAGCTAAAATGGCTTCTTCTTCCTGTTTACTCCTTTATCAGCTGAAATGTGAGAATTTAGATATCGGTTCACAAGCACCAAATCCATACTTCTCGGTCTCAGTCCCTGCAAATCAGTAACATCTCCCTTAAGGGTTTCTACCTCCTCCTGGAGTGTTGTTTTCATCTTTTAAACTATCCCACTCTGTTAGTTTCTCAACGGAATTGCTCGGCTTCAGCTTTTTGCCATCATCCTATATTTCCTATCGTAATCTATCTCATTTGGTGTCAGCTTTTTGCTGATATCCTTTTTAAATCCTCACTGAGGCAGGCCACTGTCATTGACTTTAGTAGCCACTTAAATTCCTTGTCTGACAATTTCCCTTTGGCAATTTTTAAAAGAGCTTTGCCACCTTCAGCACTGGTGTGTCCAGCATACTCCCTATATTGGGGCCATTGCCCCAATACGCTCTTCTGGAGGAAACCCCTCTAATCAAAACAATCCAAGTCCTTTCGACTTGCAGAATTCCCTGAATTTTTCATCTGTGTCAGTACAAACGAGCTACCGTGTCCCACGTGGTCTGACTCGAGTCTGCAGCCGACTCATCGGGAGTTTGAACCTCGAGCCCACCCAGGGATGCCAATTCTGTTACTAGAATCACCCCTTGCAATAATGATCAGGGAGGCACAGAGAGAATCTGTAGTTACCAACAAGTACCTTTATTATGAATAAACTCTTCGCAGGCTTTATTATCTCAATGGAAGAACATTTGAACTTAACCAACCAAACAATAGAAAAGATAATACAAGTTAAAAAGGAATATTTGCTGCTGGACGTGTTTCTCATAGTCCAGTTTAAATCTTCATATCAATGGGGAACCTCACATCCACGATAGTAAACCTCTAGAGCATCATCGCTACCAGCACACATGAAGCGTTTTCTTTAATACTCATTTCTTAGCAATTTGAATATTGCATTTCAGTCATTGGCTGCACGTCACGTGTCTAACTTTTAATGCCTTCTTATTAGATCTGCTCCAAACCAGTATCCATTTATTAACCTCTTACCAGCAGGTGACAATTGGTAATTTACAGCTCTTTGTTCTCAATCAGCAACCAGCTTGAATCATGCAGGACAAATAGAGACCCCAACAATCAAAAATGTGCATGTTATATCCAACCGCAGAACACCAAATAACTTCTCATCTGGAAATAAGCCTATAAGATCATAGATACAGGAGCAGTATTAGGCCATTTAGCCAATTATGTCTGTTTCACCATTTTATCATGGCTAATTCATTTTCCCTCTCAATCCCAATCTCCTGCCTTGCCCCCATCTCCCTTCATGTCCTGCCCAATCAAGAATTTATCAACCTCTGCCTTAAATATACATAAAGACTTATCCTCTATAGCTGCCTCATCACTCTCTGGCTAAAGAAATTCTTCATTTCCATTCTAAAAGGCTGCCCCTCTATTCTGAGGCTGTGTCATCTGGTCTTAGACTCTCCCACCATAGGAAATATCCTCTCCAAATCCACTCTATCGAGCCCTTTCACCATTTGATAGGTTTCAATGAGGTCACCCCTCATACTTCTGAGTTCTAGTGAGAACAGGCCCAGAGCCATCAAACGTTCTTCATGACAAACCATTCAATCCTGGAATAATTTTCATGAACCTCCTTTTAACTCACAACCTTTCTAAGCTAAGGTGCCCAAAGCTGCTCACAGTACTCAAGTGTGGCCTCACCAGTGCTTTATGGGAGATAAGATTGATGTGGGGAGGAAGTTGCAGTTCCCAGAACTGGTGCAAACCACACTTTGACCAGATATCGTACTGTGGTCCACCAAAGACAAGATGATCATCTTGGTGGAGCACATAGTGCCACAGGAGGAAGGATACAGGGTGACTCATGAGAGGAAGGCCCTTAAGTATCAGTCCTTAATCCAGGAGTGCAGGGACAAAACACAGCAGACATGGCTATTCCCCGTGGAGATCGGCTGCAGAGGGTTCCTGGCAAGGTCGCTATGGAGGTTGTTGTCTGCACTGGGCCTTGATGAAAAAGAACAAGAATCAAGCAGCTCACAGGATGGGGGAGATGCAAAAAGAGCCTCTTGCTGGAACAGGTGGGAGGAGTTAAGCTGGAAGTCAGGAGCAGATGGGCAGTGACTGCTGACCAGCCAACTGAAGTGTGTCGTTGTTAGGGGTCAAAACACTCTAGGAAGGTTGGGCACCTGCTCCTGGCCAAAGGCTACAGTTACCTCATCAGGTAACTAGTGTGTGGCCTCTGTCGGTTGTGGTCGACCATGGGTAATGTGCCTCTGGTAGTCTCTGGTTTGTCAAGCAGCGTCGACTGTAGCTATTGAGGCCAATCCTGCAATGGTAGGCTCTGCCACAGTTGCTGCATGTGTAGGGGGTTGTGGAATTGCTGTCCGCTGTGCTCTCCGTTTAGCACTCCGCTCCTCAAACTGACTCAGGATCACTCTTTTGCCTTGCTCTAGGTGTGGCTGAAGAGTACTTTGCCATTTGTTGCGGTCATCTGCTGTATCCTCCCAGCACTCTGGGTTGATTTTTAAGGCTTTCATGTCACACTTGTAGAGGTACTTAAAGCAAAGCTGGGGTCTACCAACATTCCTCTTGCCTGTTGCTAGTTCTCTGTAGAGGATGTCCTTTGGCAGTCTACCATCCTTCACACGATGGACGTGGCCCAGCCAGCGCAGTCTCCATTGTCTTAAAAGCATGAACATTGCGGGAGTTTGGGACTTTGTCTGTCCTGGTGATGCCAAGGATGCGGTGAAGGCTGTGCAAGTGAAAGCTATTGAGTTTCCTCTCCTGTTTGAAGTAGATGGTCCAAGTCTCGCTACCATACAGGAGGGTGCTGATAACGCATGCATTGTACAACGCAGTCTTGGTCTTTGTAGCGAGTTTCAGATTCTCCCAGACCCGTGAAGAGAGTCGAGCGAAGATCGACGTTGCTTTGCCGATATGCCTATTGATTTCAGCATCGAGGAAGAGAGTGTCGCTAATGGTCGACCCCAAGTATGTGAACTTATGGACCACTTCTAGATCGTAATTGTCGGTGGTAATGACTGGTGTCTCCGCTACCTTCTGGGTAAGGACATTTGTTTTCTTTAGGCTGATGGTAAGCCTGAAGTCCTTGCATGCCTTTGAGAAGCGGTACATGGGAGTTTGTAGTTGCTGTTTGGTGTGCGGGGTTATAGCAGCGTCATCGGCAAACAACATGTCATGTATTATGATCTTATGCACCTTTGTTCTTGCTCTCAGGCGTGCAGGGTTGAACAGCCACCCATCAGACCTGGTGTGCATGTAGATGCCTTCTGTTGACATCCCAAATGCATTCTTCAATAGCATAGAGAAGATGCCAAATAATGTCGAGGCCATCACACATCCTTGTTTGACTCCACTACGAATAGCAAAGGGTTCTGATGAGCTGCCATTGTACTGAACAGTAGCCCTTATGTCATCATGGAATGACTTGATGATACTTTGGAGTTTCGGGGGACAGCCGCTCTTGAGGAGAATCTGAAAGAGCCCATCCCTGCTGACAAGGTTGAATGCTTGGTCAAGTCAATGAAAGTGACATAGAGGGATTTCTGTTGTTCCCTGCACTTCTCCTGGAGTTGACGGAGTGAGAAAATCATGTTGACAGTTGACCTCCTTGTGCGAAAACCACATTGGGAGACAGGGTAGACTCGTTCTGCCAGAGTTTGTTGACACGCCAGAGCTACACAAGCAAAGACTTTGCCGAAAATACTCAGGAGGGAGATACCCCTGTAGTTGTTGCAGTTGCTCCTATCACCCTTGTTCTTGTACAAAGTGACGATTTTGGAGTCGCACATAATCTGTGATACGGCTCCTTCCTTCCAGCACTGACAGAGGACCTTGTGTAAAGGTTGGAGGAGTGAGCTCATGCAGTGTTTGATCAGGACTGGAGGAATCCCATCACTGCCAGGAGCTTTCCCTGGGGCCAGACTGTCAGTTGCCTTGCTGAGGACCTCAATGGTTGGTACGGAGTCAAGTTCATTCATGACTGGTATTTATATGCAAAATATGCAATATTTTGACACAACAGTTTATCAGATAAAATTTAATGTGAGGACATACAGAGCCGATGGACGGTATGAGGTGGCTGTGTGCACATTTGGGGGGGCCTCTCCCCCCACCTGCCATCCCCCTATGCTGAGGGAGGGAGCAGCTCTTGGAGCCCCTCAGTCAGGGTAAAATAGCTGCTATGTCTGCTTTCAACCCCAGACCAAATGACCTCTGACTTCTCATGGCTTGTGTAGCTGATCTCTAGCTGGCCCTGACCTGTAACCAGTCATTTCGACCTCTGTCCAAACTTTTGTTCCTGACCCCTTACTGTCACTTTTGCCTGACTTATGACCTCTCACCACCCCTGACCTCCATCCCCTCAGTGCCCCTGACCTCTTTGTTGTTGGGCTCCATCCCTGACCTGCAACCTCTCATTGATCTGACCTCTGCCCTTAACCCCTCACTTATGTGATCTCCACCACTGAATTGTGACCTCTCAACACTCAGGACTTTGCTTCTGCTCACCCCCCACCCCACTAAACCAACCTTTTGCCTCTAGCTGCCTTGCTCCCTGTCAGCTCCCATCCTGCTTCCAACCCTCAGCCCCTGCTGTCCCAGGAGAGAGGCGTGGTGTCAGGAGGGGAGTTGTCCAAGATCTGGGAGTGGTGATGGAGAGACCTCTGGGTCGATGACTGAGTGTGCACGCCAGGGGTGGTGAGAGAATGCACATTCCAATCCCACAGCTGGGTCAGAAGCTCGGGAGCCTTGAGGGAGATCAGGACCTGGAGGAAGAGGGAGAGGGTTAGTCCACTGTGCATGCTCAAATCACAAACAAGAGAATATCTGCACATGCTGGAAATCAAAGGGCCTTTTTCTCCTTCCAGTCTTGTCCCATCCCTCCACTCCACCTACCCTGACCTTTCTTCTCATCCTCTCTCCTCCCAAACCTCCATCTGCCATGTGCACCCTCACTCACTCCTCACTCTATACCCTTACCCTCCTGACCCACCTCTCTTCTTCACCCCCTTCCTTCCCTATCCACTCACATCTCTTGGAAATTCTCCCTCTGCCTCCTCCCTCCACTCCCAGGCCCCCAACTCATCTTTCCCTTCTCCCATCATCATTCCTCCTCAAATTCTCACTCACCTCTTGGACTCCTGCCCGGCGGCTCACTCCCCCTCAGGGAACGCTCTGGGTGCGGGTGGGAATCCTGGAGAGGTGTCCCCATCTCCTGTCGTCTCGCCCTCCAGTCGCAGGGCAGAGGCCAGCCGACACGCCTGGGACCGGACCATAGGGTGTGGGTGGGACAGGGCTTGGAGCAGGGGTCTGGAGGGACAAGACTTGGAACTCTCCTCATCTCCCTCTCCCTCCAGTGCATCTCGCAGCAGGGTCCGAGTAGGGGGAGAGAGGCGGCAAAGCCAGGAGAGGAGTGACAGTAAGAGAGCAGCAGGGGGTGGTGAGGAGGGGGGAGGAGAGGAGAGGAGCTGGTTCAGCAGAGAGCAGAGGCGAGTAGGAGGGGGCAGGCTGGAGAGCAGCCGCTCTTGGCTGGGGCCCACTACCGACAGGGAGAGGTGGCAGAGCAGAGACAGGGGCAGGTCAGGTTCCGAGGAGGGCAGGCCACAAAGAGACAACTGGGGAGGGAGAAAGAGGGTTGTACAAGGGGGGAGGAAGGAGAGGGTAGAACAGGGGCAGGGAAGAAAAGGGGCAAAGGATGGATAGAGAGTGAGAGTGCGAGGTGTCAGAGGGTATAGAAGGGGAAGAGTGGCAGAAGGAGATAGGAGGAAGAAAGGGGAGAGAAAGAGAAAATATGTAATGTACTCAAATGGTTACGTTCAGAATAAAGCTGTTTCTAAAGAAAACGGCTTGCATTGTGAACCTCTGTGTCTGTGGTTTATGTTGCAATGTAATTGTATGCAGGGTGCAGACTGTTGGAGGAGGGCAAGGTAAAAGGAGATGTGCAGGGAACAGGGGCACTGGGAAGAGAAGGCTGGTTAAAACAGTGCTTGGGAAGGAAGTGTTACAGTAAAACTGCCAGTACAGAGCATGTGGAGCATACCTCTCACAAGGTGGTGGCACGCTTAGACACAGCAGCTTCTATGGGGCTGTGTCTAAAGGTGTTATTGTCTTTTTTTAAACGTATTTGTTACGATCACAAGACCCTGCTGAACATAAAGAACTTAAAGTACTGCAGGTCTAGCCCATCAGCGAGTTGCTTGTTGGTGGAGAAACTGAAGGAACTGGAAGGAACAGAGAAGCATTGGTCTGCAAAGGCTGTACGCGGGATAACAGTGAGACTTACTTTTCAAGTGATGTGCAAGTCTGATTCACTGATTGATTGGCAGATAGTGGGGGGAGTTGCATGGCCTCGGTCGTAGCAAGGACCGGGCTTCAAACGGTGTTGTCACCCGCTTGCATATGCCCAGGAGAGTCAGTGCACTCCACTGGAGTGCCTGAGGCAGTGTTCATGCTGTAGCGCCATCCAGTGTTCATGTAGCAGAAGACAAGATCTATTGTCTGCAGACTGCAGAAAAATTCATACAGGGACTTAGAATTTTTTTTTGTGTGTGACTGTATTTTACTGCTATCATATGCTACATTGCCTGTAAAATGTATTCAACCCCTTGGAAGCTTCATGTTTATTGTTTTAGAACACTGAATCACAGTGGATTTAATTTGGATTTTTTTTAAACTGATCAACAAAAGACTCTTGTGTGTTAAAGTGGAAACAGATCTCTACAAAGTGATCTAAATTAATTACAAATATAAAACACAAAATAATTGATTGTATAAGTATTCCCCCTCCCCCTTTAATATGACCCACCAAAGCATCGCTGCTGCAGCAATTGGCTTGTGACATCACATAATTAGTTAAATGGAGATTTGTTTTTGGAGACCTGTGTGCAGTCAAAGTGTTTCATTTGGTTGCAGTAAAAATATACCTGTATCTGGAAGGTCCAACTACTGGTGAATCAGTACCCTGGCAACAACTACACCACGAAGACAAAAGAGTACTCCAAGCAACCCCGTGAAAAGGTTATTGAAAAGCACAACACACACAAAATGCTGGAGGAACTCAGCAGGCTAAGCAGCATTCTATCGAAGGGTTTCGGCCTCATATGTTGACTGCACGTTTTTCCACAGATGCTAACTACAGATTTTCTCTTGTTTGTGATTTGAAAAGCACAAGCCAGGAGGTGGAAACAAGAAAATTTCCAAGTCACTGAATATCCGTGGAGTGAAGTTAAGTCTATCATCAAGAAAAGGAAAGAATATGGCACAGCTGTAAATCTGCTGAGAGCAGGCTGTCCTCAAAAACTGAGTTACCGTGCAAGAAGTGAACTAGTAAGGGAGGCCACCAAGAGACCTATGACAAATTCTGGAGGAGTTACAAGCTTCAGTGGCTAAGATGGAAGAGACTGTGCATACAACTGCTGCTCGGGTGCTTCACCAGTCGCAGCTTTATGGAACAGTGACTAAGAGAAAGTCACTGTTTTAAAAAAAAAACTCACATAGAATTACAGCTAGAGTTTGCCAGAAGGCATGTGGGAGACTCTGAAATCAGTTGGAAGAAAGTTCTATGGCCTGATGAAACCAAAATTGAGCTTTTTGGCCATCAGACTAAACACTACGTTTGGCTAAGCCAAACACTGCACATCATTAAAAACTCACCATCCCTACAGTGAAGCACGGTGGTGTCTGCATCATGCAGTGGGGTTGCTTCACTGCAGCAGGTCCTGGAAGTCTTGTGAAAGTAGAGGGTAAGATGAATGCAGCAAAATACAGGGAAATCCTGGATGAAAACCTGATGCAGTCCGCAAGAGAAATGAGACTTGGGAGAAGACTTGTTTACCAGCAAGACAATGACCCCAAGCATAAAACCAAAGCTACACAGGAATGTGTAGCTTTAAAATCAACAAAGTTAATGTCTGGGAGTGGCCAAGTCAGAGTCCAGACCTCAATCCAATTGAGAATTTGTGGCTGGACTTGAAAAGGGCTGTCCACTCACGATCACCATGCAATCTGACGGAGCTTGAGCAGTTTTGTAAAGAAGAATGGGGAAAAATTGCAGTGTCCAGATGTGCAAAGCTGATACAGACCTATCCACACAGACTCAAGGCTGTAATTGCTGCCAAAGGTGCATCTACTAAATACTGACTTGAAGGGGGTCAGCAATTGATTATGCAATCAATTATTTTGTGTTTTATATTTGTAATTCATTTGGATCACTGTAGAGATTAGCTTTCTCTTTGAAAGAATCTTTTTTCTGTTGAGCAGTGTTAAAAATGTCAAATTAAATCCACTGTGTTTCAATGTTGTAAAACAATTGTAATGCCGTGGTTCATATAGTTTTACTACTATGCTGTATGTATTTCATTTTGGCAGTTCTGCGAGAGCCGCTTGTTTTCAGCTTGCTCCGTTTTCAGCTTATGTTCGGGTTATTGTTGAAGATAAGAGATGAGGAGAAATGTCTGCCATCCAATTAGGACGGTGGAATTAAGGGGAGGTTTCTCTGGTGAGGGACACTAAGGCTGACCTTGGGGCGCTTGCTTGAGACAAGATGAAGAGGGAAGACGTAGGATTCGACCTGGAGCAGGACCATGATTTGACGAAGCCCAGGGTAAGCTCGATTGAGCATTGGTGACTTGGAGAAACTGTGAGCTCCAATGTGCACATTAGACTGTTTAGTTAAAATAGGCTCTTTTCTTTTTTTTTTGTTCTTTTCTTTGCTAACCCTTTAGTCAAATTAAGAATTATAAATCTTTTAATCATATGCGGTGTACTGTCTGTTATTTCATGGCACTAATTTCTAACAGGGTAGCAAATTACACAGCCTCCACACAAACAGGGGGTTTGGGGTGGGATCACATCTCAATTTCACACGTTTGGCTGAGCCAGAGGTTGTCTTTCCCAGACTTATGCAGCCGAGGAAACCAAGGGGTTTCACAATAAAAATGAAAACTTACAGGGGAGGGTGGGCTGAATACTTTTGATTTTTGATAGGCACTGTTCGTGTGCCTGGTGCTATGAATGACTGTTGGTATTGTGTTGTGCACCTTGGCCCAGGAGTAACGCTTTTTCATTTGGCTGTATTCAAGTATGATTGCATGATAATTAAACTTGAACTATACGGTGCGGTGTTGCATGTCTGTACGTGTGGAGCACGTGTATGGCACGGGGTTAAGTGTCCACGAGGATTGTGTGTTTAAGCGTAGTTGCATGTCTGTCTATTTGCAGCATGTGCACTATGGGGAGCTGTGAGATTGTCCATGCACGTGAAGTGTGTGTTTTGTGTCTGGTGGAACATGTCTATAGCACAGAGCTGCATGTCTGTATATGTGGACCGTGTGTATCATACCTGGTTGAGGGCCTATGCTAGTGGACCACTTCCAGTGTGCAGTGTTGCTTGCCCCATCTGTGTATGGCTGGACATATGTGTCACATACCTGCACTAGGTGCCGGACAATGTCTCCCTCCAGCAGGGCTAGCAGAACATTACTGAAGAGTGGCTCCTCCACATCTGTGGCGAAGGGAAAACATAGGAGCTGGCACACTCGCAGCACCACACATGACACAAGGTCCTGGCCGGGCTCAGAGCAGAACCTGCACATGGAAAACTGGGACACTGAGACATTTCATTTACCAGAGAGAACAGTAACATGGTGTCAAGACAACCTTTCCCTCAACTTCAGTAAAAAGATGGTCACTGACTTCAGGAAAAGGGCGATGCACATCAATGGTGTATGATGTCAGACCAAGAGGGCTGAGAGCTCTAAGTGAATGAGTGAATGTCACGAGCAGCCTTGTCCTGGTCCAACCACGTAAAGCTCACCAACACCCCTTCCTCCACGGAAATTCAGCATACCCCTGCAACTCTCACTAGATTTTACCGATACACTACAGAAAAGATCCTATCCAGATGCATCATGGATTGGTACATCTGCTTCAAGTCAAGTCACTTTTATTGTCATTTCAACCATAACTGCTATGTACAGTACATAGTAAAAATGAGACTCTGTTTTTCAGGACCATGGTGTTACGTGACACAGTACAAAAACTAGATGGAACTACGTAAAAAACAACACAGAGAAAAAACAGCAACTACACTAGACTACAGACCTACCCAGAACTGCATAAAGTGCACAAAACAGTGCAGGCATTACAATAAATAATAAACAGGACAATAGGGCAGTAAGGTGTCAGTCCAGGCTCTGGGTATTGAGGAGTCTGATGGCTTGGGGGAAGAAACTGTTACATAGTCTGGTTGTGAGAGCCCGAATGCTTCGGTGCCTTTTCCCAGACGGCAGGAGGGAGAAGAGTTTGTATGAGGGCTGCGTGGGGTCCTTCATAATGCTGTTTGCTTTGCGGATGCAGCGTGTACTGTAAATGTCCGTGATGGTGGGAAGAGAGACCCCGATGATCTTCTCAGCTGACCTCACTATCCGCTGCAGGGTCTTGCGATCTGAGGACCCCAAAAATATCTGCAGAGTTGTGGACATAGCTCAGCACGTCACGGAATCAATAGACAGTAGGTGCAGGAGTAGGCCATTCGGCCCTTCTAGCCAGCACCGCCATTCACTGTGATCATGGCTGATCATACACAATCAGTACCCCGTTCCTGCCCTCTCCCCATATCCCTTGACCCCACTATCTATAAGAGCTCTATCTAACTCTCTCTTGAATGCATCCAGAGACTGGGCCTCCACTGCCTTCTGGGGCAGAGCATTCCACATATCCACCACTCTCTGGGTGAAAATGTTTTTCCGCATCTGTTCTAAATGGCCTACCCCTTATTCTTAAACTGTGTTTCCTCTAGTTCTGGACTCAACCATCAGCGGGAACATGCTTCCTGCCTCCAGTGTGTCCAATCCCTTAATAATCTTATATGTTTCAATCAGATCCCCTCTCATCCTTTAAAATTCCAGTGTATACAAGCCCAGTCGCTCCAATCTTTCAACATATGACAGTCCTGCCATTCCAGGAATTAACCTTGTGAACCTACGCTGCACTCCCTCAATAGCAAGAATGTCTTTCCTCAAATTTGGAGACCAAAACTGCACACTATACTCCAGGTGGGGTCTCACCAGGGCCCTGTACAGCTGCTGAAGGACCTCTTTACTCCTATACTCAATTCCTCTTGTTATAAAAGCCAGCATGCCATTAGCTTTCTTCACTGCCTGCTGTACCTGCATGCTTGCTTTCATTGACTGATGTACAAGAACACCTAGATCTTGTTGTACTTCCCCTTTTCCTAACTTGACTCCATTTAGATAGTAATCTGCCTTCCTGTTCTTGCCACCAAAGTGGATAACCTCACATTTATCCACATTAAACTGCATCTGCCATACATTTGCCCACTCAGCCAACCTGTCCAAGTCACCCTGCATTCTCATAACATCCTCCTGACATTTCACACTGCTACCCAGCTTTGTGTCATCAGCAAATTTGCTAATGTTACTTTTAATCCCTTCATCTAAATCATTAATGTATATTGTAAACAGCTGCGGTCCCAGCACCGAACCTTGCAGTACCCCACTGGTCACAGCCTGCCATTCCGAATGGGACCCGTTAATCACTACTCTGTTTCCTGTCAGCCAGCCAATTTTCAATCCATGTCAGTACTCTGCCCCCAATACCATGTGCCCTAATTTTGCCCACTAATCTCCTATGTGGGACTTTATCAAAAGCTTTCTGGAAGTCCAGGTACACTACATCCACTGGCTCTCCCTTGTCCATTGAGGCAGGAATCCAGCCTCCCCTCCACGGACTCTGTCTATACCTTTTGCTACTTCAGAAAAGCAGCCAGAATAATCAAAGACCCCACCCACTTGGACATTCTTTCTTCTCCCCTCTTCCAAAGGGCAAAAGATCTAAAAGCTCAAAAGCACATCCCACCAGGCTCAAGGACAGTTTCCATCCCACTGCTGTAAGACTATTGAACAAGATGAACTCTTGACCAATCTAACAATTTATTCTGCATTGTTAATGTTTTACTTTAGCATCTGAACACATTGTTCCAATGAATTGATGTGTGTGAATGATATGATGTATGGAATGATCTGTATTGAAGGCATGTAAAACAAAAATCTTTTCTATAGCTCGGTTCATGTGATAAAGCAACAAACAACACAGCGAAGTTGAGAGAATTTCACCCTGCAGCTGACCTCCGGGGATTGTGCAGAGGGACGGTGTGGAGGGGATTTAACTCTGTCTGATCCCAGCTGTGTGTGATGGGATGATGTGGTAGGAGTTTTATCCGGTGTCTGACCCTGAAGGGGGAGAGGGTTTGCGTGTATGATGAGACCGTGTGGAGGGAGTAATACTCTGTGTCTGACCCCGGGGGAGTGGGAAGTGGTTTGAAGGGACGGTGTGGAGGGAGTTTTACTCTGTCTGATCCCAGCTGTGTGTGATGGGATGATGTGGTAGGAGTTTTATCCAGTGTCTGACCCTGAAGGGGAAAGGGGTTTGTTTGTGTGTATGATGAGACAGTGTGGAGGGAGTTTTACTCTGTGTCTGACCCCGGGGGAGTGGGGAGTGGTTTGATGGGACGGTGTGGAGGAAGTTTTACTCTGTGTCTGACTCCGGGGGCGGGTGGGTGTTGTGATGGTATGGTATGGAGGTAATTTCAACCTGTGTCTCATCCCGGGGGTGGGGGGTGTGTGATGGAACAGTGTGAGAGAGTTTCATTCAGTCCAATCCCAGGAGTATCTGGTGGGGCAATGTAGAGGGAGTTTTTATTGTGTCTGACCACAGAGAGTGTGTGATGGGATTGTGTGGAGGGAGTTTCACCATGTTTGATCCTGGGAGTGCATGATAGGATGGTGTAGAAGGAGCTTCGCTGCTCTGTGTTTGACCTCGGGACTATTTGATAAAATAATGTAGAGGGAACTTCACTCTGACCCCAAGCCCAGGGAATGTGTGAATGATGTGCCGTATGGAATGATCTGTATTGAAGGCATGTAAAACAAATATCTTTTCTATAGTTCGGGTCATGTGAAAAAATAATGAAAAACAGAGCAAAATCGAGAGCGTTTCACCCTGTATCTGACCCCTGGTGGTTGTATGGAGGAACGGTGTGGAGGGAGTTTCACTCTGTCTGAGCCCAGGAGTGTGAGATGGGATGATGTGGAGGGAGTTTTATCCTGTGTCTGATCCTAAAGGTCAGACCTTTAGGGAGAGAAAGAGGGAGAGTGAGAAGGAGAGCAAGTGAGAGAGATAAAAAAATGAAAGAAAGAAAACAGTGTGGAGGGAGTTTCACTCTATGCCTTATGCCGAGGCGTGGGAACGTGATGGTATGGTATGGAGGGAGTTTCATTCTGTCCAATCCCAGGAGTGAGTGATGGGGCGGTGTGGGGGGAGTTTTTACTGTGTCTGACCCCAGAGGGTGTGGTAGGATTTTTTAACAATGTCTGACCCCGGAGGGTCTGTAATGGGATGGTGTGGAGGGAGCTTCACCTTGTTTGATCCTGGGAGTGCATGATAGGATGGTGTAGGAGCTTCGCTGCTCTGTGTTTGACCTCGGGACTATTTGATAATAGGAGTGTCTGATGGGGCAATGTAGAGGGAGTTTTTATTGTGTCTGACCACGGAGAGTGTGTGATGGGATGGTGTGGAGAGAGCTTCGCTCTGTGTTTGATCTTGGGACTATGTGATAAAAAAGTGTCGAGGACGTGACCCTGTGACATAGTGACTCTGTGACCCCAGGCCCAGGGGGTGTGTGAATGATATGATGCATGGAATGGTCTGTATGGAAGGCATGTAAAACAAAAATCTTTTCTTTAGCTCCGTTCATATGATTAACAAACAACACAACAAAAATCAAGAGAATTTCACCCTGTAGCTGACCTTGGAGGGTGGGGATGGGTGTGATGGTATGGTGCGGAGGAAGCTTCACTCTGTGTGAGTGGACGAGATGGTGTAAAGGGATCTGCATTCATTCTCTGACATAGGTGTGTGTGGTGGGTCAGCGCAGAGCTCCCTTCACTGTGTATCGGACCAACGGGAACGTGTAATGACACAGCGTGGAGGGAGACTCATTCTGTGTGACTCCGAGACCATTTCACGGATGGGGTGGAGGGAGCTTCAATCTGGGGTCTGATCCTGGGAGGTCCGGTAAGGAGGGAACTTCACCCTGTATCTGACAATGGGATTATACGATGGGATGATGTGGAGGGTGTCTCATTCTGTGCCTGGCCCAGGATACTGACCTTTGACTCAGATGAGCGAGGAATGGTTCTGACAGCAGATGCCCGAGCATTGCCAACACGACACTGGAGGGACTGGAGAGCAGCGGAATGCACTGAGAGGGAACGGTGGCAAACACCAGTGTGGCCAGACTGAGGAAAGCCAGAAGCCCTGTCCGGGAAAGAGAGAGCGGGAGCAAATCAGATGGAGAAATAATGAGGGCAACAAGTAGGGACAAGTGGGAGGTGGGAGAATTGGAGGAGGTGGAGTGAGGGAGCCAGGAGAGGTTCAGGGGTGGGGTTTCCTGGAAAGAAGAGGTTATTTGGAAGAGAGGTGTAGCCAGAAGAGGAAGCAGGGTCATCATGAGAGAGAGTGAGTCAAGCCAGTGAAGGGAGAGGGAGGGAGAGAGGAGGGAAGGGGTGAGGGAGAGGGGAGAGGAGAGGGGGAGGGGAAAGGAAGGAGAGGGAAGAAGGAGGGGGGAAATGAAGGGGAAGGGGAAAAGAGGGTGGAGGGGAAGGGGAAAGAGGGTGGAGGGGAGGGGAAGGAAGGAGGGGGGAAGGAGAGGGAAGGGGAGAGGGAGAGGAAAGGAGAAGGGAGAGGGAGTGGGGAGGAGGAGGGAGGGGAAAGGATAGCGAAAATTGGGGAAGGAGTGGGGGAAGGATGAGGGGAGGGGGAGTGGGGAGGGAGGGGAAGGATAGCGAGAGTTGGGGAAGGAGTGCGAGGGGAAAAGGCATGTAGGAGAGAGGGGTCACATGGGAACGGGGAAGGTGAGAAGAGGGTGTGGAGTGGAAAGTTTTCAGTGAGGGAAGTGGAGTGGCAAGAGGAGGAGAGGATGGGGAAAGAGGGAAGTGATCAGGAGAAGGAACAGGCAAGAAGGTGGTAGGTGGGGAGGTGAGGAGAGAGAGTGGGTGGTAGAGATCAGAGGGAGGAGGCAGAATTACTCACCTGTGGGAGAGAGACAGCTCCAGTTGGGGACAGGGGTGGGTCTTCCTGGTCTTGGGGTGTCTCCTTCCATCAGTGGCCCCTCTGGGCAGATGCGCAGGTCGCGGCACACCCTCCGCCAGCTGAGTGGCCACACCTCGGAGCCCTGGAGAATGGCAGCTGCACCCTGTGGGAGAGAGGGAGGGAGCAGGTAGAGAAGGTCACTGACTCATAGAGAGAGAGAGTGATGGCAAGAGGAGAGGGAGAGAGTAGGAAAGCGAGAGAGGGTGGGAAAAAGAGGCAGGGAGAGATGGGGCAGAGGGATTGAAAGAGTGATTGGGAGGGAGAGGGGGAAAGATGTCACTGAGTCATAGTGTTAGAGAGGGAGGGGGGAGAGAGAGAGAGAAGATAGGGAACAGGAGCGAAAAGGAGTGACAGTGAGAGAGAACGAGAAAAAGTAATGGGGGAGGGTGAAAGTAATGGAGAGGATAGGGAAGTGAGAGTGAGAAAGGTGTAGAGTGGAGCGGGCATTTTTCAGTCCATACCTCGGCAGCTATCTGCAGCAACAGGATCAAAAGCCCGTCCAACATGCCAAGGTCTTGTGGTGGGGTAACTGAATGCTGAAAGAGGGAAACATAGTACTTTTACCCATCTTCACACACTCCTTAGGGAAGAGAATTAGGCCATTTGGCCCATTGGGTCTGTTCTGCCATTCTATCATTAATATCCATCTGCAGTTCATTCTCCCCATAAACTTTGATGGCCTCACTAATGAAGGAACCATCAACCTTTTTATATACACAGAATACACGTATACACAGTCGTCTGTGGCAATGAATTTCACATATTCACCACCCTCTCTCAAGAAATTCCTCCTCATCTCTGTTCTAAAGGGACACCCTTCTATTCTGAAACTATGCCCTCTGATCCTAGACTCCACTACAAGAAACACCCTCTCCACGTGCACTTTGTCTAGGCCTTTCAATATTCTGTAAGTTTCCATGTGATCCGCCACACCCACACCCCACCCCCGGCCACTAAGTACAGGCTCATGGCCATTAAACCCTCCTCGTATGTTAACCCCTTTAATCTTGTAAACCCCCTCTGGATAGCAGCACATCCTTTCTTAGATTTGGGGCCCAAAAACTGCTTATAATACTAAACAGATGCAGCATTACATCCTTGCTTTTATATTCTAGTCCTCTCAAAAATGAATACTAACATTGCATTTGTCTTCCTTACTTCTAATTAAAACTACAAGTTACCCTTTAGGAAATCCTGCACTAGTCCCTTTACATCTCTGATTTCTGGATTTGCTCCCTGTTTAGACAATAGTCTACACCTTTATCCTTCTCCCTACAACACATCCCATCTGCCAATTATTTGACCAGACTCCCTGCTTCCTCCACACTAACTGCAACTTCACCTATCAGGGTGAAGGTCCCTCCACACTGTCCTTTCAGCCACATCCAGGATCAGCCATGGAGTAAAGGTCCCTCCACACCAACCTATCACACACTCCTGGGGTCAGACCCAGAGTGAAGCTCCCTCTGTGCCCTCACATCACACACCCCCTGTGGAGCTGGGAGGTGCGACACCTTACCTGGAAGCTGGAAGTCAGCGTGACGAGGGCTGCTTGCAGAAGGTCTTCGAGCTGAAGCTCCACCGAACAGCCTCGGGACCTCAATTCGATCAATAGGAGGGCTGCAGCGCTCTGTGGAAGAGGAGTGAGGGTGAGGGGGGGGGGGGGCAGGTGCGAGTAGAGAGAGGGAATAGAAAGAAAGTAGCACCGAGATAGAGAGGGGCAAGGAGAAGACAACGGTGGGGGTGGGGCGAGGGGGAGGGAAGGAGAGTGGGGGACAGAGCCGGGATGCGAGTGAAATTGGCAGAGATGGACAGTGAGAGTAGACTTGTAAATAGCCCCCACTGCAGTGGTCCCTCCTTCCTCCTTCCACCTCCTGCTCCCTGACCCAACCATATTGCTGCTGTACTCACAGTATGAACTGAAGATCGCAGTAAGATCGAGATGACTGCACCGGTTGCGTCTTCCAGCCTGCGAGCAGAGAGAGCAAGGAGGTGGGAAGAATTCCGGAGAGAGAGGGCAAGGAAGGGTGAGAGAGAAAGAGTGGAGGCGTGCGAGAGAGTGTTGGGGGGGCAGATGGCGACAGGGAGAGAGTGGGGGTGGGCGACAGGGAGAGAGTGGGGACGGCAACAGGGAGAGAGTGGGGTGGGCAACAGAGGGAGAGAGTGGGGGCAGAGAAATGTGATAGAGGGGAGAGAGTTTGAATGGAAAGAAAGTGAAATTGAGTGGGGTAGTTTGGGGAGAGAAGGGTCATCAGTCTATAGATCACCGAGTGACACCACTTCCCCATTTGGACCCATCCCGTACATTGCACAGATACACTGACCCCAGCCCCCAACTTCACCTTCAACAAGTGGGAGGAGATCTCCAAGTCAGGGATTCCTGCAATCCACTACCCATTCTGAACCTCTCAAGCAGGATAAGGGCAGGAGGCTCAGAAATGGGCAGGGTGGGGTGGGAAGCCCCTGAGAATAGAGCTGAAACAATTCCCGCTTCACTGGGTGGAGATAGTCCATGGACTCGATAACTGCCACATTACCTCTTCCCTATCTGCAGGTCAGGAGTGTGATGGGAACACTCTCCATGTACGTAGTTCTAACAGCTCTTGGGAACCTTGACACCATCCAGGACAGACCATCCTCACCTGGTCACTCACCCACCTCACCCCCTACATTGTCCCAACTGGGGCCAGGTCTGAATCTCAGAATCCCCTTACCTGACAGCACTGTGGGAACTCCAGCACCAGAAGGAATGACAGTTGTTCAAGTACTGGTCTCACCCCTACCTTCTTGAGGGATGGATTAGGAATGGGTGATAATATCTTGCTTGCTGCTTGTGCCATCAGCCAGGGAGGTCAAGAATAAGATGATTTGGCAGATGAATGCGTGTCTGGAGAATTGATTCAGGGGGCAGGGTTTTAGATTTCTGGATCACTTGGATCTCCTCAGGGGAAAGTATGACTGTACAAAAAGAACTGGTTACACCTAAACTCAAGGGGAGCAATACCCTTGCTGGTAAGTTTGCTAGAACTGCAGGGGAGTGTTGAAACTAATTTGACATGGGCATGGGAACAGGAGAAATAGGAGTAATAAATGGGGCGCTTGGTATACAGCCAGTGAGACTGAGGAAGAACAGGCAGATGATAGGGTAATATTGAAGTCAGTGGGATGAGTTAAAGTGTAACAGAACCAAAATCAAAAAAGGTAATGAATACAGGACTGAAATTGTTATATTTAAATGCACATAGAATAAGGTAGATGATCTTATAACAGAGTTTGGCAGGTATGATGCTGTGGGCATTTCTTAGTCATGGCTAAAAGGTCATAGTTTGGAGCTTAACATCCAAAGTACACCAAGAAATAGCGGACAAATTTAGTAACTATTTTGCGTCAATCTTCACTGTGGAAGATACCGGTAGAATGCCAGAAATGCAAGAGTGTCAAGGGGCTTTTACTAAGGACTGGGAAGCCAGGAAGTCATAAGGTAGGTAAGTCATCTGGACCAAAAGGATTACATCCCAGCATTTCGAAAGAGGAAACTGAAGAGATTGACGAGGCATTAGTAAAAATCTTTCAGGAATCACTAGATTGTGGAATTGTCTAGAGAACTGGAAGACTGCAAATATTACTCCACTCTTCAAGAAGGTAGGGAGGCAAAGGACAGGCAATAATAGGTCTGTTAGCCTGACTTCTTTGGTTGGTAAGATGTTAGATTTCATTATTAAAAATAATGTTTCAGGGTACTTGGAGGCACATGATAAAACAGACTGAAGTCAATATGGTTTCCTTAAGGAGAAATCTTGCTTGACAAATCTATTGTAATCTTTTGAGGAAATAACCCGCAGGATAGTCAAAGGAGAGGCAGTGAATGCCGTTTACGTAGACTTTCAGAAGGCATTTGACAAGGTGCTGCACATCAAGCTGACAAGGTAAGAGCCCGAGGTGTTACAGGAAAGCTACTAGCATGGGTAGATGATTGGCTGACTGGCAGGCAGCCAAGAGTGAGAATAAAGGCAGCCTTTTCTGTTTGACTGCCGGTGTCTAGTGGTGTGCCGCAGGGTCTGTGTTGGGACTGCTTCTTTTCACTTTCACTTATCATCAATTATTGATTGATATATGAAAATATATTTGAAGGAATCAATGGCTTTGTGACCAAATTTGCAGCTGATATTAGGATACAGTGAGTGGAAGGGCATGTAGTGTTGAGGAAGGAGGGTGTCTGCAAAGTGACGGCCGATGGAATATAGTGTCAGGATGTACATGCACTTAGCAAAAGGAATAAAAGTGTGGACAGTTTTCCAAATGGGGAGATTCAAGGAGACTTGGGAGTCCTCGTGCAAGATACCCTAAAGGTTAACTTCAAGGTTGGGTCAGTGGTAAGGAGAGCAAATGCACTGTTAACATTCATTTTGAGAGGACTAAAATGCTATTCACCAATGCTGTTCCTCAACTATTGCTCAGCATTTAATACCATCATTCCCACAATCCTGAAGGAGAAGTTGCAGAACTTGGGCCTCTGCAACTCCCTCTGCAATTGGATCCTCAACTTCCTAACCAGAAGACCACAATCTGTGTGGATTGGTGATAACATCTCCTCCTCGCTGACGATCAAACTGGCACTCCTCAGGTGTGTGCTTAGCCCACTGCTCTACTCTCTATGTACACATGACTATGTGACTAGGCATAGCTCAAATACCATCTATAAATTTGCTGACAATACAACCATTGTTGGTAGAATCTCATGTGGTGATGAGAGGGTGTACAGGAGTGAGATATGCCAACTAGCGGAGTGGTGCAGCAGCAACAATTTGGTACTCAACATCAGTAAGACAAAAGAGCTGATTGTAGACTTCAGGAAGGGTAAGACGAAGGAACACATACTAATCCTCAGAGGGATTAGATCCTCAGTGGAGAGAGTGAACAGTTTCGAGTTCCTGGGTGTCAAGATCTCTGAGGATCTAACCTGGTCCCAACATATCGATGTAGTTATAAAGAAGGCAAGACAGTGACTATACTTCATTAGGAGTTTGAAGAGATTTGGCATGTCAACAAATACACTCAAAACTTCTATAGATGTACCGTGGAGAGCATTCTGACAGGCTGCATCACTGTCTGGTGTGGGGGCTACTGCACAGGACCAAAAGAAGCTGCAGAGAGTTGTAAATCCAGTCAGCTTCATCTTGGGTACTAGCCTACAAAGTACCCAGGACATCTTTAGGGAACGGTGTCTCAGAAAGGCAAAGTCCAGTATTAAGGACCTCCAGCACCCTTTTCTCACTGTTACCATCAGGTAGGAGGTACAGAAGCCTGAAGGGACACACTCAGCGATTCAGGAACAGCTTCTTCCCCTTTGCCATCTGATTCCTAAATGGATATTGAACCCTCGGACACGACCTCATTTTTTTATATACAGTATTTCTGTTTCTTGCATGTTTTAAAAAAAATCGATTCAATATAAGCATACAGTAATTGATTTACTTATTTTTTTATATTATTATTATTATTTTTCTATATTATGTATTGCATAACAGAACAGCTGCTGCTAAAGTGACAAATTTCACGTCACATGCCGGTGATAATAAACCTGATTCTGATTCTGAAAAGCAGGGATGGAATGCTGAGGCTTTAAAGAGCACTGGGTAGACTGCACCCGGAGGGTCAGAGGGAACAGCCTTAGAACTGAGGGACATTCAGTTAGAACAGAGATGTTGGAAAAATTTCTTTACCCAGACTGTGGTAAATCTGTGCAGGCTAGGAGATTGGGTATATTTCATGTGGAGGTTGATGGGCTCTTGATTAATCAAGTTGTCAAAGACTACAGGGAGAAGGCAGGAGAATGGAGTTGAGAGGGATAATAAATCAGCCATGATGGAATGGCCGAGCAGACTCGATGGGCCAAATTGCCTAATTCTGCTCCAAGGTCTTTTGTCTGATAAATGCTGGCAAGCTCCCTGCCTTCTCGAGGGGGCAATGAACGATGGGCAATAAATGTCAGCAAGCAACAACTTTATCAAGGGGTAATAACAGATGGATAATAAATGACAGCAAACATTCACCTTCTCCAGGCACGTTGAGGGATGGGTAATAACTGCTGGCAAGACCCCGCCATTTCGAGGGGGCATTGATGGACGGGTAATAAATGCAAGCAAGTAAGCACCTTATTGTGGGGGGGGGGGGGGAGAGCGGAGAGTGACAAAGGATGAACAACAAATGCTGGCAAACCTCCATTCTCTCAAGGCAAGATGAAGGATACACATTAAATGCTGGCAAGCTCCACACATTCTCGAAGGGACGATGAGGGATGGGCAAAAATGCTGCAAGCTGGACTTCTCCATAGGTGATGGGAGATAGGCAAGACCCAAATCCACAGGGGTAAGGAAGGATGGGCAATCACTGCCTGTGAAGTTGGGGCAAGCTCCCAAAAATCCCATACCCAGAAAAAGCAACACTCAGGGAAAAAATAACCAGCAAGGAAATCTGGAGTAATGCACTCCCCTGGAGTCTGGAGTGGTGAGGTCATGGAACATGGAAGGGGGAGAGGTAGTAACCAGATGAATTGCCACATCTTGCATGGGGATATGAAGAGAAGGGAAGGGTCAGAACAAGGAGAGCAGACAACGCACCTGTCGGGGACACGATCCAACTGTATCACCACCAGCGACAGAAGGAAGAGAGTAAGTTCCCAGAGCTGAGACCAGATGGGGTCTTCGGGGGAGACCTGGGGAGCACACACAGATTATACAGATAGGGGCTGCTAACTTACTCCAGAGGGAGGAAACGAGTGTTTCTGACATCCGATACTGTTGGAGGGGGAGAGAATGGAGTATGCGAAGCCCAGAGGGTGGGGAGAGAACAGCATGTCTGAAGCCTAGTACCAGGGGAGGGGGTAATGGTGGAAGAGGACAATCTGTCTGATGCCCAGTCCCGGACGTAAAGAGGACCTGAAGAACACAGTGTATCAACTGTCTAGTCACGGGGGGTGGGGGTGTGAAAGAGGATGATCACACTTAAGCCCAGTTCCTGAGAGGACAGTGCATCCAGTACCTAGTCCTTGGAGGGGGAGGGGGGGGGGTGGTGGTGGTGGTGGTGGTGGGAGGAGGACTGAATGTCTTACACGTGGTCCAAGGAGGGGCGAGGTAAACAGTGTGTATGACCTACCCTGACAGTCAAGCAGGTGAGACTGCTGTCTGATTTCCGAGTGAAACTCACCTGACTTTCCAAGAGCCCAATCAAGTTTGGTAAAGCCTCGTCCATGACGAGCTGACATGTGTCTTTACTGACATTACAGCAGGAGTAGATAACCTGAGAGAATGGAGGAAACTAACAAAGTAAGTACCTGTGCATGTCTCTGTCTCTCTCTCTCTCTCTCTCTCTCACACACACACACACACACACACACACACACACACACACACACACACACACACACACACACACACACACACACACACACACACACACACACACACACACACACACACACACACACACACACACACACTCTCACTCTGTCTGGTGATGCACAGTCCTTCTTGCTCAATGTGGGGACCTGTACACTGGCCATTGTCTCAGTTCCCCTCACTCGGGGAGATATTTACATTGACTGGTGACTCAGTCCCTCTCTTGCTGGTCTGTATACAGACCAGTGTCACTCAGTTCTGTTCTCTTGGACAGATCTGTACATGGATCAGGGTCTCTCTCTCTCTCTCTCTCTCTTCCTCTCCCCCAGCGTCTATCAGTTCTTCTCTCCCAGGGGGAGATTCGTATACTGAACGGTGATTCGCAGAGGGAGATCTGTATACACTAACTAGTGACTGTCAGTCAGGTGCCTTTCAATCCTTCTCATTCAAGGGGAGAACTGTACACATACAAAAGCTGGATGAACTCAGCAGGTCGGGCAGCATCCGTTGAAAAGAGCAGTCAACATTTCGGGCCAAGACCCTTCGTCAGGATTGGGTCTTGGCCCGAAATGTTGACTACTCATTTCAACGGATGCTGCCCAACCTGCTGAGTTCATCCCGCTTTTGTACGTGTTGATTTGACCACAGCATCTGCAGTGTACTTTGTGAGAACTGTACACTGTCTGTTGTCTCTGAATGAGTCTCTCTCAGAGGGAACTCTGTATAATGACCAGTGTCTTTCAGTCCCTCTCACTCGGGGGAAAGCCGAATGCTGATCAGCGCTTCTCAGTCAGCCTCCCTCGGGGGGGGAGGATCTATACACTGACCGATGTCTCTCAGTCCCTTGCTCTCAGAGCGAGATCTGTACATTGACTTCTGTCTCTTGGTCTCTTTCTCTCAAGGGAAATCTGTACCCTAACTAGTGTTTCCCAGTCCCTCGCTCTCTGAGGGGGTTGTTTGTACACTGAACAATGTTTTCGTGCCTCTCTCTAAGCATAAGATCTGTACACTGATTACTATTGCTCAGTCTCTCGCTGTCAGTGAGATCTGTACATTGACTCGTGTCTCTCAGCCCCTCTCACTAAGGGGCAGATCTGCACACTGACAAATATCTCTCAGTCCCTCTTTCTCAGCAGGTGATGTGCACACTGACCGATGTCTGTCATCCTTTCCTCTCGGGGTGATCTGAACACTGGTGTCCCACAGTTCCTCTCTCTGACCTGCACACTGACCTGGTGTCTTCGTCCTGCTCTCTCAGATGGATAATCTGTACACTGACAGATACCTCTCAGTCCATCTCTTTCAGGGGGAGATCTACACACTGTGTTTCTCAGTCCCTCTCTATCAGGGGAATATCTGTACACTAACCAGTGTCTCTCAGTGTGAGAGTTGAACACTGACTGTAGTCTCTCCTTCCGGGGGAGACCCATACACCAGAGTCCCTGTCCATGTTCCCTACCTTTAGTGTGTAGAGCACCAGGGTCTGGTCTTTGATTCCATTCAGGAAGTTGTTTGGTCCCTGTGGCTTCTCTGTGGGAAAGAGGCGGTTGTTCACATACTGAGTCACCTGTAATAGAGAAAGAGGCTCAAACTTCTCCCATCATTCGCAAACACACCCCATCCTGAGTCGTCAGTCCCACCATCCCAAACCTCCCCTGCTCCCTGACAGAGGTTCCAGCCCCACCCTGACGTGTCTCTGACCACCTCCCTCCATCCCCAACCTTCCTGCTTCCTGAACCTGTTCTCAATCTTTTCACCTACCCCACAGATAGTCTGTCTCTCTAGCTTCTCACTTGCCCTGCTGGGTCCTGCTGTAGAGATCTTGGGAGTCCCTAGAATTCAGTGTACAGCCTCTTCAATCCTGTCAAGTCTATGCTGAATATGATGCACCATAAAACGGATTCCTTTTGACACACTGGCCTTCAGTGAATGTGGCACTGAGTACAGAAGTCGTGATGCCGCGTTACAACTGTACAAGACGTCAGTGAGGCTGCACTAGGGAGTACTCTGTGCAGTCGTGATGAAGGGTCTTGGCTCGAAACGTCGACTGTTCATTCCCATCCACAGATGCTACCTGACCTGCTAAGCTCCACCAGCACATTGTGTGTATTGCTCTAGATTTCCAGTATCTGCAGTACCTCGTGTCTGAAACGGAATCCTTTCTGCCCGCATGTGGTGTGTACAGAAAAGCCTTTCACTGTATCTGGGCGTGCGACAATAATAAACCAATACCAATTCCAATTATTTGTCTAACAGCCTCTTAAATGTCTCTATTATATCTACATCACCACCACCACCCCTGGCAGCAAATTCCAGATACCCACCAATCTCTGTTTAATATAAAAAAAAAGTCCCACACATCTCCTCTAAACTTACTCTCACCTTAAATGCATGCCCTCTAGTACTGGACGTATGAACCATGAAAAAAAGGATTCTGTCTACTCTACTGATGCTTCTCATAATCTAGTGAACCTTTTCTACATCCTCTCTGAAGCTTTGACACCCTTCCTGTAACATTTCGACCAAAACTGTACCCTATAATGGGGAGTGTTGAAGAACAGACAGACCCTGGAAGTGGAGCTAGGTACACAGATGGTGAAGGGGGTGTTTGGCACACTGGCCTTTAGTCAGAGTACATGAGTCAAGATGCCGCATTACAGCTGTACAAGATGTCGTGAGTACTGGAGCACTATGTGTAGTTCTGGTCACTCGGCTATAGGAAAGGTGGGATTAAGCTGGAGAGGATGCAGGAAAGATTCACCAGGACATTCCTGGGACTGCAAAGCTGGAGTTATAAGGAGAGGTTGGACAGGGCTGGTATAGGGTAACGTAAGGGGTGGAAACATTGGCATAATTCACAACCACCCTCATTGAGTTGGGGCTCACTTTAAGAGGCTGGTCTGACATGATGACATAATGACGTGAAGTTTTTCACTGCACTTCGTGTTCGATATTTAGTGGACAACAAAGGGGATGTTAGGGTTTTCCTTAAACTTAAAATGCCTCTGCTGTGTTATTTACTAAAACCTACATTGGGTGACCTCGATGCTCCAGGACGATTCCAGAGTTATTCAAGATGTCGACCACTTTGATACTGCCAGAGTTTTGGAAGTAAAATGCCATCACTTGATTTGCACAAGTCAAGGCCCAATTCGTGCTGCGAGAAATCTCTGCGGACAACGTGCAGCTCAGTAGCTTCGCGGCAGGGAGTGTGGTGAGCCCGCTTGAACATCTGACAGAACGTGCTAAACATCACACACTGAAAACCCAGCTTTTACTGTTGGAGTCTCAGCATGCCAAAGGTGCCTCCTTTGCTCGGTCTGGGAGATGCTGGCCTTCAGAGCTAACAGAACACATGATGTCTCTCCTGGGAAGTCACCACTGTTTTATTTTTAAAGAACTCTTCGTGCAGCAAAAGCCTGATCCAGTTCGCACAGCCCTCGCTAACATACCTGTGAATGACTACAGGGAGCTTGCTAAAATTTCTGATAGTCTACATTCAGCCAGGTAGAGGTGCATGTTTACTTGCACTATATTTTCTCTGAACCTTTACACTTTATTCTGCATTATTGTTTTACCTTGTTCTTTGTCAATGCATTTTATAGTTAATTGAACAGCACACAAGACCAGCTTTTCACTGTATCTGGGCACATGTGGCAATAATAAACCAATAACACTGAATCTTGTGGCTATATCCCCTAGTTCTAGTTTCACCTGCCAGTGGGAACTACTTTCCTGCCCCTTTCCCTTTCATAATTTTATATGTTTCTATAAGATCTCCTTTCATTCTTCTGAATTCCAATGAGATCTCTCAAAGGCTAACTCTCTCATCTATGCAAAAAATCCTAGACTCTTCTATCAATGGGGACATTGTATCAATGTTCACTCCATCCACTTGTCAACATCCAAGAGGTTTCAATGAGATCCTCTGTTCAACCCATCTGAGTACAGGGCCAGTGGCATTGAATGCACCCTGTATGTTAACTCTTCATATGTTAACTCTTTCATTCTGGGATCATTCTGCTAAATCTCCTCTGGATCCTTTCTAGAGCCAGCTCACCTTTCCTTAGATACATAGCTTAGAACTGCTCGATATTTCAGATAAGATCTGAACACCTTGTAAAGCCTCAGCAACACACCCTGGCTTTCAGTTTCCACTTCTCTTGAAATTAATGCTAATGTTTAGTTTGCCATGCTTATTACTGACTCAACCTGCAGGTTAACTTCAAGAGAATCCTAAACTGTGACTCCCAAATCCCTTTGCACCTCAAATTCCTGAATTCCCTCCCCATTTAGAAAGCAGTCAACATCTTTATCCTTCCTACCAAAGTGCATCACCCCACAGTTCCCCACACTGCATTCCACCTGCCACTTACTTGCCTACTCCCCCAACCAGTCCAATTCCTTCTGTAGATTCCCTGACCCTAGAATATAAAAACAGGCCTCTGGAAGACTAGTTGCTGGGAACAGACTCTCTTGAGAGCCCATTGTCTTCTGCTTGCCTTGTAGTGTGCGTAGTCGTAGTTAATAGTGTTAATCCTCTGCCATCCAGTTAGCCACTCCCACATGGGAGGAGTTCAAATAATGTACAAGCAAGGTTATCAACAGAGTTCAGTTGAATATCCTGCAGGTTGGTGTCCTAGTGTGCTCTGCACTCTCCCTCAATAACAAACACAACATGGTGTCAGAAGTGGTTGATCGTTGATGAATTGGTGCTACAGGCCAAGTGAGATCCCCAACAAAAAAGAATTAACAGTGAGACTGTTTTTGTTTACATATCTCTATGAAAAATATCCAGAGACTTAGTAGCTTAAACTGCCTATGCTAGTTTGCTAACTGTATGAACCATGAGGCGTGAGCTGACAAAGGGCCAGGGTTGCTAGGAAATGCCTTCAGCTATACCCCAAAGTGGATATGTTGTATTAATCTGTGGGCCACTAGCCTGGGGAAGGGCACAGAGATAGACACAGCAGAGCAATCAGTCAAACTCTCAGGGAGAGAAAAGAAGACTTTTGCAGTCCAAATAAATAAAATAACAAACAGGAAAATGGAGCATATACTTGCAGTACCCACATCTACTGAGCCCCCTGAGACATCTGATTGCTCTAAAACAAGGGACTTTGAGAGAAGACAGACACTTTGAGAGATTTAGAGTTGCAAGCAATCTCACTCAGGCTTCAGAAGAGCATCAAGTAATCACACTGATATACTGCATGGGTGGCAAAGCAGGTGACATCATGGGTGGATTAGGACTGACAGATGCTCAGAAAAAGGAGTACAAAACAGTGCAGGATAAATTCAAAGAGTATTTCACAGGAAAGTAAAATATGATATAGGAGAAAGCAAACTTCAACTCCAGAAAACAGGAGCCAGATGAAACTGTAAATGACTTCATCTAGCATTGTATACCGTCAGGCAACTGTACATATGGAAATCTGAGAGATGAGCTCATTAGAGACGGAATTGTTGTTGGGCTACTTGACACCAAATTGTCTGAGCAATTTCCATTGCAGGCAAACCTCACACTGAAGAAAGTTATTACTATGGTCAGGCAGAGTGAGAATGTTCGTCAGCAACAGGTGGAACTCAGGCATGAAAATGATGCTGAGGTAAAGCTACAAGCTGTACAGAAAGAAGGGTACAAACAAGGTGCAGTCAAAAAGACTCCAGAAAGAGGTGACAGTAGAGCTCAGTTCAAACAAAACAGAGCAAAACAAAGAGCAGGTAAAGTGTCCGACTGCAAGAGATGTAGCAAGTCTCTGGTCCATATCCAGCAAAATAAGTGAAATGCCACCAATGCAATAGAGTCGGCCATTATAAAAACCAGTGTCACAGTTCTTCAGGAGGGCAAAGAAAACCAAGATTTAGAAGAAGAGAGAGCTTTCATTGGGGCTCAAGATTCAAATAGACAAGGTTGGTGTACTATGGTTCAGTTGCATAATGAGGCAGTAATGTTCAAAATGGACCCTGAGCAGATGTCACAGCTATCCCTAAATGTCTGTTCACAAAACTGGCGAAGAAAACAGGCAATATGCTAAACCCAACAAAGAAAGTGCTCACGGGGCCAGGGAAACACAAGCATACTGTGTAAGGAATATTTACTGCTTCCATCCATAAAAATGAGAAACAGTTAAAAGAGGATGTCTATGTTGTTCAGAATCTCTTCTCACCAATACTGGGATGACAAGTCACTGAGAAGCTGAACCTCATTGCAAAGCTGGATTGGCTAAACAATGTTCAGTGGCAGGAGAGCTACTTGGAGTTGTTTCAGGCCTGGGGTTATTGAAAGACTACCTTATCCAACAGAGGCAAAGAGTGACACCATTCTTATTGGGGGGGAGAGACAGTTATAATGTTGGCAATTCTTTTTTACACAAAGAGTGAGAAATTTAAAAACAAAGAGAAAGACAGTTAGAATGTTGGAAATTCTTTTTTATGTTTATATAAAGAGCATAAGTTATGTGCTATAGGTAAAGTGAACTGAATCGTTCTGTTTCAGTGACAATAATTTCAATGCAGTTTTTTCAACAAGTAGTACATACCTAGTTTTCATTTTTTTCAAGATGTTGTGGTAGTTACTAGTGTTATTCCTACGCCACTCAGTTAGCCACTCCCTCATGGGAGTTTACATACTGTACAAGCAGGGGTAGCAATAAAATTCAGATGAGTATCCTGCATGCTGGCATCCTGGTGTGCGCTGCACTATCCCTCAATACCAAACACAAGTGTACCCAGAGAGTTGTGCCTGTCATATGACAGCACTGCCCTCACCTGGTTGGAAGTCACACCACCTGCCAGTCAACATTTTGCCCCTCCCAACTAATCAATGCACACTTAACCACTGGCCACCTTAGTTGGATTAACCCATCTAGCACTAAGCTGTTGGCCCCCTGGTGAATCACCTGGGATGGACCCTCCAGTCCCCTGACCTATAAAGGGTGCTACATGTACTTGGCCCGCTCTCTTTCGCCATCCTCGAGGGACCACCCTGCTTCACTCCAGGCTGAAGACTGCAGAACAGCGCTGGAGACACATGGTAAGGTGTGCATTGAATAGAGTTGTGGGAGCATTTATTGTTGTCCCTTTAGCAAAGAGCCGTGCCTGCCCAAGTCAAGGGCGGCAGGTATTGTAGTTACTTTTCCCTTGCTTATATGTGTACCTGTACTCCATCCCCACACTGTTTTCCCATGTATTGTACTGCAGAACTGACTTCTCCCATGTTCGTCTATTCTAAGCGCGTTTGTGCGAATATCGTAGTCGGTTGTGTTGTTCCCAAGCCTTTTTTCCCCTTGTAAGTAAACTCCTTATTATTAAAACTGTGTGTCCAGAGCTCTTGCCTTTGAGACCCAAAGAATCTTTCTCATTTCCATCACAACAAAGTGTGTCCAGATGTTACCTTGCGCTTGGATTCTTGACAGCAATTCCCTCCTGGTGAGACGTGGCAGAGAGCAGCCACTGCAGCAGTGTGCACAATCTGAAGGTGATCCTGGGACTCCGAAAACCCTTCCAAACCTGTGAAAACAAGGTAGGCACAATGGAACCAGCAGGGGTTTAATTCGGTGTTCTAATTTGTCTCCGTCTTACCCTCACAGGGAACAAATCCAGACTTCACAATCCCATCTCAGTATTACTCTGGGTCAGATACGGGTCCACACCAAACCAGGAGCAGCATGCACAGTTCCCAGCTCAGGGTCCGCTAGGCTAGACCCACACCAGGGGTGCCGTGCATGGTTCCTGGGTCACACTCACATAAATAGCACCTTACACGATTCCTGTTTTCATACCCTCTAGTTTAGACCTAGAGTGGTAGCATCATGAACGGTTCCCATCTCTGCATCTCTTGGTCAGATCCACACCGGGACAGACTCAGGTTCAGACTCAGTCCAGGGGCCTTGTGCACAGCTACTATCTTTAAGATGTTGGAAAAGATTTGTAGCTCCAGTTGAGGATGTTGTCTGTGAGTAGCTCGCTGAGCTGGCTTGTTAGCCTGCAGATGTTTCGTTACCCAGCTAGGCAACATCATCAGTGCAACTTCGAATGAAACGTTGGTGATCTACAATGTACTCAACAAGTTCCTGTTTACTTACCCCTCTGGGTCAGACCCATACTGGGAGTACCATGCATGGTTCACCTCTCTGTATTCTCCAGATCACAAAAACACAATGGGAGCATCATGCATTTGTTCCTGTCCCTGTATTCCCTGGGTCAGTCACACACAAGCAGCAAAGTGCACGGTTCCCATCTTTGTATCCCCGAGTCAGACACTCACTGGGAGCACTGTGCACGACTGGGAATAATGGTCTGGGAAGAAGGCGGAGCAAAGTTAACATGGCACTAAATGGAGACTCCCTTGCTTGCATCTTCAGAAACAGCCCTATTTCTATCTTTGATATCTCTATTTTCCTTTTTCAAGGTTTTTTTTGAAGACCCTGACCAGGAGTTACACTCTGACTTGGGTTCTTTGCAGGAATGGGACCCGCTCTCGGGGCCTCACGACTGGCCACTTTTTGATATGCCTGGAAGACTAGCACGCCTTCAGGGCGCCGGATTTCCGTGGCTCTGGAGACGGGTTGATTCAAGGCTGGTACCCCTGATTGAGGCTTCGTGGGAGAACATGGAAAATCACGAGCTGTGTGTCCAGAGACCTGAGCCTTTCCAGGGCCAATTCTCTGGGTGCAGGGCTGGAAAAAGCGACACAACAGACTTTTAACATTATAAATCAACGTCTCCCTCTCGCTGTGAAACGGAACACCTCTTTTTCCCTTATTAAGGAGAGGGAGAGCCTGTGGTATGTCGAATTACCAGGTGAATGAGTAGTCTTTGGGGTACTGCAAGTCTGTGTCTTTACTGATGCTTTGCTGCAAGTGTGAGTGCTCGATAGGGGGGGTGCCGATGCTTATTTTTTGCTGGTGAGGGAGCGGGGTTTGTTGCTTTGCTGCTTCTTATGTGGGGGGGGGGACAGCTGGGGGCTGGCTTTGGGGTTCTAAGTAACTGTCATTCATTCTTTGGGGCATGTGGATGTTTGCGAAGTAAAATAATTTCAGGATGTACACAGTCGGCCCTCCTTATCCGCGGATTCTGTATGCGCGGATTCAACAAACCGCGGATCAGGAAAACCCGGAAGTTCTCTCTCCAGCACTCGTTGTTTGAGCATGTACAGACTATTTTTTCTTGTCATTATTCCCTAAACAATGCAATATAACAAACTATTTACATAGCATTTACATTGTATTAGGTATTATAAGTAATCTAGAAATGACATAAAAGTACAGGCAGTCCCCGGGTTATGAATGAGTTCCGTTCCTGAGTCCGTCTTTAAGTCGGATTTGAAGTCAGAACAGGTTCATCCGGTATTATTTAGCGTCAGTTAGTCAAACGTTTTTCTTAGTACACAGTACATATTTTACCTTTCTATGCATATAAAACACTTAAGAAACATACGTATTTCAATAATTAAACCACTGTGTTGCTTAGTAATAATTGTAGTTTTCATTGGGGCAGGGCCTTTCATATGCTCCATTACAATTGTTCCGATCATTGATCGATTGTAGCCTAACGCTTTTCCAATGACCAATGGCGTTTCACCTCTTTCAGATCACTTTATTACTTCCACCTTATTTTCAATCGCGATTGTGATTATTTTCGTGAACAGAAACACTGCAGATTCAGAGCTGCGACGCCAGGTCCTAATGTCCACCGCACAGAGAGACGTTAAATAAAGTCCGGGGTTCCGCTGGGTCCTAAAGACCACTGCACTGATGCATGTTAAATAAGGGATTTGAGCATCGGCGAATTTTGGTATCCGCGGGGGGTCCCGGAACCAATCCCCTGCGGATAAGGAGGGCCGACTGTATTGTATACATTTCTCTGGTATTAAATATACCTATTGAACATCAGAATTTCTCGTCTATATGCTGGAAGCACTTGCCCAGCCAGCTCTTCCCGGTAAATTGTGCAGACACTCTCACATACTACCTTGCTGCTTTGTGGGTGGTGGCTGCATTTCCCGGCTGCCCTGCAGCAAACTGTCCAATACAGCCTGGTGCTCAGACAGCAGCGACTCATAAACCAAGCGAGAGGAAGCCTGAGAGGTTCGATCCACTGCCTCACACAGGAGGATGAGACACTGGGGGCAGAAAGGAGAAACATAGGTCACAAGTAAAATAGATGCAGTGTATTTCCACAGTAAAACACTGTGAACCTTCCTTCACATCATCCTATCACACACTCCACGTAGGATACAAAATGAAGCTCCCTCCACCCATTGCAGCACACACTCCCAGAGTCAGACATAGCATGAACATTCCTCCACACGGTCTATCACACACTTCTGGGGTCAGGCACAGGGTGAAGCCCCCTCCACACCATCCCATTATACAACTACCCCCAGAGTCACTCAGTGTAAAGCTCCCACAATACTGTCCCTTTGACAGATCGAAGAGGACAGTATGTGTTCCACACTAAGTCCCAGAGGTGAGGGGAAGGACTTAACTTGACACTCGGTTCCTGGGGGTGTGGGGGGGGGGGGGGAAAGACAGGGTACCTGCCACATTATCCTACTGCCTTTTCCACTTACCGTGAGAGCTTGTTCCTTCAGCCGCGGTTCCTGGATGGACTCCTGTGACACCAGCCAAGGGAGGAGTGACAGGAACTGGGAGGCAGACTGGTCCAATGCCTGTATCCTGGGAAGAGTCAGAAGGAACCAGTGAGGTTGGGGAAATGGTGCCTGGGGCTGCATGAACCACTGTCACCGTGTGCCTGATAACCAGATTCAATCCAAGCAATAAGGCCATATGGTACAGGAGCAGAGCAAGTTCATCATGTTATTCATTTCAAGTACTGTGTTCACCTAGTGTACTGTGTTGAGTTCTGAATCAAAATCAAGTTTATTATCACTAAATATGTTATTAAGTTTGTTTTTATGTGGCAGTAGTACCCTGCAATGTGTACAAAAGAACAACAAGTTACAAAAAGAAATATGAAAAAAATCAAAGTAGTGCAGAAAGAGAGTAAAACAGTGAGGTGGTGTTCTTGGATCATTCAGATAGGGAGCCATGGTAGTACAGCAGTTAGCATGATGCTTTTACTGCTCAGGATGGAGTTTGAAGTTCATTTCTGACATCATCTGTGTAGACTACCCGTGGAATTCATGGGTTTTCTCCGGGTGCTCCAGCTTCCTCCCACAGTCCAAAGACGTACCGGTTAGTAGGTTAATTCTTTATTGTAAATTGTCCTGTGATGAGGATAGGGTTAACTTGTGGGCTGCTGTGTGGAAACATTTTCTCACAGCTGCACAGACCAACCATTGCTCTGAGCAGGAAATTTCTTACACAGCCTGAAAACTACGCGCACACTATACTAACATTATATAAAAGAAAATTCCAGCCGCGTGGCAACAAAGGCTATGTGCACGGCCGTATTTCAGTTATTGTGCACTGTGCATCTATTCAGCTGAGAGGGAAAGGTGCTGGGCAGTGTGGCTCAAAGGGCTGGAAGGTCCTAACCACACTGTATCTCTAAATTAAAAAAAAAGTAAAATAAATTCTGGAGGTGCAGGGGAAGAGGCTGTTCCTATAACATTGACAAAGTGTGTCTTCAGGATCTTGTACATTCTCATTGTCTTGGAGAGTGAAGGTCCTTGATGAGGAATGCTGGCTTCCTGAGGCATCGCCTTTTGAAGATGTCCTCGATGGTGACAAGCTAGTGCCCATGATGGAGCTGGCTGAGTTTACAACCCTCAGGGTTTTTTTTCTTGATCCTGTGCACTGGTGCCTTCATACCAGATGGTGGTGCAACCAATCAGAATGTTCTCTGCAGTACACCAGTAAAAATTTGCTACAGTAGGGGACAGCATAGTAGCATAGCAGTTAGTGCAAAGCCTTGCAGCAGAAGCTGTAAGATCAAGGTTCGATTACTGCCACTCTCTGTAAGGAGTCTGTACATGCTGCCCATGACCCTGTGGGTTTCTTCTGAGTGCCTGGTTTCATCCCACACTCCAGACACATGGGTTATGGTAAGTGAGCTGTGGGCATGCTATTTTGGCACCAGAAGTGTGATAACACTCGCAGGCTACCCCCAGTGCAGTCCTCGCTGACTCTGATTGCACAAAATGATGCATTTCATTGCAACATACAACATGTTGGAGGGACTCAGCAGGTTAGGCAGCAGAAACAGATAGTTGATGCTTAGGGCTGAGGCATCAGGACTAGAAAGGGAGGGGGAAAAAAGCCAGAATAAGGTGGTGAGAGGAGGGGAAGGAGTACAAGCTGGCAGGTGGTAGGTGAAGCCAGGTGAGGAGGATGATAGGTGGGAGGGGGATGAGGGATGAAATGAGTGTGGGAGGTGATAGGTGGAAAAGGTAAAGAGCTGAAGGAGAAATCTGGAAGGAGGAGGAAATTGGTAGGAGAAGAAAGTGGACCATGGGAGAAAGGGAAAGAGGAGTGGAACCAGAGGGAGTTGATAGACAGGCGAGAAGCGGTAAGAGGGGAAACAGAATAGGGAATAAAAAAAGAGAGAAGGGGAAGCAGGGAGAAATTACTTGGTTAGAGACATCAATGTCCCTACCATCAGGAAAGAGGCTATCCAGTTGGAATATGGAAGCCTTGACCCAATATGTTGAAATAGGAATGGGGAATGGAATTAAAGTGATTGGCCACAGGCAAATCCTGTCTGTTGCGGACAGAGCAAAGGTGTTTTCATGTTCAAAGTTTAAAGTAAATGTTATTATTAAACAACATATATGTCACCACATAAAACCCTGAGATTCATTTTCCTGCTGATATGTTCAGCAAATCTATAGAATAGCAACCATAACAGGATCAATGAAAGATCAACTAGAGTATAGAAGACAGCAATTGTGCAAATGCAAATATAAATATAGATAACAAGAACATGAAGTAACAAGATAAAGAGTCCTTAAAGTGTGGTTGTGGGGACATCACAATGGATGGGCAAGTGGGTGTAGGTATTCCCTTTTGTTCAGGAGCTTGATGGTTTTAGGGCAGTAACTTGGACATGGTGGCACGAGTCCCGAGATTCTTGTACCTTCTACCTGATGGCAGCAGTGAGAAAAGAGCATGGCCTGGGTGGTGAGGATCTTTGATGATGAATGCTACTTTCCTACAACAGCTACAACTTACCGTGCACAAAGCCATGTTGACCATCCCTAATCAGTACTTATCTATTCAAATACTTACATGTTTGTTCCCTTAGAATACCTTCCAATAACTTTCCCACTACTGATGACAGGCTCACTGGCCTTTAATTTCTTGGTTTATTCTTAGAGCTTTGCTTAAACAATGCAATAACATCAGCTAACCTCCAAACCTCCAGTACCTCACCCATGGCCAAGGATGTTTCAAATATCTCAGCTAGGGCCCCTGCAATTTCTGCACTTGCCTCCCACAAGGTCCAAGAAAAAATCCCGATCTAATTTGCCTCAAGACAGTAATCACCTCCTGCTCTGTAATCTCTTTCAGGCTTATGACCTCACTGCTGCATTGCCTCACATCTATAGACTCTAACTGTCTCCTGAGCAAATACAGATGTAAACTATCTATTTAAGACCTCCTCCACCCCTTTTGGCTCTATGCTTACATCACTTCTCTGATCTTTCAGAGGACTAATTTTGTCCCTTGCTATCCTTTTGCTCTCAATATATCTGTATATCTCAATATATCAATACACCCTCAGCCAATAGGCTGGTCCTGGACTAATTTCCACTTGGCATTATTTACTTATTATTATTTAATTATTTATGGTTTTATATTGCTATATTTCTACGCTATTCTTGGTTGGTGCGACTGTAACGAAACCCAATTTCCCTCGGGATCAATGAAGTATGTATATAAAGTATGTAAAGTATATATAAATACTTGCTGTGCACTTCCTTCTTTTTCTTAACTAGGGCTTCAATAGCTCTCAAAAACCAAGGTTCCCTAAACCTAGTTATCCTTGCCTTTCACATTCTGACAGGAATGTCCAAACTTTCTACTCTCAAAATTTCAATTTTGAAGGCCTTCCACTTACCAAGTACACCTTTGCCAGAAAACAACCTGCCCCAGCCAACACTTTACAGATCCTTTCTGATACCATCAAGTTTGGTCTTTCCCCAATTTAAAATCTCAAACTGATAACACCTATTGTTATGAGTGCTGAACAGACCTGATGGAAATGGGGTGAAGAGTTAACCATTCCCCCCCCCCCTTTGAGAACTATGAACTATTGCTGTTGCTATGCTGCTAATGAGAGAGAGAGAGAGAGAGTTGAAGCACAGAGGCAGGAACATCTGCTACAGATAAGAGAGACTGTTGATTTATGTATTATGGCTTCTTTGTATATTTGCATTTTTGATATTGTATTGCTTAGTTTACTAATAAACACCTTTAGTTTTCGGTACCACCAGACTCCAACGGATTCTTCTATTTCTGCTGGTCTGTAAACCCAGTTACGGGGTACGTAACACTATCCTTTTCCATAATCACCTTGAAACTAATGGCATTATGATTAATAGATGCAAAGTGTTCCCCGACACAAACTTCTATCAATTGTCATGTCTCATTTTCTAAAGGAGATTTGGTATCGCGCTCACTAGAAGGATTTCAATGTACTGATTAAGGAAATGTTTCTGAACAAATTTAACAAACTCTTTCCCAACCAGCCCTTTTACAGAATGGGAGTCCCAGTTAATATGTGGAAAGTTAAAAATCACCAACTATTACAACAGCTTGCAATCTCTCTACAAATTTGCTCCTCTAAATCTGTGAACTGATGGGTGGTCTGTAATATAATCCCACTAACGTGGTATAGCTTTATTTCTCATTTCTATCCATAAAGCCTCACTAGATGAGCTCGAGTCTATCCTGACTGAGCACTGCCATGACATTTTCCCTGAGTAGTAATGCCCCCCCCTTTTAATTCCTCCCATTCTGTCGCATCTAAAACAATGGAATCCTAAAATATTGAGCTGCCCGTCTTGCCCCTCCTGAAAGTCTCAGTAATGGCTACAATATCATAATCCCATCTGTTGATCCATGCTCTGTGCTCATCCACCTTTACTACAATACTTCTTGCATTGAAGTATATGCAGCTCAGAACATAAGTCCCACGATGCTCAACTTTCTGAATTCTGACTTTGTCTGAGATCTTAACAACATCTGTCTCCACAACCTCTTCACTATCTAATCTGGTACTCTGGTTTCATCCCCTTTAATTCTGTAGATTCCCCACCCTCTGGCTGAAGAAATTCCTCTTCGTCTCAGTTCTAAAGGGATGTCCCTTTATGTTGCGGCCATGCACTCAGATCCTGGGACTCACTCACTGACGGAGACGGCTCCTGCATGCCCACTCTATCCAGACTTCTCATATCGGGGAGGTTTCAATGGGATCATAAGGCTAGAAGACACAGTAGCAGAATTAGATCATTCAGCCCATCAAGTCTGCTCCGTCATTCCATCATGGCTGATTAGTTATTCCTCTCAATCCCATTCTCCTATCTTCTCCCCGTGACCTTTAATGCCCTGACTAATCAACCCGCACTTTAAATATACCTAGTATTCACTTCCTTTGCTATCTGAGGTAATGAATTCCATAGATTCACTACTCTGGCTAAAGAAATTCCTCCTCATATTTGTTCTAAAAGGATGTCCTTATATTCTGAGGGTATGCCCTCTGGTCCTAGACTCCTCCATTATAGATAACATCCTCTCCCTGCCCACTCTATATAGGCCTTTCAAAAGTCAAAAGGTTACTATGAGAACCCCCTCATTCTTCTGAATTCCAGCAAGAATAAGCCCAGAACCATCAAACACTCCTCATACATTAGGCCTTTCATTCCTGCAAACATTCTCGTAAACATCTGAACACTCTCCGATGCCAGTATATTCCTTACTTCCAGTTAAGATAGCAACACTGAACACATACGATAGTTAAAAAGTTAAGAAATCTGACTAAAACATCACTAAAAATACCTTTTCTGAGGTAAATTGTGTTAAGTTAATTGCCAGAAACAGTGAAGGGGTGAGTGATGGTGAGGTGAGTTCAGGGGATGAGCCGAGATGGTGTGTTGCAGAATTGTTGCAGATGGAGTTCTGATTCCAGTACAACTGGCCCAGGTGCAAGGTTGCATCTCTCTGGATGCCAAGAGCAGAAGTTAAGGCCCGGGCAGAGGAGATTTGATGCTCGTACAACTGGCCCATGTGCGAGGTTGTATTTCTCTGGCTGCCGTGCTCATTTGCAGAGCTTGAAAGCGGCTTCGGGCTGGGCAGCAAAATCCGGGCCAGCAGCGAATTGCTGGACGGTGTGTCCTAGGCCCAGAGCCTCTTGCTGCAGTGGTACCTGGGTCCTAGTGTGAGGTACGATACACTGTTTAGACAATTAAAACACAGTCCCAAATTGAAGGGAAGAGCTGATTTCATTCGCTGTCCATGATGTTCAATCTTCTCTTTAGGGAACAGCCTTTTGCTGTTCTGTTGTTTGGTCAATTTAAACGCTGGCCCAGATAGACTGAAAAGACAAGGTGTCGGAATCTGGGGTGAGAGCCAGTTGTGCTTGTTCCCCTCCCTCCATGGCGTTGATGCTATGAAGACTGCCCCCCGCTGCTGTGCTCTGTGCCCACTAATAAGATGAACTGATAAGCGAGGCTTTGAGACTTCTCTGGGCTGCTCTGGGATTTGAATCTGAGGACTCAATTTGGTTCAGAATGTTGTTATTTGCTTCAATTGCTTGCATGATATGTGTTTTTTTTTTCTCTTGCACAACGAGTGTTGGTCTTTTATTTTTATTCTTTTGTTTTTCTCAAATTGAGTTCTTTCTTTCTTTGTGGTTACTTGTGAGCAAGTATATCTCAAAGCTGTATAATTTATACATTCCTTGAATCTTAAATTCTCTCTTAGATAAGGGGCCCAGAACTGTGCACAATTATCCAAATGTGGTCTGACCAACACCTTGTAAAGCCTCAGAATCAGAATTGGATTTAATATCACCGGCATATGTCATGAAATCTGCTGCTTTGCAGCTGCAGTACATTGCAATATTATTGTAATAAAAACTGTAAATTAAAGTATATATAAAAATAAATTAAATAAGTAATGCAAAAAGAGAGGGGAAAATACTGAGGTAATGTTCATGGATTCATTGTCCATTCAAAAATCTGATGGCGGAAGAGAGAAAACTGTTCCTGAAATGTTGAGTGTGTGCCTTCAGGCTGCTGTATCTCCTTGATAGTAGCAATGAGAAGAAGGCATGTCCTGGGCGATGGGGGTCTTTAATGATGGATGCTGCCTTTTTGGGCCTTCGCCTTTTGAAGGTGTCAGGATGTTAAGGAGGCTAGTGCTCACGATGGAACTGGCCGAGTTTACAACTTTACCAGCTCTTTTTGATCTGTGCAGTGACCCCTCTATACTATCCGGTGATGCAACCAGTTAGAATTCTCTCCTCAGTATATCTGTAAAAATCTGCATCTTTGGTATGCCAATTCTCCTCAAACTCCTAATGAAATAGAGCCACTGTTGAGCCTTCTTTGTAATTGGATCAATATGTTGGGCCAATCCTTTTATTCTCCCACAAACCTCTTGACTCTCTGCCTCACCCACACAATGGGGCTGATTAGCCCACTGACTCCACACCATTTGGACAATGGGAAAAAGCAGTGCACCAATGAAAAATACGCTGGGTACCTACCCACTACCAGAATCCATGCCAAAGTCGCCAGCAAAGTAGGCAGATAGAGCAGACAGGAGGTCGCAGAGAACAGGTGCTCTCCAGGGCTGCTGTAGGACAGAGAGAGAAAGAGGGGAGGGTTGAGTGAGAGATGGGGCTAATGAGGGCGGGGGGACGGGACGGTGAGTGACGGAGGGACAGATGGGGGAGGGAGAGTATGTTAGTAGAGATTGAAAGGCATAGGGAGGTGGGGAGAGAGGAGAGGGCAAATGGAGGCAACACTGCCAAGGGCAAGAGGGTATGGGGAATTGGGTGGAATGTTCGGAGATAGTTCAAATGGGGGAAATAGGAGATGTGAAGGGAGGGAGATGGAAGGGGAGTGCCCAGTGGGTGGGGCCAGAGCCGAACAAGAGGTGGCAGTGTAGCAATACAAAATAAAGAGGGGGTAAGTTGTGCAGTGCAAGAGGTGGGCGGCACAGGATGGGGGGTCAGCAGGGTGGGCAAGTGCGGGGGGCAGAAGACAGATGTGAGACTAGGTTTGGGGTGGGGTCAGCAAGATTGGTGGGGGGGGTCAAGAGAGAAAAGGAGGAAATAGCAAGTGCTGCAAGTTGGGAGAAGGGAGGGGTGGCAGTATAAGAGGGGAACAGGGTGGCAGATGGGAGATGGTAGGGGAGTTAGATGGGAAAAGGGAGAGAGGTGGGAATATGGACAGGAATGAGATGGGAGTTCGGAAGGAGAACTTCCTTGGACAGGAGAAGTGAGCTGAGATGAGAGGAGAGAGGGAAAGGGAAGGAAAAAGAAGGGAGGGTGGAGGAGGTAGACAGGAAGGGACAGTAGAATGATGGGAGGGGGATGGGAGATATGAGATGGTAAGGGTGCAAGGCAGAAGAGCAGGGTCATGGGTGAAGAGGGTAGAAAGATGGGAGGGGAGTGGAGGGAAGCAGAAGAGGGGTGGGGAGGGACGTTGGAGAGGGAAAGGAGGAGTCAAGGAATACGGGAGATTTGAATGAGATAAGAAGTGCAGTGAGAAGGGAGAGAGATTGGAGACAGGATCAGAAAGATGAGTGATGGGAGGTAGGGGAGGAAGGATGGGAGACAACAGACAAGACAGGAGATGGCATAAGATTTTGGGGGAAGAGGGTGGGTTATGGAAGATGGGGGATGGGGGTGAGGGTAGGAGATGGGAGATGGTGAGAGCTGAGGTGTCGGAAAGGGCGTACAGGGGTTACACACCTGTCGGTGACACGAAGGAGATAGGGAACAGAGGTAAAGTACAGGAAATGGGGTAAGAGCTTACTCACCTGTCGGAGGCGGATACAAAGAACAAGACAGCGGTGACTCACCTGTCGGAGGTGGATACAAAGAACAGAGATGCCGGTGACTCACCTTTCGGAGTTGGTCACTCTGAAGCACAGCCCTGATGAGTTGTAGCAGGAGCTGAGGTAGGCACAGGCTCTGACAGAAGGTGTGCAGCAGCTCCCCGTCACATCGTGTGGCCAGCAGGTGGGTGGTGACGCGCAGCACCGGGCGAAGTCGGGAGGCTCCCTCCAGCATCCCCTCCAGTACCTACGCAATGTGGAAGGAAATGATCGGGGGAGCATGGACAGGTGTGGTTCTAGGTCACGCACCCCACACACACACAGCTTGCATGCACATGTGTATTGACTGCCCATGCACACAATGTGTGGCACCTTCACGTGCACGCTGAACATTCAAGCGGTCTGCGCTGTCAGCACATGCACACACAGAATATATACGATCTACATGAACACACAACATATACCCATCTGCATGCACAAACTGTACAAATCCTCCCTGCATGCATAAACACATGCATTTACACTGCAATCTTGTCGCCACAATGCATTTATGCATAACAGACCATCTCTATGTGTCGACATAATGCAAAGCCCAGTCTGCACATGTATCAATCTCTATGTACATCTACACAGTGCACACTGTCTGTATGCAAACATACAGCACACCCTGTATGTGTACATACAGTGGATGCTGCCTACATGCAGACATGCATACACATAGCACACACCCTGTCTGCATGAGTACACACACAACATACACACATTATCGATCTTGTTTGCACACAAACCCCCCCCCCCACCTTGTTGATCCTGAGCACAAATCCACACCCAGTGATGCTTAACACCTGCCCCCCACACCACCCAGCATGGCTTTCCCGAGCCCTTGAGGCTCCTGTGTCATACACCACCCAAGACCATCACCTCTGCACCAACTTCCCCTTCACCTGCTTGGTCTCCCATACCATACACGACTCAAGAACAGCCACCATTCCTCCGCACAGATGCTCCATCTCTCATTTGGGGTTCCATACCATTCAGGAACAGTTCTCACCTCCCCGACTTACCCGTCCAGGCTTCTGTGCCATAACCCATTCCCCCCGTGTCAACCTCACCCCTCCCCTGGATTCCCAGTACCATACAACACACAGGACACCACATCCCCCCCTACACCTGCTCCACCCTTTTCTGTTTCCTGTGCCGAACACCACCTGGCATACCTTGTCCTTCTCCCTGTGCTGACAACCTCCTACACCCCTGCCCTCCTTGCTACACCAGCCTGGACGCAGTGCAATGACCTGGTCCCCATGCTGATCTCTTTCTCATCCCCATTCCATAGGGACCACCCACCCCCAAGCTAACCTCTCTCAGTCCTGCAGAATGGTTTTGGACTGAAATGTCAACTGTTTACTCTTTTCCATATATGCTGCCTGGTCTGCTGAGTTCCTCCAGCATTTTGTGTGTGTTGTTTGGATTTCCAGATCTGCATATTTTCTCATTTGTGGTTTGATAACCTCTCCCCCTTCCAGGACTTCTGTGACATACACCACACAGGACTAGTGCCCCTCCACACCAACCTCCCCCTTCCAGAGTCTTTGTGCTGCACACTCCCAGAGCAGAACCCCACCCCCACCCCCAACTTCTGCAACCCGTACCTGTGCGCTGGAGTTCTCCAGTCGAGTCCGCAGTCGTTCGCGGAAGGTGGGGTCCTGCAGGAGAGCCAGCGGGGTGCTGAGCTGCAGAGCAGATGGGTCAGTGGCCTCGATCAGCTGTTGCCATTCATCATCACTGTCCACCGCCTGAAGGGGACAGATAGGAAATTGTGACTGGCTCCTGCTAATCAACATTCCCTCCTCTCTCCACCATCACGTCACTACTGGAGTGAGGGTGGGGGGAGGGCGTAATCCAGAACTCCCCCCCCATCCACTGGAATCTCCCCCCATGGCCTGAACGGTGCCCTCACAGAGGGTCTCCGAATTAAGCGGCAGGATACAGATCGATTGCAGGCACAGGAGGGGTTTATTCTATGCAAATTTGAGATGTTGCACATTTGGAGGTCAAATACAAGCACGGAATACAGAACAGTACTGCGCAGTATAGGCCCTTCGGGCCACAATGTTCTGCCAACTTTTTAATCTACTCCAATATTAACCTAATCTTTCCCCCCGAAACACCTTCTATTTTTCTTTCATCCATGGGCCTATCTAAGAGTCTAGTTGGCATGCCATCCAAAACTTTGACAAACTCCTACAGATGTGTAGTGGTGAGTATGCTGACTGGTTGCATCGTGGCCTAATAGGGAAACATCAATGCTCTTGAATGAAGAAATCAACCAAACTTAGTGGATACAACCCAGTCCATTATAGGTAAAGCACTCCCCACCACTGAGCATATCTACAAGGAATGGTGTCACAGGGAAGCAGCTCTCTTCTTGCTGCTGCCTTCAGGATGGAGGTACAGGAGCCTCAGGATTCACACCACCAAATTCAGGAACAATTCAATCATCAATTCATTCAATCATCAGGCTCTTGGACCAAGGGGATAACTTCACTCAACTCAACATTGAACTGTTCCCACAATGTAGTGTCTTATTTTCAAGGACTCTTCATTTCATGTTGTCAATATTTATTGTTTATTTATCATTATTATTTTGAGTACTTTTTGTATTTGCAGTTTGCTGTCTTTTGCAGACTGTTATTTGTCTTGCTACATGTGTTTTTTAAAGTTGATTCTGTGGTGATTCTTTTGTATTTACTGTGAATGCCCAGAAGAAAATGAATCTCAGGGTTGTATATGATGACATATATGTTCTTTGATAATCAATTTACTTTGAACTTTAAACTATGTATCTGCCTCTACCACTAACACTGGCAGTGCATTCTATGAATCCACCACGTGTGGAAGAAAGCCCACCTCTGCCATCCCCCCATTACTTTCATCCAATCATCTTAAAAGTCAGTGCTCTCATATTAGCCATTGCCAACCTAGGAAAAAGGTGCTGGCTGAACACTCTATCAATGCCTCTTATCATCTTAAATACCTCTGTCAAGTCACCTCTCATCCTTCTTTACTCCAAAGAGAAAAGCCTTAGGTTGTTCAACATTTCTTCATAAAGCATGCTCTCCAATCCAGGCATCATCTTGGTAAATCTCCTCTGCACCCTCTGTAACTCTTCCACATCCTTCTGGGGCAACCAGAACTGAGCACAATACTCCCAAGCGAGGCTAACCAGAGTTTTAAGTAAAGAGAGAGTGCACAGTTAACTGCTGAACTCTTAATGGTGTTGGTGCACAGTCCAAGGCCACCTATAACTGGACACACTGATACAGTGGTACAGAAAGTGTTTAGAATTCTCACCTTTATTAGTCGACACATTGAGTTCAAGACTGCATTCAGTTCTGGTCACCTTACTAGAGGAAGAGTGTGGAGGTTTTGGAGAGGGTGCAGAAGTTAACCAGCATGCTGCCTGGTTTAGTGGGCATTAACTATAAGTAGAAATTGTACACACTTGGACTGTTTTCACTGGAGTGCAGGATGCTGAAATGAGACCTCTTAAGAGTTATATAAGATTATGAGAGGTATACATTGGTTAGGCAGCCAGTATCCTAACACCAGAGGGCATGCAACATAATTGAGAAGGAGGCTATTAAAGAGGTGCAGGGCAAGTTTTTTTTAAACACCTGGAATGAACTGCCAGATGTGATGGTTGAGACAGGTACAGTAGAAGTGTTTAAGAGGCTCCGAGGCACATGGATCTGTAGAGAATGGAGCGATACTGGGTGTGTGGGCAGAGAGATGAGGTCTCTGTAGTTTAAAGTAGAAGATGCAGAATCCTCAAGGGCAGAGTTAAGAAACTGCAAGAGTAAAAAAGAACAACACTGATGTGAAGCCTCCGAACAGTAGCCAGAATGTGGGATACAAAATTACAAAAGATAGAAAAGGCACGTAGTCATGGAGGTTTTCATTATGTGGGCAGACTAGGAAAATCAGGTTGGTGCTGGATTCTAAAAGAATTCATTTGTTGAATGTCTACAAGCTTCTAAGCTAAAGATTTTGGCCTCAATATCTCCTTGTGTAATTGGATCCTTGATTTCCTCAACTGCAGACCCCAGTCATTTCAGATGGGCAAAAATCTCCTCCAGCCTCCATCAGTACAGTTGCACCACAGGCTGTGTGCTTTATACCTGCTCTACCTGCTTTATACTAATGACCGTGAGGCTAAGCACAACTCCAATGTCGCATTCAAGTTTGCTGACAACACCACTGTCATTGGTCAAATCAAAGGTGGTGATGAATCAGCGGACAGGAGGGAGATTGAAAATGTGGCTGAGTGGTGCCACTACAACAACCTCTTACTCATTGTCAGAAAGAGCTGATGAGGAGGAGGAAACCTGAGGTCCATGGGCCAGTCCTCATCGGGGGAATCAGAGGTGGAGGTGTGCAGCAAGTTAAATTCCTCAGAGTTAGTGTGTCAGAGGATCAGTCCAGCCCAACATGCAAGTGCCAATACGAAGAAAGCAAGGCAGTGCCTCTACTTCCTTAGATTCAGCAAGACATCCAAAACTTTGACAAAACACCCAAAGATGTGTGGTGGAGAGTATAATGAATGGTTGCATCATGGCCTGGTATGGAAACACCAATACCCCTGAACATAAAATTCTACAAAACGTAGTGGAAACAGCCCAGTCTATCACAGTTAAAGCCCTCCCCACCACTAAGGACATCCATATGGAGTGCTGTTACAGGAAAGTAGCCTCCATTATCAAGGACCCCACCAACCAGGACATCTCACTGTTGCCATCAGGAAGGTGGTACAGGAGCCTCAGGACTCCCAATACCAGATTCAGGAACAGTTATTACCCTTCAGCTATCAGGCTCTTGCACCAATGGGGATAACTTCACTCAATTTCACTTGTCTAATCACTAAATTGTTCTCCCAACCAATGGCAAACACGAGGAAATCTGCAGATGCTGGAAATTCAAACAACAACACACACAAAATGCTGATGGAACACAGCAGGCCAGGCAGTATCTATAGGGAGAAGCGCTGTCGACGTTTCGGGCCGAGACCCTTCGTCAGGACTAACCGAAAAGAAAGATAGTAAGAGATTTGAAAGTTGTTCTCCCAACCAATGGACTCACTTTCAAGGACAGTTCATCTCATGTTCTGAATATTTATTTCTTATTTCTTTATTTTTCTTTTGTATTTGCACAATTTGTTCTCTATTGCACACCAGTTGTTTGTCCATCCTGTTGGGTGTCGTCTTTCATTGATTCTATTGTGTTTCCTGTGAATGCCCACAAGAAAATGAATCTTGGGGTTCCATATGGAGACATATATTTACTTTGATAATAAATTTACATTGAACTTTGAGATGGCTTTTTAATAGCAGCTTGTGGTAGAACCCAGTAAGAAAACACAATTCTGGATTGGGTGTTGTGTAATGAACCAACTTGATGAGGGAGCTTACGGTGAAAGAACCTTTAGGAGACAGTGATTAAAATATGATAGAATTCACTCTGTAGTTTGAAAGGGAGAAGCTGAAGTTAGATGTATCATTATTATAGTGAAGTAAAGAGAATTACAGTGGCATGAGAGAGAACTTGGCCAAAGTTAATTGGAAGGGGACACTTGTAGGGATGACAGCAGAATAGCATTGGAGAGTTTCTGGGAGTAATAGATTCAAAGGCCTGCTTTGAATTACTATATGGGGAGTCAGCGGGAGACGCTCATGGAGTGAGTACTGTTTCAGATCCGCTCCATAATCTTTACTTATTTTAACCTTTGATCACCCTTATTCAACTTATTGTTACCTACACCAAAAGACTTTTGCTACTTTCTCGGGCTTATTGTTAAGATTTTATCGTGAATTTTGGAAGATATGCAAACAGAAATGGCTCTTAGATCCAAAGGACGAGAACCGGGGCGAAACCCGAACGGTAATGGAAAGAAGCCAGCTCAACCTCAACGCACTGAGTTAACTTATGAACTGCTTATGGAGCTTTTGGATAAAAAATTTGAGGAACAACGTCAGGCTTTTCAACGAGACATAAAGGTTTTTCAAGATTATATGGTTAAGACGGATTCAGTAATTAACCAGCAGCAAGCGCTTATCTCATTGCTGCAAGAGGAAGCGCGGAAACGAGATTCGACAATTGAAAAATTGCAACAGGATTTAATTTCGACTATTAAATTGGTGGAGACACTTAAAGCCAAGAGTGTCGATTTGGAGAATCGGTCCAGAAGACAGAACCTACGCATACTTGGTCTCCCAGACGGCATAGAACAAGGCGATCCTTCGAAATACTTTGCTCAATTTCTAAAAGATGCGTTTCCGTCGGTTTTTCCAGTAAACCCTCCGCTACTTGACCGAGCACATAGAATTTGGAGTCGATCACCGACGGTTTCAGATAAGCCCCCGGTGGTAATCGTCCGATTTCATTACGTACACGATAAAGAACAACTCATTCGTGAAGCTCGAAGGGCTGGGATGATTAAATTTCGTGATTATTGTTTTCGCTTGGTCCAGGATTTCAGCCCAGAAATCATGAGAAAAAGGCTGCTTTTTAAACCTCTGATGTCTGAATGTTATGAGAAAAATCTAAAACCTGCGCTCTTATACCCGGCGAAGCTCAGGATCTCCCCCCCGAATGCTCCGCGTAAAGTATTTCTGTCTACCTTTGAAGCGAAAAAGTATTTGGAAGAGAACTTCCCTACTGATACAGTTACTACTCTCCAGTAAATGAGTGATTCTGATCGTGAAAGATGGTTTTTGATTTTTTAAACCAGGGTTAGTCTCTGGTTATTGGTGTAGGTTTATCCTATACTTCATATTTAAGTTAAAGTGTGTTTTCGTTATATTAATCGCTCTGTCTTATACACTTTAACTACTATACTATATTTTTGTCTACTATTTTTGTTCCCTTGAAGGTATATTTTTAACCTTTCGAAGTGAATTTTTTGTTTAATATCAAGATAATGGTTTTTTGTAAAGTATTGGTTTAGTTTAAGATGGCGTTATTGCTTCTTTTTTCGTCTTCTTCCTATAATGCATCGCTTATCATAGTTTAAATACTTCTTGATTTGTTTGGGTTATAACCCGATTTATAAACTTTTAATGATTTTATTCCCTTTTTCTTTACAACTCAGCATATTAAGAAGCGTAGTTTTTAGTACTGTGATCATAATTCTTAAAGTTCGGGTGGTTTTTTATATATATCCGTTAAACACGGAGTGGTCTGCCGCTGATATGGGGTTAGAGTTAGTTTCATTTTTTCTTTTTTCTAGCCATATTTTGGCTTTTTTTCTTTTTCATATGGGGGTGGGGGTTGGTCTGTTCTCTTTTTTAATTTTTTTCTTATCAATTTGTTTTAGTTTTTTTACTTGGGCTGTTCATGAACTACAAATATGTCTACGATGTCGTCACTTCCGGGTCCGCTCTTTATTTTTGTCCCTCTTCCGGATGCATGAGTTTATAACATGGTTAACCCTTTATATACCAAAGGGATGACTTTAGAAACATGGTTCAAACCATTAACTTTGTGTCTTGGAATACTAATGGATTAAACCATCCGATTAAACGAAAGAAGATTTTCAAAGTATTCCAAAGACTTAATGCTCATATTATTTTTGTACAAGAAACTCATGTGAGGAAGGAGGACAAATATTGCTTTTTTAGGTCTTGGCGGGGTCAACAATATCATTCGAATTCGAATGCCAAAGTTAAGGGAGTTTCAATTTTTATTGACTCCTCTATTACATTTGTTCAACACGATATCCTTTCGGATCCGAATGGTAGATTTTTGTTAATTACGGGTTTACTCGGTAATAAAAAGGTTGCTATGGTTAATGTTTATGCCCCGAATGTGGATTGTCCTGACTTTTTTAAGTCCTTATTTACTTCTTTACCTAATTTAAATGAATATAAATTAATAATGGATGGTGACTTTAATTGTTGTTTAATTCCTTTGATGGACAAATCTACAACTATTCAGACTCTACCCAATAAGTCGGCCACTTGTATTAACTCCTTTTTGACTGATAATGGAGTTTTTGATATTTGGAGATTTCGTCATCCTAATGACAAAGAGTTTTCTTTTTTCTCACATGTTTATCACTCCTATTCGAGAATTGATTATTTTTTTATTGACTCTTGTTTTATTCCATCGGTAATTGGTTGTAATTATGATATTATAGCTATTTCTGACCATGCTCCATTAAAACTTTCTATTAATTTTACGGATACAGCTTTAAATGCTAGACAATGGCGATTTGACTCTACCTTATTGCAAGAACCAGACTTTATTAAATTTATGAAGGAACAGATTGATTTCTTCTTTTCAACTAATTCCACGGAGGATATCACATGCGGAACACTTTGGGACACTTTAAAAGCGTATATACGTGGACAGATTATCTCATATTCTGCTGGTCTGAGAAAACGCATTAAGAAGGAAACTCTTTTACTGGTTGATAAAATTAAAGAGATTGACAAGAAATATTCGACTACTCCTAGCATGGAACTTTATAAACAAAGGGTTGAACTTCAAATGGAACATAGTTTATTACTTACATCTCCGATAGAAAATCAATTAATGAAAACCAAATCTGATTTCTATATACATAGTGATAAATCAGGAAAACTGTTAGCTAGTCAGCTGAAGAATGTTTCAGTTAAACGCCAGATTACTAAGGTTCGACAGCAGAATGGGGATTTGACAGTTAACCATGATGACATAAATAAGTCTTTTCAAGACTTTTATACCTCCCTGTATAAATCTGAATTCCCTCAGGATCATAATACCATGTGTGATTTTCTCGGGAAATTGAATTTTCCAAAACTATCATCTGATGATATTTCAGTAATAGATACTCCGTTTACAGATGCGGAAATTAAAGGGGTTATTTCCTCAATGAACTCTGGGAAAGCACCAGGTCCAGATGGGTATACAGTAGAATTTTTTAAATGTTTTTCTGATACTCTATCTCCTTGGCTATGCAAGGTGTTTGAAGAAGCAATTAGATTGGGGAAGTTGCCACAATCTTTTTATAGAGCTTCCATTTCTTTAATACTGAAGAAAGATAAAGACCCTACTGATTGTGCATCCTACAGACCAATATCTTTATTGAATGTGGATTCTAAGATTTTTTCCAAGTTGCTGGCTTCTAGGTTGGAGAAGGTATTACCCCAAATTATTTCGGAAGACCAAACCGGTTTTATTAAAAATCGCTATTCTTTTTTCAATGTTAGGAGATTATTGAATATTGTTTATACTCCTTCACATAATACTTCAGAATGTGTTATATCATTAGATGCGGAAGGCCCTACTTATTTTATGTGTTGGAGAAGTTTAATTTTAGTCCGACCTTCATTTCTTGGATTAAACTGATATATCAAACTCCAGTAGCCTCGGTGTTTACTAATAATCAAAGATCTCCATTTTTTCGTTTATTTCGGGGCACTAGACAAGGTTGTCCTCTTAGTCCATTACTATTTAACATCGCCTTAGAACCTTTGGCAATTGCCATCAGAGAATCACATGATATTTTGGGTATTAATCGTGGAACAGATATTCATAAGGTATCTTTATATGCAGACGATTTATTATTATTCATCTCTAATCCTGAGAAATCTATTCCAGCAGTCTTATCATTGTTGGCTCAATTTAGTGAGTTTTCTGGGTATAAGTTAAATCTTAATAAGAGTGAATTGTTTCCTTTGAATAAACAGGTCCCAAATTATGGTATTTTACCTTTTAAATTAGCTAACGATTCTTTTACTTATTTAGGGATTAAAATTACCAAAAACCATAAAGAATTATTTCGGTTTAATTTTTTACCCTTAATTGATCAGATTAAAGGTTTGTTTACTAAGTGGTCACCATTATCTTTATCTCTGATAGGTAGGATTAATGCTATTAAGATGGTTATTTTACCTAAATTTTTATATGTTTTTCAAGCGGTACCAATTTTTATTCCGAAATCCTTTTTTACTAATGTTGATTCAAAAATTTCTTCATATATATGGCAGAATAAAAATCCCAGGTTAGGTAAAATATACTTACAGATGACAAAGAAGGATGGTGGGTTGGCATTACCCAATTTCAGATTTTATTATTGGGCAGTTAATATTAGATATTTGATATGTTGGTTGAAAGAATGGGATGGTCCTTTTGGCCCTCATTGGGTGAGTTTGGAAACCAAATCGGTTTCTGCTTATGCTCTGGGTTCTATCTTAGGGACATCTCTCCCTTTTGCTCTTTCTAAATTGCCGAAGCGAATTGACAACCCGATAGTTAAATATACCTTACGTATATGGTTTCAATTTCGGAAATTTTTCGGGTTGACTCAATTCATGTTAAATAGTCCTATTGTATCTAATTGTTTTTTCCATCCCTCAATTATAGATCATGCTTTTTTGGCTTGGAAAACTAAGGGATTATTAAGATTTTCCGACTTATTTTTGGACAACTGTTTTATGTCCTTTGAGCAACTAGCTAATAAATATAATTTGCCTAGATCTCATTTTTTTAGATACTTACAGGTTAGGCATTTTTTAAGTACGGTACTTCCTTCGTTCCCAAATTCTCTGTCTTCAGATACTTTGGAAAGTTTGTTTGAACTAAACCCTTTTCAAAAAGGGCTTATATCAAAACTTTATAATATAATTATGAAGATACGTTCAGTGCCCTTTGATAAGACCAAAAATGATTGGGAAAGAGAACTTAATCTTATTATTCCTATTGAGAATTGGGATAGAATTCTTAAATTAGTTAATACATCATCTATATGTGCCAAACATTCATTATTACAATTTAAGGTTGTACATAGGGCCCATATGTCCAAGGATAAATTAGCTCATTTTTATTCTCATATAAACCCTATTTGTGACAGATGTCATTTAGAAATCGCTTCTTTAACTCATATGTTTTGGTCATGTCCACTTTTGAGAAAATATTGGAAAGATATTTTTGATATTATTTCGGCGGTATTGAACACTGATTTACAACCCCATCCTATTACCGCAATTTTTGGTTTACCGATGATGGACTTACTTCACTTATCTCCTTCCGCCTGTCGAATGATTGCTTTTCTCACTTTGATGGCTAGAAGATCTATTTTGTTGAATTGGAAGGAAATTAATCCTCCCACGGTATTTCATTGGCTTTCTCAAACTATGTTATGTCTAAATTTAGAAAAAATTAGAAGTGCTGTATTTGATACTTCTATTAAATTTGAAAAGATATGGAGACCATTTATTCAATATTTTCATATGATGTAATGGCCCTGTGCCGGGCTTATTGGTTTTTTTTTTCAGCTTTAATCGTATGTATGTTGAGAGGATCGGAGTTGACGTCATTGATGTTTATGTATACTCGTGAGATACTATGAACAGCCCTTTTTTTTTTTCTCTTTTTAAAAGTTTTTTTTATTTTTTTTCTTCTTTGTTTTTTTTTCTTTTTCTTGATACTAGATTAGTAGATTAGCTAACTTCCTTAGATAGATTTTTTTTTCTCTTTTTTACACTATATATTATGAAATATCTAAACTTACCTTGTTCATATATATACTATACGGTTTATGTTTTGGGAAACTTACTTATGCTCTATTCATTGTTTATGTAATACTTTATGTATAATGGGAGTCTATATATTTGTAATCCCTTACCATTATTTGAATTGTATCTCATTCATAATATTCTAAATATTAATAAAAAGATTGAAAGAGAGAGTGAATTACTATATGAAGGATAGATTCATCCCCAGAAAGAAGGATTCTAAAGGGAGGATGAGGCAACTATGCCTGACAAAAATAGTCAATGACAGCATAATAGCAAAAGAGAGGGTATATAATATCACTAAAATTAATGGGAAGCTAGAGGATTGGGAAGCCATTAAAATCAACACAAGGCAATTTTTTAAAAAAGCAATGAAGACAGAAAAGATAAAATGTGAAGGCAAGCAAGCCAATAATATAAAAAAGGATACCAAAAGTGTTTTCAGAAATATAAAGAGTAAAAGAGAGACAAGAATGGATATCAGACTGCTGGAAAATGATATGGAGAGGTAGTAATAGGGGACAAAGAAATGGCAGACAAACTCAATATTTTGTCTAAACCTTCAGCTGGACCAGATGGGCTACACACAAGGGTTCTGAAAGAGGCAGCTGAAGAGATTGTGGAGACATTAGTAATGACCTTTCAAGAATCATTAGATCCTGGCATGGTTCCAAAGGGATTTGAAAATTGCAAATATCACTCCACTCTTTAAGAAGGGAGGGAGGCAGAAGACCTGTGAACCAGACTTCATTGGTTGGTAAGATGTTGGAGCCCATTATTAAGAATAATTTAGGGTACTTGGAAGCTCATATTAAAATGGCTTCCTTAAGGGGAAATCTTGCCTGAAAAAAATGTTTATTCTTTAAGGAAATAACAGGCAGGATAGACAAACGCGAGTCAGTGGATGTTGCTTACGTGGACGAGACCTTTGACAAGTTGCCGCACGCGAGGCTGACAATAGCCCATGTTATTACAGGAAAGATACTAGCTCGGGTAGAAGACTGGCTGACCAGCAGGAGGCAAAGAGTGGGAATAAAGGAGACCCTCTCTGGTTGGCTGCCACCTGACTAATGGTGTTCCACAGAGGTCAGGATTGGGACCACTTCTGTTCATGTTATACGTCAATGATCTGGATGACTGAATTGACGGATTTGTGGCCAAGTGTGTGGACAATACAAAGGTAGGAAGAGGGGCAGGTAGTGTTGAAGAATCAGGGAGTCTTCAGAAGGATTTGGTCAGATTAGGAGAATTGGCAAAGGTGACATATGGAATAGACTGTCGGAAAGTGTACGGTTATGCACTCTGGTAGAAGGAACAAAGCCATAGACTATTTTCTATATGGGAAGCAAATTCAGAAATCAGAAGTGCAAAAGGTTTTGGGAGTGCTCGTGCAGGATCTCGGAAATGTTAACTTGCAGGTCAAGTCAGTAGTAAGGAAGTCAAACGCAAAGTTAGCATTCATTTCAAAAGGACTTGAATATAAAAGCAAGCATGTAATGGTGAGGCTTTATAAAACATTAGTCAGAGTGCACTTGGAATATAATGAACAACTTTGGGCTAAGGAAAAATATGCTGGCATTGGAGAGGATCCAAAGGAGTTCACACAAATAACCCCAGGAATGAAAAGGTTAATGTATGAGGAGCTTATGATGGCTCTGGGGTTTTACTTGCTGGAGTTTAGAAGAAAGAAAGGGGATCTAATTGAAGTTTATCAAATGTTGAAAGGCCTAGATAGAGTTGTTGTGGAGAGGACATTTCCTACAGTGGAGAAGTCTAGGATAAGAGGTCACAGCCTCTGAATACAATGATGTCCCTTTAGAATAGAGATGAACAATTTCTGAGGGTGGTGCACCTGTAGAATTCATTGCCACAGATGGCTGTGGAGGCCAAGACATTGATTGATAAGTTCTTGAGTAGTAGGGTGTCAAAGGTTACAGTGAGAAGACAGGAAAATAGGATTGAGGGGGGATAATAAATCAGTCATGATCTAATGGCAGAGCAGACTCGATAGGCTGACTGGCCTAATTCTGGTCCTATTTCTTCTAGTCGTAATTAGTAAGACACAGCATCGGGGACACACACACACCCCCCCACCCCCAGAGGGGGAACTGAACCCAAGTCTCGGTGCCCAAAGGCAGCAGCTCTACTGACTAAGCCAATGTATGATCCAGCCCCACATTTTACAGCCTTTACATCCCTGGGAGTGCCCTGGATAATGTTACTCACTGCTTTACCCTTATCTTAGGAAGTAGTGCCAGGGAGTCCTTCCACACAGAGACAGGCCCTTCAACCCATCAAATCTGTACTAACAAAGATACATTGGCACTGTCCTATTTTATTCTCTTCATACTAACCCTGGGTGTGTGTGATGGGATGATATGGAGGGAGATTTACTCTGTGTCTGACCATGGAATTATGAGATGGGACAGTACAGAGGGAGCTTTAGTCTGTGTCTGACCATGGGATTATGTGATGGGATGGTATGGAGGGAGCTTTACTCTATGTCTGGCCATGGGATTATGTGATGGAACGGCACAGTCAGTGATGGTGACATAGGAATAGATGGTACCTCATTTTCTGTGCTGTGACTTTTCTTCTTCACCATCCTCGTTGAGATCTGGACCTTGGGGAACTCCAGCTCATAATCCTGGCTGATCTGTTGAAGACTGTTGGCAGAAAAGTGCTCATCAGACCCCAGAAGGAGAACCAACTGACACCTTGTGCCCTAAGGAGAAAGGCTGGCAGGGCCTCAGCCCCTCTCCATCCCCCCCATTTCCCTCCCCATGGCAGTCTCACACCACTGCCCTCTGCCAATAATAGGGTGCATTGAATATTGACACAGGACCTTCAACCCAATTGGTCCCTGCCAAGCAAGGTGCCTTCCCGAGCTGGTTGCATTTGCCGATATACCTCTAAATCCTATTTATCCCATGGACCCCTACCTTTTACCAGGTCTGTGGAGCAGGTTGGAAATGCCTGCTCTAAACTTTTCTTATCTGTGTACCTGTCAAGTGTCTTTGAAACGTATAAAATTCTAAAGGGATTGGACAGGCTAGATGCAGGAAGATTGTTTCCGATGTTGGGGAAGTCCAGAACGAGGGGTCACAGTTTAAGGATAAAGGGGAAGCCTTTTAGGACTGAGATGAGGAAAAACTTCTTCACACAGAGAGTGGTGAATCTGTGGAATTCTCTGCCACAGGAAACAGTTGAGGCCAGTTCATTGGCTATATTTAAGAGGAAGTTAGATATGGCCCTTGTGGCTAAAGGGATCAGGGGGTATGGAGAGAAAGCAGGTACAGGGTTTTGAGTTGGATGATCAGCCATGATCAGACTGAATGGCGGTGCAGGCTCGAAGGGCCAAATGGCCTACTCCTGCACCTATTTTCTATGTTTCTATGTAATTGTAGCTTCCCCTACTTCTTCTGGCAGCTTGTTCCAAATCCCCACCACCCTCTGTGTAGGAAAACTTGCCCCTTTAAATCTTACCCCTCTCACTTTAGACCTGTGCCCTCTAGCTTTAGACTCCTCTCCTCTGGGGAAGAAAGACTGTAATCACCCAACTTATCCATGCCTGATGTGCTTTTACAACCCTCCGTTAGGTCACCCCTCAGCCACCTTTACTCCAGGGAAAACAATCCCTGCATGTCTAATCTCTCCTCATAACTCACATCCACCAGTCCCGGAAGTGACCTGGTGGATCTTTACTATACCCTCTTCAGCTTAATCCCACCATTTCTATTGCTGTATGGGATTCTCTAAATGTGACCGTCATAGTATGCTACAGTATGGTAAAAGGTCCTTTGGCCCACTGTGACCTGTTGACCCTTTGTCCCATCTGTCCATGTTAGGACCATATCTCTCCATACCCTGTTGTTTAATTGCCTGTCTAGTGAGGCTTCCATTGATTGGTCAACCATTGATGCTCTGCCCTAGCTGTACTCAAGCCAGTAAACAACCCTGGGCAGTACAATTTGGTGAGGAAGCTATTGCCTGTGCAGCAGGCTCCCTCTCTCCATGCAGCTGATAAAACCAAAGCAACGGCAGAGACTGACAATTTGGCACAAGCAGTGTTGCACAGTTGACAGTCAGCGTTGAACTCAACATAGGACTGCCTTAGGGACTACAGCTCTGGATTTTTCCTTGGGGGTTACTCTCAAAGGCTTCCCCACGAGCTGCCAACCATGGCTGATGAGCCCCATCTGCCCAGAGCAACTGGTTTTCAGACATCATTGCCTTTGTCCCTTCTCTCATCAGTAGAAACAGTTCCACCGGGCTTAGTAGCTAAGCCACACGTGAAGGCCAAGAGCTAGACTTGGTTGTCCAGGCTGTCTATATGCCTCATAAACGTAGTAACTGTATTTGATTCCACCATCTCCTCTGGCAGATCTCATCCATTCTTTGTATGTGAAAACTCATCCTTCAGATCTCCTTTAAGAAAAAGATTACCTTTTTTTGGCACATGTATATTGAAACATAGTGTGAAATGTATAATTTTCAAAATCAGCAAGGATTGTGCTGGGCAGCCAGCAAGTGTCTTCAAGTTTCCAGCGCCAACAAAGCATGTCCACAAATGATTTACCCTAATCCTAACCATACATCTTCGGAATTTGGGAGGGAACTAGAGCACCCACGGTGTCACGGGGAGAATATACAGATAGCAGCTAGAATTGGACCCTAATCTGTTTGCTGGCATCATAAAGCAATGTGCTAACTGCTATGCCATCATGCCAACCCTAAATCTTACCTCTCACCTTAAATCTGTGCCTTTGTTTCTGACATCCCTACCCTGGGAATAAAGATTCTGAGCATCACAACAGAACCGTCCTTCCTATAGTGTGGAGACCAGAACTGCACACAATTTACTCCACACAATCTAACCAGTTTTGTAAAGTCGCAACTTCATGTCTCAACTCTTATATTCTCTGCCATGACCTTTGAAGGCAAACATGGCTCACACCTTCTTGATGACATAATCCACTTGGGGGTGCCACTTGTATCCACTCAATCCACTCGGGGCATTATTAGTTAACACTCCTCTCCCATTCACTCCTTCCGCACCCCCTAACCCACCCTCCCAATTTCATTTCCCACAAGTTCCAAGGATGTTCTCAAAGCCTTTTCTTTTGCAACATCTCTGCTGATCCCTGAATGCCCTGGAAGTACTGAAGGAGGAGCATTCAGGAAGATGTGGAGAAGCCTGTTGTCCTGTACTGGGGCAGGTTTTTGGTGGGGTGGAGTTGCCCTGAGTAAGTGGTGGAGATAGCACATCACATCGTAAGGTACACACCGCAGAGTCTTTGGTGTGTCAAAGGCTCTCAGCCAATTTCTACAGCAGAGCACTTGTGTCACTGTCTGGTGCACAGCATCAAACCAGCTCCATCATCGAGGACACCTTCAAGCGGCAATGACTCAGGAAGGCAGTGTTTTTCATTGCGAACCATCACCGTCTGTGACACACTTTCTCTGCACTGCAATCATCGGGGAGGAGGTACAGGAACACTCAACGTTTTATGAACAGCTAAAATATTGCCCCAAAACTATCAGATTTCTAAACGGTCCATGAACACTACCTTGTTATTTGATGTTTGCACTATTTGTTTGTTTGTGACTTTTAGTAAATGTTATTCTGTCTTGCACTGTACTGCTGCTACAAAATAATACATTTCCTGACATGTCAGTGATAATAAACCTAATTCTGAATCTACTACTGTGCCACCACCAACTTTTGTGGCAGAGATTTGAGGGATCCTGCCAAATCAATGGACCCTAATTAGGAAGAAGTTTGGACTTCTGCAGTCTCCTCTCTTGTCTTCTTACCTCCTTCCACCCAATGCGAGTTTCCACCCCACCCACTCCCCCTCACCTCTGCCCTGTCTGCTGGGCCTGCGTGCTTCCCTGGTGGCTGGTGGTCCTATAACAGGAATGAGTGCTGTGTGCTGGGATCCAGTCATTAGCAGCCTCTTCTCCTGCAGGCGGCCTACACTCCTGGACCTTGGGATCTGCCCTCGGGTTTGACTCCTGGATGACCAATCGATTACCTGACTCCTGTGGGGGTAAAAAGAGGTGTTGGTGATGGCCCAGGATTTTTCAATGCAAGGAAAATCCAACCTGGCACACCAGGAAGGATGGGGGGCGGGGGGTTGGGGTTGAGGAGTAGGGAGTTCCAGATGGGGGGAGGGTAAGGGGTTTGGGGGCAGGGGATGGGCAGAAGTTATGGATGCAGGGTGTAGAGAGAGGCTCTCTCCCCTCTAGTCTCTGTCCCCTACATCCTCTCTCTCTGCTCCCCACCCCTGCCCACACACCAACTCTCCAACCCTCAGCCCGATTCACACATTGTTTCTCTGCCTTTGCCACCACTCCCTCGCCCTCTCTCCTTCCCTCTTCTGACCTTGTTGCGTCCCTCCTGCAGCATTCTCTGCCGGGCCTTCCTCAGGATGCGGGAGTGACCAGAGGTGGGTGCCCGTTCACGACTCTGCTGTTCCTTCCGTGCCTGTTCCTCGGGGCTTAGCACGAGGGTCAGGGGCTTGTAGCTGGCCTCATCCTGTCTCCCCTCCTCCACTACTGTGGGGGTGAGGTGGTGAAAACCAGAGTCAGAACGATCATCGTACTCCTCCCTCCCTCCACCACTGATGGTGGCAGGCAGACAGGGTGGGAGGGATTATCACTCCCCTCCAGCCCCCACCCTGTTATCCCTCAAACCCTCTCCATCCTCTCACACCTCCCTCCATCTACTTTTATTGCTTCCTCCCTCCCACACCTCTCCTCCTTCTCCACTCCCTCCCTGACCCCCTCTCCCTCCAGCCTCTACCCTCTCAGAAACCCTCCCCTCTCTCCCAATACTCCCCTTCCAGCCCCACACCCACCTCCCACCCTTTCTGCAACCTTCCAGCTCCCTGTCCCACCTCCCTGTCTAATACCTCTCTCTTTCTCTACATTTGTCCCCACCCATCTCCCTCCCTATTCTATCACCCTGTCACCATTTGCCATTCCCTGACCCTCTCACCGAATACTCTGTCAGCCACGAATGGGTGGTGGAGGAGACCAGGCCATGAGAGCCTCTGGTTTGGATCCTTGGTCAGAAGTCCCTGCAGAAACTCCTGGGTTGGGGGGTGATGAAAGACTGGATCAGAAGCTCTGCAATAGGCAGGGATTGCCCCCATTCTCCACCGATTCCCCCCACCCACCAAATCCCATCCCATAAACACTCCCCCAAACATCGGCTCCCCCTACCCACTGAATCCCCTCCCTTAGCTCACAGACACTCTACCCCAACAGTGATTCTCACTTCACACATCAAAACCCCCTCCAAAGTTCACAGAGGCTGACTGACCTTGAATTGGGAGCTGATGCCCTTGGGCCACTTGACAGGGTCTCTGACGATAATGCTGACCAGCTGGAAGATGCTGCTGGTGTAGAAGGGAGGCGTGCCGACAAAGAGCTCATAGAGGATGCAGCCCAAGGACCAGAGGTCGGCCGTGTGGTCATAGGGTCTCTCCTCCACCAGCTCTGGGCTCATGTACAGCGGGGTCCCTTTGATGGAGGTCAGCACAAGAGTCTGCTGGCTCATGGCCCGTGCAAAACTAAGGGAGCAAAATAGTGGAGAGAGTGAGGGAGGGGAGGGAGATAGGGTGGAGGGGGGTGTAAGGCAAAGAGGTGGAGGAGAGGGGAATAGGGAGTAATAAGGAGAGGCAGAGAAAGGGGAGAGAGAGGGAGAGGTACATAGAGCAGGTTAGAAAAGGGGAGAGATGGAGGGAAAAGTGGGGATAGGGAGAGGAGGAGGAGTAAACAAAATAGAGCAATGGGTGCAAATAGTGAAGAGAGATTGGAGTTACATACAGGACTGCCGTGTTTGTACTCAAACCAAAGTCCCTCTCCTCAAGTTCAAAGTAAATTTATAATCAAAGTACATATACGTCACATCTTCAACCCTTCAACCCTTCATCTTCAACATTTTCTTGCAAATACACTCAATAAATCCAATAACCATAATAGAATCAATGAAAGACCATACCAACAGAATGGAAAGCCTGACAATAAAAAGGACAGTAAACTGTGCAAATACAAAAATAAACAATAATAAATAAGCAATAAGTACTGAGGAGCAATGTCTCAAAAAAGCAGTGTCCATCATTAAGGACCCCCACCACCCAGGTCACGTTCTCATTGTTACCATCAGGAAGACAGTACAGAAGCCTGAAGGCACACACTCAGTGATTCAGGAACAGCTTCTTCCCCTCTGCCACCTGTTTTCTGAATGGACATTGAACCCATGAACACTACCTCTCTATTTTTTTTATTTCTATTTTTGCACTTTTTATTTAACTATTTAATATATTTACTGTAATACAGTTTTTTTCTATTATTACATACTGCTACCTCAAAGTCAACAAATTTCATGACATATGCCATATTATACCTGATGCTGATTCTGAAAATGAGATGAAGAGTCCTTGAAAGTGAGTCCATAGTTGTGGGAACAGTTCATTGACGGGGAAAAAGGAAGTTGAGTGAAGTTATCTTCTCTGGTTCAAGGAGGGTGGTTGAGGGTTAGTAACTAATTCTGAACCTGGTGGTGTGAGTCCTGAGGCTCCTGTATTTTCTTCCTAATGGCAGCAGCGAGGAGACAGCATGCCCTGGGTGGTGTGGGTTTGTGATGAAGGATGTTGTTTTGATGCAACATCGCTCCGTGTAGATACATTCAATGGTTGGGAGGACTTTACCTATTATACACAGGGCCATCCATGACTATTTGTCGGATTTTCTGTTCAAGGGCATTGGTGTTTGCATACCAGGCTGCGATGCAGCCACTGAATATACTCTCCTCCACACATCTACAGAAGTTTGCTAAGGTTTTAGATGTCAAGGTCTACGTATGTACCATTCATTACACTTCTATACCTGCACCACATTGGAGCTGCGATCTCTGAAACTTGGTGTTCCTATTCTGAGTGTAAATCAACGCCAAATACAGGTCCAAGTATAATTAATTGTAGTCGCTATTCCCACTTCTTCTAGCAGCTCATTCCATATTCCCGCCACCCTCTTTGTGGGAAAACCTGCCCCTTTAAACCTTTCTCCTCTCTCCTATGACCTGTGCCCTCTGATTTTAGACTCCCCTCCCCAGTAGAGAAAGATTGTGACCTATCGGTGCTCTTGCCTCTTCTAAGTTTTCTTACTATATCCATCCCTTCCATTTCCTCTCCAAAAATCGAACGAGCTGTCAGAGGAAGTGGAAAAAGACACTTAGCGCACTTCATCTCTGCTCCGAAGTGCAATTTCACTTGAGAACATAGAACAGAGCATTACAGCACAGTACATGCCCTTCAGGCCATGATATTGTGCCAACTTTTTAATCTAATCTAAGATCAATTTAACCCTTCCCTCCTACATAGCCTTTATTTTTTTCTATCATTTATTGTGCCTGATGTATCTGGCTCTACCACCATCCACACACACACCTTTCTCTGCATAAAGAAGTCACCTCCGACATTCCTTCTACACCTTCCTCCAATCACATTAAAATTATGCCCCTTTATAAGCATTTCCATCTTGGGAAAGTCTTTTGGTTATCTACTCAATCTATACCTCTTCATTTTGTATACTTTTATCATGTCATCTCTCATCCGCCTTTGTACCAAAGGGGAAAACCCTAGCTTACTTAGCCTATCTTATAAGGCATGGCCTCTATTCCAGGTAGCATCCTCCCTAAAGCTTCCACATCCTTCCTATAATAAGGTGACCAGAACTGAACACAACATTCCAAGTGAGGGTCTAACCTAGCTTTTTATAGAACTGCAACATTACCTCACAGCTCTTGAACTCAATATGGCCAACCCACCATATGCCTCCTTAACGACCCTACCAACTTGTGTAGCATATTTAAGGGGTTGATGGATGAGGACATGTAAGGACATTTATGAGCACACGGATGTAAGAAAAATGGAGGTCTCTGAGAGATGCAAGGGTTAAATTGAACTTGGAGTAGCTTAAAAGCTTAAATTGGAGTAGCTTAAATTGAATGTTCCATTTTCTATCCAGACTCTGATGCCTGCACCTCATCACTCACTTGCACTCACTGAATCATTTCCCCGTACCAGCACTCCTAATTGCTGAGGGGAGTGCCATGTCTAATTCAGATATTCCTGTGAAGAACTGACCGTCGAGGTCATGTAACACAGTTCAGGACCTCCCTTCCGCGCACTGCAGTACGTGACATCCGCTGGCACAGATGGTGGGAGGTCCCGGGACTTAGCTCACCCAAAGTCGCAGAGTTTGAGGATCCCTCCTTTGCCGATCAGAACGTTCTGAGGCTTCAGGTCCCGGTGCAGGACGCGGTGGGAGTGCAGATAATACAGAGCAGACACCAGCTGCCCCGCGATCTCCTGGACCTGCACACAGAGCAGAGAGATCAGAGTAAGCTGTTGTCCTACCGGGGGGGGGGGGGGGGGGGGGGGGGGGAGAGGTTGCCGGGGGGGGGGGGGTGGGGGGGGGGGGGAAGGTGTAGGTAGTACAGAGCAGATATCAGTTGACCTTTGATTTGATTTCCTGGACCTGGAAATAGAGCAAGGAAACCAAAGTGGAGCTGGGAGCTGCTTTCTGAACCAGGATAGAGAAAAGGAGGGGAGAGGGTGTGGCAGGGAAAGATAAGGGGAAGAAAGAGGGAGGAAAAGAGGAAAAGGAAAGAGTGAGAGATATGGGGGGGCAAGGAAGGATTGACGACAGAGAAGGGAAGGAGGACAGATGTGAGGCAGGGATTGGGAGAGAATGAGGAGGTGTGTGGGGGGTGATGGAGGGATTGAGAGGAATGAGGAGGTATGTGGGGAGTGAGGGGGAATCAGAGGGAGTGTCGGGGGAGAAAGGTCAGCGAGAGGGGGCCTTGTGGGGAGATGCCAGGGAATGGGACATGGGGTGTAAGTGACAGTGGGAGAGACGTGGGGGAGAAGGATAGAGAGAGAAGGGTGAGGTACCTGGAGGTTGGCGAAAGAGGTGAGGGGAGGAGAGGACAAGAGGGGTAAAAGGGGGGCAGGACAGTGGCAAGACGAAGAGGGATGCGGAGTGTGCTTAAGGCAAGGGTGGAGGAGGGAGGTAATCAGAGAGGGTGGGAGAGGAAAATGAAGGCAAGGAAGTGAACAGGGTGGAGGAATGATATGGAGATTGTAGGATGGTCTGGCACAGACACACCCACCTGCTCCTCGGAGAGGCTGCCGTCGTCCTCCAACACCTGGAAGAGTTCACCCTCTGCATACTCCGTCACCACCACTACCTGCAGGAAGGAAGAAGTCAGTGGAAGCAAGCCAGAGTGGGACACCAGACATGACATCACTCCATGCCACGCCTCACCCACCACCATGTCTACAATTGTCTTTATATACAGTGCACTCCCACAAACCCTGGAAATGAGGTCAAGATGCAACTCGTTCAAAGGTGCAGAGACGACTGCTGGACCATCCTGCCCAAACAGATGGTGTCAACAATCAAACTGCTCAGTCCCAGGATACGGTGCCCACAGCCAGACTGTCCTGCCCAGGGATGCGGCAACCAGCATCAAACCATTCTTATCGGGGAAACAGTGAGTCCAATTGGACCATGAAGCTGCAGCACGGTGACTACAATTGGACCATGCTGACCAAGGGTGCGGTGTCCGCAATCGGACCATCCCATCCAGGGGTGTGGCGACCACGCTAGGACCATCCCATGTAGTGGTGCAGTGACCACAATTGGACCATCCCATGTAGTGGTGCAGTGACCACAATTGGACCATCCTGCCCAGGGGCACGGTGACCACCATTGGACCATCCTGTCCAGGGGCGCAGTGACCACCAATGGACCATCCTGTCCAGGGGCGCAGTGACCACCATTGGACCATCCTGTCCAGGACACAGTGACCACCATTGGACCATCCTGTCCAGGGGCGCAATGACCACCATTGGACCATCCTGTCCAGGGGCGCAATGACCACAATTGGACCATCCTGTCCAGGGGCACGGTGACCACAATTGGACCATCCTGTCCAGGGGCGCGGTGACCACAATTGGACCATCCTGTCCAGGGGCGCGGTGACCACAATTGGACCATCCTGTCCAGGGGCGCGGTGACCACAATTGGACCATCCTGTCCAGGGACGCGGTGACCACCATTGGACCATCCTGTCCAGGACGCGGTGACCACCATTGGACCATCCTGTCCAGGGGCGCGGTGACCACCATTGGACCATCCTGTCCAGGGGCGCGGTGACCACCATTGGATCTTCCTGTCCAGGGGCGCGGTGACCACCATTGGATCTTCCTGTCCAGGGGCGCAGTGACCACCATTGGATCTTCCTGTCCAGGGGCGCAGTGACCACCATTGGATCTTCCTGTCCAGGGGCGCAGTGACCACCATTGGATCTTCCTGTCCAGGGGCGCAGTGACCACAATTGGACCATCCTGTCCAGGGCGCAGTGACCACCATTGGACCATCCTGTCCAGGGCGCAGTGACCACCATTGGACCATCCTGTCCAGGGCGCAGTGACCACAATTGGACCATCCTGTCCAGGACGCAGTGACCACAATTGGACCATCCTGTCCAGGGACACGGTGACCACCATTGGACCATCCTGTCCAGGGGCGCAGTGACCACCATTGGACCATCCTGTCCAGGGGCGCGGTGACCACCATTGGACCATCCTGTCCAGGGGCGCAGTGACCACCATTGGACCATCCTGTCCAGGGGCGCGGTGACCACCATTGGACCATCCTGTCCAGGGGCGCAGTGACCACCATTGGACCATCCTGTCCAGGGGCGCGGTGACCACCATTGGACCATCCTGTCCAGGGGCGCAGTGACCACCATTGGACCACCCTGTCCAGGATGCAGTGACCACAATTGGACCATCCAGTCCAGGGGTGCAGTGACCCTATTTATGTGCAGTCATCCAGTAAGGGGAAGGTGGAAGGAGGGATGAAGATGTCCTAGTAAACTTGCTCTGGCAAAGTTAACTATCCATAGGTCCTGGAAGTGGGCAGCAGAGGTTTTTGTCCAGGCAACGTTCCAGGCATATGTCCATGCCTGAGTAACAGTGGAGTTGAAACACAGGTACCAAGCAACTGTTCCGGGACAGTTAGGCACCACACGGGATAAAAGTCATCCAAGATCAGGATAGGGATATTTAATATAATTTAGTTTGTGTTAGTGATTCTATCAGTTACTGTTAACGTCTCTGTATTTGTAGTATCAAATATTCCCGTTGACAACTTGTTGTTACATGCCACTGAGTCATCGACTCATGGCGACCCTACAGATAGTTGCCCTAAATGAGTTTAGATCCTTGCAAAGGTGGCTCATTGTAGATAACGTTGCAGTCATAGCTGTCCTTATTATGTCCATCATTCTGATCAGCGGCCTTCTTCTCTTCCATTGTCCTTCTCCCCAATGCCATTTGGCTTTACAATTCAACCGCCAGGACTTAAGAACTTTTTAAAAGCTATTATTAATGCTTTTTGAGATAGTGATTTAGATGCATATCATATTTTTTACTGAGTTAAGTATTGTATGTTATTAGTTTTGCTACAACAAGTGTATGGGACATTGGAAAAAAAGTTGAATTTCCCCATGGGGATGAATAAAGTATCTATCTATCTATCTTCCACCTTGCCGAGCAAGATATCCTTTTCCAGAGAGCTGTTTCTTCGCATGATGCGCCCAAAGAGTGATAGGCGGAGTCTTGTCATTTGAGCCTCCAGAGAGTGACGGTTTGATCTCGCTGAGGCCCGGTTCATTTCTTCTGTGAGAGGTCCACAAGATGCTTAGTAGTTTTCTCCGGCACCACAGTTCGAAGGCATCAATTCGCTTCCTATCCTCCTTCTTTGCCATCTAACGTTCGCATCCATATGATGTTGTTGAGAACACCATTGCCTGCCCAAGTTGAATCTGTGTACATAGAGATAGATTCTTGTTTCCAAGGATCTTCTCCAAATCCTCCATGACTGCTCTGCCAAGGGCGCTTCTTCATTGGATTTCTTAACTGCATACCGCTTCGGTGTTAATCATTGATTCAAGTAAATTGAAACTGTCAACCATTTCAATTTCTTCTCCATCTAAGAATGAAATCGGTTGTGCTGCCAATAGTCATAATCTTAGTCTTCTTCAGGTTAAGGTGCAGACCCATCTTGAGCCTATGTTCCTTGAATTTAGTTGGCATTTGCTTCAGGTCGTCTTCATTTTCAGCCAGTATTGTCGTGTCATCAGCATAACAAAGGTTATTGATGATTCTGCCACCAATTCTCATCCCTTCAACGTCTCCTCCTATACTCCTGCTTCTCTGGAGATTTGTTCGGTGTACAAATTAAACGGGCAGGGGTGGAGAATACAGCCTTGTCATACCCCTTTACAGATGCTGAACCACTCTGTTTCTTCTTGTTCCGTTCCAACTGCTGCTTCTTGATTGATATAAAGATCAAACACAAGGACGATCAAATGTTCTGATACAGCCTTGGGTCTTAAGGTGATCCACAGTTAGACATGATCGGCACAGTCAAAGGCTTTGCTGTTGTCAATAAAGCACATGTAGATGTCCATCTAGTGTTCTTTTGCCCTCACAAGAATCCATCTCACATCAGTTTAGAACTACTACAGTTGAAATCCCGTCATAGACATAGGTACCCCAGTAAGTAACATCATTTTAAGACATTCAAAAAACCTATTGATTCTCAAAATCAGTCCTTCTTGGACCACAGGCTCAGGTTGTGAGTGCAGTTCCCCTTTAAGAAAAAGGAAGTGAGTGCGGGGCAGTTTGCAGGTATCATTGAAATACAGAGCCTTTACACCATCAATACCAACTATGTTGCTGGTGAGCACAGAATCTCTGTAAAGTAAAATTGAAGAACTCAGAACAAGATTTCAGTACCAGAGGTTATTTCAAGGTCTGCTGTTTACTTTGCTTCCTGGAAATATAGCTCACCCCTATAATGGCTCAATGTTAACCTACAAGGCAAAACCAAACCTTATGAATGGTTGTGATTCTTCACTCCCAGATGGGCTAAATTCCTTTTATGCGTGCTTTGAAAGGGAGAGCAGAAATTAAACCCATGCAAATCCCTGCAGCATCTGATGACCTTGTGATCTCTGTCTTAGAGGCCAAAGTCAGAACATCTTTCATGAGGGTGAACCCTCGCAAGGCATCAGCCCTGATGGTGTACCTTGTAGGGCACTGAAAACCTGTGCCAATCCACTAGTGGGAGTGTTCAAGAACATCTTCAATCTTCCACTGCTGCAGTTGGTGGTTCACACCTGCTTCAGAAGTGTGACAAACACATCACTGCCCAAGAAGAGCAGGGTGAGCTGCCCATTTGCACTCATATCTACTGTGATGAAGTGCTTTGAGAGAGTGATTATTGCCAGACTCAATTCCTGCCAAAGCAAGGATTTGGACCTGCTAGTTTGCCTATCACCACAACAGGCCTACACCAGATATAATCTCACTAGCTCGCCACTCAACCATGGATCACCTGGACAACAACAATACATACGTCATGCTGCTGTCAACTGATTACATCTCAGCATTCAAACACCATCATACCCTCAGTGTTAATGAACAAGCTCCAAAATCAGCCTCTGTACCTCCCTCTGTAAACAGATCCTTGACTTCCACATCAGACCAGTCAGTGCAGTTCAGAAATAACATCTCCTCTCACTGACAACACTGGCACACCTCAGGATGCATCCTTACTTAATCCACTGCTGAACTCTCTCTACACCCACAACTGTGAGGCTAGGCACAGCTCAAACACCGTCTATAAATTTGCTGATGACACAACTATTGAGATGGACGAGGAGTCTATCTTATTGAGATAGATCGGCTGGTTGACAGGTGTCACAACAACCTCATCATCAATGTTTGTAAGACCAAGGAATTGATTGTGGATTTCAGTAAGGAAAAGTTGAGGGAATACAGACCAGTCCTCATCAAGGGATTAGCAGTGGAAAGAGTGAGTAGTTTTAACATCTCTGAAGATCTATCCTGGGTCGAACATATTGATGCAATCACAAAGAAGGCACAACAGCGGCCATATCTCATCAGTAGTCTAAGGAGAATCACCAAGGACCACTTCAATTTTCTACAGCTATACAGTGCAGAGCATTCTAACTGGTTGCATCACTGTATGGTACAGAGGGGCCACTGCACAGGATCGGAAAAAGCTGCAGAAAGTTGTAAACTCCACCAGCTCCATCATGGCTGCTAGCCTCCCCAGCATCGAGGACATCTTCAAAAGGCATACAGGCAGTCCCTGGGTTACGAACGAGTTCCGTTCCTGAGTCCGTCTTTAAGTCAGATTTGTACGCAAGTCGGAGCAAGTACATCCGGTATTATTTAGTGTCGGTTAGTCTAATGTTTGTCTTAGCATATAGTATATATTTTACCTTTCTATGCATATATAACACTTAAGAAAATATGTATTCCAATAATTAAACCACTGCATTGCTTAGTGATAATTTTAGATTTCATCGGGGTAGGCCTTTCAAATGCTCCATTATTCTCACTTTATCCTTTAAAATTGTTCCAAACGTTGACTGACTGTAGCCTAACACTTCTCCAATGACCAATGGCGTTTCACCTCTTTCCAAACGCTTTATTATTTCCACTTTATTTTCAATCGCGATCGCTTCCCATCGACGGAACAGAAACACTGCGGGCGGCGGGTCCCGTCCTCTGCCGGCCCCCGAGGTCTGCTGGGTCCCAAGGACTACCACACTGTATTCCTCGGCTCCTTATGTCCACCGCACTGAGACAGGTTAAATGGGACAAGTGGGGGCTGTGCTGGGTTTGGGTATTTGATCCTCCACAATTTTCCGCATGGGAATTTAAACTGGAGGTGGCAGTGGTTTTTTTTACGAGGTTGAGTTGCGAGCTCGACATCAACCCAGCACGGATGGTACGGGACTCACTGGATCGACATCAACCCGGCATGGGAGCGGTCTGTCACTGGATTGAACTGGGAACCTCCATTCTCAAGCCCGGTCCTGATCTCACTGCGCCACCAGCCAACCGGAACCGGGGGTGGGGGGGAGAGGGAGGCAGGATCAGGGTGAAACTTAAGAAAAATTTAAGCCAAATACAAAGTTACACACTCAAGGCAGTGTCAACAGCAACAACTTAAAATGGCGGACTGTGTCGCAATCTGACTTAAAATGGCAGACGGTGTTCTCCTTCCTCGTTCGTAAGTACGAGCTGTCCGTAAGTCGGACGTTCATAACTCGGGGACTATCTGTATAATTTTTTTAAAAATGTGTTACCGTGTACTGCTGCTGGAAAACATACATTTCACAGCATGTTGTATGTTAGTGATAATCTGGTTTATTATCACTTTATTAACCGGATTCTGATTAGTATTCTAGAATGTAATTTGTAACAATACATTTTTGTAAAAATAAGACGCAACGGCCAGTCAGACCGCCCATTCAGGGCGTGGCGGCCACAGATGGTGCAGTTTGACGGAGCTGGGACCGATCGATCAGTTCCTCACCTCCTGGTCCGTGTGGAAGCTGTCGAGCAGCTGGATCACGTTGGGGTGCCGGAGACCCCGCATGATGTCAATCTCCCGCTGCAGGCACCTCAGCTCCTTCTCCGAGCGGCCAACCTTCGGGATGAATTTCAGCGCCACGACCTGTGGGGATAGGGCTTAGGTCACCAGGGAAGAGGTTGCTGAGGGTGGAGGGCTGGCTGGAGCATGTGGTCATATGGGGGTGGGAACAGAAGTCAAATGGAGTAGGGGACACCAAGGGGTGTCACTGATGAAGAGGGAGGTGGGAGGACGTACAAGGTCACTGGGGGAACGGGGGTAGGAGTAGGCGAGCGGGGGTTTTGGGGAAGTAGTGTTCAGGGGAGGCACAGGCTCAGTACCTGTCCACTGAACTTCCTGCGGCCCTTATAGACTCTGCCAAAGGACCCCTCCCCGATCAGATTCAGCACGTGGTAATCCATCAACCCCGAGCCCAGTGGTGTGTTCTCCATCCCGGGGTTACCGGGAGACAATGGCTCCAAGCGAAGGAGTCACGGATCTGCCTGTAGAGGACAAGGGCAAGAGTTCAGTGCAGCGTGGGGATTTAGCCTTCTCCCCAACCTGAGACCCATATCATCCCATTCCAATAGTTTGCCTCTTCTTTTCCTAGAAGCACAATCCTCCCACCCTCCCTCAGTCTTACTACATCTGATCTTCCTCTCTATTCTCCTCTGCTGCTCACTTTCTGCTTCCCTCACCTCTCTTTCACCATCCCACTCCTCCCACCCTTCTTTCCTTCCCCATCCATCCATTTCATTCCCCTCCCCACCCTCCTTTCCCATCCCTTCCTCTATTCATTCCCCTTAATCCCCATCGGCAACCTACTCTCTGTTCCCCCTCCCTGCGTCATTCCTCTCACTCTCATTCCCCCTCCCTCCGTCATTCCTCTCGCTCTCATTCCCTCTTCCTCAGTCATTTCCCTCGCTCTCATTCCCCTCTTCCTCCGTCATTCCTCTCACTCTCATTCCCCTTTTCCTCCATCATTCTTCTCTCTCATTCCCTCTTCCTCACTCATTCCTCCTCCCTCCGTAATTCCCCTCACTCTCATTTCCCCGTGTCATTCCTCTCACTCACATTCCCTCTTCCTCCGTCATTCCCCTCACTCTCATTCCCTCTTCCTCCGTCATTCCCCTCACTCACATTCCCTCTTCCTCCGTCATTCCCTTCACTCTCATTCCCTCTTCCTCCGTCATTCCCCTCACTCTCATTTCCTCTTCCTCCGTCATTCCCCTCACTCTCATTCCCTCTTCCTCCGTCATTCCTCTCTCTCATTGTCCGTTAACCACCACCCCATTTATTTGTCTGTACCTCCTCCCTCACTCCAAGCACCTCTCCCTTCCCTCCACTCCAACCTCACCTATCTCACGCTTCACCGCCTATCTACTGCCCGCAGGCGGAACAGAGTTAGACCAGCTCTGATCGAGGACCCCGCGCCCGCCGCCATGGCAACCGGCGTCGCGTCTCGGGAATGAAACAAGATTTACAGCCAGAGAGGCCGAGGCACCCCATCTGATCGACAGGTGCTTCAGCCAATCACCAGACAGTACAGTGTGACGGCGGACGGGAGCCTACAAAATGGCGGAGGACGGAGAGGAGGGGTAAGAGCTGGGAAGAGAGAAGAGTGGAGGAGGGCTTGTGAGGGACAGAGAGCCGGTTTGAGCGGAAGCAGGGTTAAAGGGTACCTCCAGAGAACCGGGATCCCCTTTCTCCTTACCCTTACCCTCCCCGCTTTTCTCCCTCTCTTCCCCTTCCTGTCTCCATCCTCCCCTCCCCCGTTGATGTTGTATGAGGTTAGAGCTTTTACCAGAAACCACATGACCATAATATGTAGAAGAATTAGGCCATTTGGCCCTTCGAGTCTGCCATTCTCCCTCTCAGCCCCAATCTCTTGCGTTCTCCCCATGTTCTGTCATGCCCTGACTAATCATGAATCTATCAACCTCTGCCTCCACAACTGCCTCTCCAATGTTAGAGGGGCCCTGGGTGTTGTTGTAGACTAGAGTACGAGGCTTCCTGTGAGTAGAGTCACAGCTAGTTCAGGTTAGATTTGTTATTTATTCACATCCAATACAAGCTGACGATGGCCTGGGGGCAGTCCACAAGTGTTGCCATGCATTCTGGAGCTAACAGAGCATGCTCACAACGTTCACAGAAAAACATGCAGTTGACATTCAACAAGCAAAAACAGCAAAACAAACCCATTTTCCCACCTCTCCTACATGCACGCACACACACCAAAACATGCCACACTCAGACCTCTGACCTCTAGACCATGAGGCATTGAACTTCAGGCTTGACCTCTACTCAGAAATCCCAGGACTTCGGCCTCCACTTTGCCAACCATGGGCCTCTGACTTTGGAACTTGTCAAAAAACCTCGTCCTCGAATCACAGGACTCACTGACTTCAGACCACCATCTTTGGGGATCACTGGTCTCCGACCTGCAGCTCTTAACCCCAAGGATTTACTGCTTCTACCATCTCACTCCCCTCATCTCTGGCCGACACCTGACCTGACCCTTAAATTCTTATGCTGTACTACAAACCCAGTAAAGTAAGTCTGACCCACAAATCCAATGGACAGCTAGGAAGTTTGTTCTCTGGGCTGGACTTGGTGCTGAGGAACTGCTGAAACATTCTGTGGGAATATTGACCGATGGCCTGTATAGGTCCAGAACGACATTCGTACACAGTTCCTTGCAAACTCTGATAGGATGGCAGGGAGGGAGACTGATGGTGACAGCAACAGCACAGAGTTTGAGTGGGAAGAGGTGGGGAGAGGGACTAAGAATAGGAAGGTGATGGGTTGGAAGAGAAAGAAAGGAGGTGGGTCTAGTGGATCGGAAAATGAGGGAAGAGAAGATGAGGAGAAGGGCCCGAGGGTAAAATTGCTAAATATAGTGATAAGATTTGAGGGGGAAGAGGGAGTAAAAAAAATCAATCCGCTTAATAAAAGTCATCAGAGGGCAAGTAGGGGAAGTGAGCTATGCGAGAATTTTAGGAGATAGAAACCTGCTGATAGGACATAAAACTAAAGAGCAGATGGAGAAGGCAATGAAGGTGACTAATGTTGGGAAAGTCAAAGTGTCCAGGGTTATAAGAGTTGGAGCACAAAGGGTCAATGGTTGCAAGGGGGTGATCTCTGGGGTTCCCCTCAGTGTTAATATGAAGGAGCTAGTGGAGAACTTAAGGGTGAGGAATAGTTCAGTGAAGAGTGTGAAAAGAATGACAAGGGGAGCAGAGAAAAGGGAGATTGGAACTGTTCTGGTAGAATTTGAGGATAAGGTGCCTCCAAAGGAGTTATATTTTGGATTTCTAAGATACAATGTAAGCGAATATATACCAAAACCTATGAGGTGTTTCAATGGCCAGGAGTTTGGGCATGTGGCCGAAGTGTGCAATGAAAGAAGATGTGCAAGGTGTGGTGGGGAACATGAATACGGAAAATGTGGAGAGGGATTGGGACCAAAGTGCTGTGATTGTGGAGGTAACCATAGTGTAGCGTACTGGGGATGTTAAGTGGTGAAAAAAGAGGTGGAGGTGCAGAAGATAAGGGTGAAGAAAAAAGTCTCATATGCTGAGGCAGTCAAGTTGGCAGGACAGAAGAAAATGAATGAGGGAGGATGTAGCAAAGAGCAAGTGGCAGCTAAAGAAAGGCAAGATAAGAAGAATGCATGGATAGAGAAGAAGAAATTGGTGACCTTTATAGCAGGAATGGTAAATGCAACTTGTGACATCAAATCTAAAACTGAAAGGATTCAGATTATTGTGAAAGCTGCAGAGCACCATTTGGGTACGATAGGATTAAAATGGGAAGAGGTAAATGATGAACTCAGGTTACAGTCACGTCAAGAAACAGTATGTGTGGGTTGATATTACTAATACTACTTCTTCAATGGAATGCAAGAAGCCTGATTAGTAATGGACAAAATTTCAATAGTTTATAGCTAGTAGGAGAGAAAAGCCAGATGTTGTGTGTATCCAGGAGACCTGGTTAAAACCTAATTTAGATTTTGTTTTATATGGTTCTGAAGCAGTAAGGCAAGACAGGAGAAAGGGGGGAGGAAGAGGATGTGCAACTTATGTAAAGCAAGGTATCCCTTATAGAATACTAGATATAGGAAGTGAACAAGAGTATGTGGTAGTAAAATATGGGCTGAAAGGAAAGAGTTGGTGATTGTGAATTATTATAATCCATGCAAAAAGCTAGAGTTGAACAAGCTTGAGGAGATAAAAGGACAGAATAGTAGTAACGTTGTTTGTTGTGGTGATTTTAATGGCCATAATATATTATGGGAGAGCGACAGAACAGACATCAATGGTCAAGTAATAGAGGAGTTGCTAGATGAGAAGTATTTAGTATGCCTAAATGATGGCAGTAGTACTGGTATTGATGTTAATACAGGTAAAGAATCTGTGCTTGATCTTACTTAACTATCAAACTCTATTGCATCATTAAGGAACTGTAGGGAGTGATCATTACCCAATCTGGTGCAAGATAAATATTTCTGCCTCATTGGTCACAGAGAATATAGGTGGGAAATGGATCCTTGAGAAAGCCAGTTGGGAGAAGTTTCTGGAAAAAAGTGATAGATATCTAAGTCAGGTCAGTGATGAGATAGACATAGAAACCCTTGACAGCATATTAAAACAAGGTATAATATCAGCTGCATTAGAATCCATTCCTAAAAGTAAAGGAGGAACAAAGAAGAGAATAATGCCATGGTAGGATGATAATTGTAAGGAAGCAGTGAGAAATAGAAATAAGGCTTTTAAATTGGTTAAAAGAACTCATAACTTCCAACATATGATTCAGTACAAACAAGCTCAATAAGGAGGACAATAAGACATGCTAAAAGGACACACTGGAAAAAGCATTGTGATTCAATCGGAAGCACAACCCAAGTAGGAGAGGTGTGGGAGATGATTAAAAGGATGGAAGGGGCCAGGAGTGAGTGGAGGTACCCAGTTCTGGTGGATGGAAATGTGACTGCAGTAACAAATAAGGAAAAGGCAGAGTTGTTGGCAAGTACTTTTGTTATGGTACATAGTTCTGATAATTTAAGAAGGGAAGAAGAGGTAGAGAGAGAACAAAAGCTGAAAATATGGAGGTTTTATGTAGGAAAACTAACCTTGACGGTGTGCAAGATAGAACAGGAAAGACTGCACCAGGTAAAGATGAGATATGCTATAGTATGATAAAACACCTGAGTGAAGGAGGTCTGGAGAAACTACTGCTTCTGTATAACAAAGTCTGGGATGAAGGGAGAATACCAGGGAGCTGGAAAGAGTCAATAATTATTCCAATAAGGAAAGCTGGAAAAGACGCCTGCAGGCCAGGAAATTACAGGCCAATTGCCTTGACGTCTCATCTATGTAAACTTATGGAACGTATGATAAATGAGAGGTTAGTGTACTTTCTGGAAAGTAGAGGTACGGTGGCTATGTATCAAAGCGGGTCAGGTAAGGAAGGAATACTATGGATCCAGTGGTGTGTCTAGAGGACGAAATAAGAAAAGCACAAGTAAATAAAAAGACAGTGGTTGCAGTTTTTTTTTTGATGTTGAGAAAGTTTATGATATTAGGAGGGGGCTCCTAATCAAGCTGCATTTAATGGGAATCGGGGGGGTCAGTGTTCAATTGGGTTAAGGACTTTTTAAACAGGAGAACTATTCAGGTGAAGATAAGATCAGAGCTATCAAGCCAGTATGTTGTAGAAAACGAGACGCCTCAGGGGAGTATAGTGAGTCCAACTTTATTCTCCATTTTTATAAATGATATATTCGTAAATATACCAACGGAAGTGGGGAGGTCATTGTTTGCAGATGACGGGGCTTTGTGGAAAAGAGGGAGAAATATTGAACTTATAGTTATGAAAATGCAAGATGGAATTAATCAAGTATGGAAGTAACCTGGAGAGAGTTGAAAGTTTTCGGTTTTTGGGAGTGCACTTTGACTTGAGATTAACATAGAGAGAACATGTTAGATATGTAGTTGCTAAATGTAAAAATGTGATAAATGTCATGAGGTGTCTTGCTGGTTTGGAATGGGGTGCTGATTTTGCATCACTGAAGTATGTTTATGTAGCATTAATAAGATCAAGATTAGATTATGGAAGTATTGTATAAGGGTCAGCAGCAAAATCTGTGTTAGCAGAACTGGATATCGTGCAAGCTCGGGCCCTAAGGGTGTGCTTGGGAACTTTCCCAGTGTCTGCACTCCAAGTTGAAGCAAATGAAATGCTATCATCATGCCCCCTTAAATTAATCCAGTAATTGGCCTCCAGCTGTTTATGTCACAGCCCCAATGGCATTTCATTTGCTTGGAGACATGCTGGGAGAAGGAAAGGACACAAAAAGAAAGTTTTGGCTGGACATGAGAGCAAACAGCAGAAGATATGGGTGTATATGATAAAGAGTTTTGTCCAAGTGTGGTGTGGCCTGTCAGACCTTTCTGGATATTAGAAAATCCCTCTGTAGAATTGGAATTGCTTAAGATTAAATGCAGTAATAAATTGGCTGATATACTCAGTGATTATCATAAGTACAGAGAATGTAAATATAAAGGCAAACAGATTTTTACGGATGGATCAAAGGATCCAGAAACAGGTGCAACAGGTTCTGCAATTGTGCCAAGTTATCAAGTGGAAATTAGCAAGAGAACACTGGATTGCTTGAGTGTTTATGCAGTTGAAATGTTTGCCATATTGTTAGCACTAGAATGGAGTGAGCAGGTTGACTGTAGTAATTTTGTGATGTGTAGCGATTCTGTATCTGCCCTTGCAAGTATTAAGGCGGGTACAGCTAGAGGACACCAGGATCTGCTTTATGAAATCCTGTTTGCAAATTCAAGACTGGCTAGACAAGGCAAAAATATCGCATTCATGTGGGTTCCAGCACATTCGGGTATTATGGGAAATGAGACAGCAGATAAGCTTGCAACAGCAGCAGTCAAAAAAGGATCTGTATAGGTCAATATTAAACTATCAAAATCAGAGGGGAAGAGCATAGTGTGGAGAAGGATAAATCAACAGTGGCAGCAGCATTGGGATAGAGCAATAAAAGGAAGACATTTACATTCAACTCAGAACAGAGTAGATATGGGAAGGATTAGGGGAGTAAAGTGGAAGGAGCAAGTAATTATAAGTAGACTGAGAATTGGACACAGCAACCTTAATGGTATTCTGGCCATCATAAATAAGCATCCGACAGGTTTTTGCGATCTATGTCCGGAGATTGGAACAGTAGGGCATATCCTTATTTCATGCAGGAAATTTGCACAGGAAAGACAACAAATGCTACAACAATTACGCAAAATAGGACTGGTAGAGAACAGTGTTAAAGGTTTATTGGAATGTGGGGAGAGTGATCAGGGGAGGAAATGGTTGTTTAGTTTTTTAAGGGCAACGGAAAGATGACTTTAGGCAGTCAAGTGAATGGACAATGAGGGACAGTAAATCCTGAAGATGGCAGTAATGCAACAGTGTGGATGCCAACTGCCGTAAAAACTCAAGGAAGAAGAAGAATCCAATGGATGTTGCTGTACAGCGTCATCTCATTTGAGTTGCTGGCTTTGGAAAGTTATGTTGCAGCTGTATGGCTTGAGTGGGATATGCTTGTTCAGCATAGACAAGTTGGGCTGAAGGGCCAGTTGCACTGTTCTGCCACTCTGACACAGCCTTCCGTCCCTTTCTTGCAGGGACCTGGGCTCAGAGCTGGAGATCCTTCGCTCCATCTACCTGGATGAGCTGAAGATTTCACACGATTCAAACAGGTAGGTAGCTGTGGATCTGTTCTTCTCCTTCCTCCAGCCCTTCACAACTCCTGTCCACCCACACCCCTCCCCTTCTACCATCCCACTCTTTCCTTCCCCCTCTTCCCCTCCCCTCGCCACCTCCTCCCCCTCCACCATCCCTCCTCCCCTTCCACCATCACCCCTCCCCCTCCACTATCCCTCCTCCCCTCTCCCCTCCACCATCCCTCTCTCCCCTCTCCTCCCCCTCTCTCCCCTTCCCCCTCCCACCCCCTTCTCCCCTCCCCCTCTCCCTCTCTCCTCCTCCCCCTCTTTCCCCTCCCCTCCCCTTCCCCCTCCCCTCTCCCCCCTTCCTCCCCCTCTTCCCCCCTCAGCCTGCCTGCCTGCTGATCCTGTCCCTCCCCACCTCTAGGCAGCACCCTTGGGAACTCAGTATCACCCTGCACCCGGCCACAGCCGACGTCACCGAGTCCCAGTACGTCTGCCTCACCCTCGGCCTCTCCTTAACTGCCCAGGTGAGTGTGGAGGTTGGGTGTGAGAGAGGGTGGGTGTGACAAGGGGGAGACCATACACTCTTCTGATGGCCCTTGGTGCCCCAGGCGTGGTCCGATACCACGTGCTCTGTCTTATGCCTTGCTGTCCCACTCTCTCTCCCTGCCACTTTCCCCTGCTGCCTACGAATATTAATGCTCCAACACACACCCTCCCCACCACTTTCCCAATCCCTCCCAGAGCCCCCCTTCTCCCTCAACCCACTTAAGCATCCCTTCACACAGCATACTGCCTTCCGTATTCCCCATCCTTTTCAATTCCTTCTTGCTGCCAGCCCATCCTCCTCTGCTTGCCTCCCCTCCTGCACCCTCACTTTGCACCACACTCTCAACATACAGCACAGTACAGGCTCTTCAACCCACAATGTTAAACCCTGCCTTCCATATAAATTCCCGTGGCAGTTCCTCCCTACTTGCTGCCACCTCACAGTGTGCTCTCAGAATTAAGTATTTTTGAGTCTTAAGTGACTTAGGATTTGAGCCAGGCTGTATCTGGACCTGTGTGGTTGATTTCATTATAACCCCACCAAGGTTCACCTACCTCCCTTACGCTCTCCTTCAGTAACTTCTCGCCCCCAGCGCGCTGTCATTGACATTAATTAACACTGCAGCTTGATGTTCAAATCAAGAGATTAATCTGTTGATTTCCTCTTTCTGCCTGGGGTTCTTTTTCCCACTCACCCATTCTCCCCTCTTCTTCCCACCCTGTCTCCTCGCTTCCTCCCTCCCACTCTTCCCAGTATCCTGACATAGCGCCATCGATCTCAATCTGGAATCCTCGAGGCTTGTCAGATGACCGGATCCTAAGGTGGGAAATGTCTTTGGAAGTTTTACTGAGTGTCGTGCCTTTTGTTATGGCAGTGGAGAATGGTGGGGACCTTTCAACTATTTTTTTCTGTAGGTAGTTGACCACAATCATACATAATAAATTCGGCCTGACCAATAAAACTTCAACATGACATCCATACTCCTGTATTCAGTGCTGATTTATGAAGGCAAAGGTGTCAAAAGGTCTCTTTATGATAACACTTTCAAAGAATTATGAATCTGTATTTCCGGATCCCTTTGTTCTGCTGCTTTTCCCAGTGCACTACCATTCATTGTGTAAGTCCTAAGGCCATAAGACATAGGAATAGACTTGGCCTATTCAGCCCATTGAGTACGTTCTGCCATTCCATCATGGCCGCTTTATTATTCCTCTCAACTCCATTCTCCTTCTTTCTCCCTTTAACTTTTGATGCCTCTACTAGTCAAGAACTTAACAACCTTCATTTTAAATATACCTAATAACAGCCTCTACAGCTGTCTGTGGCAATGTTCCACAAATTCACCACCATCTGTCTTAAAAAAAAATCCTCCTCATCTTTTCTGAAAGGATATCCATCTGTTCTGAGATATTGCGTAGAGTCCCCCACTATAGGAAATAATCTCTAAACATCTAGGATTTCCAATATTCGATAGATTTCAATGAGACCCCTCTCATTCGTCCAACCTCCAGTGAGTACAGGCCCAGGGCCATCAAACCCTCCTATGTTAACCCTTTCATTCCCAGGATCATTCTTGTGAACCTCCTCTGGACCCTCACACGTCCTTTATTATATAAGAGGCCCAGAACTGCTCACAATACTCCAAGCCTCAGCATTACATCCTTACTTTTATATCCTAGTTCTCGCAAAATGAATTGCTGTCTTACCACTGACTGCAGTTAACCTTTGGGGAACCTTGCACTAGGATTTTGAAGTTCCTTTGCAGCTGCAATTTCTAAATTTGCTCCCCATATGGAAAATTCTACCGAAGTGCATGACCACGTACAGTACTTCTCCCTACACTGTAGTTCATTGCCATCTTTTTGCTCATTCTACTAATCTACCTGAACCCTTCTGCAGACTTCCTGCTTCCTCAGTACTCCCTGCCCCTACATCTATCTTAATATCATCTATAAACTTGGCCACAATGCCATTAATTTAGTCATCCAAATCATTGATATTATATGTAAAGAAACATTCCCAACACTGAGTCCTGCAGAACACCACCTGTCACCAGCAGCCAACCCAAAATGGTGTTGTTTATTCCCATAACAAAAATGATTTCCACTGAATCAGACTTCGTCACAGCACTTTGACACTCCCTCTCTTTCTCTCTCTCTCTGCACCTATCTCTCTCTCATCTCTGTCATCTGATCTCTTTCTCTAATAACACTTCCTCCTGTATTCTGTTACTGTTTTTGACTTGTACTCTCTGGATGTACTGATGCTGTTTTATAATGCTGCCACAGCAAAGTAGCATCCATCATCAAAGTCGCCCACCAACCAGGCCATGCCCTCTTCTTACTTTAACCATTTGGCAGGAGGTATAGAAGCCTTGGGCCCCACATGACCAGGTTCAGCAACATTTATTCTACAAACATCAGGCTCCTGAACTGGCATGTATAACTTCATTCAACTCTATGAACTGATTCTACAACCTATAGACTTACTTTAAAGGACTCTTTACAATGCATGCTCTCAGAAGTATTTTTATCTGTACAGTCTGCATTCTTTTGCACTTTGGGTTGTAAGTTGATCTTTATCTTTTTATGTAGTTCAAGTCAAGTCAAGTCAACTTTTATTGTCATTTCGACCATAACTGCTGGTACAGTACATAGTAAATATGAGACAACATTTTTCAGGACCATGGTTTACATGACACAGTACAAAAAACTAGACTGAACTACGTAATAAAAAAAACAACACAAAGAAAGCCACACTAGACTACAGACCTACACTGGACTACATAAAGTGCACAAAAACAGTGCAGGCATTACAATAAATAATAAACAGGACAGTAGGGCAAGGTGTCAGTCCAGGCTTCGGGTATTGAGGAGTCTGATAGCTTGGGGGAAGAAACCGTTATAAAGTCTGGTCGTGAGAGCCCGAATGCTTCGGAGCCTTTTCCCAGACGGCAGGAGGGAGAAGAGATTGTATGAGGGGTGTATGGGGTCCTTCATAATGCTGTTTCCTTTGCGGATGCAGCGTGTAGTGTAAATGTCCGTGATGGCGGGAAGAGAGACCCCGATGATCTTCTCAGCTGACCTCACTATCCGCTGCAGGGTCTTGCAATCTGAGATGGTGCAATTTCCGAACCAGGCAGTGATGCAGCTGCTCAGGATGCTCTTAATACAACCCCTGTAGAATGTGATGAGGATGTGGGGTGGGAGATGGACTTTTGCAAAAAGTAGAGACGCTGCTGGGCTTTCTTTGCTATGGAGCTGGTGTTGAGGGACCAGGTGAGATTCTCCGTCAGGTGAACACCAAGAAATTTGGTGCTCTTTACGATCTCTACTGAGGAGCCGTCGATGTTCAGCAGGCAGTGGTCACTCCGTGCCCTCCTGAAGTCAACAACCATCTTTTTTGTTTTGTTCACATTAAGAGACAGCTTGCTGGCTCTGCACCAGTCCGTTAGCTGCTGCACCTCCTCTCTGTAAGCTGACTCGTCGTTCTTGCTGATGAGACCCACCACGGTCGTGTCATCGGCGAACTTGATGATATGGTTCGAGCTGTGTGTTGCAGCACAGTCGTGGGTCAGCAGAGTGAACAGCAGTGGACTGAGCACGCAACCCTGGGGATCCCCCGTGCTCAGTATGATGATGTTGGAGATGCTGCTCCCAATCCGGACTGACTGAGGTCTCCCAGTCAGGAAGTCCAGTATCCAGTTGCAGAGGGAGGTGTTCAGGCCCAGTAGGCTCAGCTTTCCAATCAGTTTCTGAGGGATGATTGTGTTGAATGCTGAACTAAAGTCTATGAACAGCATCCGAACGTATGTGTCTTTTTTGTCCAGGTGGGTTAGGGCCAGGTGGAGGGTGGTGGCAATGTTGCCATCTGCTGAGCGGTTGGGACGGTATGCAAACTGCAGGGGGTCCAGTGAGGGGAGCAGCAGGGTCTTGATATGCCTCATGACAAGCCTCTCAAAACACTTCATGATGATGGATGTAAGTGCAACGGGATGGTAGTCATTTAGGCAGGACACTGAAGACTTCTTCGGCACGTTGGAATGGTGGCGGCCTTGAAGCATGTTGGAATGGTGGCGCTGCTCAGGGAGATGTTGAAGATGTCAGTGAGAACATCTACTAGCTGGTCTGCACATCCTCTGAGCACTCTACCAGGGATGTTGTTCTTGGTAAAATACTATTGGTTTTCTTTTTCTCCTGTAAATGCCCGCAGGAAAATAAATCTCAAGGAAGTATATGCTAACATATCTGTACTTTGTTAATAAATTTACTTTGATAAAGTAATCTGACTGGATAGGATGCAGAACAAATGTTTTGCTATCCCTCAGTACACATGACAATCATAAATCAGTTTAATAAAGTAGGTTGGTGTAAAGATTCACAGAGAATGGGAGGGCGACAGAGGTTTCACCAGGGATGATCTGACAGGATTGTGCCTTTTCTGATGATGCAGCATCCGACGAGAATTGGAGGAGGAGGCAGAGGCGGGAAGAGGAGGGCAGGTGCTCTACCAGTTGATCGAGGTGAGCAAGGGATTGAGTGGCAGGACTTGCCAATGCGGGGTCTGCGTTTGAAGGGGATGTGGGGTGGGAGCTGGAGATAATGGTGTGCAGGATTAAATTCGGGGGGGGATATGATCAGTGATAGGGTGCTAGAGAAAAAGTGTTATTGACAGAACGATTAAAATCCGTGAAGACAGTCAGTGACACTGAACATGGGTAGAGGGAAGACGTGAGGGAACTGGATTATCTTCAGTTGGGATATAGTCAGTATCATGACACTAGGGGGAGAGGGGTTCCTGAAGGATGGTGTGAGGAAGCTAGATTTTCTCCAGGGACTCAATGTGGTGACATTGCCGTGTTGAATGACCTGTTCTTGTGCTTTTCAGAAGGGGAAGGAGATCCTCACTAACAACAATGTGCCCTTTGGTCATTGTGTCATCTGCCTGAACTGTTTTCAGGTGAGGGGGACAAACAGGGAAGGGTGGTGCTCTGCGGCCTGGTGGGGGGTGGGTCGAGGGAGTAGCAGTGGGCAACTGAATGTTGGGAAAAGATTCAAGTGTGGAAGAGGTGAATGTGGCAGAGGAGGGGAGACGGTGGATGTGTGGACTGTGATTGGTGTCTGATAGGGTTAAGGAGTAGCAGTGGGTGATGATGTGTAGGGAAAAGGAAGGAGATGAGGATCAGTGAAGAGGCAGGTTAGTGCGAGAAGAGGAAGTGGGGAAGAGAGTGCTACTGTGTGTCTCATGGGAAATGGGTCAGTGGGAGAGGGAAAGGGACAAGGCTGGGGGGTGGAGTGAGTGGAGATGAAAGAGTTGAGGGATTGGATGTTTGATGGGGAAGGGCTTAAGGTCGAGCAAGGAGATTGTGAGGGGTAGGGAGAAGGGAGGGATGGGTGGGATAGAGAACAGGAATTAGTGTGTGTGGATAGAGTCATGGAGTCAGAGAGAATGACAGCACAGAACTAATTTTCTACCTAGATGCATTTACCTGCACACAGGCCATAGTCCTCCATATCACTCCTATCTACATACATGTCCAAACCTCTCTTAAATGATTCAATTGAACCTCCATGTATCATTTCCACTTGATTGTCATCTCACAGTCACACCACCCTTCAGTATTTCGCCTTTCACCGTAAACCTATGACCTCTAGTTCTGGTTTCATCCTACCTGAGAGGAAAAAGCCTGCATGTATTCACCTATCTATATCCCTAAATTGTGTATGCCTCTAAAATCTCCTCTATTTCTCCTATGCTCCAGACTTATTTAACCTTTCCCTCTAACTCAGGATGGTGAAGTCCTGGCAACGTGGTTATAAACTTTCTCTGCACTCTTTCAAATCTACTGATATCTTTCCTGTGAATATGTGACCGGAATTACACTCAGTACTCTAAATTTGCCCTCTTGTACAACTTCAGTGCCGTGAAGTGCATTGTGCCAAAAGATCACATTATGACCCTATTCACCTGTGACGCCACCTTCAAAGATTACTGGATCTGTATTCCCAGATCCCTCTTTTCTAACACAATCCTCAGTTCCCCAACATTCACCATGTAGACCTACTCTGGTCTATCCTCCTAAAGAACAATTATCTGCATTAAATCCCAGATGAGATGGCAAGGCTGGAGAGAGATGAGAGTGGAGGGAATGTGGTCGGAAGAGAGGGGTTAAGGAGAGGAGGGAGTATGGTGGGGTTGAAGGACGTGTAGGGTTTGATAGCATAGGAGGAATTAAAAAGAGGTGGATGATGAGTGCACAGGGGTGGAAGGAGGTGGACAAGGAGAGAATAGGGTAGGGATGGGGGAGAGTAACCAAAAGCAGTTCCTGATGGCGAGGGGAATGGAGTTCGAGATGCAGAGTTGGTGATTGATGGCGTGAGCAGGGCAATGGATGGGGGAGTGGATAGTCCGTAGACCTTCAGATGTCCAACTTATCTGTATGCCTCACCTCCACGTACCCCCCCACCCCCATGGACATATGCTCTGCCTGCCTCACCCACCTGGGCATTTGGTCCGCCTGTCTCCCCAGGAGAGCGACGACTTCACCAGGACCAGCTGTTACCACCACTTCCATTCGTACTGCCTGGCCTCTTATATTCAGCACGTACAGGCGGAGCTCAGGCTGCAGGAGTCTCCCCTGCCCTCCTCTAAACCCCCCAACACACAAACGGTAAGGAACTCATGGAGGGGAGGGACTGTGGGGAGAGGGATAAATGGGTAAGGAAGTGATGTGGCATTGGGGAGTAAGAAATAGGTTGGGGGATGGGGGGATGGGAATTGTGTTGGGATTGGGGAGAGTGATGGGGAGGGGGCAGTGAGGAGGGAGAGAAGATGTGGGAGCATGGAGGAGAAGGGATAGGCAGCAGGGAGGAGGAATAGGAAAAGAAGGGGAGTGGGAGAGGAGATAGGAATGGGAGGCTGCTGAGTGGAAGAAGGGATTGAGGGAGAAGTTGGATAAGGGGAATGGGGAACTACCTGGAAGGCATAAAGGGTTGGTGAGGGAGATGGATATGGAGTTGGTGGAGTGGAGCAAGGTGGGAAAGACGAGTGGTTTAGTGAAATAGGGGAGCTGGGAGGAGGAAAAGGTTGAGGGAGAAAGGGTGATGGGGGAGTAGGAAACCCTCCTGTCACTTTCTTCCCCTTAGTAACTACTGCATCTCCCTGTTGCCTCTACCAGGTGGGTGTTCTCTGCCCTGTATGCCGGGAACCTCTGACCTACGACCTGGGCCTGCTGTCATCAGCTGCCGATCCCAGCCACCCACTGGTGAGAAGGGGGCGTGGGGGGAATCACTGGGAGTGGTGGGTGTGGTCAGGGGTTGTGAAGTCACCAGGAGTAGTGGATGGGTGTAGTTAACCCTTAGCAATTGTGTTCACCTCCCCTCCGCACCAGATTGTCTGGGCACAGTCTACCCTTCCTCAGACTCAGTTCCAAAGGGAAAAGCTGCAGAAGGGGAAGAGGAGTGCAATAGTGATAGCTGATCAGATAATTAGAGGAACAAACAGGAAATTCTATTGGTGTGAAAGAAGGTTGGTGCTGGATCTCAAGAGAGGGAAATTATAGAATGGCTTTGAGATGGCTTTTCAGAGCAGTTTGTGGTTGAGCCTACCCAGAAGGATTGGGTGTTGAGTTGTAAACCAGATTTGATTAGAGACCTTTAAGATGAAGAAGCTCTTAGGAAGTAGTGATCATAATTCACCCTGGAGTTTGAGAGGGAGAAGCTAAAGTCACATGTATCATTGACCACTGGAAATGATAGTAATGGGGAACAAAGTAATGATGGACAAACTTAAATAGTTTTAATCAGTCTTCACTGTGGAAGTCATGAGCAATATGTCGGAAGTTTGAGTGTGTAGCTGACGTTACTAAGGAGAAGGTGCTTTGGAAGCTGAAAAGGCTGAAGGTAGATAATCACTTGGACCAGATGGACTACACTCCAGGGTTCTGAAAGAGGCATCTGGAGAGATTGTGGAGGGATTAGTAATTACCTTTCAAGATTCTGGAATGGTTCCAGAGGACAGGAAAATTGCTAATGTCACTCCACTCTCAAAAGAAAGGAGGGAACCCCAAGCAACACATACAAAATGCTGGAGAAACTCAGTGCCAGGCAGCATCTGTGGAAAAAATACAGTCAACGTTTCGGGCCGAGACCCTTCGGCAGTGCACGTAATAAAACAGGCCAAAGTAAGCGTGTTTTCCTCGAGGAGAAATCTTGCCTGACAAATCTGTTGGAAATCTTTGTGGAAGTAACAAGTAGGATGAACAAAGGAGAGCTAGTGGATGTTGTTTGCTTGGATTTTCAGAAAGCCTGTAATAAGGCACTGCACGTGATGCTGCTTAGCAACATAAGAGCCCATCCTATTACAAGAAAGAAACTAGCATTGTTGGAAGACTGGCTGACTGACAGAAGGTGAAGATTAAAGATAAAGGGAGCCTTTTCTGGTTGGCTGCCAGTGACTACTGGTGTTCCACAGAAGTCGATGTTGAAACAGCTTCTTTTCATGTTGTATGTCATCGATTTGGATGATGGAAATGATAGCTTTGTGGCTAAGTTTGCAAACAATAGGTGGATGGGCAGGTAGATTTGAGGAAGTTGAGAGACTGCAGAAGGACGGATTAGGAGGATGGGCAAAGTAGCGGTAGATGGAATATAATGTAGGGAAGTGTATGGTCATGCATTTTGGTAGAATGTACAAAGGTGTAGACTATTTTCTAAGTGGGGAGAAAATTCAAAAATCTGAGTTCCAAAGGAACTTGGCAGTCCTTGTGCAGGATTTCCTAAAGGTTATATTGCAGGGGTGAAGAAGGCAAATCCAGTGTTACCATTCATTTCAAGAGGACAAATATAAAAGCAAGCATTTAATGCTGAGGTTTTTCGAAGGCATTGATCAGACTGCTTAGGAGTATTGTGAGCAGTTTGGGCCCATTGTCTAAATAAATCTGTGCTGGCATTGGAGACAGTCCAGAGGAGGTTCACAGGAATGATTCCAAAAATGAGTATATGCATATGTACATGTTGGAATTCTGAAGAATGAGGGGTAATCTCATTCAAACCTATCGAATATTGAAAGAGCTAGATATAGGGGATGTGGAAAGGATGTTATTTTATATTATGGGAGTCCAGGAAGAGAAGACACAATTTCAGAATGGAGAGGTCCATTTAGAACAGATGAAGAATGTCTTTATTCAGAGGGCAGTGAATCTGTGGAATTTAATGCCACAGACGACTGTGGAGGCCCAATCATTGGGTATATTTAAAGCAGAGGTTGATAGGTTCTTGATTAATCAGGGCATAGCTGTTACAGGAGTTTGGTGTGTGGCCAAGTGGTTAAGGCATTGGACTAGCAATCGGAAGGTCGTGAGTTCGAGCCCCAGCCAAGGCGTGTTGTGTCCTTGAGCAAGGCACTTAACCACACATTGCTCCAGTCCACCCAGCTGAAAATGGGTACTGGCAAAATGCTGGGGGTTAAGAGCAAACACAAGGAAATCTGCAGATGCTGGAAATTCAAACAACAACACACACAAATTTAATCTTACTATCTCTTACTATCTTTCCTTTCGGTTAGTCCTAACGAAGGGTCTCGGCCCGAAACGTCGACAGCACTTCTCCCTATAGATGCTGCCTGGCCTGCTGTGTTCCACCAGCATTTTGTGTGTGTTGTTGCTGGGGGTTAACCTCACGTTAGACTGGTGTCCTATCCGGGGGGCGGGGGGGGGGGGGCAGTCTCGTCCTCTCAGTCACTTCACGCCACGGATGAGCCTATAAGGCTTGGGACAGACTTTAACTTTTAACTTTAACTGTTACAAGGGAAAGGAGAATTGGGTTGAGAGGGATAAAAATAATAAACAGAACGGACTCTAGCCAAATAACCTAATTCTGCTCGGATGTCTTATGGACTCCTTGCTCTCCCAGCTGTCTGTCTCCCCTCTGCCTGCAACATCTTGGTCATGTTTAGATATGTAGCAACTGGCCTCTGTCTGGACACCCACCATCTTCCCTTCTGCCTGCAGGAACCCTACCAGCCAGATGAGACGTGGGTGAAGAGGTGGCAGGAGCTTCAGAGGATTTACCACCGACAGAAGGAGCGTGGGGGCATCATAGACCCCCAGGCTGACCGTGATCGCTTCCTCGTTAGCCTGACCAGAGTGAGTGGGAACAGATACGAGAAGATCCTTGTGTTGTGGGCCCACTACAGGAAGACCCCTCGTGGCAGGGGATAGGGATCAGTACAGGAAGACCCCAGGGCAACAATCTGAAACAGGCAGATCCTGAGGGATAAGGTCCAGCACATGAAAATCCTGGAGCTGGGTGTCCAGTGGAGGAAGATTCCAGGGGTGTGGGGAAGGGTCCATACAGGAAGATCCTGAGGCTGAGTGTCTAGTATAGGAGGATCCCAGGGGAGGGGGTGGTGGGGAAATCATGTCCATTACAGGTAGATCCTGGGGGGGATGCTATCTGGTACAGGAATACTCTTGGGGACGCTGTAAAGAAAGATCCCAGGAGGTGACATTAGGACTGGTACAGGAAGTTCTATCCTTGCCCTAACACTCTCCCCTATGTTTTCCGCTCCCCATCTCCCTTCCCTCCCTCCTTTCTCCTCCAACTGTTTATCCCTTGTTCCTTCCTCCCCTCCCTATGCCTCCCCGTCCTCTTTGTCTTGTCTCTACCTCACTCCCCTTCCCCCCCTTGTTCCCCTTCCTTCCTCCCATCCTTTCCCTACCTTCCTCTCCCTCGCCCTCCCTGCCTCCCTCCACCCTGCTACCTCTCTCCCTCCTTCCCTCCTGTATGCCTCCCCTCATTCACCCTTGCGTTTCCTCTGTCCCTCTTCACACCCTCTCCCCTACACATATCCTCTCCTCAACCTCCGCTACATCACTAACCCCAGTTTCTTGCACTCCCACAGCCCTTGGATGTCGTGGCCCGTGAGGTGGAGCGGAAAGAGACCACAGAGACGCCCTCCCCTGCTGGCCCTCCTCCTCAGCAGATGGATCCTCGGGCTCCACACCCCCACGGCTCCCGCCCCTTCCGCCGCCCACGCCCCACCAGGAGGGGCCATCATGGAACAAGGGCTCCTTCTGAGACCCAAGGTGTCAGGCAGGAGAATGAGGAGGAGGTGGAGACATCGGCTGAGGCCTCACACACATGGCGGCTCACCAAGACCCAGCAGGAGACTGAGATTGAGAAGAATCTGCCCCGGGCTCGAGGCCCTTGGCCCAGGATGGAAGGGGATGCCCATCCCAGGGTTGGCAGGGGCCAGATTGGCTGGGGGCGGGGATGGGGTAGGGGAAGGGGAAGGGGGCGTGGCTGGCGTGGCTGGCCTGGCAAGGGGTCCTCCACACCGCGGGATCCTGCTGACCCGCAGCCTGGGGAGGCTCCCAGGGAGGGTCACTGAAGGGACTGTGCTGATCCTAACAGGTCCTATGGATGATCAGTGCTAGGTCTAATACAATCTATGTTGATCTGTTGGGTTCCAGGTAGGATAGGTGATGGGTCTGGTCCATGCTGATCTGGGTCAGGGCCTGGGGAGGTTCAGTGATGGGTCCAGTATATTCTTACCTGGTGTGGGTCCTGAAGTGGGGTTTGTGATCGGCCCATGCTGATCTGATCGGGTTTAGGGGAAGGTCAGTGATGGGTCCGGTCTATGCCGATCTGGTCTGGGTCCCAGGACAGGTTGGTGACGAGTCCATTGTGATTCAATCTGGGATCTGGGGGTGAGCACCATGTGTGGTCCACCCGGATAATAAGTTAAAGTTCAAGTTTATTGTCATCTGACTGTACATATGCACAATCAAACAAAACAGTATTCCTCCAGACCACGGTGCACTCGCAGTATATTCACACACAGCACATTAAACAAAATGTTCCCACAAATAAGTGAATAAAATATATTTCAAAATGCTTGTTACATGTGCAGCACAGGTAATTAGTTAACAGTATTGCTGTCCTTCTGTCAGGACCTCAGTGGTGGCAAGTTATATATGAGACTCACAGAAGCTGTTGTCCAGTCTAGCAGTCCTAGTCTTGATGCTCCTATACCTCCTTACTGATGGTAGTGGGTCAAAGAGATTGTGGGTTATGTGGTAGAGATCCTGAACAATGCTTTGGGCCCTTCATGTACAACACTTCTGGTAAATATCACAAATGGGGGGAGGGAGTCCGTAGTGATCCTCTCAGCAGTCCTCTGTTGGGTCTTGCAGTCCAATGCCTTCCATATCACACAATGATGCAGCCAGACAGGATTGTAGAAAGTTAGAGTCTCAGAAAAGTACAGCACAGAAATAGGCCCTTTGGGCCATCTAGTTCGTGGTGAACCATTTAAATTGCTTACTTCCATCGATCTGCACATGGATCATTGCCCTCCATACCCTTGCCATCCATGTACTGTACCTATCCAAACTTCTCCTAAGCATTGAAATTGAGCTTGCATGCACCACTTACCCTGGCGGCTCATTCCACACACTCATGCCCTCTGAGTAAAAGAAAAGTGTCCCCTCGTGTTCCCCTTAAACTTTTTGCTCTTAACCCATGATCTCTACTTGTAGTCCCAACCAACCTCAGTGGAAAAAGCCTACTTGCATTTACCCTAGTATACCCCTCATAATTGTGTATACCGCTATCAAATCACCCCTCATTCTTCTATGTTCCAAGGAATAAAGTCCTAACCTATTCAATTTTTCCTTATATTTTAGGTCCTCCACTCATAGCAACATTCCTGTAATTTTTTTCTGTTCTCTTTCAACCTTACTTGCATCTTTCCTGTAGATAGGAGACTAAAACTGTGCACAATCCTCCAAATTAGGCCTCACCGTTGTCTTATACGACTTCAACATAATATCCCATCTCATATGCTCAGTACTTTGGTTTATGAAGGGCAATGTGCCAAAAGCTTTCTTTACAACCCTATCTACCTGTAACACCACTTTCAATGAAGTATGGACCTGTACTCCCAGATCCCTTTGTCCAACTGTACTCTTCACTCTTCAAGATAATATCCACTGCCTTCATCAAATTTCTTGGTAGCTTACTCAAAATATTCTTTAAGATTGGTTAGACCTGACCTACCACACACAACACTATGCTGACTATCCTTAGTCCATCATATTTATCCAAATACTCATATATCTGGTTCCTTAGAAAACCTTTCAATAAGTTTCCTACGACTGATATTAGGTTCACCGGCTTATAATTTTCTGGTCTTATTTTTGAGCCTTTCTTAAAAAGCAGAACAACATTATCTTCTCCAGTTCTCTAGCACCTCACCTGTCTCTAAGGATAATTTAAATATCTCGACTAGGGCCCCCGCAGTTTCTGCACAAGCCTCATGTCTGTGGAACACCTTGTCAGGCTCTGGGTTTTCGCAAAAAAAACGGCAGAGGACCTTTAAGTGTTTTTCATATATTTTTTTTAAATTTCTTTTTGTTCAGCATAACAAAACTTTCAATTTCCAGATAAATTCACATTTCTTCCCCTCACAGATATCAGCTATCAGAATACTTCCATCAAAATATAGACATTACCACCGCATCCTATACAAAAGCCCTTATTAGTATAGCAGACAGGTTTATATCTACATATTACAGGAAAGGTTGCCATGTTTTATAAAAACTACTTGTTTTTGAGTGTACCATACATGTTAAAAAGTCCAAAGGAAATTATACCATGATTAATTTATGCCAACCAAAAGGTCCAGGGGCCTTATCGGATATCCAACAAAGTAAAATGTTCTTCCTCGCACAAAAAGTCAGGATGTTAAAAAGTTTTTTCTGATGTGCATTAATAATACGACTGCTGGGTAGGCCTAAGAGAAAAGACACTGGGTCCAGTTCAAGCTCCATCTTCAGAATCTTTTCTATTTCACCCAAAGTATCACTCCAGTATGCTTGAAGTTTAGGACAAGTCCAAAAAGTGGGTGAAAGTTCCAGTATTTACATTTAGAACACATTGGAGAAACCCCCGTCTTAAATTTCAAGAGACAATCTGGAGTCAGATGGGCTCTATGCAGAATTTTGAATTGCAATGCTTTAGTTCTATTACAAACTGAAATTATCTTTGCATTATCACAGATGTCTTCCAATGTTTCAGCTGTAACTCCTACTCCCACAGCTGCTCAGCCTCTCCACAAGAACATTCCCTCAGGAAGCTGTAAAAAGTACTAATGGAGACTTCACCCCTAGAACAAACACCTTCTTTTCTACGTCAGAACTATGGAAATTAGTTAACAATGTTTTTTTCTGTATATAGTCTCTTATCTGAAAGAAACGAAAAAGATCCTTGTTAGGTATGTTGAATTTCTGTACTATTTGACTAAAAGACATCATCGTACCTTCATCAAACAAGTCTCCTAGGTGAAAAATACTCTTAGAAATCCAAAGTTTAAATCCCGACTGCCAGTTATTGGAGTGAAGGGTGATATTTTTGCTGCGTTGCCCTCAATTTGTTGCACTGCCCTCCAAGCCCTGACTGTGTTAATTGTTATTGGATTGTGACAATATTCCTTAACTAGTTTCATCTTATTGAGTAAAAGCAAATTAATAAGAGGGCAGTTTGTTTGTGAGGCTTCAATGTCTAGCCAAATGGCGGAGGGGTCCCTGCAAACACAGTCAACCACATAAGATAAAAAGGAACTTAATTGATATTTTTTTATGTCTGGAAAATCCGACTACTGGGAAGCTGTAACTTAGACATTTTAATACAGGGTCTTTTTTGTTCCAGATGAAAGAAACAAACCAGCCATTTTTTTTTTAGTATTTGTTGGGTGAAAATGACTGGAATAATTTGTATTGGGTGGAGCAAATGAGGAAGAATGTTCATTTTGAGCAAGGATATTCTGCCAAGCCAAGAAATGGGAATAGTGCTCCATCGCTCAAGATCCTGTTTGATTTTGTCAAATAACTGTAAAGTTAGCTTTGAACAATTGATCAAACGCATGTGTGATAAATATGCCTAGGTAAACAAAACCTGTCTGTGACCATTTAAAGGGGAAAACACCTTGTGTGTCAGTTACCTACTGCAGATTCCCCAGAGGCATAGCCTCTTATTTAGTAAAGTTGATTTTCTAACCTGAAAAGGCACTAAATGAATTAATGCATTGTATAAGGTGGTGCACTGACAGAGGACCTTTAAGTTTTAAAGGAAATCGTAACAACACTTTTATTCCCCTCCAAAACAGAACATAAAAGGCATGGTTAAAAAAACAACGTAATTATGTCATCACGTCAGACCAGCTTCGCTATGTTGGTGGTTATGAATTATGCCTATCCATTACATTGCCCTGTAATCCACTTCAAGAGAACAGCAGCTCCTCCTCTAATGTCTAGCGTTTCGCCTCGCTGCTGCTTTGCCTCACTTTCATCGACTGTGTCAGTCTCCTGGGTCAATACTAATGCAAAAAAAAATACATTTTAAGACTTTCCCCATCTCTCCTGGCTCCACACTTAGATTGTCTGTTAGGACAACCTCATGTCTTCTTTTAATCCTCCTTATTAAGTGTCCTTTTGCATTTCTTATATTACATAAGCACCTCATTTGTTCCTACTTCCTATACCTGCTACACAGCTCTTTTTTTCTTAACCAGGACCTCCATCTCTTGAAAACTAAGGTTCGCTAAACCTGCCGTCTTTACTTTTTATTCAGACAGGTACATTCAAGCTTTGCATGCTCAATATTTCTCTTTTGAAGGCCTCCCACTCACCAAATACACCGTTGCCAGAAAATAGATGTCCCAGCCCATACATGCCAAACACCATCAAATTTGGTCTTTTTCCCAATTTAGAACCGCGAACCAGACTTTTTCCATATTTATTTTGAAACTAATGGCGTTGTGATCACTAGATGCAAAGCGTTCACCCTCACAATCTGATGTCACCTGTCCTGTCTCTTTCCCTAATAGCAGATCAAGGATCGCACACTCTTTTGTTGGGACTTCTTTGTACTAATTAAGGAAACTTTCCTGAACTCATTAGACAGGCTCTACCCTATTTAGTCTTTTACAGCATGGGAGTACCAGTCAAAATATGGAAAGTTAAAGTCACCGATTATAACAATCTTTTTGTTTCTAGCAACTGTCTGACCTCTCTTGACAAACTTATTCCTCAAAATTCCGCGGGCTGTTTTGTGGTCTATAAAATGGTTCCATTTTAATATCAGAGAATGTATACAGTAATGTACACCTGAAATTCTTCGCGGACATCCACAAAAGCAAGAGAACCCCAAATCCCCCTCTCCCCCTCGCACACACAAGCAGCGGCAAAATGTCAACCCGCCCCTCCATTCATCAGAAAGCATCAGCACCCTGAGACTAGCAAAGAGTCGCTGTTACGGTGTTGCAATATGCTGCGTTACTTTTTATGAGATTCTTCAACTCTAGAATCAGGGGCAAACTCACCCAACAGTGGAGAGAAAGAGAGGGAGCGATCACTCAAGTGCAGAGACAGCTGCATCCGCCGCCACACGATGTTGATGTTCATTCGGCAACACCGGCAGGGAATCGGTTATCCACGGGGCCGCACCCCATTAATATATCTCCATTAACGTGGTCGTACCTTTCTTATTCCTCACTTTCACCTATAAAACCTCACTAGAAGAGTTCTCCAGTCTGTCCTGACAGAATACTACCAAGGCATTTTGCCTGACTAGAAACACTACCCCTCCCCTTTTAATGTCTCCTCCGTTATGTCTAACAACAAAGCCCCAGAACACTAAACCGCCAGCCTTGCCCTTCCTGCATCCAAATCACACTAATGGCTACAATATTGTAATTCCAGGTGTTGATTCATGCCCCGAGCTCATCTGCCTTTCCTGCAATATTTCGTGCATTGAAATACACACTGCTGAGAACATTAGTTGCACCGTGCTCAACCTTTTGATTCCTGACTTTGGCTGAGGTCTGAACAACATCTGATTTCACAACCTCTTCACTGTATGTTCTGCCACTCTGGTTCCCATCCCCTGCAGCACTAGCAAAATCTTCCATCTGGATATTAGTCCAGCTCCAGTTCAGGTGCAAATCACCTCTTCTGTACAGGTCCCACCTTCCCTGGAAGAGAGGCAAATGTTCCAAAAATTTGATGCCCTCCCTTCTAACCAACTCCTAAACTATATGCTTCACTGGCAGTTATTAGAATGGGGACAAGGAGCCTTGCACATCTTAATCTGCTCAGATAGTAAAGATATGGCTGTTCCTTATTGACTAATGAGGAGGCATTGGGAGTCAAAGCTAGATTATGCATTAAAAACTTAGTTTTTAGAACAGTGCTCTTCCCTCTCTCCATGGTAGAGCCATTGATGCGCAATGGACTGAGTCAACCTGGCACATCCTGAAGTCTGCAGTCATCTTTGTCTTGTGCACTTTGAGATGCATTTAACAAGCTCTACCAACTCTCTGTATGTAGACTCATCATTGTTGCTGATGAGGACAACCACTTGTATCATCAGCGAACTTGATGTGTTCTGAGCTGGATCTGGTAGTGCAGTTATGCCAGCAGAGTGAACTGGTGGAGCAGCAGGTCTGACATATTTCGTATCATTGTGGTCATCAGGGAAGAGAACAGGCAATTCCAAAATGATGAGCCATCCTGTTTCCTCATTCACACCCCACCATCCTTTCCTACCCTTCCTTCCTGCATCTCCTCCTCCCTTCCCCATTTCTTCTCCCCCTCTCCCAACCCACCCACTACAAGCCTCACAAACCCCCTCTTTCTCACTCCATAGTCACCAACCCCCTCCCCCCACATCATTCTCACACATTCTCTCTTCTCCATTTGTCCTCCTTAGTTAGGACATTATCCTCCTCTTCCCAATCCCAACCTCACCTCAGCTCTCAACAACACGTCTCTTCCATCCTCATTTCTCCTCCTTAGTCCACTTTCCTCCTGTTCCCCCACATAACCCAAATACCCCTCCCAACTAACCTCCTCCACTCCCCCCACAAACATATACTCACTCTTCCTCTTATTCTCATCCAAAACACTACCCCCTCTCCCCTCCCTCCTCTTTCTCATTTCTCATCTCTAATCAGGACATTCCCCCTGCCTCCCTACTATGGAGCCCCAATCCTGGACAAGGTGTATGCAGCATGCACTGGACACAATGTCAAATATAAAGTGCAGTTTAATCATTGAAATAATTATGCATTGAGATAATATGAACTGACACAGTACTTCAGGCATCAGGCCCAGCCGCTCATCCGGTCACCAGAGAAAATGATGAGGTGTAATTGCACGAAGGTGATGGGGACTCCGTTTTGGCTCTGCTCCCCGGGGAACCCTGCAACTGACAGTCCGGGGAGGACAGAGCACTGAGCTGGTGCTCCCATCCTGATGGCGTGCACCACTGTCCCACGACCCACCAGCTCGAAATGAACTGTACTGGACATTAGATTGATCAGGGACAGAGTGGCCTCCTCACCGGACTGGATTTGTATTTATTTAATAAGTTATTGATTGGTTGATTGATTTTTTTGAGACAGTTGCAGAAAAGACCCAATGAGCTGCACTGTCTAGCATCCCACCCATTGAACCCTAGCCTAATTACAGAACAATTTATAATAACCAATTAATCCACTATCCCTCACCAGACTGGATCAGGATGGACCAGGCACCTTCCTGTCGCATCAGGCGCTTATGATTAGATTCAATTTGATTTTATGGTTTAAGGCTCCTCCTATCAGTCCTTCCAAACACTCCAAGTAATCCCTCATTCCCTGCCCCATGTGGGGCGAGGGAGCATCATTCACTGTAGAGGAGAGGAACTCAGGACAACAGCAGGATGGAAGCCAAAGGCAGGAGCAGGCCAAGGGGTTGAATCCAGACAGTTGAGCTCCCTCCCCTGGGGGTGGTGGGGATGACGGTGGGGGCTGCCTGGGATGCCTGCTGTGAGGCATAGATTGAGTTCCTGTTCTCCTGGACAGGGCGGAAGTTGTTGAGCAAGCGTATTCCTTTGGTGGCGTTGACAAAGAGGTCGGTGTAGAAAGTTTCCACCTGTGAGGGGAGAGGGCAGAGGGGTGAGAAAAGGGAAGAGAGGAGTTGTTCTCCAACCGTCCAGTGGTCAGAGGGCAAAGTTCCCACCACACTGCCCTGTCGTACCCTCCCAGCTTCACACACAGGGAAGTTCACTTCACACCATCCCATCATACAGTACCGATGTCAGACAGAGAGAGTGAAACCCCCGCCCCCCCCCCCCATCCTGTCACAGGCTTCATCCTGTTGACTCTGTTTTTCACGAATGGTATGAGACAAAGTGAAGCTTCTTGCATGCCTCCAAGGGTCAGATACAGAGTGAAGCTCCCTTCACACCATACCATCACACACTCCTAGGGTGAAAGATACAGTGAAACTTCCTCCAGGCTATTCCGTCACACACTCCTGAGATCAGACACAGGGAAAGGCTCCCTCCACATCATGCCATCACACACTCCCTAGGTCAGACATAGAGTGAAGCTCTCTCCACAGGCAGAGGTTGTACGCACCAGTGATGCACTGACGCGGATGGGCTCTTCGAAGACAGTCCAGAGGACGACCTCGTTACACTCTGGGGTGGTGAGAGAGCCATTGTACCTGTAGTACTTGGTGAGGTCGATGCTGCCAATGAGATCCATCATCGAGAATGTCCCATTAAGTGTGAGTTTATCACCTACAGAGGAGAGTGGGGTCAGGAGAGGTGAGAATCAGTCACAGAAACAGGTAATAATCTGGATAGTTCCCCAAGCCACATGCAAATTGGCATATATTTAATTAGATCATAGAATTAAATGTGTGGCTCAAAGATGGGCATGGGAGAAGTATGTTTGAATTGATGGGATATTGGCAACTGTACTGGGGAAGGAGGGAGCTGTTCCGATGTGATGGGATCTACCTGAACCATGCCAGGACCAGGACCCTGGTACACCGCATAACTGCCTCTGGAAAGGTTTGGGTTTTAAACTAAAGGGTAAGTGGAAACGTAGGGATAAAGTAAAATGCAAGGAGGGTGCAGAAGAGGTTACTGAAGTCTCCAATATAAAGAATTAGAAAGTTTAGAAAGGGATAAGAATTTAACTTCAGGCAACATGGAGATAAAATTGAGAAGAGTGATGAAAGACAGGACTGAAGGTGTAATATTTGTAACCATAAGATATAAGAGCAGAATTAGGCCATTTGGCCCATCGAGTCTGCTCCACCATCTGTCATGATTGGTTTATTATCCTTCTCAACCTCATTCTTCTGCCTTCTCCCTCATAACTTTTGACACCAGAACTAATCAAGAAATTATCAAAGTCCTCTTTAAATATACTCCATAACTTGGCCTCCACAGCTACCTATGGCAAAAAAATTCTACAGATTCAGCACCCCCTGGCTGAAGAAATTACTCCTCACCTCTGTTCTAAAGGGGCATCCTTGTATTTTGAGGCTATGCCCTCTGGTCCTTGACACCCCCAGTAAAGGAAACATCCTCTCCACACCCTTTCAAGAGTCGAAAAGTTTCAGTGAGATCCCCCTTCATTCTTCTAAACGCCAGAGACTACAGCAAATGCTCCTCATACATTGACCCTTTCATTCCCATGCATTATTTTCATGAACCTCCTCTGGACTCTCAACAATGCCAGCACATCTTTTCTCAGTTAAGAGGCCTAAAATTACTCACAATACTCCGTGCAGTCTAACCAAAGCCCAATAAATCCTCAGCACTACATAGTTGTTTTTATATTCTAATCCTCTCAAAATGAATGCTAACATTGCATTTACCTTTCTTACCACCAACTCAACCTAGAAGATAACTTTGAGGGAATTCTGCAGAAGGAGTCCCAAGTCCCTTGGAATTTCTGATTGTGGAATTTATAGAATAGTCTATGCTTTTATTCCTTCTACCAAAGTGCATGACCATACAATTCCCTACGCTATATTCCATACAACACTTCTTTGTCCATTTTCCCAATCTGTCTTAATCCATTCTGCAGACTCTCCACATCCTCAACTGTATTTGCCCCTCCACCTATCTTCATATCATCCGCAGACTTGTCCACTAACCCATCAAGTCCTTCATCCAAATCATTCATGTATACCATGCAAAGAATATTTGAATGCACACAGTTTATGAAATAAGCTTCTGGTGCAGCTAGAAATTGCCAGGTATGATGTTCTGGGCATCACCAAATCATATTTGAAAGATCATAGCTGGGAACTTAAAAACCAAGGATACACATCGTAGCAAAAGGACAGACCAGTGGGCAGAGAGGGTGGAGTGGTTCCCTTGGTAATAAATCATGTCCTTACAAAGAAGTGATATAAAAGCAGAAGATGTTGAATTGGTGTGGGTATAGAAACTTCAAGGATAAATAGACCACGATGGAAATTATATTCAGGCTTCCAAATAGTAGACAGATAGGGGTACAAATTACAACAGATAGAAAAAGCATGCAAAAAAGAGTAACGATATGGGGGATTTCAATATGAAAGAAAATTTGAAATATCAGTTTGTTGCTGGATCCCAATTTGAAGAAGGCTTAAGAGATTGCTTTTTCAAGTAGTTTATGGTTGAGCCCACTGGGGAAAGGCATTTTTGGATTGGGTGTTGTGTAATCTAACTGATTTGTTTCGGGAGCTTAAGGTAAAGGAACCCTTAGGGGATGTGATAGAATTCATAAACACAAGCAAGTCTGCAGATGCTGGAAATTCAAAGGAACACACACAAAGTGCTGGGGGGACTCAGCAGGTGAGACAGCATATATGGAAATGAATAAACAGTTAACATTTTGGGCTGAGACATGTCTTCAGGACTGAGAAGGAAGGGGGAAGATGCCAGAATAACAAGGTGGGGGGAGGGGAAGGAGACTAGCTGGAAGGTGATAGGTGAGGCCAGGTGTCGGGAAGGTGAAAGGCTGGAGAAGAAAGAATCTGATAGGAGGAGAGAGTGGATCATAAGAGAACATGAATGAAGAAGGGACCCAGGGGAAGTGATTGGCAGGTGAGAAGAGATAAAAGACCAGAGTGGGGAATAGAGGCAGAGGGGAGGGAGAGGGGAAAAATTGTTACCAGAAGGAGAAATCAATATTCTAACCATCAGGTTGGAGGCTTCACAGTCAGAATATAAGGTGTTGCTCTTCCATCCTGAGGTCGCCTCATCTTGGCATGGGGGAAGCAATGGAGTTAGATTTCCAAATGGGAATCGGAATTAAAATGTTTGGCCACTGGGAAATTCCACTAGTGGCGGATAGAATGGTTGCTAAAGCTAAAGCTTGCTAAAGCTGTTACCCATTTTACCATGGATCTCACCAATGTAGAGGTCGCGTCTTGAGGACCGGACACGATAGATGATCTGGGGAAATTCACAGGTGAAGTGTTGCCTCATCTGGAAGGACTGTTTGGAGCCCTGAATAGAAGTGTATGGGCAGGTGTAGCACTTAGGCCACTTGAAGGGATAAGTGTAGAGAGGGAGGTACATAGGGAGGGATGAATAGACAAGGGAATTGCAGAGGGTGCGATCTCTGCAAAAGCAGAGGGTATGGGAGGTAGAGCTATGTTTAGTGGTAAGATTCCTTTGGAGATGGCGGAAGTTGAAGAGGCTGATGGGGTAGTAGGTAAGGAAAAGAGGAACAATTACCAGGTAGAGTGATTGTGTACACCCCAGGGTTCTATAAGAGGTGGCTGAAGAGATCATGGAGGCATTAGTAATGATCTTTCAAGAACCGCTAGATTCTGGTATGGTTCTGGAGACTGGAAAATTGTCGAAGTCATGCCATTCTTTAAGAGGGGAGAAAGGAAAAGGACGGGAAATTATGGACTAGTTAGTCTGATTTCAGTGGCTGGGTAGATGTTACTGTCCTTTATTAAGGACAAGGTTTCAGGGTACTTGGCGGCACATGATAAAATAGGCTGAAGTCAGCATGGTTTCCTTAAGTGTGCAATGGATATGGAGTCTGATGCAAAGTCATCAGAAGGTTGTAGGTTAATGTCCTACCTCAGTTGTGAGTTTATTAGGCATCTGGGAAAGGCCTATAAAACTAAGTGTGATTTAAGCAGTGGCAACTGTGCAAGACTGGAAAGCTGGACATTTCCTTTGTCTACTTCTCCTAGCTAGAATGGTTTCAGTGTCAATGGTGTTTTCTTCACTTTAGATGTGGGAGTTCTACGTAATCTCCGGTCTCCCTAATAGCTAACATCTGCATGAGGTGCATTCAGCTGCAGCTCCTTACAGACTATGTTAGGGAGCTGGAGCTGGATGACTTCAGCTCATACAAGAGAGTGAGGATGTGACAGATAATCGCTACAGGGAGGTTGTCATTCTTAAGTTGCAGCAGGCAGGTAGCTGGAGCCTGACAGTGCAGAGTACCCCTGTGGCCATTCCCCTCAATAACAGGTATACTACTTTGGATATTGTTGGGGGGAGGGGACAACTTCCCAGGGAAAGATGTCATGACCAGTAATACGGCACAGAGTCTGGCTCTGTAGCTGAGAAGGTAAAGGGAGAGAAGCACAGTGGTAATCGAGGATTCTATAGTTTGGGGAGCAGACAGGAGATTCTATGGGCATCAAAAACTCTGGCCCACATGGTATGCTGCCTCCTGGGTGCCACGATCAAGGACATCTCAGATCAGGAGCACAGCATTCTAAAGGAGAAGAGTAAGCAGCCAGAAGTTGTGGTATATACTGCTATCAACGATATACATAGCAAAATAGATGAGGAGGCTAGGTAGACAGTTGAAAAGCAGGAACTCAGGGGTAGTAATCTCTTAATTATTGCCTGTGCCATGCACCAGTGAGGGTAAGAATGGGATGAATGCTTGGCTGAGGAATTGGTGCAGTGGGTATTGTTTCAGATTTCTGGATCATTTGTATCTCTTCTGGGAAAAGCATGACCTGTACAAAACGGATGGAGTACACCTGAACCTGAAGAGTACCAAGATCCTTGTGGAAGATTTGTTAGAGCTACTGGGGAGTGTTTAAACTAGCTTGGCGAGGATATGGGAACCAAAGTGATTGGTCAGAGAATGGGGTCATTTGTGTAAAGGTAGATGCAGTGTATCAGAGGAAGGATAGGCAGTTGATATGGCAAAATTGCAGTCAGTGGGGTGGGTTAAATGAAGTATGTCTATTTTAATGAAAGAAAAATTGGGAACAAGGGTGAGGAGCATAGAGCGCAGGTCAGTATGTGAAACTACAACATTGTTGCCATTACGGAGACTCAGCTGTGACAAGAGCAGTAGTGACTTGGGGTTTAGATGTTTCAGAAGGGACTGGAAGAATGGTAAAAGAGCTCGGGGAGTAACGTTGCTAATCATGGATATATCACAGTTGTAGACAGGAAGAACATCATGGAGGGATTGTCTAACGAGTCCGTGTGGATGGATATCAGGAACAGGAAGAGGGCAACCACTATTGGGAGCATATCATAGCCCTCCCAATAGCAGAGACATTGAGGAGCATTAATTGGGGACAGATTTTTGGAAAGGTGCAAAAAAAATAAAAGGCTTGTCATGGGTGACATCAACTTCCCTAAAATTGATCGGTACCTTCTAAGTGAAGACAGTTTAGATGGGGCGGAAGTAGTGAGGTGTGTCTGGGAAGCATTCCTGATGTAATCTGTAATTCTGCATACTAGAGGCGAGGCCATAATGGATCTTGTGCTAAGCAATGAACCAGGTTAGGTGTCAGACCTCTCGGATGAGCATTTCAGAGAGAGTGTTCAGAACTCCCTGATCTTCACTATAGCATTGGAGAGGGATAGGAGCAGACAGCATGGGAAGGTATTAAATTAAGAAAGGGGGAATTATGAGGCAGACATTTGGAGCATCAGTTGGAACAGATAAGAGTCCAGGAAATGCACATTGGAAATGTGGAGGTTATTTCTGAAAAACTTACATGAGGTTTGGTTTCTTCCATTGAGGAAGGCAAAGTGTGTTAGGGTTAAGGAACCATGGTTGACAAGAAATATGGAATGTCTAGGGAAGAGGAAGAAAGAAGCTTAATAATGGACTCAGAGCTAGAAGGGGGCATGAGAAAGCCTTGACGAGTAGGATTGAGGACAACCCCAAAGCAGTCCACATTTTGGGCTGAATAAGAGGATGATTAGAGTGAGGGTAGAAATGATCAGAGAGTCACAGGAAGAAGGGAAGGTTCTGAATGATATTCGCTTCAGTGAGAGAGTCCTTGGTGTTTGTGAGGTTAGTACAAAGTGGGCTGGTATGTTAGAACATGTAAGAAAGAGGATGCTCTAGAATTTTTGAAAAGCACTGGGACAGATAAGTCCCTGGGGCTGGCATTGATATACCCCAGTTCAGAATCAGAATCAGGTTTATTATCATCAGCATGTGATGTGAAATTTGTATGCTGCCTTTTTGAGATACTGCTCCTTAAAGATGTCCCTGGTACTTTATAGGCTAGTACCCAGGATGGAGCTGAGTAGATTTACAACCTTCTGCAGCTTCTTTTGGTCCTGTGCAGTAGCCCCTCCATACCAGACAGTGATGCAGCCTATCAGAATGCTCTCCACTGTACAACTATAGAAGTTTTTGAGTGTATTTGTTGACATGCTAAATCTCTTCAAACTCCCAATAAAGGACACCAGGAATTACAACAGGAAGCAAAGAAGAGATTCATGCATCTTTGTCAATGATCTTTTTATTCTGACTGACCACAGGAGTAGTACCAGAGAAGGGGAGGGTAGCCAGTGTTATTCCTTTATTCAAGGAGTAGGGATAACCCTGGCAATTATAGACCAGCGAATCTTACTTCAGTGATGGGCAAATTATGGGAAAAGATTCTTAGCGACAGGATTTATAAGAGTTTGGAGAAGCATAGTCTGATTAGGGTAAGTCAGCATGGCTTTGTGAGGAGTGGGTCATGCTTCATAAGCCTGATTGAATTCATTGAGGATATGACAAACCACATTGATGAAGGTAGAGCAGTGGATGTGCTGCATATGGATTTTAGGTATTTTCTAAGGTTCCTCATGATAGTCTCATTCAGAAAGTCAGAAGGAATGGGAAACTTGGCTGCGTGGATTCAGAACTGGTTTGCCCATATAAGGGAGGGGGGTTGGTTGTAGGTAGAGCACTTTCAGCTTGGACATCAATGACCAATAGTGTTCCACAGGAGTCTGTTGTGGGACCCCTGCTGCTTGTGATTTTTATAAATGAGGAAGGGGAAGGATGGTTTAGTAAGTTTGCAGATGACACAAAGTTTGGTGGAGTGGTAGATTGTGTAGAAGGTTATCATTGGTTACAACAAGATATTGTCAAGATGCAGTGTTGGCCTGCGAAGTAGCAGATGGAGTTCAACCCAGAAAATTGTGAATTGATTCACTTTGTAAATTTGCATAAACTAAATGGCAGGATTCTTAGCTGTGTGAGGACTAGAGGGATCTTGAGGTCCATGTCCATGGATCCTTCAAAGTTGTTGCAGAAGTTGATAAGGTTGTTAAGAAGGCCTTATTAGTCAGGAGATTGAATTCAAGAGCTTCATGGTAATGTTTCATCTCTATAAAACCCTGATTAGACCCACACTTGGAATACTGTGTTCAGTACTCGTCCCCTTATTATAGGAAGGATATGGAAGCAGAGGAGATTTACCAGGATCCTTCCCTAATAAGAGACCATGTCTTATGAACAAACACGAGGAAATCTGCAGATGCTGGAAATTCAAACCACACACACAAAATGCTGGTGGAACACAGCAGGCCAGGCAGCATCTGTAGGGAGAAGCACATTTCAGGCTGAGACCCTTCGGGCTGAGACAGTGCTTCTCCCTATAGATGCTGCCTGGCCTGCTGTGTTCCACCAGCATTTTGTCCATGTCTTATGAGGATACGTTGAGCTTTTCTCTTTGGAGCAAAGGAGGTGACTTGATAGAGGTGCCTGATGGGAAGAGACATAATTCAAGTGGATAGACAGAGATTTTTCCCATTACTAATATCAGTTAGCACAGCACCATTACAGCTGAAGGCATCAGAGTCTGGGGATCAGTCCTGACATTGTCTGTAAGAAGTTTATATGTTCTTCCCATGAGATGTGATCTTCGTCCCACATTCCAATAACGTACCTGTTAATGGTTTAATTAATCATTGTAAATTGTCCTGTGATAGGTTGATTGTTGGCTGGTGCTGCTTATTGGGCTGGAAGGGCTTGTTTTACATTGTAGCTCCAAATTAATTAATTGATAGTGATTAGAGGGAAGATGGTGGTGAATTTGTGGAATTCTTTGCCACATACAGCTATGGAGACCAACTCAATGGGTATATTTAATGCTGAGGTTGATGGGTTCTTGATTAATAAAAATGTCAAAAATTCAAGGGAAAAGCAGGAGAATGAGGTTTAGATGGAAAATATTGATAATTGAATGGCAGAAAAGACTTAATGAGCTGAATGGCGCAGATCTGCTTCTATGTCTTATGGTATGTCAAGGTACCTCCTGAGATAAGGGGACTGAGAGCCAATGATCAAGATATAGATCTCCCCCTGAGAAACACTGGTCAGGGTGCAAATATCAGCTGGCATTCTGAGTGACCTACCATCCTCTGTCAGGTTTGAGACAAGTTTGGTCAGGTTTTTCCAGGCCTGGTTCTCGGAGATGTTAGATTCAATCTGGAAAACAACACTAGTGTCATGGAAATGGATATCACTCGGGAAGTGAGGGAAAGGGAGGTGAATCTCAGCCTCACATGCTCCCTCCAATTCCTCTCACCCTCTAACTCCCTCGCAGTTCCTCTTGCCCTCCAACTCTTCCCCCTCCCCACCACCCTCCCATTTTCCCTTCTCTTCCCACTTCCCCTCCCCACTCCCTCTTCCATACTTCCCTCTCCCCACTCTCTTTCCCCCTCCTCCCTTTCAACCCCCACTTCCCCCTCCCCTTCTTCCTCCCTTCCCCTCACTCCTCCACTCTCCCTTCCCCCTCCTCCCTACTACTTTGCTCTCCCCTTCACCCTCCCCTCCCCCTTACCCCTTCCTCTCCCCCCCCCCTTTTCCCTCCCCTTCCCCCTACCCTCACCTGGATGAGGAATCCCAGCACTGCCAGTCCCTCCGGGTAGTTAAAGACCTGGGTCAGGTTCAGTCCTTGCTGTCGGTGGACGATGTGGAGCTGATGATGATGCAGACTGGGTCAGTGGTGTCAATGTCAACATCCCCACCCCTCTCCCTCAACGCGCTTGCTCTACCCCTTTCCCCTTCCTCCCCTTCTACCATTTCCCTGTCCTCTCCACTTCCCTGATTCGCCCTTCCTAATCCCTCTCCCAAGACTTCACCCCCACTTCCTGATCCCTTCCCCCTCCTTTTCCATCTCCCAGCTCCTCCACCATATTCCACACATTCCCCCTCCTCCCACATTCCTCCCCCTTGTCTCTCTCGCCCACCCCACCCACACCTCCCTCACCTCCCTCTTACTCGCCCTCCCCAACATGCTCACCTCCATGTTGGCCTGCCTGCCATCCATCCAGTGCTCAGAGCCCCCAGAACGGCTCCCATTGCCCCAGTGCAGGTGGAACTGGGTGGCAAGGTAAGTTCCAGGTAGCCCGCCTCCACTCACCTGCATCTGGGTGCTAGTGGTGACTCTGACTGTATCACAGACAAAGCAGAGACGTAGTCAGGTTAGACTGTACAGATTCAGGCCCTTTGGCCAACCCAGATGCCTATCTCAGCTCATCCTATTTGCCCGTGTTTGGCCCCTATCCCTCTGTGGACCTGTCCAAGTGCCACTTAAATATTGTTAGAGAGCTTGCTTCAACCATGTCCTCTGACTCTTTCACCCTCTGCATTCTCAATTCCCCAATGCTGCGTGCATTCACTATACCAATGCCCCTCATGATTTTACATATCTCTATTAGATAACCCCCTTGTCTCCTGTACTCGTGGAAATAAAGACCTAGCCTCTCTCCATAACTCCAGTCCCTCGAGTCCCTGTAACATCCTCATAAATCTCCTCTGCACTTTCTCCGGTTTAGTATCTAAACTTAGTATCTTAGAGCTAAACTGCTAAGACTAAACAACACTCCAGGTGTGTCCTCACTGACATAACCTCACAACTTTTATACTCAGTGCCTTGACTCATGGGGGCCATTATGCCTAAAGCCTTCTTCATAACCCTGATGCTATTTTCAGCGAACCATGTACCTCTGCTCCTAGGTCCCTCTATTTTAAAATGCACTTCAGGGTCCTGTGAAAGCCAAAGTCCTTTGACTCTCCAAAGTGCAATACCTCATCCTTGTCTGAACTGAACTCCATTTGTCATTCCTCAGTCCACTTACCCGGCTGATCAAACAGCCCCTATAATTCTTGACTATCTCCTTTGCTGTTGAAATCTTTATCTATTTTAGTGTCATCTGCTAAGTTACTAACCAGGCCTTGCACATTCTCATCCATAGTGTTGATATAGATGACAGACAGCTCAGGTAGTTAACACTAGTCACAGATCTCCAAACAGAGACTCAACCTTCTACCGTTGCTTCCAACCGTGAGCCAATTATTTGTCCAGTTAGCAGCTCTCCCTAGATTCCATGCAATCTAACCTTCCAGAACAATCTACCATCTGGAACCTTATCAAAAGCCTTACTGAAGACCATATAACCACATTGACTACCTTGCCCTCATCAACTTTCATGATCTCTTCTTCAAAATTTTCAATCCAATTAGTGAGACATGACCTCCCACAGACAAATGCATGTGATCAAATTTTAATTAACCTGTCTTTCCAAATGCTGGTATATCTGATCACTCAAACTCCATTCCAGTAACTTTGCTACCACAGATATTAGGCATTGATCTGCCTCCCTCATACATTGTAGTCCCTCTGTTCCTCAATACTCCCTGCTATTCACAGTGTGTGGCTTACTCTTTCTTGGATACCAAGGTCCCTCAGTTCTTCAATATTCCTCACCATTCAGAGGAGTGGTGTCTGTCCTATGCTCCCCTCTCCCTCCTCCCTTCTTTGTTCTCCTCATATCCCTCTCCCCTTCCCCTCTCCTTACACCCCCTTCCCTGCTCCCTCTTGCCAGGGCCCACTTTCTCCCCCTCCCAACCCTTCCCCCGATCCCCTTTTTCCAATCCCTCTCCTCTCCCTCTTTCCCAACCCCTGCCCTTCCACCTCCTGTTCTTCGATATGCCAAGGTCCCTTTGTTCCTCAATGCCCCGCCGTTCACAATCTGAGTCCCCCTCTCATATGCTGGGGGCCCTCTGTTTCTCAGTACTCCCGCCCATTCACTGTGTGTGTCCTAGCTTCTTACACTGAGGTCTCTCTGCTCCTCGATACCCCTCACCCTTCACGGTGCTTATCCTACCCTTGTACGCTGAGGTCTCTCTGTTCTTCACTGTTCCTAATGCCTCATTCAGAAACCAACAGGAGAGATTGGGGGTCAATTGAATGCAATTTATTCAGCAGGAGTGGCATTAAGGGGTAACAAAGGGACCTTGCCCCCTGGCAGATTCCCAGTTACCAGTGAATACTCTGTGGAGAGAAGTGGTGAGGATATAGGCCTTGAGTTAGATAGAGCTCTTATAGATAGTGGGGTCAAGGGGAGAGGGCAGGAATGGGGTACGGATTGTGTATGATCAGCCATGATCATAGTGGATGGCGGTGCTGGCTAGAAGGGCCGAATGGCCTACTCCTGCACCTACTGTCTATTGTCTATTGTCTTCCAAATGCAGGTGGCAGGTCAGCATGAGGGGTGATACGGCGTGCTCTTTCTGTGCCACGCTGGGTTGGAAGAGGAAAATGGGGAGGGGGAGGGGTAGGGGTGCTCTCTGCTGGCCAACTGACCCTTGAAGGAAGCTGGGCTGAGAATGGAGCCTGGGAGTCTCCTGGTGTGTCGTTTCCCTTCCCCCCCCCCCCCCCCCCCCACCACCTCCACTCACTGGTTTTCTTGACGTTCATGATCTGGAGCAGCAGACTGGAATTGTCATAGTTATAGAAGGAGAAGGAACCGAGGTGCCCCTTCCGGACAGCTTTGCCCGTGTTGATGTTGACTGGTGACTGCTGTGTGCCGTTGCAAGCTGAATACTTGACAGGCCATTTGGCAGGACCTAGAAGAGAAAAATTAGAAATCATCCAGTGTGTGTGTGTGTGAGTGTATATACATGGCTGCTTCCCTGTTCCCCTCTCTTAGGGGGAGATCTTTGCAGATCTTTACACTGACACTGTTTCTCAGTCCCACCCTCTCAGCAAGGTATCTATAGATTGACTGCTGCCACTCAGACTCTCTCTCTGACAACCGTTGCCAGAAGGGAGAAGATGTGTGTCTGATTCTCTATGACGACCAAGCTGGATGGCATGTTCAACACCTTGTCTCAGGCGGAAGAGTGGAGAGGACTGCGTGTCACAGGCCACCAGGTACTTGTTGTTTATCAACTTACCGCAGGCAGGGTCATGGTAGCAGAAAGGTCCTAGAAAACACAAAGAGGAACAAAATTACAGTTGGACCACACTGGGAGCACCACGCATAGTTCACGCCTGTCTCCCTGGGCTAGACCTACACTGGGAGCACCAGGCAGAGTTCCTACCTGTCTCCCTGGGTTAGACCTACACTGGGACCTATACCAGGAACACCATGCACAGTTCAGACCTACACTGGGAGCAACAGGCACAGTTTACGTCTGTCTTCCTTGGGTTAGACCATCACCATGGTACCCCGGGCACACCTTCAGTAGGAGTACCATGTACGTCCCTGTCTCCTTATTCCTGGGTCAGCCACAAACCAGGAAAACCTTTCACGATTCCTGTCCTTGTATCTCCTGGGTCAGGTCCATACCAGGAGCGTTGTGTATAGTTCCTGCCTCTATATCCCTGGATCCGACCCACGCTGCAAAAACTATTAATGATTCCCATCACCATATGCCCTGGTCAGAGCCACACTAGGAGAACCATGCACAGTTCCCATCTCTATATCCTCAGTTCAGTCTGGGATCACTTGTGCAGTTCCTCTCACCATACTCCTGGGTCAGACACACAGTGGGCGATCTCTGTACGGTTCCCGTTTCCGTATCCCCTGGGTCAGACTCACTCTGGGAGAACCCGGCACAGTGTTCCTCTTCCTATACCTAGTTCACACACTAGGAGAAGTACCAGTCTCCATATCCATGGATCAAACCCATAACCGTGCATGGTTCTCATCTCCGTATCCATAGATCACACCCACACCAAAAGCACCAAACGCTGCTCCCATCTCCTTACCCTTGGTCCAGACACGGAGCGAGGACAGATGCTTTTCAACTTACCAGTAGCGGCATTGAGTTGTTGGATCCCCAGGAGCAGGATAGTGATTAGGAACACCATTCTCTCCCTGAAAGCTGAACACAAAGGGTACTGTGGTGAACTACATATACCTGTCTGGACACCCCCCCCCCCCCCCACCGCTGACTGCTCCTGTGGCTCCTCCCACAGACCCCGGTATAAAGGCAATTAACCCACGTCTCAGAGTTATTGATGGTGCATCAGGTACCATGACCGATCGTGGGAGAGCAAAATGCTTTTCTTTCTCCCAGGAGAAATCAGTGATCTGTTGTGGGCTGCAAGACTCCCCAAATGATTGGGGAATTGTCACTAAACTGATTGTCACAGAAAGCAAGCCTTACAGCCCAATCCGTACATTCCAGAATCAGAATCAGGTTTATTATCACCGGCATGTGATGTGAAATTTGTTAACTTAGCAGCAGCAGTTCAATGCAATACATAATATAGAATAAATAATAATAAGCAAATCAATTACAATATTGAATCGATTTTTTAAAACGTACAAAAAAGCAGAAGTACTGTGTATTTTAAAAAGTGAGGTAGTGTCCAAGGGTTCAATGTCCATTTAGGAATTGGATGGCAGAGGGGAAGAAGCTGGTGCTGAATTGCTGAGTGTGTGCCTTCAGGCTCCTGTACCTCCTTCCTGATGGTAACAATGAGAAAAGGGCATGCCCTGAGTACTGGAGCTTCTTAATAATGGACGCTGCCTTCCTGAGACACCGCTCCCTAAAGGTGTCCTGGGTATTTGTAGGCTAGTACCCAAGATGGAGCTGACTAGATTTACAATCTTCGACAGCTTCTTTCGGTCAGTAGACCCTCTACACCCCACCCCACCCCATACCAGACAATGATGCAGCCTGTCAGAATGCTCTTCCTTTTAATCTTCGCGAATCTCTCATGCTTGCATTAGCAACACACACAAAGTGCTGGAAGAACTGAAGTCCGGCATCAACTAATGGAGGGAACCAAACAGCCTGTCTTGCTGAGATTTTCCCTCATTTTGTGTGGGTGTTACTCAGGATTTCCAGCATCTGTAGAATCTCATTTGCCTCTGTTGGAACCAGATTCTTCTCTGTCCTGCTTACCTAATGCCTGTCTAAATGCCTCTTTACTAAAGGACTGTTCCTGATTCCACCGCCTTCTCTGACAGTTCCTTCAGAACCAGAATCAAGTTTATTATCACTGATAGAGGCTGTGAAATTAGTTTTGCACCAGTGGTACGGCACATAGCTACATAAACAAAAACAAAAAAAGAATAACTTGAGGAAGCGTTCATGGACTGTTTAGAAATCTGCTAAGAGGGGCAAAAGCTATTCCTAAAATGAGTGTATGGGTCTTCAAGCACTGTACCTCCTCCTTGACAGTAGTAATGAGAAACGGGCATGCGTCTGGTGGTGAGGGTTCTCAGTGACCAATACCGCTTTCTTGGGGCCTCTTGAAGATGCCCTGAATGGTGGGGTGGGCTGTGCTCGAGCTGGATCTGGCTGAGTTTCCAGCTGTCTGCAGCCCCTCACTATCCAGCACACTGAAGCCTCCATGGTAGGCAGTGTTGCAATCAGTCAGAATCCCCTTCACAGTACGTCTGTAGAAAGTTGCTAGTCTTTGGTGACATACCTTATCTCCTCAAACTTCTAAACTGTGGCATGGCAGCATAGAGGTTAGCGCAATCACTTTAAATAGCTGTGGTCCCACCGCTGTATGTAAAGCGTACGAGTAGGGATTAGTAAGTTGTTTGTGCTGGAAGTGCAGCTCTAACCACATTGATCTGATTAGATGCAAACAATAGATTTCAATTGTTTTGATGGGCTTGTGCCAAATAAAGCGAAGCCCAAGTCATAATTATTAAAATAATAAAGCCACCAGCATGCCTTCTTTGTAATTGCATCAATGTTTTGGGCACGGGATCGATCCTCTAAGGTGTCGATGCCCAGGGACAATCCAAGACATACCGGTTGGTAGGTTAATTGGTCATTGTAAATTGCCCCATAATTAGGCTAGGGTTAAATCAGCGGTGCTGGGTGGGGTGGCTCGAAGAGCCCGAACGGCCTACTCCACGCTGTATCTCAATCAATAAATAAAAACTTGTAGCTGCTTCCCTTCCCATCGCTGAGCCCTCAGTGGACCAGAGCACACGGATCACCCAAGCCCACTGAGACCAGCAGGAGCACGCAGTCTGATCCGCCCGGCGGAATGCAATGGGACCGGCTGCTCCAGGGAGAGATGATTGAACAGAAGAAAGGGGCAGGGGGTGGGCGAGGGTGTTCTTGTTCCTCATTTGCCAGTCAGCAGCCTTACGAGGGCGCCCCCACCCCGCCCACCATTTCAGAGTTGCTTCCCTGCACGGGGGTTTTGCTGAACGATCTGGGATCCAGTGGGGTAGGGGGAAGGAGCCACACTCCTGTTTTTCTCTGTGGTTATCTAGGGATCTCCCTTGTATCCCTGGGGAGCCCATCTTCCTGTATCTGTGGTGAGTTCACTCTCCTTTGTGTCTGAACAGACCTCCCTCTTGCATATCCGTGCAGGAAGCTCCCCTCTCTCCTGTAGCTCTGTTCCTTCCTCAATATGTAGGGAATTCCTCTCTCCTTTATCTGCGTGGAAGCCCACCCTCAACCATTAGGCATTTGAACCAGAGGGGATAACTTCACTCAACCCATCATTGAACTGTTCTCACAACCTTTGGGAGCACTTTCAAGGACTCTTCATCTCAGTTACTTGATATTTATTTACTTTAATTGTTTATTTTATTCTTTCTTTTTCACATAAGTTGTTTTTCTGTCCTGTTGGGTGAGGTCTTTCATTGATTCTTAACCTCGCGATAAACTGGCGTCCTATCCGGGGGCGGGGGGAGTCTCGTACTCTCAGCCGCTTCACGCCACGGAAACCGGCATAAGCACCAGCCTGATGAGCCAATAAGGCTTGGGACAGACTTTAACTTTTATTGATTCTATTGTGAGCATAGACAGTGAGAGTGAATGGGGTCCGTCAGTGCATCACACAACGGGAGTGGATGGGCTTCATTGGGAGTGCTGATGAAGGGAGTGAATAGGAATTGCTTGGGTCAATTTGCAGAGGGGTGGGGATGAAAGTGGGTCAGATCCTCGGGCTCTGACCTCCAGTGTAGTGGTTACCACAATGTTCTTAACAGCTCGGGGCGTTCCAGAGTTCAGTTCTGGTGCCATTCTGTATGGAGTCTCTGTGTATCCTCCCCGTGCAATGCATGGGCTTTCTTTGGGCCGTTCGGTTCCCTCCTGTAAATACCTACCGGGTAGGTTAATTGGTCATTGAAAATTGTCCCAAGATTAGGTTAGATTTAATTGGATTTGTCAGGAGTTGCTGGGATAGCATGTCTTGAAGGGACAACTGCTAAATAAATAATGATTCTGATTCCAAGTTCTTTTCACCCAGCTAGGAAGGGTGGGGTTTAGCTGGAGAGGGTGCAGGGAAGATTCGCCAGGATGTTCCCAGGACTGGAGGGTTTGAGTTATAAGTAAAGACTGGATAGGGCTGAAGGGCTGGGGTTGTTTTCCCTGGAGTGAAGGAGGCTGAGGGTGAGCAGTCACTGTCCTTCTCCCCCAGGTTAGGGGTGTCCAAGACTAGAGAGCACAGGTTTAAGGTGAGAGGGAGAAGGGTTTAAAGGGTGATTTTATTTTGCCCACAGGGGGGCAGTTGGGATGTGGGTCGAGCTGCCAGAGGAAGTGGGAGAGGTGGCGACAATTAAAAGACATTTGGTCAGGTACACAGGTAGGAAAGGTTCAGGGAGATAATGGCCCACAGGGACCAGCTCAAGGAAAGACCTTGGGAGACCTGGTGCTGAACGACATGTTTCTGTGTTACATGATCTGAAATGCCATATTGATGGGGGCGTGGCTGAGGAAGGAGGGAGAAGGGGAAAGAAAACTTGACAGAGTGAGAAGAGTGGGGTGTCTGTGTACTGAGCAGCCTCATGCGAGAGGACGTGTAGGAACCAGGCCCTGACAGACAAGATTAGTTGGTGGAGATGAGAATGGGAATCTGCAGGGAGGGAAAGGAGGAGTGACAGGAGAGGGAAGGCGATGACGGGGGGGTGGAATGGTGGGTTGAAGATAAAACTCATTGAGCCAGGGAGAGGGAAATGGAAGGTGTCAAATGGTGAGCTCCCTTCCAGCCCAGTGCCTAGAGTCATAGACCTGGGGAGCACCCCCTCATAACCCCCACTCCTATATCCAGAGAGATCCCCCTCCCTGAGGGGCTGCGTCTAGACTGCTCCCTCATCCCTCCCTCCCACATCTGGAGAGCTCTCTTTCATCCAAGGGTCCTGAACCTGGGAAGCTGCCTCACAACCCACCCACCTGTATCTGGAGAGCTCCCTCTCACCCCAATGTCCTGTACCAGGGAGCTTCACCCCACCCTCCTCTCCTCCATCCACACTGCTCTTTTCTGAGGGTCCTGTATCTGGGGAGCGCCATCTAACTACCCCCTCCCCCCTTCTGAGGAGCTCTATCACACCTCCATCCAACTCCAGCATCTTCTATCTGTGTCCTTTTGCTTGTGTGCAGGGAAGGTTTTAGAGTAATGAGAACTGTGTTGAGCTCGGTGTGTGTGTGTACTTGTAGAGGTCTAAGTGCTTTTAAAGGAGAGGCGTGTACGTATATGTGCGCTCAAGTGTATTTATAGGAGGTGAATGTGCGTGTGTGTGAAGTACAAACACTGACTTGAACAACTTGTCCAGCAGTTACATAGAACAGTATGATAGGGCTGTAGTTAAATGGGGCGGCACACTCTCTAGAGATTTTTCCACACAGAGGGCAGTTGGTAAATGGGTCGAGCTGCCAGAGAGAGTGAGAGAGCTGGCTACAATTATTTGAACAAGCACACAGAGAAATAAAAGCCAATTGGTACCAGAATGAGTCTGATATCCGAATTTTGTTCCTTTCCGCGCATCGGGCGGCAACCTTGCGGTTTCTTTAACAGTTGTCTGTTTTTTTTAAAAAACAAGAGTCCGGGTTGCTTGCTTGCTCGACACACGGATGGAAAGCAAGGAGCCGGCCGGATTCCAACCCGGGAACAGTCGCCTCGAAGTCCGCTGCGGATGCCATTACACCACCGGCCGGCCCCGTGTAAATGAATCAGGGCTGCTGTTATGTGCGGGAGCTGGATAGCTGACGAGAATTGGTGCGGGTGTCTAGCGGGAGGTTGGTGAACGTTTCCAGTATGAAAGAGTGTGAGAAAGACGCAGTGTGTTCCTGCTGGGGAGGTCAGTTTCCAGCCTGGGGAGATTTGACTCAGAGAGATTGGTAGCCTATAGATCCTGGAAGATTACTACCCCGGAAAGGTCAGTAACTCGGGCAGGTCCGTAAACTAAATAGGTAGGTGACCCTGGAAGATTACTAATCCAGAGAAGTCAAAAACTCTGGAGATCGGTAATCCAGAGAGATAATTAACTCAAGGATGTCAGTTACTTGGCGATCCTCGGGGATCATCAACAAATTGTGATCAGAACGGGGGCAAAGTGGACCAGTGGAGACATGCAAGCCACTTACCTTTCCTCCTCCTTCCTGAACAGACTCCCTCCTCGTTCTTTCCCCTCCCCTCACCTCTCCCTTCTCTTTTCGGCCGTTTCCCTCCCCCCTCCTCTACTTTACCCCCTTTCCCTCCCCTCTCCTCTCTCCCACCCCTTTCCCTTTCCTCTCCCCTACCCCTTTCCCTCCCGTCCCCTCTTCCCTACCCTCCTCCCCTCTCCTCTTCCCTACCCACTTCCTTCCCCTCTCCTCTCCCCTACCCCCTTTCCCTCCCCTCTCCTCTGTCCCACCCGTTTCCCTCCCCTCTCCTCTCTCCCACCCCTTTCCCTCCCCTCTCCTTTACCCACTTCCCCTCCCCTCTCCCCTACCCCATTTTCCTCTCCTCTCCTCTCCACTACCCCCCTTTTCCTCCCATCTCCTCTCTCCCACCCCTTTCCCTCTCTCTCCCTTACCCCCTTTCACTCCCCTCTCCTCACCCCTACCCCCCTTTCCCTCTCCTCTCCTACCCCTTTCCCTCGCCTCTCCTTTCCCCCACCCCTTCCGTCCCCTCTCCTCTCCCTACCCCCCTTTCCCTCCCCTCTCTGTCCCACCACTTTCCCTCCCCTCTCCACTGTCCCACCCGTTTCCCTCCCCTCTCCTCTCTCCCACCCCTTTCCCTCCCCTCTCCTTTACCCACTTTCCCTCCCCTCTCCCCTACCCCATTTTCCTCCCCTCTCCTCTCCCCTACCCCCTTTCCCTCCCCTCTCCCCTACCCCCCTTTCCCTCCCCTCTCCTCTCACTTACCCCCTTTCCCACCCCTCTCTGTCCCACCACTTTCCCTCCCCTCTCCTCTGTCCCACCCGTTTCCCTCCCCTCTCCTCTCTCCCACCCCTTTCCCTCCCCTCTCCTTTACCCACTTTCCCTCCCCTCTCCCCTACCCCATTTTCCTCCCCTCTCCTCTCCCCTACCCCCTTTCCATCCCCTCTCCTCTCCCCTACCCCCTTTCCCTCCCATCTCCTCTCTCCCACCCCTTTCCCTCTCTCTCCCTTACCCCCTTTCACTCCCCTCTCCTCACCCCTACCCCCTTTCCCTCTCCTCTCCTACCCCTTTCCCTCGCCTCTCCTTTCCCCCACCCCTTCCATCCCCTCTCCTCTCTCCCACCCCTTTCGCTCCCCCTCCTCTCTCCCAACCCTTTCCCTCCCCTCTCCTCTCCCTTAACCACTTTCCCTCCCCTCTCCTCTCTCCCACCCCTTTCCCTCCCCTCTCCTTTCCCCCACCCCTTCCGTCCCCTCTCCTCTCTCCCACACCTTTCCCTCCACCTCTCTCCCACCCCTTTCCCTCCCCTCCTCTCTCCCACCCCTTTCCCTCTCCTCCTCTCTCCCACCCCTTTCCCTCTCCTCTCCCCTACCCCTTTCCCTCCCCTCCCCCCCCTCCCCTACCCCCTTCCCTCCCCTCCCCTACCCCCTTTCCCTCCCCTTTCCTTTCTCCCACCCCTTTCCCTCTCTCCCCTACCCCCTTTCCCTCCCCTCTCCTTTCTCCTACCCCTTTCCCTCCCCTCTCCTCCACCCCTTTCCCTCCCCTCTCCTCTCCCCTACCCCTTTCCCTCCCCTCTCCCCTACCCCCTTTCCCTCCCCTCTCCTCCACCCCTTTCCCTCCCCTCTCTCCCCTACCCCATTTTCCTCCCCTCTCCTCTCCCCTACCCCCTTTCCCTCCCCTCTCCTCTCCCCTACCCCCCTTTCCCTTTCCCTCCCCTCTCCTCTCCCCTACCCCATTTTCCTCCCCTCCTCTCCCCTACCCCCTTTCCCCCTCTCCTCTGTCCCACCCCTTTCCCTCCCCTCTCCTCTGTCCCACCCGTTTCCCTCCCCTCTCCTCTCCCACCCCTTTCCCTCCCCTCTCCTTTACCCACTTTCCCTCCCCTCTCCTCTCCCCTACCCCATTTTCATCCCCTTTTCTCTCTCCCACCCCTTTCCCTCCCCTCTCCTCTCTCCCACCCCTTTCCCACTCCTCTCCCACCCCTTTTCCCTTCCCTCTCCCCTCCCTTACCCCGTTTCCCTCTCCTCTCCCCTACCCTCTTTCCCTCTCCTCTCCTCCACCCCTTTCCCTCCCCTCTCCTCTCTCCCACCCCTTTCCCACTCCTCTCCCACCCCTTTCCCTTCCCTCTCCCCTCCCTTACCCCGTTTCCCTCTCCTCTCTCCTACCCTCTTTCCCTCTCCTCTCCTCCACCCCTTTCCCTCCCCTCTCCTCTCTCCCACCCCTTTCCCTCCCCTCTCCTCTCCCCTACCCCATTTTCCTCCCCTCTCCTCTCCCCTACCCCCTTTCCCTCCCCTCCCCTCTCCCACCCCTTTCCCACTCCTCTCCCACCCCTTTCCCTTCCCTCTCCCCTCCCTTAACCCGTTTCCCTCTCATCTCCTCTCCCCTACCCCTTTTCCCCTCTCCTCTCCCCTACCCCCTGTCCTCTTCTCTGTCCTATCCCCTTTCCCCCTCTTTCTTCTGCACCCTATTTCCTCTCCCCCGGTCACCCCGTCTCCCACCGACCCTGAACGAGGAGGTGACTTACCCTAGTGTATAGAGCTTTTCTATACGTGTCCGACCGGAAAGGTCTGCGTTCCGTGGAATGTGACCGTGTACCTGCGGATACGTGTGATGTGTTGATGCTGACAGTTCCCAGTGGAGACACTTAAAACATCAAAGTCGTTTCGACTTTATGTAATTGCTACCTCCGCGCCGCCCCTCCAACAGCGCACACCCTCAGCACCGCCCTTCTCATTAAGGTGCTCCATCCGCAGGGATACGCTCACTAGCGGTCCCTCCCGCTCCTTTGCACTTTTCAAGGAACTCCTCCACCCCCCCACACCCTCCAACAGTGTCCGCTTCTTCTCTTCCCTCCTCACCTATTCTCCTTATGCTCCTCACCCGTCTGCCCCTCCTACTCATCTCCCCTCCCCTTTTCGCCCCTACTCCCTTTCACCTTCTCCTTTCCCCTCCCCTTTCTCCTCAACCTTATCCCCTCCCTACCTCCCTCTCTGCCACTCCCCCTTCCTTCCCCATCTGCCCTCCCTCTTCCCACATCTCCCACCCTCTGTCCTCTACTTTTCCCTCCTCTCCTCACCTGCCCTTGCCACCTCACTTTCCCTTATCGCCTCACCTCCCCTCCTCTCGCTATCTCACCTCCCTCTCTACCACATCCCTCCTCCTATCCCCTCCTTCCCCAACCCCATCAAATCCTTCCCCCTCTCCTTACCCATCACCCCTCCTTGTCCTCCCCTCTTGACCCATCTCCCTTCCCCTCTGCTGCCCTCCACTTCTCCACCTCATCTGCCTTCCCTCCTCCCCTTCCCTGCCATCTTCTCCATCTCCCCCTTCCATCCCCTTGGAACTCCACTCTTGACGGACCACTCTTTGCCTTCTGTGGGCAAGCCAGTTCTGGATCCACAAAGCATCCCTTGGATCCCATGCCTCCTACTTTCTCAATAAGCCTTAGATGGGGTACCTTATCAAATGCCATGCTGAAATCCATATACACTTCAACTACTGTTCTTCCTTCATCAATGTGCTTAGTCACATCCTCAAAAAATTCAATCAGGCTCGTAAGGCATGACCTGCCCTTGATAAAGCCATGCTGACTATTCCTAATCATATTATACCTCTCCGAAGTGCCTCTCAGGATCTTCTCCATTAACTTACCAACCACTGAGGAAAGACTCACTGGTCTATAATTTCCTGGGCTATCTCTACTCCCTTTCTTGAATAAAGGAACAACATTCACAACCTTCCAATCCTCCAGCACATCTCCCGTCCCCATTGATGATGCAAAGATCATTGCCAGAGGCTCAGTAACCTCGTCCCTCGCCTCCCACTGTAGCCTGGGGTACATCTCGTCCGGTCCCGGCGACTTAACCAACTTGATGCTGCGGCACATCCTCTTTCTTAATATCTACATGCTCAAGCTTTTCATTGTGCTGCAAGTCATCACTACAATCACTAAGTCCCTTTTCCATAGTGAATACTGAAGTAAAGTATTCATTCAGTACCGCTGCTATTTCCTTCGGTTCCATACACACTTTCCCACTGTCACACTTGATAGGTCCTATTCTTTCACATCTTATCCTCTTCCTCTTCACATACTTGTAGAATGCCTTGTGCTTTTCCTTAATCTTGTCCACTAAGGCATTTTCATGTCCCCTTTTGGCTCTCCTAATTTCCTTCTTAAGATCCTTCCTATTAGCCTTATAATCTTCTAGATCTCTATCATTACCTAGCTCTCTGAACCTTTTGTAAGCTTTTCTTTTCTTCTTGACTAGATTGATTACAGCCTTTGTACACTATAGACAATAGACAATAGGTGCAGAAGTAGACCATTCGACCCTTCGAGCCTGCACCGCCATTTTGAAATCATGGCTGATCATCTACTATCAATACCCGGTTCCTGCCTTGTCCCCATATCCCTTGATTCCCCTATCCATAAGATACCTATCTAGCTCCTTCTTGAAAGCATCCAGAGAATTGGCCTCCACTGCCTTCCGAGGCAGTGCATTCCAGACCCCCACAACTCTCTGGGAGAAGAAGTTTTTCCTTAACTCTGTCCTAAATGACCTACCCCTTATTCTCAAATCATGCCCTCTGGTACTGGACTCTCCCAGCATCTGGAACATATTTCCTGCCTCTATCTTGTCCAATCCCTTAATAATCTTATATGTTGCAATCAGATCCCCTCTCAATCTCCTTAATTCCAGCGTGTACAAGCCCAGTCTCTCTAACCTCTCTGTGTAACACAGTCCAGACATCCCAGGAATTAACCTTGTGAATCTACGCTGCACTTCCTCTACAGCCAGGATGTCCTTCCTTAACCCTGGAGACCAAAACTGTACACAATACTCCAGGTGTGGTCTCACCAGGGCCCTGTACAAATGCAAGAGGATTTCCTTGCTTTTGTACTCAATTCCCTTTGTAATAAAGGCCAACATTCCATTAGCCTTCTTCACTGCCTGCTGCACTTGCTCATTCACCTTCAGTGACTGATGAACAAGGACTCCTAGATCCCTTTGTATTTCTCCCTTACCTAACTTTACACCATTCAGATAATAATCTGCCTTCCTGTTCTTACTCCCAAAGTGGATAACCTCACACTTATTCACATTAAACATCATCTGCCAAGTATCTGCCCACTCAGCCAGCCTATCCAAGTCACCCTGAATTCTCCTAACATCCTCATCACGTCACACTGCCACCCAGCTTAGTATCATCAGCAAATTTGCTGATGTTATTCTCAATGCCTTCATCTAAATCGTTGATGTAAATCGTAAACAGCTGTGGTCCCAATACCGAGCCCTGTGGTACCCCACTAGTCACCACCTGCCATTCCGAGAAACACCCATTCACCGCTACCCTTTGCTTTCTACCTGCCAACCAGTTTTCTATCCATGTCAATGTCTTCCCCCCAATGCTATGAGCTTTTATTTTACCCACCAATCTCCTATGTGGGACCTTATCAAATGCCTTCTGAAAATCGAGGTACACTACATCCACTGGATCTTCCTTGTCTAACTTCCTCATTACATCCTCGAAAAACTCCAACAGATTAGTCAAGCATGATTTACCCTTGGTAAATCCATGCTGGCTCAGCCCAATCCTATCACTGCTATCTAGATATGCCACTGTTTCATCTTTAATAATGGACTCTAGCATATTCCCCACTACTGATGTTAGGGTGACAGGTTGATAGTTCTCTGTTTTCTCCCTCCCTCCTTTCTTAAAAAGTGGGATAACATTAGCCATTCTCCAATCCTCAGGAACTGATCCTGAAACTAAGGAACATTGGAAAATGATTACCAATGCATCCGCAATTTCCAGGGCCGCCTCCTTTAGTACCCTAGGATGCAGACCATCTGGACCTGGGGATTTGTCAGCCTTCAGTCCCATCAGTCTACTCATCACCGTTTCCTTCCTAATGTCAATCTGTTTCATTTCCTCTGTTACCCTACGTCCTTGGCCCATCCATACATCTGGGAGATTGCTTGTGTCTTCCTTAGTGAAGACAGATCTAAAATACTTATTAAATTCTTCTGCCATTTCTCTGTTTCCCATAACAATTTCACCCAATTCATTCTTCAAGGGCCCAACATTGTTCTTAACAATCTTCTTTCTCTTCACATACCTGAAAAAGCTTTTGCTATCCTCCTTTATATTCCTGGCTAGCTTGCGTTCGTACCTCATTTTTACTCCCTGTGTTGCCTTTTTAGTTAAGTTCTGTTGTTCCTTAAAAATTTCCCAATCATCTGTCCTCCCACTCACCTTAGCTCTGTCATACTTCCTTTTTTTAGTGCTATGCAATCTCTGACTTCCTTTGTCAACCACTGTGGCCTCTTTCCCCCCTTTGAAACTATGGTTCCTGTACCCTACCATAACTTCCCTGTCTCATTGTAACATACCTATACAGAACTCCACAGAAATATCCCCTGAATATTTGCCATATTTCTTCTGTACTTTTCCCTGAGAACATCTTTTTTCAATTTAAGCCTCCAATTTCCTACTTGATGGCCTCATAATTCTCCTTAGGAACAGACAAGTTAGAAAAGCATTTAATTGGAGATAGGCTATTGTAAAGGAGATAGAATTATGATCACTAACTCCAAAATGCTCTCCCACTGAGAGATCTGACACCTGACCAGGTTCATTTCCCAATACCAAATCAAGTACAGCCTCTCCTCTTGTAGGCTTATCAACATACTGTCTCAAGAAACCTTCCTGAACACACCTGACAAACTCCACCCCATCGAAATCCTTTGCTCTAGGGAGATGCCAATCAATATTTGGGAAATTAAAATCAGACATCACGACAGCTCTCTTATTATTACACCTTTCCAGGATCTGTTTCCCTATCTGCTTCTCAATATCACTGTTACTATTGTTAAAAAACACCCAGTAAAGTTATTGACCCCCTTCCTGTTCCTAACCTCCACTCACAGAGACTCCGTAGACAATCCCTCTATGGTGTCCTTTTCTGCAGCTGTGACACTATCTCTGATCAACAGTGCCACACCCTCTCCTCTATTGCCTCCCTCCCTGTCCTTTCTGAAACATCTAAAACCTGGCACTTGATGTAACCATTCCTGTCCCTGAGCCATCCAAATCTCTGTAATGGCCACCACATCATATCTCCAAGTACTGATCCACGCTCTAAGCTCATCCGCTTTGTTCACAACACTCCTTGTGTTAAAATAGACACATCCCAAACCTTTGGTCTGAGCAAGTCCCTTCTCTATCACATGTTTATCCTCCCTCTCGCACTGTCTACAAGCTTTCTCTATTTGTGAGCCAACCTCCTCTTTCCCAGTCTCTTCAGTTCGGTTCCCAACCCCCAACAATTCTAGTTTAAACTCTCCCCAAGTAGCCTTAGCAAACCTCCCTGCCAGGATATTGGTCCCCCTGGGATTCAACTGCAACCTGTCCTTTTTGTACAGGTCACACCTGCCTCGAAAGAGGTCCCTATGATCCAGAAATCTGAATCACTGCCCCCTGCTCCAATCCCTCAGCCACGCATTTATCCTCCACCTCATTCTATTCCTATTTTCACCGTCGCGTGGCACAGGTAGTATTCCCAAGAGTACTACCTTTGCAGACCTGCTTCTCAACTTCCTTCTTAACTCCCTGTAGTCTTTTTTCAGGACCTCTTCCCTTTTCTTACCAATGTTATTGGTACCAATATGTACCATGACCTCTGGCTGTTCTCCCTCCCACTGCAGGATATCTTGGATGCGATCAGAAACATCCTAGACCCTGGCACGGGAGGCAAACTACCATCCGAATTTCCTTCCTGCATCCACAGGATCGCCTGTCTGACCCCCTAATTAGAGAGTCGCCTATCACTACTGCCTTCCTCTTCCCTTTTCCACTCTTCTGAGCCACAGGACCAGACTCTGTGCCAGAGGCACGGCCACTGCCGCTTCCCCCAAGTAGGTTGTACTGCCAGCAGTACTCAAACAGGAATACTGATTGTCAAGGGGTACAGCCACAGGGGTACTCTCCAGTACTTGACTCTTCCCCTTCCCCCTCCTGACTGTGACCCACCTGTCTGTTCCCCATGGCCCCAGTGTGACCACCTGCCTGTAACTCCTCTCTATCACCTCCTCACTCTCCCTGACCAGGCGAAGGTCATCGAGCTGCATCTCCAATTCCCTAACTTGGTCCCTTAGGAGCTGCAGCTCGATACACCTGGTGCAGACATGGCCGTCCGGAAGGCTGCAAGACTCCAGGACCCCCCACATCTGACACCGAGCACAGAAATCTGGCCTCACACACATAGTTCCTCCTTTCCACAAATAACACAGGTAAACCTACCTCGCCTCGTCCCATTACCACCTAAGTCTGTTGAGCCAAAGCCCTCTCACTCCACTCCGCTCCAACGGTGCCTGCTGGATATAGTGGTCTTCTTTTTAAACCTTTTGCACGCTACTGGCTGACATCATGTGCCTGCGCAGTCTCGCCTCTATTTTCCCTGAGTGGCAAAAAACTCCCTTCGCTCTGAAAAATCAGCCATTCACTTGCAGCCTTCTTGCTCCGATTCCAGTCTCTCAAACACAAAGCTGCACTGACTATCCTTAATCAACTCATCTTTTCAACCGTGGATATATCTTATTCCTTAGAATTCTCTCTAATTACTTACCTGCCACAGATGTAAGACTCACTGGTCTATATTTTCTCGGCTTTTTTTAACACCTCTTTTTAAATTAAGTAATTTGGCCACCTTCCAGCCCTGTGGCACCTTCCCAACACTGACTATGATGCATATATCACAGCTGAGGCTCCTGCAATCTTTTCTCTAGCTTCTCAATGGGTCCTTGGATCAACTTGATCAGGACCTGGAAACTTATAAACATGACACCACATGAGAGGCTGGCACATAAATTAGGAACCTAAGACACTGGAGGGTGTGGAAGGGAATGGATTGAAAAACTGCCTTCCACATAGAAAACAAACAGTTGAAATTATTGAGTACTTTTCAAACTGGAGGGACGCAACTGATAGAGTATCGCAGGGATAGGTTCTTGGCCCTGAATTATTTTCAATTTACTATAATAACCTGGAGAAGGGAATAAAAGATTAGGTTTCCAAATTTGCCAATGATAGAAAGAAATGTGGAAGAGCATGTTTTGATGAAGACATTGTGACTCTGCATTGGCTTCGGGATGGAGTGATTGTGGGTAGCCCTGTAATCGTGGGGAAGTGAGGCCGTGTACTTCAGTAAGAGGAATCAAAAGGAAAATGATTGCCTAAGTGGAGAGGGACTGCAAATGTGTGACATTGATGGGAATCTCGGTGTGCGTGAACCTGATATTGAATAAACAGATTCAACAAATTCAGAAGGTAAATGGCATTTTGGCTTTATGCAAAGGAGTTGGAATTTAATAATAGCAGCGTTTGTTGAGGCCACACCCAGAAAAATTTGTACGATTTTGGTCCCCCTTAAAATACGACACAGTAACACTGGAGGCATTCTGAAGGAGATTCATCAGTCTAGTTCCTGACAGGAGAGGATTCTCCTATTAAGAAAGATTTAGACAGTTTTGGCTTGTGCTCCTTGAAATTGAAAAGTTTGAGGTGTGTCCTTCTTCAAAAATATTGAAGGCTTAAGAGTATACTCAAAATCTTCTCACTGGTGAGTAATTTACAAACAACGAAGTGTAGTTACAAAATGAGGGGTCAATATTTTAAAACTGCGCCTTGCCTTTGTCCATTATCAAGAGTGGCTTGTTTGCACCACCACTGACTGAGCTAGATGAGTCCTGAGCAACGCATCTTCGAAACTGGGTGTATGGATATTGCAAGCAGGACCAAAAGCTCTCCAAATATACCTTTATCATCATTATACATAGTCCCTCCCCTTTCTCTCGCCTATCCCCTCCCCTCCACTCCTCCCACTCCCCTCTCCCCTCTTCCCCTCCTTGTCTTCCCTCCTTCTCCTCCTCCTCCTCCCCATCCCCCTCCCTCTCTCCCATAAACCTCTCCTCCTCCACCTCTTCCCCTCTACCCCGGCTCCAGCTCTTCCTCCTCACTCCCTTCTCTCCCCACTCCCCTCTCCCCTACTGCCCTCTCTACACCCTCCCCTCCTCTCCGGCGGCGCTCAGTGTTTGAGATTGTTGTTCCTCGGCGATAATTGTTACCCGCCGGCCCCGCTGATGTTCACAGCTAGCCGCTTGAGCGGCCTTCACCCCGCCCCTGCATCAGTCGTTGCCCAGCAGCGGTTCGCCAGAGGGGGGTTGTCACATCGCATCTTCTCGCCACTCCGGCCGCCTCCAGGCCCCGCTGAGGGAAGACTCAGCAATTTTAGTCTCATTACCGCAGCCAATTTTCTCTGCCGGATCCCGGGATACCGCTGCCCCTTACTCCCTGAGCGCGACACCTCTTCACCGTGTGTGTATGTTTAAGTGTGAGAGGGGGAGGGAGAGAGATACAAAATACAAATACTTTATTGTCACCAAACAATTGATACTAGAGCGTACAATCATCACAGTGATATTTGTTTCTGCGCTTCGCGCTCCCTGAAGTACAAATCGAAGTAAGACAGAGCGAGTCTGACTGTGCGTTGTGGATTTATGTGTGTGTGTTGCATATATACGTATGTCTGTGTTGTGCATCTGACGTGTATGTGTGTTGTGGCATATCTGCATACCCCTCCACACACAACCTACCTGCCCCATGCATACTACATGCGTGCGCGCGCACTATGCAACTCCTACACACCATAGACCCAGAAAAACACATTGCATGCCTCCCACACGCACACAAACCCACACAACACACACACACACTAAATCCCTGCATAATTTACATTGCACGCCCACCCACAGTACAACAGACTATCCCTAAGTACAGCTGTAGCAAAGGGAGTTTACGCCCCACGGGTGGGGGGGGGGGAGTGGTGCACCTTTAGGGGAAGAACCAGGCAAGGGGATGAACTCCACTGGGCTGTGCCGGGCGAGTGGAGGGAGGAGTGAGAGGGGTGCTCCGGGAGTACAGTGCATGAGGTTCTGCTGTCCACATTATTGGAAAGCTACTGTGGCTTTGGAGAAGCTCAGGTTACCCAGGACATTACCTGAATTCAGAGAACTTTAATTATCGGGAGAGGTTGAAAGGAGGCTGAAGGTGGGGGGGGGGGGGGGTATGACAGAAGTGGAAGAAAGTGTAGATTTTTAAAGTGTAGAAAGATTTTTAAAAACAATCAGATGGCAGTGGAGCAGGAAAAGTGGGAAAGGAAAAAAATTCAAAGGGGACCTGAGGGGTGAATATCTTCACATTGAGAGTGATCGCTATATGGAATGAGCTGCCAGAGTAGGTGGTGGAATTGGCATTTAGACTGATATTGTAGGCAGGAGGCATGAGGGCCAGTGACCCAACCCCAGGTTGGCGAGTCTCGAGGTCAAGGCGCATGTGTGTCCGGAAGCCAAGTCCCAGACTTTGAAGTCCAGGGATCAGTGAGTATGATAGCTGGAGCCTGAAGGTCAAAGGTCAAAGTTGGCAAGTCCAGGGCCAAGGGCTGGTGGTCAGAGTCACAGAGGCAGCCTGACCTGCGGTTGGAGGCTGTCTGTGAATGGAAGGATGGGAAAGGAGCTTGTTTTACTGCTGTGGTGTGTACTGCTCTGCTGAACATTGTAGGCAAGCTATGTTGGCACTGGAAAGTGCGTGGTGACACTTGCCGTAAGACTATAGGATGTGGGTCATTCAGCCCATCGAGTCTGCTCCACCGTTCCATCATGGCTGATTTATTATCCCTCTCAACCCGTTCCCCTTTATTCTCCCCATAACCTGTGACACCCTTATCAAGCTTGAACCTATCAACCTCCACTTTAAATAGGCCCATTGACTTGGCCTCCACAGCCATCTGGCTAAAGAAATTCTTCATCTCTGTTCTAAAGGAATGTCCTTGTAGTCTGAGGCTGTGTTCTCTGGTCCTGGACTCCCCCACTAAAGGAAACATCTTCCCCACACCCTTTCAGGAGTCGAAAGTTTTTCAGGAGCTCCTCCCTCGTACTTCTAAACTGCAGTGAGCACGGGACCAGAGCCAACAAACGCCCCTCATGCATTAACACTTTAATTCTCGGGATCGTTCTCATGAACTTCTTCCAGATGCTCTCCAATGTCAGGCACATCCTTTCTTAGATAAAGGGGCCCAAAACTGCTTGCAATACACTTAATCTGGCCTGACCAATGCATTATAAAGCCTCAGCATTACATTCTTGCTTTTATATTCTAGTGCTCTAGAAATGAACGCTAACATTATATTTGCCTTCCTCAGCACTGACTTGACCTGCAAGTTAACCATTAGGGAATCCTGCACAATGACCCCTAAAGCCCCTTTGCACCTCTGATTTCTGAATTTTTCCCTGTTTAGAAAATAATCAATGCCTTTATTTCTTCTACCAAAGAGCATGACCTTACATCTCTACACTATATTCCTTCTGCCACTTCTTTGCCCGTTCTAAGTCCCAAGGTTGTATTGGTTGTTCATGCAAATGACACATTTCACTGTTGTTTTGATGGACATGTGATAAATAAATTAATATAAATCTGTATATAGAAACATTGGGCCCGTACTGTATAACAGCAGGTATCTCTGAGCATGAGGAGAGAGGTTGAATAGTCGTGAATGGATATATAGATGTGTCTGCTGAGACAGGAGAAGGGCTCCCTGCTCCTTTGACCTGCTGTTGGGTTCTCTTGGTGACTTAGAGTCATTCTGGGAGGGCAGTGGTTCCGGAGGATACTTACACACCACGGTGCAATCTCAATAGAAAGTGGAACAGTGGAGTAACAGGCCCTTTGGTCCACAGTGTCTCTGTTGACCTGATTGATTGCATCGGCCTGAACATGTGCCATGTCACTCCACTACTTGCCCTGTTCATGTGTCTGTGTAACTACCTCTTAAACTTCACTGTAGTGTCTGCACCCACCACCAGCATGGGACTATCTCACACACACACACACACACACACACACACACACACACACACACACACACACACACACACACACACACACACACACACACACACACACACACTCTGAGACGAACACACCCACACACCAAACACATACACTTAAAGACGCACACCTAACACACTGGTGCTAGAAAGTTTGCAAACCCTGTAGAATTTTCTCTATTTCTGCATATATATGACCTAAAATTTGGTTGGATCCTCATGTAAGCCCTAAAACTAGCTAAAGCGAACACAATTAAATAGAAACATTGTACTTGTTCTTTTTATTTATTGAGAAAAGTGATCCAATATTACATGTATTTGTTGGAAAAAAACATGTAATGCCTGGAGTAATGCCTTCTCCAGAAGCTATTTGGAGTCAGGTGTTCCAATCAATGAGATGAGATTGGTTGTAGAGGTGCCCTGCCCTATAAAAAAACACAAAGTCAGGTTACTGACAGAGCCTGCTCTTCTCCGGAAAGATCTATTGATGTGCACCATGCCTCAATGAAAACAATTTTCACAGGAACTTAGGAGAATTGTAGAGATGCATGAAGTTGAGAAAGGCTACAAAAGCATTTCTGAAGATCTGACTGTTCATCAGCCCACATTAAAAGAAATTTCTACAAATGGAAGAAATTCAATACTATTGCTACTCTAGAGAGAGTAGCAACAACTTGTAATACTGAAAGAGGTGAAAAAGAACCCAAGGGTAAAAGCAAAATACCTGCAGAAATCTCCAGAACTTACTAAACTCTCTGTTCATGTGTTCATTATAAGAAAAAAACTGAACAAGAATGTTCATGGAAGGACACCATGGAGCAAACCACTGCTCTCCAAAAAAAAAACATTGATGTACATCTCAAGTTTGCCAAAGACCATCTGGATACAGTATTCTACAATACTTCTGGGACAATGTTTTGTGGGCACATGAGACAAAAGTTGAACCTTTTGGCAAATATGCACATTGCTACATTTGGAGGAAAAGAGGCACTGAACACCAACACCAAAACCTCATCCCAACTGTGAGGCAAGGTAGAAGGAGCATCATGGTCTGGGGTAGCTTCTCTGCCTCCGGGCCTGGAAAGCTTGCAGTCATTGAGGGAACAAAGAATTCAAAATTGTATCAAGACATTTTACAGGAGAACGTCAGGGTAGCAGTCCGTCACTGAAAGCTTAATAAAAGATGGATAATAGACAAAAGACAATAGGTGCAGGAGTAGGCCATTCGGCCCTTTGAGCCAGCACCGCCATTCAGTATGATCATGGCTGATCATCCCCAATCAGTACCCCGTTCCTGCCTTCTCCCCATATCCCTTGACTCCGCTATCTTTAAGAGCTCTATCTAACTCTTTCTTGAAAGCATCCAGAGAATTGACCTCCACTGCCTTCTGAGGCAGAACATTCCATAGATCCACAACTCTCTGGGTGAAAAAGTTTTTCCTCAACTTTGTTCTAAATGGCCTACCCTTTATCCTTAAACTGTGGCCTCTGGTTCTGGACTCCCCCAACATCGGTAACATTTTTCCTGCCTCTAGCGTGTCCAATCCCTTAATAATCTTATACGTTTCAATCAAATCCCCTCTCATCCTTCTAAATTCCAGTGTATACAAGCCCAGTCACTCCAATCTTTCAACATATGACAGTCCCGCCATCCCGGGAATTAACCTCATGAACCTACGCTGCACTCCCTCAATAGCAAGAATGTCCTTCCTCAAATTTGGAGACCAAAACTGAACACAATACTCCAGGTGGGGTCTCACCAGGGCCCTGTACAACTGCAGAAGGACCTCTTTGCTCCTATACTCAACTCCCCTTGTTATGAAAGCCAACATGCCATTAGCTTTCTTCACTGCCTGCTGTACCTGCATGCTTAAGAAATGCAACAAGACAGTGGTCAAGAGTAAATCAACAACAGAATAGTTTAAGAAGGACATTCATGTTTTGGAGTGGCCGAGTCAAATTCCTGACCCTCATCCTATAGAAATGTTGTGGAGGGACATGAAGCAAGCAGTTCATGCAGAGAAGCCCACCAACAGAGTTGAAGCAGTTTTTTAAGGAGAATTGGCCTAAAATTTCTCCAAGCCAATGTGCAGGACTGATCAACAGTTACTGAAAACGTTTGGTTGAAGTTATTGGTGTACAAAGTGGGGGGTCACACCAGTTACTGAAAGCAAAGGTTCACCTACTTTTTCTAACAAATACATGTAATATTGGATCATTTTTCTTAAGAAAAATGGAACAAGTATAATGTTTGTGTGTTATTTATTTAATTGGGTTATCTTTATCTAGTTTTAGGATTTGCGTGAAGATCTGACACATTTTAGGTCATATTTATGCAGAAATAGAAAAAATTCTGCAGGGGTCTTAAACTTTCTAGTACCACTGTACACACACCACACATGCACACTCACAAATACATTACACACATACACACTCACTCATCCCTCTGCTTCCCTTGATTCAGAGAGAACAGTCCCAGCTGAGGGCGGGGTTGCTACCAACGATCTGTGAAGGCAGAGGGAGACAGGGGTAGAGGGAGGGAATCGGAGGGAATCTTGAAGCAGAGGTAGTGATAAGGGACAGCAGGAGAAAGGGCTAGAGGGAGGGAGATCTGGAGAAGAGAGGCTGCAAGGGATAGAGGGAAGGGAGAGGGTTAGACATAGGGAGGGATGGGTAGAGGGAGCGTGAGAGATGGGTAGAGGGAGCATGAGAGATGGGTAGAGGGAGCGTGAGAGGAGAGGAGCAGAGATAGAGACTAGAGCAGAGAGAGATGGGGAATGAGGGGAAGGGTGAGGAAGAGAGAGGGGAGAGAGATGGGGAGATTAAGTGGAGAAGGGAGAGAGGGAGATGGGAGGGAAAACGTGAGAATGTGAGCAAAAGTGTTATAGAGATCAAGAAACAATTAAAGGAGAGAGGGAGTGGTGTAGCGACAGTGTGTGTTGTGTATACATCTGCATGATGGGGGATCAACGCTCTCTGTAACACAGAGAGCTCTTGTGTGCTCTCTCTCGCTCTCTCTCTCTCTCTCCCTCCCTCTCCCCTCTCTCCCTCCCCCTTCCCCCTCTCTCCCTCCCCCCTTCCCCCTCTCTCCCTCCCTCCTCATGTCGAGCTCTGTCGGTGTCTTTTTCTTTGTTTCTCTTTCTGTCTCTGTCTTTTTCTGCATGTCTGTCCATCCCCTGACTGAGTTCCGCCAATATCTTTTCCTTTGTGTCCCTGCGTCCTTCTGTACAATGACATGTCTGTTGTGTATACATCTGGGCAATGAGGGATGTACCTACTCTGTAATGTAAATCTCTCTCCCAACCCCCCCTCTCTCTCTCCCGCTCCCCTCCCTTCCCCACTCCTTCTTTTCCTCCCTCCCTCTCTCTTCCTCCCTCTCTCTCTTCCTCTCTCCTTCCCTCTCTCCCCCACCCCCTCTCTCTCCCCTCCCCTCCCTTCCACACTCCCTCTCTTCCTCCCTCCCTCTCTCCCCCACCCCCTCTCCCCTCCCCTCCCTTCCACACTCCCTCTCTTCCTCCCTCCCTCTCTCTCTTCCTCTCTCCCTCCCTCTCTCCCCCACCCCCCTCCTTCCTCCCTCTCTCCGTCATTCTCTCCTTCGTCTCTTTCACTTCCTCCCTCTCTACATTCCTCTACAAATGGTAACTTGAGATGACTGCACTGAGTCAGTTGTGCCAGTTGGGCTGCTTTTTCAAACGCATTTGGCATCAAGTATTTCCAGTAGGGCTGAGGGTATTGTTAGTTCTGGAGAACTGGTGATCTTTAAAGAATAGAAGGGCAAGACATTCCTGCACACCTATTTTGACTGATCATTTATTAACTGTGTTTAGCTTTAATGATCTGTGAAAGGCAGAGGGACAGTGAGATGCCGACATAGTGATAGAGAGATAGAAAGACAATGAGGGAATGAGGGAGTATAATAAACAATCTGTTATACAACCACCAAGGGTGCTTACTGTGCTTACACTTTGGAAAATGTGATCACCTGGCTGTACTTCAACACCCTGAGTACAGGCATAGACTGAAGACAGCAGCATTAAAGGTGAAAACCAAGAAAGATGGACATGGGAGATGTAGGGGCACTTACAGGACTGTATTCATAAAATTCATAAAATCAAAAGCGAGGATGAAACAGGAGATTCATGATCTGCTGAGGGCTAGATCTGTGGCATTCAAGCCTGGGAATCCACGACTGCACAAGATGGCCAGGTACAATTTACAGAGGGCTATCTTATAAGCAAAAGAACTTTTGCATCTAACCATTGAGGTTCAAGACAAGTCAAATCACTTTTATTGTCATTTCAACCATAACTACTGGTACAGTACATAGTAAAAATGAGGCAACTTTTGTTCAGGACCGTGGTGTTACATGACACAGTACAAAAAAACTAGACTGAACTACGTAAAAAACAACACAGAAAAAAAAACCTAGACTACAGACCTACCCAGTACTGCATAAAATGCACAAAACAGTGCAGGCATTACAGTAAATAATAAACAGGACAATAGGGCAAGGTGTCAGTCCAGGCTTTGGGTATTGAGGAGTCTGATAGCTTGGGGGAAGAAACTGTTACATAGTCTGGCAGTGAGAGCCTGAAACTTGATGTCAGGGATGGGAGGCGGGAGGGATGGTTAGAGGCAGAATTGGATGCATTTCTGATTGGCGGGATTTGTACGCCACTGCTTCCTACAAAGTGAAATATAACATCAAGTATGGTTGTGACGCTTCACTCCCAGTCGAGCTCAATACCTTTTATGCACGCTTTGAAAGGAAGATTAAAACTACGGCTATGAGGGTCCCTGCAGCACCAGTGACCCCATGATCTCTGTCTCGGGAGCCGACATCAGATCATCTTTCGAGAGGGCGAATCCTTGCAAGGGCGACAGGCCCCAGTGGAATACCTGGTTGGGTTCTGAAAGCTTGTGACAAGCAGCTGGTGGGTGTGTTCAAATTGCTACAGTCGGAAGGTCCCACTTGCTTCGACAGGCAACAATCATACCAGAGTCCAAGAAGAGCAGGATGAGCTGCCTTAGCGACTGTCATCTGGCAGCACTCACATCTACAGTGATGAAATGCTTTGAGAGGTTGAATTAATTCATTCCTTAGCAAGGACCCAGTGCAATTTGCTTATCGTCACCATAGGTCTACAGCAGATGTAATTTCATTGGCTCTTCACTTGGTCTTGGGTTACCTGGACAATACCAATACCTATGTCAGGTTGCTGTTTGTTGATTACAGTTCAGTGTTTAATACAATCTTTCCTACAGATCTGATCAAAAAGCTCCAAAACCTAGCCCTTTGTACCTCCCTCTGCAACTTGATCCTTGACTTCCTCACCAAAAGACCTCAGTCTTTATAGATTGGAAATAACATCTCCATCTTGCTGATAATCAGCACTGGTGCACCTCAAGGATGGTGTGTTTAGCCCACTGCCCTACTCTCTCTACACCCATGACTGTGTGGCTAGGCATAGCTCAAATGCCATCTATAAATTTGCTGACGGCACAACTATTGTTGGCAGAACTTCAGATGGTGATGGGAAGGCATACGGGAGCAAGATATATCAGCTAGTGGAGTGGTGTCGCAGCAACAACCTTGCACTCAAAGTCAGTAAGACCACAGAGCTGATTGTGGACTTCAGGAAGGGTAAGACAAGGGAACATAAACCTGTCCTTGTAGAGGGATCAGAAGTGGGGAGTGTCAGCAATTTCAAGTTTCTGGGTGTCATTATCACTGAAGATCTAACCTGGTCCCATCATATTGATACAGCTATAAAGAAGGCAAGACAGCAGGTATATTCATTAAGAGTTTGAGAAGATTTGGTTTGTCATCTAAAACACTCAAACTTCTCCACATGTACCGTGGTGAGCATTTTGGTGAGCCTGGAGCCTGGGGGTGGGGGTGGGCTACTGCACAGGATCAAGTTGATTTATTTGGATTTATTAACATATAGTGCTGCCTCTTGCTGTCCAATTAACCTACCAACCGTAGGTGGATACCAGAGCAGCCAGAAGAAACCCACATGGTTACAGAGAGAGTGTACAAACTCCTTTCAGGCAGAGGTGGAAATTGAACACGAGTCACTGGTACTGTAAAGCGATATGGTAACCACTACACTACCATGCTGCCCCGAGCTGCAGAAGGCTGTAAACTCTGTCGGCTTCATCATGGGCACCAGCCTCAGTAGCATCTTTATGGATTAATCAAAAGGCGGCATCCATCATTAAGGACCCCCATCGCCCAGGACGTGTCCCCCTTCTCATTGCCACCATCGGGGAGGAGGTACAGGAGCCTGAAGGCACACACTGAATGATTCAGGAACATCTTCCTTCCCTCTGCCATCAGATTTCTGAATGGATATTAAACCCGTGAATACTACCTCAATTTCCTCCTCTTTTTGTGCTACTTATTTAATTGAACTTTTTAAGATATATTTACGGTAATTCTCAGTTTTTATTACGTATTGCAATGTACTGTCGCTACGTAACAACAAATTTCATGACATATTCTGGTGATATTAAAACTGATTCTGATTCTGGAGAGGAAGAGAGAGAAAAGAAATGAGTGCTGGATGGCGAGACGGAATTGCAAAGGCAGAGAAGGACGGCGGGAGAGAGGGTGAGACAGATAGACAGAGAGGTTGAGCGAGAGAGTGAGAGAGACAAACAGAGAGGTTGAGCGAGAGAGAGGCAGACAGAGAGAGAAGCAACGTGAGAGAGGTGGGTATGGTGTGAGAGAGAGGGAGAGTGATGGAAAGTTCATGAGAGGGAGAGTGATGGAAAGTTCATGAGAGGGGAGATAAGGGACGGAGGCAGAGAGTGGGAGAGAGGCAGGGTTCAAACAAAGCAACAGGAAAAGTGAGAGAGAGGGGGAGATGGTGGTGGAAAGGAAGGTGAGGGGGAGATACATTAGGAGTAAGTGAGGGGGGTGTGGATGATAGATTTTAAAATATATATATATATTCACTCCGGGGGTGTGAGCTCTGCAGTCTGAGGCAGCCCCCTCGCTGGTTGCCGCTGAGAAAATGGTGGTGGAGCTGCCTTCTTGAGCCACTGCAGTCCTCGAGGTGTGGACCTGCACAGGGTGCAGTGAGGGGGAGAGTACCGAAGTTTGGACCCAACAACGGGAAATGCAGATCAGAGAGAGAATGAGAAAAATGGAGATCAGAGCAGTTCATAAGATCATAAGATATAGGAGCAGAATTAGGCCCTTTGGCCCATCATTTGCACTGTCATTTGATGGCTGATCCATTTTCCCTCAGTCTCAATCTCCTGCATTCTCCCCAAATCCCTTTACACCATGACTTACCAAACATCTGTAACCCTCGGCTGCGTAAGTCTAGGGAAGACAATCTCTGGCCCTGCCAAGCGGGTGAGATTGAGATGTGAGCCCACCCAGAAGCCCCCCTGTTTGTGTGGATGCCTCGTGATTTGCTACCCTGTTACAAATCAGTACCACGAAATAACAGGTGGTACACTGCATATCATTAAATGATTTAGCTTTAGTTCTTAATTTGACTGCAGGGTTAGTGACGAAAAAGGGAATAAAAGGCCCATTTTAATGAAACAGTCCAATGTGCACAAGCTGGAGCTCACAGTTTCCCCTTCACTGATCCTCCTTCGATCTCCCCGGCCTTCCTCAGATCATGGCCCCAATCCAGCATCTTCTCTCTTTATCTCTCACCGAACAAAAGACCCAGATCACCCTGGTGACAGGCACGTAGCACGAAAGCACCCTCCTGTCACTGAACGGCTCACATTCCAAAGCTCCCGTTATCTCTAACCATAACCCAAACACTGTTTCTACAGAAAGGTTCTTCTGCACCACTCTCTGGCTAAAGAAGTTCCTCCTAAAAAGGTGCCCCTCTATTCTGAGGCTGAGGTCTTTGGTCTTAGTCTCCCTCTCCATAGGAAACATCCTCAGCAAATCCACTCCATTGAGGCCTTTCATATTCAACAGACACAGGAAAATGTCACCCCTCATTTTTCTGAATTCCAGTGAGCAGAAGCCCTGATTCATCAAATTCTTTTCATATGACAAGTCTTTAAATTTCAGAATCATTTTCGTAAACTTCCTTTGAACCTTCCTTTCAATGTCAGCACATCTGTTCTTAAATAAGGAGCCCAAAACTGCTCACAATTCTCCAAGTGTTATAAAACCTCAACATTACATCCTTGCTTTTATAATCAAACAGTTTATGGAGAGGGTGTGAGGGGTCTTTAATGATGTACCGTGTCTTCTGGAGGCTTCGACTTTGAAAGAGGTCTTGGATGGAAGGTAGGGATACCCCAATAACCTTCTCTGCTCCCCTAACCACCCTCTACAAGGCTTTTTTGTTGGCAGCACTTCCAGCGTACTGCTAGTGCCTTCCACAGTGATGCAAAATACTTGTTCAGTTTGTCTGCCATTTTCTTGTCTTCCTCTGCTATCCAGCAGCATTTTCCGGCAGTCTGATATCTACTCTCACCTATCTTTTACTCTTGATGTATCTGAAGAAACTTTTGGTATCCTCTTTAAAATAATTAGATGGTTTATCTTTTCTAACTTTTTTGTTGCCTTCTGTTGTGTTTTAAATGCTTCCGACTCCTCTAACTTCCCGCTAATTTTTGCTCTATTTTTTTCCTTCTCGTTGGCTTTTATGTTGGCTTTGACTTCTCTTGTTAGCCACAGTGTTGTCATCTTCCCTTTAGAATCCTCTTTGGGATGTACTGTATATACCTTTTGAATTGCTTCCAGAAATCCCAGCCATTGCTGCTCTGCCGTCATCCCTGCCAATTTTTTGGCCAGCTCCTCTCTCATGCCTCTACTTCCCTTTACTGCACAGTAATACCAATTTATCTGACTTTATCTCTTTATTTTCAGGGTGATATTTATCATATTCTGATCACTTTCCTCAAAGGGTTCGTTTATCTTAAGCTCTCTAATCAATTCTGGTTCATTGTACAACACCTAATGCTCAATAGCTGATCCCCTAGTGAGCTCAACAACGAGCTGCTCTAAAAAGCCATCTTGTAGACGTTCTAGAAAGTTCCTCCTCTTGGGATCCAGCACCAACATGGTTTTCCCAATCTACCTTCATACTGAAATCCCCATGACCATTTCAACCTTGCCCTTTTGGCATGCATTTTCTATCACCTGTTGTGATTTGCAGACCACATCCTTTCTACTGCTTGGGGTTCTGTATATAATTCACATCAGGGTCTTCTTACCCTTGCAAAGGATGGGGGGGAAGGAGAGAAAAGAGAGAAGGAGAGAGGCAGGAGAAGGGGGAGAGGGAGAAAGAGAAAATGACAGCAGAAAGAGTGAGGGAAGGAGAGAAACAGCAGAGGGTGACACAGAAGAGGAGGGAGAGAGAGAACAGAGATGAAAAGAAGAGGAAGGGAGAGAGACAGAGAGAGACAAAGGGCAACACTCTGCATCTCTCCAGCACCCTGCCTCTTTGCACCAACTACCTCTGTAACCAGAGCTCCCTGGGACCCTGCCAGGTATCTGTGGTTCATGGCTAGGAGCCTGTGATGTCTGAGACAGAGGGTGGCAGCCTCAGACTTCTGTTTCTCTCTACGTAGAAGGCTAGCAGCTTCTTCAGAAGTAATTCAACAGACTAACCAAACAGGAATGATTAATTTGTGGTATGCTGTTAATTGAATACTGAGAATTGTGAATATCATCTTGACAGATAATTATCACCATTTTTGCTTTATTATGATTTATTATGTTTCCTGGTATCCACCAGAGTTGTCAGCATTAATCACCCATCTGAGTCACCCCATCGAGTGTGACTGAGTGTGTGGGGAGGGAGGATGCCTGCCGTACTCACTCCTCAGCATTGTTTGCCTGTTACATAATCACCCCCTCAAGATATTGGTGATGTGGCTAGCATTTGTCATCCATCCTTAATTAGACCAATGAGAAGATGGGGAGCTTTCCATTATTTACCACAACCTGTCGACCTGTCTAGAATGCATGCTCCTTTTGTGACAGTGTGAGTTTCCCTTGGGGCTTCTGCTCCCTTCCCCCATGCTTCCTTCCTAAACCTGTTGGTTTTCTGGTGCACACACCTTCCTACATTACAAGGGTGGGATTTATGTTTTCAAAAATGAGCAGCACCATACTTTTGCATGGAAAATATGTGTCACACAGCATGTAAACAGGCCCTTAGGCTCAACTGATTCATGCTGACCGAGATTCCCATTTGAGCTCGTTTTATTAGTACGTGTTTAGTCTATATTTCTCAAAATACTTCTTCTTCATGTCCCTGTCATAAGTAACTTGTTACTGTACCTGCCTTAAGCACTTTCTGTCAGCTCATTCCATATAAGAAAAAAAATACTCCTCAGATTCCTATTAACCCTTCTCACCTTAAACTTGTGTCCACTAGCTCTTGATTCTCCAACACTGGGGCAAAAGATTGTATATTCACCCTATAGTGCGGGATATAACTTTCAAGCCACACCACACAGCAATCCCCCAATGTTTTCCTAGCATAATCACATGACAATATATAATGACCAATTAACCTGCCAACCAGTACATCCTTGGACTGTGGGACGAAACCCATGTTGTCACAGGGAGACTGTGCAAGCTCTTTACAGGCAGCGACAGGAATAATTCTACACAGTTCTATGAAATCAGCCCTTAGTTTCCTCCCATACCCCAAGGAATAACGTCTCAGCTTGCCCAAATATCCTTTACCTGACTCAGGCTCTCAAGTTTCTGCAACATTTTTTGTAAATCTTCTCCACCCTCTTTCCAGCTTAATGACACATTTCCCACAACAAAAGAACCAAAACTGAGCACAGTACTTCAAGTGTGGCTGGTGTCCTGTACATCTGCGGCATAATCTCCCAATTCCTGTACTCAGTTCCCTGACTGATAAACTCCAATTTGCTAACTGTCTTCTTCGCCCGATCTTGCTGCGACACAATTTGTAGCGGACCCATGTACCTTTACCCCTAGAGACCCTGGAAAGTGAGACTAGAACTAGGGGACATAGCTTCAGAACTGAAGGGAATAGATTTAGGATAGAGACAAGGAGAAACTGTTGTTCCCAGATTAGTGAATTGGTGGAATTCTCTGCCTAGGGAAGCAGTGGAGGAAACCTTATTGGGGAATGAAGGGTTAATAATAACAACGACAATAATAATACTGGATGGCATCCGTTAGTCTCGCCAGACCATGGATCTGCGCCTTGCTTCAGCTTCTCCAGGGCGCAGGATGGAAGACCGGCAGTGGCCCAAGCAGCAAGTCTCCCCTCTCCACGACACCGATGTTGTCCAAGGGAAGGGCAAGGGCCGATACAGCTTGGCACCAGTGACATCGCAGGAGTTGCCAGAGCGAGGTTGAAGGCAACGTCGGACTGCCTTAGGGACTCCAGCTCCAGATTTGTCCTCAGGGTTTACTCCCGAAGCCTTTCCCATGACTGGGTGTGGCCGCAAGGCAGCGGAGGTTTGAAATCAGAGTTTTCCTTCTCTTAGATGAACTGCCTTTCCAGGCTGTCGAGCTCCATCTACCCGAAGCACTGGTTTTAAGGTGCCAGGACCCACCTTTGCCCCTCTCCTGTCAGTGGAAACAGTTCCGCTGGGCTTAGAGGCTAAGCCACACGAGAAGGCCAGGAGTTGGTCTTGGTTGTCAGAGGCTATTTGAGGCGCATGCTGTGAGGAGCACTTTTAGGTAGTGGGAGCTTGTCCCCACTACCACCCCTCGGCTTGACAGCCTTGGAGCCCAATAATAATAATAATTATAATAATAATTAATAATAAGTAATTTATTGATCCCGAGTGGGAAATTCTTTTGTTACAGCAGCAACATTTAAAAACGCACTTAGCAAAGTGCAGGCTTAACTAATAACAAAGTACAGAATAATAATATACCCAATAATAATATACAAGTGGGCAGTAATGTGCAATAATAATGTAAGAAATAATAAAACAGACTGTTGCACTATGATGTGCCTTCTCCCGTCACACAGAGGTGAACTATTCTATATGCTTATTGCATCTGGTAGGAAAGATTTTCTGTAAAAATCCTTGTACAGCAGAGCTAAATGAGTCTGTTCCAAAGGGGGCTCCACTGCTTATTCAGTAGGTCATGGAGAGGATGTGCCAGATTGTCCATAATGGATAACAGTTTGTTCAGTGACCTCCTCTCCATCCCAAACTCAAAAGAGTCCAGGTTGTAGCCAAGGCTGAATCCAGCCTTTTTAAGGAGCTTCTTTAGTCTTCTTGCATCACCAGCACCGATGCTGCCCCCCAACATAAAGCAGCAGAGAAGACTGCTCACAACAACAGACTAGTAAAAGATCTCCAACATCCTGCTGCACACATTGAAGGGTCTCAGCTTCCTTAGAAAGTGGAGTCTACTCCTCCCCTTCTTGTAAACAGCCATGCTGTTGGTTTTCCAGTCAAGTCTGTTGTCGAGGTGAACACCCAAGTATTTGTACTCCTCCACCACCGTAACTTCTTCTCCCAGAATGTTTACAAGATTTGTCACAGTCCTCCGCCTAAAATCAATCGCCACCTCCCTGGTTTTGGCCACGTTCAGGTCGAAGTTCCACAAACTCGTCCACCCATCCCTGATACGCCCATCCAGTGCAGAGTCATCAGAGAATTTTTGCACGTGGCAAGACAGAGTTGCGCTGAAAGTCTGAGATGTACAGTGTGAACAGAAACTGAGACTGGGCCAGTGTCACTCACCACCACCTCAGTTATGAAGGGAAAAGCAGCTATGTGAGCTGAGTCCACAACCAGAGCAGCCACAATCCTTTTAAATGGCAGAGCAGGCTCAAAATAGATGGCCATTCCTGTTCCTATTTCTTATGTTACTGTACTCTTATGTTCCTTTGTTCCTCAACAGCTCTCAGGGCCCTAAATTTCCCTATGAAAGTCCTACCCAGGTTTGACTTCCCAAAATTGCAATACTTGGTAACTATCTGAATTGAATTCCGTTTACCATTTCTTGATTAATAAAAACGAGTGTTGAAGAAGAACCTGCCTTAATGATACATCCTGCGGCAATTACATACATCCACTGTAACAAAGTGCTTTGCAAGGCTAGCGAGGAAACATTTCAACTCCTGCCTGCTCTAGTTTTCCTGGTGGCACAACAGGTGCACTTCACTCATCCCCGGAACATCTACACAGCAAAGACAGCTCAACATTCAGTACTATCATCCCTTCAAAACCAATTAACACGTTTGAAGACCTTGGCCTTGGTATCTCCTTGTGTGATTGAATCCTCAATTTCCTCACTTGCGACCCCAGTTCGCTCAGATTGGTAACAACATCTCCTGATGGCACGACTATTGCTGGCCAAATCAAAGGTGGTGATGAATCAGCGTATGGGAGAAAAATAGAAAATCTGGCTGAGCGGAGCCACAACAACAACTCAATGTCAGCAGGAACCAATGAGCTAATTATTGACTTCAGGAGGAGGAGGCTGGAGGTCTATGAGCCAGACCTCATTGGGGGGGTCAGAGGTGGAGAGGGTCAGCAACTTTAAATTCCTCGGTTATCATTTCAGAGGATCTGTAAGTGCAATGACAAAGAAAAGACAACGGCCCCTCTCGTTTCTTAGAGGTTTGCACAAATTTGGCATGACACCTAAAACTTTGACAAACTTCTATAGGCATGTGGTGGAGAGTATATTGACTGGCTGCATCACAGCCTGGTATGGAAACACCAATGGCTTTGAATGGAAAATCCTATAAAAATGAGTGGATATGGCCTAGTTCATCACAGTCCTGTTTATAGTTGAGTACATCTATATGGAGCGCTGTTGCAGGAAAGCAGCATCTGTCAACAAGGAACCCCACCACCCAGGCAATGCTTTCTTCTCACTGGTGGTACAGGAGCCTCAGGACCCACACCACCATGCTCAGGAACAGTTATTATCCCTCGACCGTCAGGCTCTTGAACCAGTGGGGATAACTTACATAACTTCACCATTTGCCCTATCAATGAACTGTTCCCTCAACCTATAAATCACTTTCCGGCACTCTTCATCTCGTTTTCTCGATATTTATTCCGTGCCTTAGATGTCTGGCCATTGATCTGTGGATTTTTGTCAGGGAGATTTTTCTGCATCTTGTAAAGCCACAGTGCAGGCAGTGCCCATGGGCAACTGCTAATTGGCACACTGCAGTGTAGGGGGAGAGAGTATCACTGCTCGGTAACAGGCCCTTCACTTGTCCCTGCTGTCCTCAGATGCCTGCATTTGGCCCATATCCCTCCAAGCCATTCCTACACATGTAAATGTCCAAGTAACTTTTAAATGTTCCTAATTATACTTGTTTGTCAGAGCAAGGAATTTGTAACTTCAAAACATTAAATTAATTCAAAGGAAGACACGTGGAGTCTGAAATATAGGTCTGATTTTGTCTTTTATTTTAGTCAGGCGTGCACGTACATCATTTGGTGGCATGATGACATAAGCAGTTAATGTATTTATACATATAACCCGTAATGAATCATTTAAACAATCAAGAATCTTTAATCAAGTAATAAATGTACATGCAAGAATACTCAGATATTACTTAAATATTAAAGCAAAACACTCCTCCCTGCTTAGCTAAAAAAATTCCGACTCAGTGTACTAAAAAACTAGTACCTACAGACATCTACAGCATAGTAAATTTTAAATTGTCCCATTCAGACCTAAAGATTTAATCACTGTGAAGTATTTTTTGGTCTTGTGGGATTCTGTCTTTCCTGACAAGGGAGGTCTAACTGCTTGGCAGGTGAGACTTCTGGCTATGAAACTATCTCAGACACTGGGACCTCTTCCACGGTGGTTGTAGGTGTTGACTATGAGACTGTAGGAAATGGTTCTGGATAGTAGCTACATTTTCTCTTCCTTGTGTTACGAATGTGCCACAACTCTGAGGGGCCGAAGGGTACAAAGTAGTCCCCTCCTTTTTGAGAATCACAAGATCGCTATTAATTCGGGTCTGGGACCCAGGAAATGAGAGAGAATCCACAAGGGTTTGGAATGTGCGTCCTGGCCTCAGCGATACAAAGCCACAGATACTGGCCATTGTCTCTTGGAGACGGAATTGTGTGTTGAGTACTGTACTATTAATTGAAGCCCTCAGGGAATGACCAGAGTGGGCTGGTTGAGGGATTGCATCATCCCAACCTGATTGACATCTGAGACCCCGTGAGTAAGGATAAAAGAGGGTCTGGGGAGCAACCCCTTCAGATGCACCAGGAGAAACCCTAGAAATCCCGTGACAGCGTTTAATAGCGACAGCCAGTGGAGGGCCCACGTGCGTCCTTTCCCGTTGCTGGGATTGGGGCCTTACCACGGAAGAATGGCTCAGCTAAAGAAAAGGACACCAACGAAATTTCGAAGGATCGACATCATAAAAAGGAAAAGCTGGCAAGTTTCAAAAATCTCTCTCTTGACTCCAACCAAAGGCTGCAGCCTGCATGAGCTGAATGACTTTTATATTTCCATCGGACAATACATTATCCCCTAGACAATGATAGAGCTTATTTCTTATTGATTATTATTATACCCGCACTTTTAAAGTTAGCATTGACAACATATATTATCTGTATGTTTGCATTGATATTATTTTTGTGTATTTTTACCAATAAATACTGTTAAAAATAGTACCATCAGACTTCAATGGACCTCTCTATCTTTGCTGGTAAGTGACCCAGTTACGGGGTACGTAACAACTTGGGGTTCTCATCTCGAGATTTGATACCAAATTGGAGGGCCAGTGAATCGGGCTTGTAAGTCTAAACTTGGATCTGGTTACGCGGGTAGCCAGATGGGAAACCAGCAAAGATGGACATGGGTGAATTTATAGAAAACCCGACTCTGGAGGCATAAGAGGCAGCCACAAAGTCGGAATTAATAAATATTGCGAAAGGACTAAACCTCGCAGAGGTTGTCGATGAAAAAGCTGGAGGTGCAGAGGGTCATAACTCAGTATTATATTGTGAAGAATGTGTTTTCTGCTGAGGTATTGGAAAATATCACTGAAAAGGTACCAGCCAGTGGGACAGCTCAGTTAGAGTTGGAGAAATTAAGGTTGGAACATGAAATTAAGTTAAAACAGCTGGAAGCAGCTGAAAAGGAAAAGGACAGAGTCGAGAAAGAGAAAGAAAGGGCCGAGAGAGAAAAGGAGAGAGCCGAAAAGGAAAAAGAGCAGCAAAGAGCCGAAAAGCAACGGGAGCATGAGCTCCAGCTAAAGGAGTTAGAGGTGAAAAGGGAGCAGGACAGGGCTGAGAAACAAAGGGAGCATGAGCTCCAGTTAAAACAGCTGGAAGCAGCTGAGAAAGAGAGGGAGAGAGCTGAGAAAGAAAAGGAAAGAGTCGAGAAGGAGAGGGAGGCAGAGAAACAGGCAACATGACTTGGATATGGAGAAGTTAAGGCAAGAGCGAAGAGCTCAAGGGTCAGACCGAGAGAAGCGGTTTAATGTTAGTTAGGAGTTGAGGGTAGTACCTCCGTTCGAGGAGACGGATGTTGAAAGTTATTTCTTGCTTTTTGAAAAGGTGGCAGTGAATCAGAAGTGGTCCAAAGAGCAGTGGGTGGCGTTGTTACAAAGTGTGTTAAAAGGGAAGGCACAATGGGCATATGCGGCGTTGTCCATGGAGGAGGAAGAGGCGGAGAATTATGAGAAAGTAAAGGAGGCCATTCTTCGGACCTACGAATTGGTACCTGAAGCGTATAGACAAAAGTTCAGAAATTTAAAGAAAGGGTGGAATCAGACGTATACCGAGTTTGCCTATGAAAAGGGTGTGCTCTTGGATCGCTGGTGTACAGCAGAAATCGTGGAAGAGGATTTTTGGCATCTCAGGGAGTTAATTCTGATTGAGGAATTTAAAGGTTGTGTTTCAGAGGATATCCAGATGTATTTGAATGAGAAGCCGAATAAGTCCATCTCCGAATTTGCTAGGTTCGCAGATGAATATGCCCTAACCCACAAGACAAAGTTTTCCTCGAATAAAAGTTACCAGAGAGACCATGGGAATGGTAGAGAAAGCCCACTGGCTGAGGCAGAGGTCCCGCCGGGAGCTAGTGGTAAGATTGAGGAGGAGAGGCAAGACGGCAGGAGATTTCCTGGCTTGACCGGTTTTAATTGTGGAAAGGGGGATCTATTGCATCTAAGTGCCTTGCTCCGAGGAAGGAGACAGGAAAATGGAAAGCAGCAGTCCCTATTGGATGTGCCGTGGTGATCAGTAAATTGACAAGAGAGCCCCAGGTAGACAGAGTACAAGAAGGGTCTGAGACATGTATGTCAAACGGAACCGTGTCTGTGAGAGAGGGAGACACACCGGTTCCAGTGTGGATCTGGAGAGACACGGGAGCTGAACTGTCATTGATTAGCAGTAAGGTACTGGATTTTGGTCGCAAGACAGGAATGTAGCTTTGAAAGGAATAGGAAAAGGGACAGAAACAGTGCCCTTGCATAGAATCATTATAAATTGTGAGCTGGTATCTGGACCAGTTGAAATAGGGGTGCGATCAGAATTCCCAAGAACTGACGTGGACGTCCTTCTTGGTAACGATTTAGCCAGTGGTAAGGTTTGGTCAGCAGTGAAGCTGACGAGCCAGCCTGTGAGTGTTGAGGTCCCGCCCCTAGATTCCAAGATCTATCCCGCATGCGCGATCACTCGCAGCATGTCGAGAAAGGCAGCTGAGACAGAGAGCAGTTTAAATCCAGCCAGTATTGATTTGGCCGAGACATTTTTACCGACCCTGTACCACAAGGGTTTAGAGGGTGGAAAAACGGAGAATAGAAAAGTGAAAGAAAGTAAGGGGGAGGAGGTAGACCTGCTCTTAGCGAGGAGAAAATTTATAGAGGCACGAAGTAAAGATGAGAAACAGATAAAGCTGTTAAAAGGTCCAGAGTTGGACATGGATGATCTGTCTGGTTTGGCAGAACTGTTTGAAGAAGTTGAAAATTCTAAAGGTGTTCCCGATAATGAAATGAGAGCAGTTCTAGATGAAAAGGATGCTATTACCTTGAAGAAGTCTGCTGGGTTGGCAGATGAGGTTGTTTCAGCCCGCGGGGTTGAGTTTACTCTGGAAGGGAGTTGCCCAGAGAGTAGCTGGGAGGATCAGAGGAATTTAGAATTTGAAAAGGGTACGGGTATTGAAAGCCTGGAAGAGGCAAATGTCCCATTTGAGTGTGTCCAAGATGTGGATGCACGTGGATGCTCTAAATTCAAACCTCCGCTGCCTTGCGGCTATACCCACTCATGGGAAAGGTTTTGGGAGTAAACCCCGAGGAAAAATCCGGAGTTGGAGTCCCGAAGGTGGCTGACTG